>NW_027186296.1:88926718-88940701 GCF_028583685.1 Petaurus breviceps papuanus
TTCCTTCCTTCCTTCCTTCCTTCCTTCCTTCCTTCCTTCCTTCCTTCTTTCCTCCTTTTCTTCCTTGTAGCCCAAGAACCCTGTACCTAGACTCTAGCTGCTTTGGCCCAGTGGTTGGGGCTTCCAATACTAATTGTCCTGCCAGAGCTTTTCCTACCACCAGATCTCTTGAATGCCAATCTATGTCACCTTGACCCTGATGCGTACTCTGTCCACCAGTGTCAATCTTCTTAACTCCAAACTCCAAAGTCCCTTTGAGAATCCTTCCTCCTTCCTTTAAATTCTCCTACAACTACACCTATCCCATACATGTGGTACTGTTTTGATCAGTACTTTCAGGTGCAGGTTACCTATTTGTCTGGCCTACCCAAGTCCTATTACATTCTTCCAGTCTTCACTGACTCCCATGTTTGGACTCTACTTACATCTTAGAAACCAAACCTCTGTGTCTCCTACTGACTTGCTCTGGGTCCAGTCTTGGCCACTATTAGCCTGATCCCTCATGACTCAATCAGTCCCTGAGTTGCTAGGTGCCTTACTTGAACCCCTTGGTTTCAGTTTCTTTGTTTTTTTTTTGTCTTGTTTTTGTGCCTGGGTGCTCTCCTTTATCCCTCTATCAGAATTCCCAATATCAAGTCCTATTATGCCTGTGTCCTGATCTTTTCATTTACTGAATAGGTTATTTTTTTAAATTAGTCTTGACATCTTTTATCTTTATATCTTCTTCCTTCCTCTCCCTTATTCTCCCTCCCCCTGCCGCCAGCCATCTCTGGTAACAAGGAATTAAAAGAAAGAGAGAAAAAACATTTCTTTAAAACTAACCAACACATCTGCACAATATATAATGTTCCACATCCATAGTCCTTCACCTCTACAATGAAGGGAGGGAGTAGTTTTTCGTTTCTCTTCTCCAGGGCCAAAAATATTTGGTCATTATTATTATACAAGGCTTAGTTTAATTTTGTTTCATTTTTTCCATTTACATAGCTGTAGACAGATATATTATTTTTTTGGTTCTGCTTCCCTCCCTTTGCATCCTGATGGGCTTGTATTTACTGAGGGATAGGCAGTTCATATGTTCCATGCCCAGAATCAGACCTGGGACCAAAGTGTGGGCAAGACACTTGTCACAGTGATATTTTTGAGGCATGTCCTAGTTTACAAAAGACCTACACACTCAAAGGCTATGTACTTAGATCTAAGATACATGGAAAGATTTCAGATATAGGTCCATCCACAGGCTGTTTATTGTCTGAAAACCAGCCTAGATAAGTATAGAGACATTATCAGGATGTCTGTGAGAAGGACTTTTTGGCCACACCAGCTTTTAAAGGCTGCTTGTTAAGAAGAGTTACGATCTTCATCAGGATGGAGGAGAGGGGATTAAGTACCTGAACTGATAAAATCCTGGATCCTGGAGGTACTGAAATTCAAGTCACTGGAGCTGGTTGGTAAAACAGAGAAGTAGTGGTCATGTTCCAAATTCTCAGGTCATCAAAGTCAGGGATATTTAACCTGGAGCCCATGAACCTGTTCTTTAAAGAAAAATCTTGGTAACTATATTTCAATATAATCAATTTCATTTGTAATCTTATGTATTTTATGCATCTAAAAACATTATTCTGAGGATGAGTCTGTAGGCTTCCACAGACTGACAAAGGGGTCCAGGACACAAAAAAAGTTAAGAACCACTGATCTGATTGAAAAGGTCAAGGAGGAAAGGAAGAACTACAACAAAGTCTTCTCAGTTCTTCTTGAGGAAGATGGTGGGGGTAGGAGATGAGAGGCAGAACAGAGGGAGCTAAGGAGATGTAAGGAAGCGAAGGAGGCATGTTCTTTTCCCCAAGAGAATTCAAACCCCTTAAGGGCAGAGACTGTCTCATTTCTTGGCTCTGTGCCTGGCATGTAATAGGAGCTTAATAAATGCTTGTCGATTGATTGATTTAAACAAAGGCTGGATAATCACTTGCTTGGTTTATTACAGAGGAGGTTTTTGTTCTGGTCTCTTCCAATTGTAAGATACTATGATACTAAAAGGCAAAAGATGAAATGGGAGACGAGATTTCACATAAGCAGGGAACTAAGATATGAGCCAGGCCTTGGCTCCAGGCTTCTCAGAATCAGGTCCACAGAGAGATGTTGCCAGGGCCAAGCACCCTCCCCCAGCAGCTGGTCCTAATTCTGAGGAAGGCCTCAGAGGGAATGATGGGACGGAATACTCCATTCACCAAAACCAGCATGTCAGAGGCCACACCAAGACGCTAGACTGGTTCTGATTTGTCCCTGTTGAGACATTCCTCTTCCTAACTCTCACTTTCTGACCTGGTGGGCTCTGGTTACATAGGCAGCCTCCACTGATATTCAGTAAAGACTTAGTCCTTCATAATCTGATTACAGAATCTTGAGGATAGGGCAGCTCTGGGCTAAAAGCTACACAGGCAAACCAATCTGTGGCTTTGCCCAAATATGGGACAGACTGCACTAAACTATGGATGTATACCTTTAGGAGGATACCAGAGGATGTAGTTAAAGCTTGTTTAATTCAAATAAATAGCCTTCCTTTCCGTTTACTTCTTACTAGGCATTCCTGGCTTCACTGGAGCGCCGTGAATTCTCCTCCATTCTTCCCTTGGCATTACATGGTGGTTTCAATCTCATTATTATTGTATTATATGTAGCACATCTGTTACTGGTCAGGAGCCAAACTATTTAATTCTATTAGATACATCTATACAGCTAAGTGATAATCTACACCAGGTTTATGGAACAAGCATTTAATGCTTGGCAGTAAGCGATAGAGTGAGGACTCAGTCCCTGAGCAGCAGAATGTGGGTGCCTCAACCAGACTTGAGACTCGGTGTCAGAAACAGCCAGAAATCATTTCTGCATTCTTCACTATACAGGCATTCCACTGTGGGAAACTATTCATTCAGGGTATTGTTCTAACATCTGTAAGATATTGATGGGGAACTGGGGAGGGGGTAGAAGGGGAAAGGGAAGGGGAAGGGAGAAGGGGAATGCTCAGAGGGAAAAACATTTACCTAACCAAATAGTAACTCTTCCAAGGGGACTCATGTCAGCATAGAGTAAATGATCCAAGGACTTTAGGCACATGTGGTAGTATTTACGCAGAAGAAATACACACAAATTCATGTCTTGTTTGAGAACTCCTGTGCCTGCCCTGCTATGGTGTAGACATGGGTTTTACAGTTGCCCCCAAATGTACACTTCATGCTTTCTAACTCATGGGCCAGTAGAGTGATTCCTGCTTTGTTGAATGCTTGGGGAGGAGATATTCTATGAGCTGGTGTGCCTGGGAAACTGCCTGATGCCATGGCAAAGCTCTAAGGCAGAGGCGTCAAGCACATGGCCCATGGGCTGCATGTATTTGTATATGTATACACACCTCTCCTGAGGGAGATCCAAAGCAGATGAAAATATAATTGGGAAATGTTTAATGAAATAAATAAAACATAATAAAGCACAGATAATATTAATATGTGGTTTTCTAAGCCAATATACAGTTGATAGGGATTTTTATATATGGTTTTGTACGCCCCATTTCTATGAGTTTGACATCACTGCTCTAGAGGACGGTCCTTTTACCTATGCTCCCAGATTCCTCATTTAATAGTAACCAAGTACTTCACCAGAGACTTTCCACTTGACATCTTGTTCTCTGTTGTTTCTATGTCTGTCTGTCTTTCTCTGTTTTTTTCTGTCTCTTTCTGTTTCTGTGTCTCTGTCTGTCTCTCTCTCTGTGTCTTTGTCTCTGCCTCTGCCTCTGTTTCTCTCTGTCTCTCAGAAAGAGCATTGGCCCTCTGGTGAGGAGAATTGGATTAAAATTCTGGCTCTAGCACTTACTAGCTATGTAATTCTGGGCAAATCACCCTCTCTGGACCTAAGTTCATTCATTTCAGCAAACATTAATGAAGTATACAAGGCATTGTGCTAGTTTCTGAGCATACAAAAGCAGAAGTAATACAGATGTCTTGGAGAGATAGATACATGTGCACAAATATGTTAATGCAGGTTCATTTAAAGAGGGAGGGGATGAGGAAAGGTTAGTTTCAACATATGTCAAATGGAGATAATAACATATAGCCTGTCTACTTTATAGGATTGTTGTTGTGAAAAAAGAATCCAAAGGGTTATAGATATGTGGATTATTAATGGTAATTTTAACACTTTTGTTGTTAATAATTTGTTTCAACATACATTGACTGAATGCCTATTATGCACAATTCACCCTTCCAGGCTCTAAATGGGACACAATGATGAAGCTATGGTTATAGGAAGCTAAAGGAGAGGCCATTCCAGGTGAGAGATGAGATACACACCTAAAACAAAAAGCTAGCTTGATGTAAGATAGGGTCCACCTTGGAGAGGCACAGAGTACTGTGAGACTTTATGAAGGAGATGGTATTTGAGTTGGGTTTTGAAGGATGAGGAAGATTACAATAAGTGAAAATGATGGGGCAAGTGAAAGACAGGGATGGTATTGCAGGATGGTGTAAATATAGATGTGTGTATGAGAAAGGGTAAAATGAGCTTAGGGAAAAGTTTGACAGCAGCATAGGATATATGACAGAGAGTATTCAAGAGAAGGCTGAAAGGATAGGCAGGAAGACTAGTTAGGAAGCTACTATAGTTATCCAGGAGAGAAAGAGTGAGGGTCTCAGCTAGAGTAATGGCAACCACTAGGGGATGGCAATTAATGAAAGGAATGGCAGGAAAGGGACAGTACAAAGGACTGTGGAGGCAGAAGGACTAGGACAGGTTAGATATACTTACAGAGAAATCATTATAAGAATCAGGAAGAGAGGGACATTTAAATATTTAAGTTCAGAAACCAAAAGAGATACTTAAACTATTTTAAAAGCCATCTACTGGGCTATTCATCTTCTCTGTTTAGCTCATAGTCATGCAACTGTTGTCACACCTTCATCATGGCCCTAGTCAGAATTTTTAGGTGTTTGAAAACCAACTGAATCTATGTATAGCACAGAGGAAAATATCATCCTCTATTTCATGCAGATTGAATTTTTCATTTGTAATGTGATTACTGCCATATTGATGAGGATTATGGAAGGTAGGGGTTGTACATGTAGGACAATCTTCTGTGTCCTGTGGTTTATAGGTCATCTGTAATTGGCCTCCTCCTGTCTATCACTATCCTGATCATATCCCAAGAGCTCATGAGAAAGACCCGAAACACTTTGGAATGTAATTTGGGTAGTTGATATTCCAAATATAGACATCCAATATGGTTGCCAAGTCCATTAGCCAGCTAAGGATATGAAAATATCCTAACTATAATGACCCTACCTTGTGAATGGAAATGTAAAGAGTGTGAAGTATAGTAAGTCTAGAATCAGAGACCTGGTTCTATCATTTATTGCCTATATGACCTTGAGCAAATTCACTTCCTTTCACTGGGCCTCAGTTTACACATTTATAAAATGAGAAGTTTAAACTAAATCTCTAAAAAATAAACCTCTAAAACCCCTTCAAATCCTATGAACTTTCATTACTTCTCTTAGTCTTAATTTTCTAGTCTATAAAATTAAGATAAAACTATAATACTGGCCTCACAGAGCTGTTGTGAGAATTAAGCAGAATATTATATATAGCAGTCACTTTGTAAATGGGAAAGTGCTCTATAAATTCCATTATGATTATTATATTATGATTATTATATAACTTGGTAGACCAAGAGGTCACATTTCCCAAATCAGATACCTAAGACTCATATTCCAATAACATTCTAATTCCCTCTTTTGAGCCAAAGATATATGATAAGTAAATCACAACTATTAGTGTGAGGCAACTGGAAAGTATGACCACAAAAAAAAAACCCAGCAACCCAAGGAATGTTTAGCCTGAAGAATAGACATACATCTATTGTTGTATAAAGAAATATCTTTACAAGGGATCCAACTTTATCCTTCTTTTCACTTTTGTCCCCAACTTGTTTTATTTTATTTTTTGCTTTTTGGAGGGCAGTTGGGGTTAAGTGACTAGCCCAAGGTCACATGGCTAGTTTTGTGTTAAGTGTCTGAGGCTGGATTTGAACTCAGGTCCTCCTGACTCCAGGGCCGGTGCTCTATTCACTGTGCCACCTAGACACCCCATTCCCCCCCTCCCCACAACTTGTTTTAAATGATTGGTCTTTACTTTACCAAGAGGAGTCACTTTCCAGTATTCAATGACAATTATATGAATGAATGAAAAAAGCATTTATTAAGTGCTTACAATATACAAAATACTTTGCTAAACACTGGGGAGCACAAATAGAAAAGTAAGACAGCTCTTGTCCTCAAAGAGCTTGAATTTGATAGCAGCTAACATTTCAATAGAGTTTTAAGGGTTTCAAAGTACTTTACATAGAATCTCTTATTTTAGTCTTCCATTTTGCAGATAAGGAAACTAAAGCTGCTTGCCTAGAATCTACATGGCTAGTATATAGATAAGATTGGAAATGAAATCTTCCTAACTCTCAGTCAAAGACTCAAGTTATGATGACATCTCAACTTTGCCTAGCCCTTAACACCCCTTAATTCCATGGAGCCAAATGATATAACTGTTACAGAAATGTAATTTCAAAGTTCTAAGAGCTAGAATAAATCTTAGGGCTTGCAGATTCCTTTCATTTTGCCAGTGATTCAAAAGAGCCCCAGAAAAGAAAAATGTGACATACCTAAGGTCATATAGGTTCTTAGTGGCAGAGCTGGGATCAGAGCTCACCGACTGCCTAGTCATATGACCTCAAACAAGTCACTTCCTCTAGCTAAACTACAATTTCCTCACGTGTGGCCTTTTGACTGAGTCCAAGTTTTACAGAACAAAACCTTTTTTTTACGGGAGTTCTGTGAAGTTTTTATTCAAAGGGCCACACTTGAGGACCTAGAGGTCTACATGTGGCCTGAAAGCTGCAGGTTCCCCACCTCTGATTACTAGGTGGTCTCTAAGGACATTTCAAGCTTTAACAATCTATATATTCATCTGTAGATATCTCTTCTTTGATTTAGAAATGCTTTGTAATCATATGGAAATTACATTAGCTAAAGTACCAACTGTGACTATAAGGTTCAATGTAATTTAACAGTTATCAGAATTAATACATCCAAATGAATGCCTGCATTTTCAAAGCATTTCCTTTGAAAGGATACAAATTGTCATGTTGCTTGTTGGTGGGTGGAGGAAGTGGTGGGAGAGAGGGAGACAATTTAGAACTCAAAACTTTAAAAAGATTAATGTTAAAAAATTTTTTAAAAGAAAGGATATACAGTCACTGTAAATACACTGCCAGTTTTAAAAACAAAATAAAACAAGAAAAATGCATCCTCGACAGCATAGCTAGCTAGAATCTCTAGAATTGTGTGGGAAAATATTGGATTTGAAGTTAAAGGACCTGGGTTCCAGTCTTAGCTTTGCTATTTACTGCCTGTGTGACTTTGGACAAGTCACTAAAGTTGTCTACAGAGCTATACCTAGTCATTTTTCCACCAAGGATATTGGGGTGCAACCACTGGCATGTCACCTATTTTAACTAAGTGTTCTTGCTAACTAGTTATTAAGCTGTAATTTTTTTTAATGCTGCTGAAAGATGATGAATGCTATCAGTGCTGTATAAATTTTGACTTCCTGAGAAAAACTTCAGTCACTCTTCCCTAATTACCATTCTGTCCCACTGGACCCCAGTTTCCAGTTGAGGAAGTTAAATGAGATCCCTAAAATTCCCTTCAGCTCTACATCTTGTGGCCTATGAATTTCCTTCAGAGACAGTGACGAGTTGTTTTGACTCTAGTCAACAGTGGCAAATTATAGCCCTTTAAAAGTTGATTTTATTTTTGAAAACAGCCCGAAGTCATTTGAAATTGTCTGACAACCAGGGAGGGGGGTCAAGCTGAGCTGTGCATCTTCCACTAAAAGCAAGGCATGAGGATAAAATAATAAGGCAGTTTTCCTTGGCTGGAAGAATAGTTACAAAATGGTGGCAGCTAACATTTAACTAGTGTTTTAATCTCAGTTTAGCCTCATGACCACTCAACAAATTTCATCACCACTATTTTGTAGATGAGGAAACAGGATCAGAGAAATAAAAGTTTGGCCACCCTTGGCCACACGATGAGCTCCAAAGGGGAGATCGGCACCCAGGTTTTTCTGTCTAATGCTGTTTCCACTAAACTCACAGACTTTCTGAGTGAGTGCTTTGAAGTGGACAGAGCTATCTGTGTATTTTTCTTAAATAATTAGCCTCTTTCCTTTATAGTTAGTCACAGTATCCTCCAAACTGGCCAGCAGTCTGGGGGACTTAGATGTCATAGAATGTCAGGGCTAAAAAAAACTTTAGAAATCACCTAGTCCAGCCCCCCTCGTTTTACAGACCAGAAAATGGAGACCCAGAGAGGGAAAGCAGCTCGCTCAAGGTCACACTACACAGCTGTAGCAGGGTGGGGACTAGCCTTGTGGTCTCCTGACTACCCAGTCTACTGCACTTTCTGTCTGACTGAATGAGGAAAGTTACTTTGTGTGTATATTCTTTTCTTCTTCTGAGAAGAGGACCGCACTCTCTTGCTCTCTGTCTCAAAAAGCTAAAGCTCCAGGGTTAAATAATTTTGGTATACAGGGTGCTTAGAGATCTCCAGATAAATGATTGCCCTACGAATACCAAGTCTCATTGTTACCATGCTAACTGCCTGCAACTGGTTTTCATCATTGGAGCTGAGCTCCCCGACTGCTGCATTCTGTCTTTTTCCAGCTGCAGTTTCCCTCCTTAATGGAAGAACCTGTCCAGGGCTCTGGAGCAAAGGATATGATCTCCAAATCCTGTTCCAAGTTGGTGAGTGACAAGCAGTTAATTTCCAAAGCTGTGCAGCGGATATTTTTTCTTCCTCTAGCCCCCTGGGAGAGAAAATGATGTAAATGAAATACCCCAAGGGGGTGTAGCTTGTTGTAACTTATGATTAAGCTTGAAAAGCACATAAGTTAAGCATTCCAATCCTGGAGCTAACCTCACTCATATCAGGAACAGAATATTGCTTGCTCCCTGACTCTTTCTTGGAGTTTCTCCTCATCCTTGCACAATTCGGTCACCTTGCTGTTTAGACTAACTGCTATTCTCTCTATTAGGATCAGAATAAGAATGCCAACATGTTCTGAGGGTCCATTGGTCATGGATGTGGGAGATCTACATAAATAATAACAATTACTAATAATGACCACAATAACAAAATGGTGAAAGTGGAAAAGACGACCACAAAAACTCAGAAGTGGATTTTGCAAAAAAGAAAAAAAAATTAAAATGAAACCTGGCTCTAAAGAAGAGATAGGAAGAGATACTCCCACCCCACCCATTTGCAGAGGTGAGAGGTCCACAATAGTGATATATGGCACATATTTTGAGACTTTTCAGGTGTGTTGATCAGTTATGCTGATTTTTCCTCCTCTTCTTTCTTTAGCTCTAAAAATTTTGGTATAAAAATATTTGGTATATGGATGGCTATCTGGGAGGGGGAAGAGGAGGGATACCAGGGGAAACTATGGTGATTAAAAAAAATGTTTCAATAAAAATATTTTTAAAATAAAGATAGAAAAATAATAATAGTTAGCACGTACACAACACTTTAAGGGTTGCAAAGCACTTTACAAATATTATCTTGTTTGATTACCACAATTACCCTGGGAGGTAGATGCCATTTTTAAACCCCATTTTACAATTGAGGAAATTGAGGCAAATAGAGGTTAAGGGACTCGCCTAGGGCCTAATAGGTGTATAAGGCTGGATCTGAGCTCAGTCTAATAATAACTAATAACAACCCCCTCATGCTTATATAACTCTTAGTGTCATGGGATCCCAGATTAGGGTCTGGAAGGGACCTTAGAGGTTACAACTCGATGGAAAGAGTGCTGCATTTGGCATCTAGGACCCTGGGTTTAAATCCTACTTCTGCCTTTATGTGAGCCTGGCCAAGATATTGATTATCTCTGAGACTTAGTTTCCTCATCTGGAAAAATATATATTTTTTAAAAGGCATTTGATTAAATGATTTCTGGGTTTCTTCCCTGCTTGAGATTGTCAGCCTGGTGGAGCAGAACAAACACTGAATCTGAGTCAGAGGACCTGGGTCCCCAAGCCTGCTCATCTGACCTTGGATAAGCAAGTTGATCAATCTGGTCTCAGTTTCATCCTTTTTACCATGAAAGGAGTGGAAGAGGTGACCTCTTAAGGTACCTTCCACTCTAAACCTGTGATTCTAAGTGCACTTTCACCTTCCAACTGGGAAAGGTGAGGCTCAAGTTGCCCAAGATCGGGCAGCAAGTTGCAGAACCAGGTCCTCTGGCTCCAAATCCAGCCTTCTTTCCCTCTGAACCACATTGCCTACACCCCTGCAGCTTTTCAAAGCACTTTTACATACTTTCTCTCTTTTAACCCTATCAACAGCCTTATGTCTTCTCTACCCATTTAACAGAGACAACCCAGTAGAGTGGTTAGAGTGGGGGACTTGGAGGAAGTCCTGAGTTATCTCCTGCCCCTACTACTGAGTGACCATGACAGGTGACCCCCGCCTTAATACACCTAGCAGCAACTAGGTTGTACAGTGGATGGAGTGTTGGACTTTGAGTCAGGACAGACCTGAGTTCAGATTCTCCCTCAGACATCTCAGCCTTAGTTTCCCTAACTGTAAAATAGGAATAATAATAGAATTTGCTTCACAAGGTTGTTGGGAGAACCAAATGAAATAACGTAAAATATTTCACAAACCATAAAATACTACACACACGCAGATATGTATATATGCATGTTATTATAATTATTATTATTACATACCTTGTACTCATTTATACTTCAATTTTCCTATAGACCCTTTATTATTGCTGATGCTAATCCTGATTAACTCCTATTATGGGGATGTTGGCACTGAAATACTCCTGGGAATTTGAGAAACACAGTTCAAAATTGGACCTATTTTTACCCTGGGGACGATATTGGCAGCAGAATAAAAAGCCTGGGCTGAAATGGGGGTGTTTTGAAGGGGGGGGCGGGAACTCATAGATTGAGATGCATTTGCATTAATTGGCTGCTGTTTACAGCTCTGGGTTCCTAGCTCATTTTTAATTAACTGCTTCCGGATTTAATCTCACAAATGCCCTATACCCATTCTTGTTTAATCCCGAATTCTAATGGCCAGTTTATTTATGCAGATCAATACTGTTTACAAACATGAAAGCTGCCTGTCACTGTTTGAACTTTAGACAAGATGCCATTGGTTATCAATAAGGAAAGTAGCCTCAGCAGGTGGGATGTCAATGCCCAGTCAGTCAATATTCAGAAGACAGGCAAGATTAAAAATTTCTGCAATGGTCAGGGAGGAGGCTAAATCAGATTGAGGATCTTGACTCTTTCCCCTTTCCTCCTCCTTTTCTTCTTTCTCCCCCTTCTCTTTCACCTGTTCCTTTACCTCCTCCTCCTTTTTTTTCCTTCTCCACCTCATCTCTCTCCTTTGCTTGTCCTTCTTTCTTCTTTTATTCCTCTTCTTCTTCTTCTGTTTTCCCCCTCCTTTCCCCCTTTCTAGCTTTCTTTGTCTTCCTTCCTTCCTTCCTTCCTTCCTTCCTTCCTTCCTTCCTTCCTTCCTTCCTTCCTTCCTTCCTTCCTTCCTTCCTTCCTTCCTTCCTTCCTCTTCCTCCTGTCTCAAGCCCCCTCCTCCACTACCTCTCATTTCATTCTTCTCCCTTTTCTTTCTCCCCCTCCCAAGTCCCCAAGCTTTCTGCCAGCTGACTGACCACCAAAGAAGTTAATCTGATTTTTCAAAAAAAAAAAACATGGGGGAGAGGGATGGAAGGAAGAGAAGAAAAACAGCTAGATTTGGAAGGGGCTTTTCTTTTCTAACTAACTCATTGGTCCAAAGTACTCATGGTTCTCTGTCAGTTTCTCCCTATGGAGACAAGAAAATGATAAAGAGAAAAGATCTGGCTTGTCTGTTTTCTTTTTCCTCTACTTTCTAAAGGAAATAAGTTTGTGACCATTTAATTTAAGTTTGAGTCTCCCCTTCCTGCCTCCAGTTTCCTAACTAGAAAGACCAATTTGTCCTGATATAATTGCAATGCTGTTTGTTTCAACCAGTTTTGGGGTCTGGTCACCTTTGTGGTGCTAGATGTCTCTAGTATTACTTTTTGTCAGCTATTACTAATGTGGTCTTGCTTTATTTTCACCCTTTCTCCCTTTAAAATTTTTAATTGATTTTTAAAAACATAAACTTCATTTCCAAATATATCTCTACCTCTCCCTTTCCCAGGAATCTGACAGTATATTTGATATACTATACCCATAATCTCTCAATTCCACAAAGAGGGGAGGGATTTTCTCATCTGTTCTTCAGGACCAAGTTTGTTCATTATAATCATAGAATGTACAAAATTGTGGGGGGTGGGGATGGGAAAGAGAGGTTGGTTGTTTTTATTTCCATTTATCTTGTTTTGGTCATTGTACATATTGCTCTCCTTGTTCTGCTTACTTCATTTTGAATCAGTTCATCTAAGTCTTCCCCTACTTTTCTGAATTCTTCATATTTATCTTTTCTTAGAGTGATAATTTCATTACATTCATGTAGCATAATTTGTTTAGTCATTCCTAACTTGAACATAGACTTTCTTTCTAGTTCTTTGCAAAGTTCTAGTTATGGCAAAAGCTAAATGACCATTTGTCATATTGCTGTCAAGGGTTTTCATTTTTCATTTCCATTTTTACTACAAAAAGTTCTGCTATGAATATTTTGGTGTATGCAAGACGTTTCTTTTCTGTTTTTGTTCTCCTTGGGTTACATACCGAACAGTGGGATCTCTGGGTCAAAAGGTATCTATATTTTTGTCCATTTCTTGCTTTCAATAACAAAGTTCACCAAGGGAGGTACAGTGTAGAAGAAGGCTCTAAGGTCAGGAGTTCTTGAATTTCAAATTTCACTCTCAGATATCTCTTTTTTATTCCCATTCCCTGTAACTAAGGTGAAGCTCACAACATTCAATTCTGTGCTGCTAAGAAATTGTTGGAGCCTGTGTCTGAGCCCTACCTTTGGATTCCATGTATGGAAACATGACTTCCTTTGGCACAAATGAGAGGTGCAAGATGGAGTGGGTTGATTTTGCTGAGTTAATGCATTTAATAACTTCCTGAGTGGTTTGGGGTTAGCCACAAAATAGTTTTAAAAAAATTCAAGTAGTCTGCCTTTAGACCTGCATAGAATATTACAGTTCCTCCTCCCCCCACCCATTTACTTTTCTAAATGTTTCACAGGCTTTGGCCCCTGAAAGTTAGTACTTGGTCACTCTTGACCTGCTTGGTTTTCTTGAGTCAGGTTTCCCAGCAAGTGGGTAAGCTGGTGTTTGTCATTTAAGGTGAGATGTGCCTTTTATACACATTGCCCTAGACTGGCACCTGAATTCCAAACTCTTTAGAGGTCATTTTGGTATAAGATCATGAGGCATATAGCAATATGACTTTTCCTGAAACTGGCAGCTACATGTTTGTAGTAGACCAAACAGTTCTTTAGACATAAAAACTGGATCCTCTGGTGGACACTCCATCAAGTGCCTGGTTCCAGGTGGCTCCTGCCTCCCACTTCTTTGTGGAACTGAGTTGATAAATCTCTTCTTTTCTTTCCTTCTCTTTCTTTTCTTCTCTATCCTTCCTTCCCCTCCCTCCCTCCTTCCCTCTCTTTTCTTCCTTCCTTCCTTCCTTTCTTTCTCTTTCTTTCTCTCTTTCCCTCTCTCTTTCTCTCTTTCCCTCTTTCTTTCTCTCTTTCTCTCTCTTTCTCTCTTTCTTCCTTCCTTCCTTCCTTTCTCTCTTTCCTTCTCTTTCTTTCTTTCTTTCTTTCTTTCTTTCTTTCTTTCTTTCTTTCTTTCTTTCTTTCTTTCTTTCTTTCTTTCTTTCTTTCTTTCTCTCTCTCTCTCTCTCTCCCTCCCTCCCTCCCTCCCTCCCTCCCT
>NW_027186296.1:88941101-88948338 GCF_028583685.1 Petaurus breviceps papuanus
CTTTCTTTCTTCCTTCCTTCCTTCCTTCCTTCCTTCCTTCCTTCCTTTCTTTCTTTCTTTCTTTCTTTCTTTCTTTCTTTCTTTCTCTCTTTCTCTCTCTCTCTTTCTTTCTTTCTTCCTTCCTTTCTTTCTTTCTTTCTTTCTTTCTTTCTTTCTTTCTTTCTTTCTTTCTTTCTTTCTTTCTTTCTTTCTTTCTTTCTTTCTTTCTTTCTTTCTTTCTTTCTTTCTTTCTTTCTTTCTTTCTCTTCCTTCCTTCCTTCCTTCCTTTCTTTCCATGATTAAATGACTTACCCAGATTCACACAGCTAGTAAGAGTCTAATATCAGATTTTAACTCAGGTTCTCCTGACTCCAGGGCTGGTACTCTATCTACTGTGACGCTTAGCTGCCCCATATTTTTCTGTGATTCACTTATCTGCTCTATCCATTTCCCTTTGCTTTAGGATTCCTGTACTGGAGACAGTTCTAATTAGAAGAGATTGCTAAGTGAGCATTTACACCAAGAAACGAAAATTGCAAATGCTACAAGATTAATTTTTTTGTCGATTATCTAGACTTAGGAAAGTGGTGGTGAAAATGTTAATAATTCAGTTTAAACTTAAAAATACAGTCCTGCTGTTTTCTGAAGAGCCAGTTGTTAAATACTTACCAGCAGACCTCAGCCCCCACCTCATCCTACTTACCACTCTCTAAGTTCATAATGGAAAAATATTTTATACTTATTACAATTATAACAGACAATTCCCTCTACCAGTAAATGAAGTGTTATCTTACTAAGCTGGGCATGGTAGATTGAGTTAGAAGATGATTGCTCAACTTTCTTCCAACTCTATAATTCTAAGTATGATTAAAGAAGATGCCAGGATAGTAGTTAGGTTATTTTTCATTTCTTCCAAAGACTGAAGAAGGGAAAATGGTCATAAATTGTAGGGTTTTTCTACCAGAAAAGAAAATGTGAACCCCTTCTCTCTCTCTGCAAAACATTCTAACAAAAAAAAATGAAATGTATTGTGGATTACCCTTGGATATGGCAGGTTCCCCATTCACTGGAAGTCTTCAAGCAAAGTCTAGATGACCATT
The DNA here is from genome assembly GCF_028583685.1 of Petaurus breviceps papuanus. NCBI lineage: Eukaryota > Metazoa > Chordata > Mammalia > Diprotodontia > Petauridae > Petaurus > Petaurus breviceps. The sequence continues at coordinate 88,942,181 of NW_027186296.1, forward strand.
TGTCACATGTGCTGTCAAGGGTTTTCATTGTCATATATGGGATGACCTAGAAGCCCCGTCCAACACTGAAGCATAGTCATTCATATGGGTGTGTATATATACATACATATACACACATATAGAGACTGGACCTGTGGTTTCATTGATATGGGAAACATCTAGATGAGGGAACTTCTGGGTGGAGGACCATCCTTTACCACTACAAATCAGCACCTTCTTTACAATTTATTTTTTTAGAGAGTTGTTCAGGCTACTGAAAGGTTAAATGACTTACTTGCCCAGGTCTACACAGACAGTCTCCCTTAGAGGAGAGGTTTTTAGATATATTCACAAATTTACTATAAACATAGGCAGTCTCAGATGATCACCTAGCCATTTAGATTAGATGTCTAAGGCTACTTCTACCTCTAACATTCTATGAGCATGGTAGACACATGTTATTCTGAGATAATTTAGAGACCTTTCTCTTTCTTTTGATTCCTGCAATGAAGTTAACTCACATAACCAGGTTGCCCTACCATTCAACTTCCCATGGAGTCTGATGATTTCAAACATGTGCATCAAAATCTGGCTCCCCTGAAGACTTTCTAGCATGATATACTGTTTGCCAGGATGTTGGTTGGTTTCAAACAGCTTCTTCCTGAGTTGTTGTTCTTGAGTGCTGGAGACCTTAAGACAAGTCTGAAGGGACTTCCTGAATCCACAAATGTTGCTCAGTCATTTCAGTCATGCCTGACTCTTCATGATCCTATTTTGGGGTTTTCTTGGCAGAGATAATGGAATGGTTTGCCATTTGCTTCTCCAGCTCATTTTACAGATGAGGAAACTGAGGCAAACAGGGTTAAATGACTTGCCCAGGGTCACACAGCTAGTGTCTGAGGCTAGATTTGAACTCATTAAGATGAGGCTGCTCTATCCAGTACCTAGCTGCCTCCTTGGGCTTAAGAGGGATCAAATATGCATTCTCTAGAGGAGGTCCAGCCTCCAGATTTCCTCAGACCAGAGGCTATTGAATTAGAATTTAAATGTAATATGAAAAGAACTTGGATCAGTAAAACAAAGTCCTCATTCTTACCCATCCCCTGACATGGCACCTATATTGCTGCAGAGCCTTTCCTCATGCCAGGCAATTTTTGGCCTTTGGATTTTGAAAGAATTGAGAGTGTGAAGTCCAAGTAATTTAGTTTCTTCCATTAGCAGCCAAATCCAACTTGGCAAGCATTCTACATATTTTAATAATGATATCCTAAATATCTTTTTAGAGGTTACATGAAAGCAAACTCAGGCCCTTAATGAGTTATTCAGATGTGTTTTTCTCAATGTACATTTATAAATTGTTGCCATGTATAGCACTAATTTTGCAAAACTTCAGAAGTTGAAACAAAGGGTCTTTGAGTTGCTCTTTCTCAGTTCCCCTTGATTTCCCTCCATTCCTTTCCTGAGGAATAAGACCAGCCTATCAGATATGTGGACTTCCCAGCTTTTAGTGCATTCTGTTTGCCCCATGTCCTGTTGGCACCTCTAATTTCCTTAGATATCTTCTGCCAACCAGAAGTGAGGGTCCAAGTACCACAATTCCAAGAGTTTATATGATTCTAGGCAATCATGAAATCTATCTGGAGGAGATAGAAAGAGCTCTAGTTACTTGTAAAAATGTAGGAAAGTATCCCAAAGTATACCAATAAGGTAGACGTATTTGCATATGAATGACACATGATTTCATTGGTGTGGGAGTTCCTGATGTGGGGGGCTCCTTCCAACAAAGCAAATAAATGCTAAAACACAGAAGGCCAGTGTCCATTCATAACTTCAGAGGATGAATGAAAATGCAGTGGTGGGGGAAGCCAGGTAGCACAGCAAGTAAGAGCACCGGTTCCAGTGTTGGGATGACCTGGGGATCGAATCCAGGCTCAGACTTAGCACCCACCCAGAAACACCTGGCCATGTAACCTTGAGCAAATTACTTAACTCCAATTGCTTAGGGGTGGCTCAGCAAGTAAGAGCATCGGCCCCAGTGTCAGGATGACCTGGGGATCAAATTTGGGCTCTGATACTTAGCACCACACCCAGAAATAACTGGCCGTGTAACCTTGAGCAAGTTACTTAACCCTGATTGCTTAAAAAAAGAAAAAAAAAAGAAAATGCAGTGGTGGACTACAGGCACAAAATGAGGCATGCATTATACAACCTATCTATAATTTGGAGTACTAGAGAGTTTTCTGAGCCTCAGAGAGATTAAATGATTTGTCCATAGTCATGGTTATAATAAGTATCAAAAGTGGACAGGACTCTGAGGCCAGAATTCTATACATCACATAAGCCCCGGCCTTTCTGGAGTAATTTAGGCATTGACAATAGTGATGTGTTTAGCCCCCTGGTGATGCTGCTAGTCATTGAATTAAACTTATTGTCAGGGAAGGATCTTGAGTGCAGGAGGTCCCAAACCCACCCTGGCAGTAATGACATTTCCATCTGCTGAGCAGAAGTATTGGGGAAATTGAGCTCTCTGTTGCTCTCATAGATTGGACACCATTTTATAACCCAGCTCCATCTCTTTCTGGGTGGTTTTACTGACTGGCATCTGTGGGCTATGGTTAGTATAGATTTCACCCCAAACACTCACCTCATCCCTAAAGTTACTGTCTTTCACTAGGTTTTAGTCAAAGTTGAATTGGATGACCCATGGGGAAAACAGAGTGTGTTCAACTCTATATAGTGCTTTACTCTTCCCATGGGATTGGTTGGGACTAAATCTATTATTTCTTTGCAATGGAGAACTGCCAATGGGGAAACTATCTCTTCCAACACAGACCTTTACTGACACACAGTGACCACTGAGAAGTTAAATTACTTTTCCAAGGTCATACAGGCAGTATTTGTCAGAGGAGAGACTTAAACTCAGATCTTCTTATGCCAAACCTAACTTCTATCCACTCACTGTTCAATGCTGCTTCTTTTACTCTACCATTCTTGTAACAATGGGGCGTGGACCTCAGATCTGGCGCCAGCTGGAGTTCTTATTGTTGGAGCTTTTCCATCATTGTCCCTCCTGCCCTGGCAGGGAATTCTTGATGTTTCTTGGCACGGTTAGCTCATCGTTTGTGGACAGAAGTCTTAGATTCAGCCATAGGCCACAGCCAGCAGAAACCTGCTGCTGCTATTCTTCCCTGACTTTTAGACATTCAATTCCTATTTCCAGAGACCAAAAAGTAGGCCACATCCTTTCTATTCCTCTAAGCCTAAGTGACCTGGTCCATAGAACTTTCCTATTGTAGTTGTGTCTTATTAGTGGTTGACCATTTCTTTCTGTCTCTTAACTAGTCACACAAAGCTCCAGCTCTCCTTGTTTGGGGGCATAGAAGGAAGAAGGATAGACCTAAATAGCACAAAGAATACTAATAGATGTTTTATTTATATATTTTTTAGTTTTGTCTCTAATTTGTGAGGCTCTCAGATTCCCGAGATGAAAGCTTTGACTTACTGGTGGGATAGAAACTTTTGGTCATTGCTAACTTGAGAGTCGGGTACAATGGAAACATAACTGAGACCTTCCCTAGCAACTTGTCCAAGACTTGGTTGCTAAAAGCCCTGCTAACAATCCCAATTCTGCAAACAGGTTATATGCTAGATACTCAAAGTAGGGCAACTAACTAGTTGAAGTGACCAGCTACAATAAGATCCCCCACAAAATCCCCTTCCCTTCAGGAGTTGCCTCATGCAGTTTTCTTCAGGAAAGTCCTTGTAGAGCCAACAAGTGGAATTGTCTCAGGCTGTCCCATTTCCCTGCTGCTGATAATTACTGTGTTTGGGTGGAATGCGACTACCTCCTTCACATAAACTGAAGGGAATATTTAACTTTGGAAAACAACATTCTTCACAAAGTGGCAGATTAAGATGCAAATCTGGAAAAAAAAATTCGCCTCTCCCTTCTACCATTTTTTTCCTTGCTAATTGGCAGAAAATTAATGAACGGGGAGCTGATTGAGCAGATGCTCCCATGGAAAAAGGCAGATTTGGAGGCTCTCTTGCCCTATTTTTTTGAGCACATCAAGAAGGCAGTAACATGTGGCAGGTCAGAAATTAAGGGAAGGTAACAGTACAGATTGTAAAGAGCACAAAGGAGTTTTTGGTGGGCTTTTTTCCCCCCTCTTTTGTTTTAACTTCCTTGCATCATTTTTTTTAAAGCTCATATTCCACTACAGCTCATAATTAGCAGCTAGGCCTCTGGGACCTAATTAACCAATTCAATTAACAAAAAAAGCATACAAGTCACCCTGACATTTGTCAGCCATTAGGAGGGATGTCAAGACTGGCAGTTTCTGCCGGCACATTAATGGTGATTAGATCATTTGCTGTTCACTTTTACCCCGGGTATACACCTGGAGAGGCAGCTTCTGGGCCTTTCTGAGTAGAGTTCAGGGGGAAAAGGGGAACTGTCTATACCTTGCAAAGGTGTTCTGGTCTTTTATAAAATGTACAATCAATAAGACTCCATCCCCTTTTTGCACCCCCTTGGCCTCTCCCAATGGGGTGAAAGCTCTCTCCCCTCTTCAGCTAAAATATGCCCCTGTCCCTACCACTTCAATGGACCCTTCTCAGAAAACACTGGGCCCTAAGATGGAACTGTTGCTCCAGGGGTTGAGAATGAGGCCTAGGCCTCCTTAAAAAAAAATTATTATTGTGCCCATTGGTTCCAGTATTTACTTCCTTAACTCAGCAGGGTTTCTGCAGTCGGCTCAGGGAGTTTCTTCATTCAGGCTGTTTCCTTTGTTCTTGGGGTTGATTTAACCACAGTATCTTATATAATACAGGCGGTTTCTTATAGAGTATCCTTACCTATCTAAGCCTCTGATCTCCCCTAATTTAACTCCATTTCCCCAGCAGCCCTGATTTAATAATAAGCAGCCAGGGTCTATGTAAATGAAACCCTGTGTGCCTGGACTGACAGGCAGAAAGTTATAGAAACATCAGAAACTGGCCCACCCTACCCCCTCTCCTCCTAACCAACTCCTGTCTTACTTTGGTGGGTCTCAGAGCAGGATTCCAAAAGGCAGGTTATGCTGGCCTATTTAAAGGGCATTGGACTTGAGGAAAGCCAATTTACAGCTAAGTTCTTGGGCTTCCTGCTGAGCTGAGTTTGCCTGACTCAAGAGTTAACTCAAAATGTTCTCACCTTTCCACCTTGCCTTTACTCGCTTCCTTTTGTCATCCTGGAAGAGGTGTCAGAAACCAGACTGGTTTATTATTTTATTCCTTTAAAAACAATTTTTAATCAAGTTTTAGGGAAATTTGTTTTTACATGTTATTTCTGAAAATACCTTCCCTCTAGATCCGCTGTGCCCAACCCTCCTTTGTAGGAAGGAAAACAAACAGTAATTGTTTTATTCCCGATAACTGTCACATCCTTGTTACAAAAAGTTACCTCTTCCAACCATACCCAACCTTCTCCCTATCCCACAACCCAAACCTTGGACTATTTCTTTCCCCTATAAATCGAGCCATTCAAAGCAGAAGGACACCTCGGATGTTGCATTTTGACTGGGGGGAGACGGGGTGTAGAGAAAACTGACCCTGTTTCAAAAGGCAATTCCTACCATTTCAAAATGAAACCTTCGTTAATTGCAGGCTTCTATTGATTCATTACCGCGAAGCCGGCTAAACTCCTTCGCCGCAGCATAACCTTTCTCCATAGAGGCAGCCAAACATTCCTCGCAGGTAATCCACAGAGCACAACAGTAAATATATAGAATCGGGACTATTCATTTATTAACAATATAGCCGTTCTTTATTGTCGCTCACATTGTTCGACTCACAAAGAGCAACGGGTAGGTTAAATCTATTTTAGCCGAGAAAGCTCTCTACAGAAATACTTGCCATATAGTATTTGATACTGATCACAGTGTCACATCAGGGAACAGCCGCTGAAAAGAGAAAGTCATTTTTATTTCTGAACTTTAGAGGCGACAACCTCTCCTCTGCTCCTGCTCCCCATGTCTCAGTCCTCTTACTGGGAGTGTGGGGGATTTTTTTTTTTTGTATGCCACTCAATGAGAGCAAGGTTTTAGAAAGTGAGAGAGAGAGACAGAGAGACAGAGAGAGAGAGAGACAGAGGGAGGGAGGGAGAGAGAGAGAGAGAGAGAGAGAGAGAGAGAGAGAGA
>NW_027186296.1:88948438-88975180 GCF_028583685.1 Petaurus breviceps papuanus
AGAGAGAGAGAGAGAGAGAGAGAGAGAGAGAGAGAGAGGAAGAAAAGGAAAAGGGGATACACAATGCAGCATTCAGGCAACATATGTGAACTCTGAATGCATTCAATTTTAATAACACAGCTCCTAAGGGAAATCAAGTCTGAAAGAGCTGTGAATTACAACAAAGGGTGTGGCTGGCTCCTGGTTGCTTTTTTGGGGGGGGGGGGGGGGGGAGATGATACTTGAGAGTACCATTTGAACAATGAATCTGAAAGAGAAAAACAGCATCAAGTTAAGGGAGACAGTTTCCTTCCACCCTGGGCCTACCTTCCTGCAATGCCCTCTGTTCCACTTGTCCTTTTCTGAAGGGCAAACAGGCATTTAGCTCATCCTCTGGGTTTTCACATGAAAAAGGACAAGGTGTCTTGCCCACCTGGCTTTTGATTCCGGGACTTTGCAAGGTGGGAGGATTGGTGGAGAAAAGAAATGTAGATCTGAGCTGAAAGAAGGATCTGGATGGTAGGCAATGGGTCAAACTTACAAGCTGCCAGCCACTGGCTCACTGGTGAAACTTCTGTCTTTAGGGCAAAGGGAAGGAAGGAGTCATAGTGGATTGTGTTCAAAATCACAGACTCATATCATATTAAAATTGGAAGAGAATTTACATCTTTACAGACTTGTTCTTTTTTACAGATAAAGAAACTGAGCCCCAGAGAAAGGAGGTCTTGGGTTCTAGTCATAGTTCTGCCTATAACTTGTTCAAGTTACCACACTATGGATCCCAGAGACCAGGTACCACTACTTGTCTGTGAAGCTGAATGATCAGGGAGGGTCATAGGTTCTCATCTTCCAGGCTGATAAGTCAAACCCAGGTCTATTGGGATCATATATTTTAATTAGTCATTTGCCTTGTTAAACTTTCCTTATACTTCTGGAAGTTGAATCTCAACTGGGAATAGGCACCTTGTCAAATCCTATGTTCTCCCTAAACCTCTGGAGGGTGCACCTTAACTGAGAACAGTTTGTGCTGGACAGGAATTTGCTTCAATCACAGGATCCAGGAAAGCCGAGTTAGAAACTTAACCTGGCCCAGTACTGCTACCACTTCAACACGCAGTAGTTGGGCTTTAAAATGAATCCATTGGATCCCATTTCCAGAGTCTTCCAGGAAGAAATAGTCCTAAGCAAGGGAAATAGTCAATCATAGCAAGAATTTGGTCAGGGTTGGGAGGATAAAGGAGGATGTGTATTTAAAGAGGACTGGCAGGTAAAGGGGAGGGAATTATTAGTGTCACTATAGGAATAAGAATCACGTACTCCCTAAATTTAGAACCTCAAAAGACCTTGGAGATCCTCTTACTCGACCACCTCATTTTACAACTGAAGATACTGAGTTTCAATGACCTACTCAAGGTCACAAGACTCAAACCCAAGCCCATGTCTAGGGTTCTTTCCACTACCCCTTGCTACCTTACCAGAAGGAAGGGGATGAAATGAGGGTCAAGAAAAGGGTGAATAACAGGCAAAGAGTGAAGTGGTAGAAGAGAAAGGAGGGGGAGGGGGCAGAATAGAAACCGAGTCTCTTGGTTACATACACCTTCAGCACTGTTGACATAAATGGAATCATTTCAGATCTGTTTAGGAGGCCCTTCTAGATTGCTACTCCCTTCCCCCCCACACTTTTTTTTCTGCTGTCCCAAATGTGGTAACCAAAGAAATCAGTGCCACCAATGGAGATGGCAACAAATCACTCAGTCATTCATTTGGTCATTTTTTTTCCACTAAGCAAACATTTATTAAGCATTTCCTATGTTTTAACAGGGGATGACTTCAATCACCTAAGTCAGTGTAATGTGGGCTGGGATTAGGATGGTTGAAGGGGGAATAGAAAGGAAAAGACAAAGAAAGAAGAGAGAGTCTATAGGACTTAGTGATTAATTAGATTGAAGAGCAAAAGGAAAATAATAATAAAAAAACTGAGGTGTTGAACCTTTGTGATTTGAAAAAGTAGTCATCTATCAGCAGAGAGACGGGAGTCAGGAGGAACAGGTTTGGAGAAAAGGTGGCTTCAGTTAATGAGATGCTGAATCTGGGATACTAGCAGGACCTCCAAGAGGAGGTATCCAAGGTGCTACTGGAAATCTCAGTCTAAAGCTCCAAAGCAAGTTCCAGGCTGGAGAAATAATATGAAAGTCATACCCCCAACTGGCCCACGGCCTGGTAGAGGGTTTTGCTGGGAAAAGCTAGATTCCTTCCATTCTCAAGTTTCACATAGTTGTTCAATTTGAGTCAGCTGCCAATGACAAATAAAGATCCCTGTTCTTCCTCTGAAGAGGCTGAAGTGAGTGGTACTATCTCTAACAAAGGCATTGCCTTCCAGTATTATAATACCAGTATTATACCAGTATTATTAAGTAGAGACCAGTGATTTTTCAGATTCCAATACACGCTACTGAATGCCATTCATACAATTCTGTTTGGATCGAATCAAACAAATATTTATCAAATGATTTCTACAAATCCAGCTCTGCAGTAGGTAGTAGGGAAAGATACTGATAAAAGCATCTGACACAACCCAAGGGAGGCAACATTGAGTAGTGGAAAGAAGGCTGGATGTAGGCCTGGGTTCAAGTCCTGAATTTGCCACTTACAAGCTGTGTGATTTTGTACAGGTCCCTTCCCCTCTCAGGGTTTCAATTTCCTCATCTATAAAATGTGCACTCTATAATCCAGGCAAACTGGATAATTTTCTGATCTTTACACATCGCAAAATGTCTTCATTTTTCAAGTACTTGCCCTGGCCATCTTCCATGCTTTCAATTACAGTTCAAAATATTTATCCTAATGATCCTTATTCTCAGTGAGCTTCTCCATGTATTGTTCCAGAAAATGGACATGCAGGAAAACCTCTTAAAAGCCTTTGAATCCTAAGAACTTAACTAGTCGACAGATGTCTACTAAGCCTCTACTATGCACAGAGAAATGTGTGATGTGCAGAGAGAAACAGAGAATGAAATGATGTAGTCCTTTTCATCAAGGAATTTACAGTCAAGGAGAAGAGTTAAAATACACACACAGACATAAATTAAGATTATGCTAAACAGAAAAGGCTAAATGCAAGAGTGAAACTGTGAGATTTTCAAGGAGAGATAGGTCATTCCTAATGTGAGAGACCAGGGCAGCAATCTATCATGGAAGAGGTAGCATTTGCTCTGCCCTTTGAAGGATGATGGGTAGGATTTAAAAGGTAAATGGGAATAAGAGTGAGGAAGGAGAAAATTCCTTGAGCGGGCGGCGATGGTATAAGGATAGAAAGACATACAACCTTTGTTGAAGTTGCCATCTATTCATATGATAAAAGTAAACCATACAGGCTAAGAAGTGTGTTGCATTTGGCAAGTCTTTATGTTGATGGTTTAAAGGTAAATTTTTATATTTTAAAATAAGCCCTCTCATTTTTATCTGATTTCTCTTGAAGAGGTCCACAGGCTTTATGCATATCTTGTTGACTGTACCCTCACCAAATGGCATGGTGGATGTGGGGACAGTTACAAGGGTGGTAACTTAAGCCACAAAGTGTCTAAATGACCTGTTTATGGTCAGTCAGTCCGTTGACAAACATTTATTACATTCTTAATAGGTATGAGGCACTGTGCTAAACAGACATAGCATATTAGAATTAGAATAAAAGTCATAGAATAATAGTCTCAGACCTGGAAAGAACTTCGGAGCATAACTAGTCTACTAATTCATACACAAATGGGAATCCCCTGTATAACATCACTGACCTGTGTGGTTAGAACAGTAAACAGGTTGAGATTTCCAAATGGCCTGCTTCTTCCCCTGTTGGCCACACCTCAGTAAAGCTCCTGCTCCCCTCTAATCTGACCTTCCTTTCAACACCACTGTGGTGTTCTAGTATCACTGCCAAAGGAGATATGTACTCTGGAGGCTTTCTCCCATTCCCAATTGAAATTGTCTTAAAAAGCCAATTTGAGGACACATTTTGTAATGACTACTCCACATGGCAAAATTGCTAGTCAACATCCAGAGCTTCTGGCTCATTACATATTTTGCTCTTTCCTTAGTTAACAAAGTTTAAAAAGGTAATTTAGTCTTTCTTCTCTTATCTTAAACAGACATAAATTAGCCCCATAACCCCTTCTGAAAGAATCCATTTAAGACTCATAGTGAGTTGTTGGACCATACGTGGAAATGGAAGAACCTGAAGTAGGGATGGTGATTTTTGTTAAGGTGTAAGCTCCTTGGGGCATGAACTGTTTTATTTTTGTCTTTATCATACAATTCTTGGCACCTAGTAGGCACCAAGTACATGTTTATGGAATTGAATTAATGGTATAGAGATAAAAATAACAAGACAGATTTATGTGTATAGACTCAATCTAATTATTATAGAGTCAGGATACATACTTTATATTTAATTAACATATGCTTCTTATGACCTATAGGAAAATCATTCATGGGTTCATTTGAAGCTAAAGGAAATGCTACAATGGAAGGGAGAAATAGATCCAGAACTTCCAAATAAATATACCCTGAGTTCCTAAGAAATTTTGTGAATTCACTAACTTCCACTAGGACCTTGGGTTGGCAATGAGTCATTCATTCATTCATCAAACATTTATCTAATACCTCCTCCATGTAAGACCTTATGCTAAAAGCTTGGAAATTAAAAAATGAAAAAGACACAGCCTCTGACTTCAAGGAACATACCATTTAGTAGGGAAATAAGATAAGAGATACAAGGGAGATAGTAAAAAGGCTAGATTGGAAAGCTAGAGATCTAAACTCTCATCTCAGTTCTATTACTAGTTTATTATGCTACTTTGGACAGGGTATTTCAGCTCTCTGGAATTCAATCTGCTCCTTTGTAAAATGAGGGAGTTGGACAAGGTGATTAATTAGGCTCCTTAAAGCAGTCCTATTCTATGATTCAATGAAATAACTTCTACACCATGTAGAATGTGGAAAGTGCCTAAGAGAGGTCTCAAGGAATATGAGCATCCAAGGCCAGGGCAATCATCTCCATTTGGGAGTCAGGACAGACTAAGGCATGCACAGATTGTGTACTAGATAAACTGAAATCCAGTTTGTTTACTACTTCAACTGAAATCCTGAAAAGTACATGCCCAGGCTGGGCTGCCAGCCTCTTAGCAGATGGCCTGGTAGCATGAAAGGTCATGAGAGACACATTGAAAGGTAGGATGGCTTCCAATGTTCTTCTAAATTGGTTGCCTCACCAGCTTTCAAAGAGGGAATTTGCAGCAACAGCAGTCTGATCAAGATGCACTTGATTTTCTGCTTCTCCTCCAAGGTCTCATTAAGCTCCAACCCAAGATTATCTACTTACCTGTAAAAACAAATACATTAAAACAAACCCAAACTACAACCTGGTGTTATCAAGTGAGCAGGGGACCTTGGGGAGTTCCTTGTTAATGAGGGCATCCATGACCCAGAGCAGGTTACCTGGGTATATTTGGGATGGGTTGGATATCTCCAAGGATAATAATGGTGATGATTTTGTTAATGTTTGGAAGCCAATAAGCATCCCCCTCTCCGCTCCCAGTGCATTTTTTCTCTAAGCTTTTGCCCACAATAGTTTATACTGTGTGTATTACAGGGGAGATTTAATCCATATGGTTTTAATTCATTTACACTTAACTAATCAAAACATATTTTTTGGAGAGGTGGTTGCCATTCAGGAAAGTATTTTCAGATGGGATATAAGCCTTTTAAATTGTGTGTATATGTGTGTGTATGTGTGCAGTGTGCATGCACATGTCTGCATGTGAGTAAGGAATGGTAGAAACCTTAGAAATTGGACTGGTTTGACATGAGCTCAATGAAAATTGCACCAGCAAAATGGTTTGGATTTTGACAGCTTTGCTCCCCTTTTCTTCCTGGGCATGGGGAAATGGACTGGGTTATAGGAGACTGGACCAGCATTAAAGACAGGCAATAAGCCTAACCCAGAACCATGTATATTTAGGATAAAAGAGAGAGTTGAAGCTGTTACCAAATACCTAAAGGAAAACAAAAATGGTCTTGGTGATCGAAGTGAAAGGTTTTTCATTTTTATTTCTTGTCTAATTGCATTTGATAGGAGTTAGTGAAGTAGAACCCTCAGTTGAATTTGAGGTTGATTTGTTCTGTTTTTCATTTATTCATTGAACTCAACTCAACAAGCATTTATTCATTCCCTGCCATGTGTCAGAGGCTGTGCTAGGTACAAGGGACACAAAGACCAAAGAATGAAACTGTTCTTGTCGCCAAGGAGTGGACATTCTATATGAATAAGGGGACAATGAGCCTCAGCACAAAGGACTTTGGCCAAGGACTCTAGCCTTGGCCCAGTTACCAACTTGCTGTGTGACATTGGGCAAATCATTTCATCTCTCAGGGTCTCAGTTTCCCCTTTTGTATGATGAAGGTCTTGAATTAGTTCATCTATAAGGGTCTCTTCCAGTGCTAACATTCCATACCCTATGTTCAGAATGACAACTCAAGGCCTTGCTGTAGACAGATTTCAGTTGTGTTCACCACACCCTGCTAATTATTCAGCTTGAGAAACTTTTGGCAATAGCTAGGACTGGAACAAAAAGGGTTTTCACCTAAATCCTCAAGTTAAGCTGCTTCTTCCTGAGCATTCTGGACATTAAGGTTATCCTATAGTTTGGTGACCACTACCACTTTTCATTAGCCAAAATGTTCTGAAAATAAGGAAGAGGTACCCAAAATATATTGGATCAAGAATTAAAATTAGATGTTGATTCTTCATTTCTTCCCTCTGTACTATGCTGGCCTCATGTAGTCAGTAGAAAAGTTTGATATTACCGTGTTTCCCTGATAATAAGACACTGTCTTATTATTTTTGGACAGAAAAACACCAGAGGGCTTATTTTCAGGGGAGGGCTTATTTTAATGAACATTGACAGCAATTTTAATAAACAGGTAAATGTGAACAAAAAAATGTACCTTTATTCAATAAGCAAATCACTGGGGAAGAACAGGATGACGCGCTCACTGTTGCAGCTCTGATTGGATACAGCTCGGAGCGCGGCGTGCGTTTCCGGGGGGGGGGGGGCGGTGCATACAGAGGGTACCGTAATGTAGCACAGGGGATCACCTTCACTACAGTAGCAATCTCAATAGGGCTTATTTTCGGGGGAGGGCTTATTTTAGAGGAATCTTACACAGTAAGGGGAGGGCTTATTTTCAGGATAGGTCTTATTATCGGGGAAACACGGTACTATTGATTCAATCCTAAAGATTGAGGACAAAAATCTCTTTCCTTTCACTATAGGAGACCTAGGACTTCTCCACTGACCAAAGGGAACAAAGATATCTTTATATTAATATGGTTTTGAGGAGGGCTCACCCTGGAATGCCTCTGAAGTCACCCAAATGAGTCAGAACCTCTAATGAAAGCAATCTGAGTCCAGTTTTAACTAGAGGGAGATGGTGAGGTAGGCAGAGAAAACAAGGAGAATATTGGGTCTGGCTCTCAGTGGGATTTAACCACACAAACTGTAAGCAGGTAGAACAACCATTTTCTCTGTTATTTATTTCCCAACAAGTCTTTGTTATGTGTCCGTTGCTCCTTCTGTGATTTTACTTTTCTCTCTTCCCAGTCTTGATCCTATAGTTCTTCAGTTCAGTTTAATTCTGTACCCTTTACCTCTTGTCCTTTCCCTGCTCATGCCTTGCCAAAACCTAATCCAGGGATCAACCCCACAGCCTTCCTCCTCTTCTCCTATTCCCATGCTGCTGATTGGAGCTGGGGGAAGTCACATAACCATGCTGACTGAATCTATTAGAAATATATTTGCTAACTCCTGGGTCCTCACTGCAGCAAGTCAATCCTTTTACTCTTTCTTAATTGATTCTCTATTTATTTAGAACACCAGATAGGGTGTTCTAAATTTTCTCCTCTTTCCTCAAACCTTCTATACCTCTCTCTATTCTCATGCTCTCAGAAGAAGTCCTCACTTCTTACTTAACTGAGAAAACAGAGGCCAAATAGGCCATGAGCTCCCTTTGTCCCTATCTTAGACTCCCTTGGCATCATCTCCTACTCTCTCCTTTTCTCTAGTTGCTGATAATGAAGTGGATTTTTTTTCTTGCCAAGGACAACCCCACCCCCTCCTATCTTCTTCAGAATATTGCCCGTCATTGTTTCCTCTCTATTTCTAATCTTTAATTTCACTCTGTCAACCAGTGCCTTCCTTACCTTCAAACATAGCTGTCTCCCACATCCTTAAAAAATGTTCACCAGACCCTACCATTACCCAACTATCATTCAACATTTCTCTTCCCTTTCTCACCCAAACTCCTAAAAATAGTTTTCTATCATCATTTTCCTCCACTTACCTTCCTCTCACTCATTTCATTAACCTTTGTGATCTGGTTTCCATCCTCATCTCTTAAAACTCCTCTGTCCAAAGTTGCTAATGATCTAAGCAGCGAGGGGGTGCAGTGGATAAAGTGTTGGGCCTAGAGACAAGAAGACTTGAGTTCAAATCTGGCCTCTGACACTTACCATGTGAGACCCAGGGCAATTCATTTAACATCTGTTTGCCTTAGGTTTTTCACCTGTAAAATGAGAATAATAGTAGCACCTACCTCCCAGGATTGTTGTGAGGATCAAATAAGGTTATATTTGTAAATCACTGTAGCAGCAAGCACCCCAGTATCCCTAGGGTGGCTGCCAACACAGGTTCTTGGATCTGCTTTGATAAAGGAAAGCAACTCAAAAATGGGTTAACAAGCTTACTTTAATCAGTCAAACATGTATTGTTTACCTAGTTCAGGGGAAAAAGGTCAGCACCCCGAACTTCAGAATATACAGACAGAATTATCAAGACAGAAACAGATCAAGTAGACAGTTTCCAAACTGTCCAACCATTACATCCATACCAAATCAACATCTGGGTTTCAACATCTGGGTTTTTCAAAGCCGAGGGGGGGGCTCTCAACAATGGCTTCCCAGAATCCAGATCAAAGCACAGAACACTTCTCAAAGTGAGCCCCAAAACAAAGCTCCACATCAGGGCTTATATAGCCTTCTCCTGGATCAGAGAATGTATCAACCTTATTGACTCACTGGCCAATCAAGAAGTATCTACTGAGAAACAAGCCTCCCACCCCAGGCTCCAGGTGCACTTTAACCTAGGGGCAGGGAAGATCTTTAAATTTGCATTTCCATTACAATCACTTAGTACCATACCTGATGTATGGTAGGCTCTATGAAAATGCATATTCCCTCTGCTTCCCTTTAATCACCATATGAAAAGGTCTTTTCTCAGTTCTCACCCTTTTTGATCTCTCTCCAGCATTTGACAGTCATGACCACTCTCTCCTCCTCAATATTCTCTCATCTCTGGGTTTTTGTGAAACTACTCTTTCTTATTTCTCCTCTAATCTGCCTGCCTACTCCTCAGCCTCCTTGGATGACTTATCATGTATCAGTGTCTCTGATTGTGAGTGTACATGACAGCTCTCATCTTCTCTCTCCCTATATTCCCTCACCTGGTGACCTCTTTACCACCCATGTGTTTATCACTTCCATAAAAGTGATATATACATCTAAGCCCAGTATTTCTCCTAAAATCTGGTCCTGTCTCACCAATTGCCTGTTGGTAGATGTCCCATGACACTCCCCAATAGACTCTAGTGGCTCCCTATTGCTTCTGGGATGAAAGACAAATCCCTCTGTTTATCTTTTAAAGTCTATAACCTTGCCCCAAACTACCTTTGTAGGCTTGTTATAGATTAACCTTCCTCCCCTGCATTCTAGAGTCTGGTCAGACAAACTTTCTTACTGTTCCAGATGCATGGCACTCTCTCTCCCGAGCAAGGCTGACTCACTCAAATCCAATTCATGCTAAAGTCAAGACATCACACTATCACACTCCTGATATCATTGGATCCCTTGAAGAATGAAAGATAAACAGCAACAATAACAACAACCGAGGGTTTTCCATGAGGTCTCTACACAGTGAAAAGAACTCCCCCAGAAGTTGACGTGAGTAAAACCTTTGTCCACATATTTCTTACACATGTGCCTCACTACTATTATGGTCTATGTTTAAGCTTACTCCTTCCATGGATGCTGTGTGTATTTGTGGGAAAGAGTGAACCAGGTTCTTAAGAGAAGGTTTTCTTGTCTTTACCCTGTTACCTGAGAATGGTAGCAGCTGCTCTCTGGGGACCCAACCTGCCAATATGAACAGAATTTGGTAAATGCTGCTTTCCTCCTCTTCTTCCTCTTTCTCCTTCTTCTTTTCCTTCTCCTTCATATTTTTTAAAAGCTAGAAAATTTAATTTGTCCTACTCAGTTTTTGTTTTTTGATTTCTTGAAATATAGCTCTGAAAAGCAGGCTTTTAAAAAGCCCATTGTGTTTTCAATCGAGCTACTTGACTACCTCTTTAAACCCAAATCATTCTGGCTTTCAATGGATGGCTATTGATAAGCCCATCCCAAGCTTCTGTAACTCTCTGTTTAGGTTTTGATAGCTTAGAATGAGTATAAAAAGCAATTGTTTTCTGCTCAGGACTGAAACTCTAAAGATCTTCCCCTCCCAAATCGATATCCTTGGGATGATAAACTGGGGCATCTTCTGTCTCTGGCTCTTAGTCATGGACATTGAATGGACATTGACTTAGAATTATTGAATTAGAGTGGACATTGCCTTGAACAAACTGTTACGCACTGCACCCAGACCCATTGCCAGTTGACTTGACCTTGGTCTTGCCGCTGGACTCTGATTACTCTGGAGGAGTGAGCACAAATTGATGACTTTGCATAGGTCTGCCCACTTAAATGCAATTCATTGGTAAGCCAAGACATTATGCTCATGGCATCACTGGTCCTCTTGGAGAAGGAAGGAAAAACAACAACAGTAGCTCTCTCTGCCCCATCGGTGGCTTTTTCCTGGCTGGCCTCCTTGACTGGAATGTATTTGCTCCTCCCCCTTGCTTCCTTCTATACTCATCTCAAGCACTACATTCTACATGGAGCCCTTCTTGTTTCTCCTAATTGCTAATGACCTCATTTCCTAAACTACCATATAATCGTTTTCTATTTATTCTGCAAACACTTAAATAGGTACATTTTGTCTCCTAACATGAAACAGAAGCTCTTTGAGAGCAGAGACTTTCATTTTTTTCTTCGTATCGCCACTACCCGTGACGGCTCCTGGCACATTTTGTTGTTCAGGCATTTCAGTCCTGACCCCATCTGGGGCTATCTTGGCAAAGATACTGGTTTGCCATTTCCTTCTCCAGCTCATTTTCCAAATGAGGAAACTGAAGCAAACAGGGTTAATGACTTGCCCAGGGTCACATAGCTAGGAAGTGTCTGAAGTCAGATTTGAACTCAAGAAGATGAGTCTAACTTGCTCACTCCTGGCACATAGGAGACACAATAAATTCTGGTCAGTTGATTGACATAGTGACGTTGGATTAACCATTTAGACTGAATTGACCACTCAACCCAATTAGCTTCAGTCGACGTGATTTAATTGCCTACTGTCTCTATAAAAAGAGCACAGAGACATTGATTTAGAGCAGGAAAGGACCTTAGAGGTCACCTGGTCCTACCCCCTCATGTTATAGATGAAGAAACTTGAGCTCAAACTGAGGAAATAACTCATTCAAGGTCATGCAGGGAGTAAATACCAAAGTCAGAATTCAAACAGTAGGTGCTTTAAACAGAGTGCTTTGCCTACACAATTTCTTTTGATTCCTACAACAGTCCTGGGGGATAGTCATCACAGGTATAATTATCCCATTTCACAGATAAGGAAACTGATTCTCAGAAAGAAAGTGACTTGTTCAAGGTGCCAATTACAAAGACTCTAAATCTAGGGTTTCTTAAGGTCCCTTTTAGCTGTATGTCCTCTGATCCTATTTACACTCACAAAAGAAATGCCTTAACAAATAAGTAGATGATTCTCTCAAAAGCCTGGTGCGAGTGATTTTTTTTTTCCTTACTTGATTATTTGAATTGATCAAATTGATCAGTTCTCTGGTGCTGAGTTGATTCCATCTATCCCCACAATGGAAAGACATCCCAGATGATGCGCTGGATGATATATTTCTTTAGTCACCTCAATAGACCATTTAGATACCCAGAATGATGGAACATATCTGTCCTCTGGACACTGGCCATGAAGAAGCTGAATAAATGAGCTAGAGCAAGTCAGAAGCAATTGCATTATACCTGGGAGAGCTTCCAAACCTGCCTAGTCCTTCCCTAGGGGAAGTTCTTTGTGGTATAGTGAAACTGAGTGCCAGGCCTAGAATCTGGAAGTTCTTTGTTCAAATCCCAGCCCAACCGCTTACTGCCCTTGTCACCTTGGAGAAATGACTCCGGTTCTCTGTGCTTTGGTTTCTTTATCTGTAAAATGAAAGAAGTGGGCTAACACAGAGATCAGACTTTGAAAGGGTCAATCAAGCAGCAAACATTTATTAAGCACCTACTATGGGCCAGGTAGGCACTGTGCTAGGCTCTAGGGATCCAAGCATAAAGAGCAAAACAATTCCTATTCACAATCTTAGAAACCATCGAATCCAACCTGCTTCTAAACAGGAAACCTCTCTACCATATACTCAATAAGATGTTAGACCATTTTGCTTGAATAATTGCAATGAGCAGGAGGCTTCTGTCATGTAGCCCATTTCATTTTTGTATATATCTAATTCATAGATCATTTCCCCCTTTCTATAAAGCCTAAATTTACTTTGCTGCAGCTTCCACCCATTTGTCTCTGTTCTACCCCTTGGGTGTGATGAGAACAAGTCTAGCCCTTCCTTCTAGATGATAGTACTTTAAATACTTGGAGATTATATTGGCTGTTAAGTCTTTTCTTCTCCTGGGCTAATCATTCCCATTTCCTTAAATAAATCTTCAAGTAGAGGGCTTTTACTATCTCTGTTCCTCTTTCTGTATCAATCCCCTTCTGTATCAATCAATCTCCATCAATATCCTTTTGAAAATATGGCACCTCAAACTGAACACAATAATCTAGAGTAAATCTAGATTAGATTAATTAATTAGAGCACATCTAGAGCACATTTAATCTAGAATACAGTAGAACTATACCTTCCAAGTACTGAACACCTAAACAACCTAACATCTTGTTTACTTTGTTGGACTTCCATGTCAGGCCATTCGATTCAATAAGCATTTATTAAATACCTTAAATTGTAAGTACTTATACTGTGCTAAGACTGAAGAAATAAAACAGGGGGGATACCCTTTACTCAATGAAATTTTTTTTTGAGCAAACCATTAGAACCCCTAGGTATTTTTTCAGATGACCTAGTGTCTCACCATGTTTCACTTATACAGATGACTTTTTTGAACCCAAGTGTAAGACTTTATGTTTATATCTATTAAATTTCATTTTCTTAGATTCATCCCCATGTTTGATCTTATCATGACCTTTCTGAATTTTCTTTGTGATTTGACTTAGATATCCTTCCCAGTTTTTTGTCAGCTATAAATATGGCAACCAAACCACCTATTCCTTTATTCAAGTAATTTGACAAAAGTTTTCAGTGGCACAGGGCCAAACAAAACTCCCTGGAGTGAGAGATCTTTTTCCAAGGTGACATCCAGTCATTAATGATGATTTTGGGGGTTCAGCCATCTGGCTTGTTTTGAATTATCTCATAACTGTAAATTGTCATCCCCATACCAAGAACAGCAGATGACTCCATTCATTACTTTATTAAAATCTATGCAAACTAATTTTATAGTTTCCTTGGTCTACTAATCTAATAACATTGTCCAAAAAACAAATGAATCTGGCAAGGCTTGTTCTCGATGAATCTGTGGTAGCATTCAGTGATCACTGATCCCTTTTCTAGATGTTCATTAATTATTCCATGAATAAGTTCTAGAATTTTGCCAGGAGGCAAAATGAAGCAAGATGACCTACAGTTTGCAGACTCAGTCCTCTTCCCTTTTGGATAATTGGGGAGATCTCTGCTTTTCTCCAATGCTGCAGTGCCTCTCCCATACTCTGCTTTTCCAAAGATCACCAACAGTAAGAGGGTCAGTAGTCATATTTGCCAGTTCTTTCAGATCCTGAGGATATAGTTCATCTGGGCCTCATACCTTGAACTCATCAAGGGCAGGTTGGCGTTCTCTTAGCATTTCCCTACTTATCTGGAGAATCAGTTCCCTATTAGTCATTTTTGTTCTGTTCTTTCCAGTCCAAAGATCATTATCCTTGGCAGAAAAAATAGAAGCAAAGTGATATTTGAAGAGCTCTGCCTTTTCCCTATCGTCAGTTATCATTGACCCATCCACCCTGAGCAGTGGTCTTATCCTATCTTTCATCCTTCTCTCTTCCCCAGTATAGCTTAAAAAACGAAAGAAAGAAACCCCCTTTGTTGTCCTTAGCCTTCCTTGCCAGCCTCAGCTTATTCTGAAGGATCTCTGAGGTACCTTCTAGCTCTAAATCCTATGATCCCCTTCACATTCACATAAGGAATGCATTAACAATTGTATTGTAAGCCTGGACTATAGGAGGAAAAAGTAAAAGGTTCATGAATTCCCCTGTCATTCATGCTATTAGGGTGAGTGGTCAGGATTCTGCATTCTCTGGGTAGGAGGGGACGCCATGACTACATATTTGTATGTGTGTCAATTTTCCAACCCCCGATGAATTATAAGTGGCATGGGGTCTGGAGTCATGTCCTCTTTATCTTAGTATTTCTCTAAAGAGTGAACATAGTTCTTTGCATGCTGAAGGTACTTCATAAATGCTATTGAGTGAATGAATGGGCTAGATTTCTAGGTCCTAAAAATGAGAAGCTACCTATGCAGGCTCCAAGAGGAACTTTTATGGAAATTCAATGAATTTTCACTGCACACCTATTATTGGAGGGTATGCCAAGTAATATAAGATAATGACCCTGTTCCTAAGGAACTTGCAATCTTAGTGAAGAGATAGGATGTACACATGAAATGGTTTATCAGAATACCAGATTATATGCAAAATTCTAATGAATGGCAGAGAGGTTATGTGGAGTTCAAAGGAACAAGGCATCTATCACTCTACACTGCTGCGGTCCCCATCTTGGCACTGGACATTAGCGGGAAGCAAGGAGCTATAGCCAGGCAGTTGGACTTGAAGCAAGGAAGCCTTTCAATTCACATCCCACCTCAGACATTTTACTAGTTCTGTGACTCTGGGAAAATCACAACTTCTGTTTGCCTCAGTTTCCTCATCTGTAAAATGAAGAGAATAATAGCACCTCCCTCCCAGGGCTGTTGTCAGGATACAAATGAGATAATATTACAACATGTATAATTATAATATATAAAAATATAATACAAATAAATACAATATATTTTCTCTATATATAAATACAATCTATAAAATTACAATGTGTAATTATAATATATACAACAATACAAATGAGATAATAATATAAATTATTATATAAATGTTAGCTATCAAGGGCACCCTTATCTTTCCAGGCACCCAGGTTCACAGTCACAAACTCAGTCATTCTAGAGTCCACACTCTTTCTCACCCCCACATAATTAGCCAATTGACCCATCTTCCTATTTCTACCTCTGCAGTATCTCTTCAATCCATTCCCTTCTCTCTTGTAACACAATCCGGTTCAGGCCTTCATCACTTCTTACCTGGGCTGTATGATGGTTTCCTTCTGGCTCATGTCTCTTTCCTTCTTCCGTACAGTTGCCACAATGCTAAAACAGGTGCTACCACATCCTTCCTCTGCTCAATAAAGTCTGATGGCTCCTTACCACCCTGAAGATCAAATAGAAATTCCTTTGCTTGCCTTGTAAAGCCCTTCATAGACTGGCTCCAACTTGCCTTTCCAATACTTCCTTTTGCGGCTTTCACCATCTAGACAAGGAATGGGGAACCTGCGACCTTGAGGCCACATATGGCCTGGAGGCCCCCGGTTCCCCAACCCTGTTCTAGATAAACCAGCCTTCTTGTTTTCTTCATAAATGGCACTGCCTCCTTTCTCAGACTACCATCCCATGCCTAAAATGCACTCGATCCTCACCTTCCAACTCTTAGAATCCTTCGTCTTCTTCAAAGCTCATCTCATCTTAAATGGCATCTCCTACCTATACAAATCCTTTCCTAATTCTCTTCAGCAACAAGTGCGTCTCCCCAGTCAATTACTTCACATTTATTTTGTGTCTATGTGTATACATTTTTTATCTGTACACATTGTTTCGCCTCTGTGATGTAAGCTCCTTGAGGGTGCATGGTTTCATGTTTGTCTTTGTAGCCCTAGAACTTCATGTAGTTACTAGAATGTAGGAGATGCTCAGTAAATGCTTATTAATTAATTGATAGGAGTAGCAACAGCACCAGTTTTTCTAAATGCTTTACATATATCATCTCTTTTGATATTAACAATAGTCCTGTGAAGTTGGTACTAGTATTGTTTCCATTTTATAGATGATGTCAATGAGGCCTGTGGAGGTCAAATCACTTCCCCAGGGTCACTTAGTTAATAAATAACTGGAGAGTAACTCACTCAGGTCTTTCTCACTGAACCTCAGCACATGCTTCTGAGAGAGAGAATAAGAGAGAGAGAGAGAGAGAGAGAGAGAGAGAGGGAAGGAGGGAGAGAGAAGGAGGGAGAGGGGGAGAAAGAAAGAGAGAGAGAGAGAGAGAGAGAGAGAGAGAGGGAGAGAGAAGAATGAAAAGAAAGGGAAGGGAGGAAAAGAAAAAGAATGAAAGAATGGAAGAAAAAAAGGAGGAAGGAAGAAAAGAAGGAAGGAAAAGAAAAAGAAGGAGGGCATGGAAGAAGGAAGTAAAAAGAAAGAAATAAAGGAAAAAAGAAAAGAAGGGAAGGGAGGAGGGAAGGCAGGGAGGAAGACAGGGAGAAAGGCAGAAAGGAAAGAAAGAAGGAAGGAGGGAAGGAAATGATATGATGATATATTTAAGATCCCTGACATTCTACAATTTTGTTACTTGACTAGGAATTTGGACAAGAAGAATCTTTACAGGGGAGAGAAGTAGTAACTTCAGAGTTAGCGAACTTCTCCAAGGACCCCAAGGAGTAGTCAGTCCTAGGTAGAACTAGCTAAGTACACCCCAGTTTCTGAGGTGATTTCAGAAGGGTAAATAGCTGGTGCACACAACTCTGAAGTTCAGCATGGTTTTGCTGAAACAACAGCAATCCAGAACGTCCACTTTAGCCCTCTTCTCTTCCCAGGGCCTGACTGGAAAGGGGAGAGCAGCCCAGCTACAGACCCTGAATCCTTATGCACACAAGGGAAGCTAGGTGGCTGACCAGGAAACCCAGACAAGGCACAATGTGGAGACCACATAGACAGTAGGAAAGTTCAGAAATGCTGCCATCTCGCGGCCCTTTTAATCTACAGCAGGGAGGTGTCTGGGGCAAACTGTTTCCCAGAATCAAGGGGTTTTTGTACATTGTGTGATGTTCTCCTTTCTCTCCCTACATTTTCCATACTGGGACGTGGTGAACCTGCCATCCTATGGCGTGGCTTTTTTATTTGTTTGTTTGTTTTGTTTTGTCTGTTCTTGGAGATAAAGAAGGATTTATTCAGAGGGGGAGGCTAGTGTGAACAAGGGAGCGAACTCTCCCTGCCCCCAGCCTCTTAGAAGTTGGGGACAAGAAGGCTGTACAGGTCAAGGATGAATAAGCCATCTCTGTGTGCAGCCGACCTGTTTTTTAGGTGCGGAGTGCTCCTGGTACAGGAGATACTGGCTGGTGCTAAAGTACAGGTGTATTTATTTCCAGATGCTGAAGCCCAGACAGAGCAAGGGTTCGATAGCACCACATCAAGTAGGTGATACCTTATGCACACAGACATTCCACAGCCCCTGAAAGGATTGATTGAGCCCAGCCCAGACCATTACTGGTGCCCCAGAGGCCTCTGGGTAGAAGAGCGAAGTAGGAAGAGCTGATGCGAATTCCAAGGTGTTGGGGGTGGGGGTGGGGGCAAGACCTTTGCATCTCCTACTTTGAGATGATCAGAGGTTTCTTACACCCTGGGCTTTAATTATGCCCCTCAGCCAAGTTCCTAGGGCCTTGGTTTGTTGAAGATACAGCTCCAAACAATGACAATAATTTTGTATGACACTTTAGGAGTTACAAAGTGCTCCCAGATAGCCTATCATATTTGACCTACAACCCCCACCCCCAAACCCCCCAAGACTGGTCAATCAAGGCAGATGAGCAAGTCAATCAATCAAAGACATTTATTAAGCTCATACCACATGTCTGGTTCTGCGCTAAATGCTGGAGGTTACAGTGATGAAAGTGATTTAGTATCTCTCCCCTCAAAAAGCTAACATTCTAATAGGTCAAATACTATTATCCCCATTTTACAGATGAAGCAATAGGCACAGAGAAGCTAAGAATCACAGAATGACACAGAGCTGAAAGGAACTTTAGAAATCATCTGGCTCAGTACCCTTATTTTACAGAGGAGGAAGTGAGAAGTGACATGTTAAAGGTAACATAGCTAGTAAAAATAGCTATTAATAGCTAACATTTGTGTAGTACCTATGGCAGCTAGGTGGTACAGTGGGTAGAGCCAGGAAGACCTGAGTTCAAATCTGGCCTCAGATACTAGCTGTGTGACCCTGGGCAAGTCACTTAACCCTGCTTGCCTCAGTTTCCTTATCTGTAAAATGATCTGGAGAAGGCAATGGCAAACCACTACAGTATCTCTTCCAAGAAAACCACAAATGGGCTCACAAAGAGTCAGACACGACTGAAACAACTGAACCACAACATATAGTGCTTACTATGTTCTGGGCACTGTGCTAAGTGCTTTACAATTATTATTTCACCTGAGCCTCACAAGACCCCTGCAGGGGAGGTAGGTGATATTATTACCCCCATTTCACAGATGAGGAAATTGAGGCAGAGTGTTAAGTGACCTTGCCCAGGGTCACACAGCTGGGAAGTATCTGAGGTTGGATTTGAATTCAGGGCTTAAGGTAAATTGGGGTGAGGAAAGTGTATATGAGAAGCAGTCCCTAACAGTTTCTAGGTTTTATTCCTCTTGGAAGTGACAGGCCATCAAAAGTTGAAAGGGGGGGATTAATAAGACAACTTTCATTGGCTTTAGAGCCATGCCTCAGGATGGTTCTGATCACAGATAGCTGAGTTTGGGCCACTGAGAATCAAATAGAAAGGGACCTCTCTAGCTTATATGTTGCCCTTGCCCTCCCTCCAGACAGGTCCATAATTTTGAGTACAATGTGGTTTTTCTAAATGATTTCCTAGTTGATTTGCATTGAGGAAATGTGCTTGGAGCACAGCAAATGGGAGTAAGGCTCTTTGTAGCATAAAGAATTGAATGGACTCTGGGTCACCATCTGAAGAACATAGAGCCCCAATGTCAGGGGGCTCAAATCCATTAATGTCTCAGCTGTCATTAAACGCCCTTTCCCCAAGGAATTGGACTCTATGTTCTTTTATTACAGGGTATCTGAAATATTTGTTATTCCTTCCCCAAGTCCTTGCAAGACTTTTGGACTGGGTATTTAGGAGAACTGGATTCCAATCCCTGCTATCACTCTTGGCTCTATGGCCTGAGCAAAGTCACTGGCCCTCTCTGAGCTTCATTTTCCTTCCATGTAAAAGGAAAGAAATGAATAAGTAGGTTTTTAAAGGCCCTTTGGGGTCTAACATGTGAGGAATCTTCCATTCAGAAAGCTTTGTTTTCTGTCTCTTTGCCCCCCTCCCCCCTTCCTTCCTTCCCTCCTCCACTTGTGCACAAGAAGTGGTTACACCTCGGGCTACATCTGCTTCCCAACTGTTTACATAGCTCCCACCCAAACCCAACATTTGATGTAGAAATCTACATGGAGGACTAATTTTTGCTCTAGGCTACTTGTGAAACGACTCACTTCTAGTACTAGCTCCTTGGTGGGGAAGGGATTGCTGAGGGGAGGGGACTGGAAAGGCACAAACACACATGTACGTGCACATACTCAGGCTGTACTTAAAGGAGACTTGCTGCTTACTGTCTCCAGCCTTCTCACCTTTCCATTGTTATTGCCCAGGACAACTGAGTCAATGTGATTGAGAGACTTGGATCTTCTCATGACCACCTAGGATGGCATTGAACCTACGCTTTCTTTGGTAAAGGGCATTACCAAAGGATGCTCTCCGTCTTTCAGCCTTCTAATCTCAGTTACCCCAGGGTCAGTAATAGGTTAAGTGACTTGCCAAGGAGGGTACAGCCAGTAATGTTCCAGAGGCAGAATTCAAACCCAAACAGGCTTTCAAGACCTTGAGGCCAACCCTTTACCACTGTCTCTCAGTCATGCCCCCAGATATTTCAAAAATCATCACTTTAAAGGATGCAGCATTTACAATGCAGTGGGTGCTAGGCCTGGGAGAGAGGAAAACTAGCTTCTAAAACCCAATTCTGTCTCCTTTTATCTGTGTGACCTTGGACAAATCAGAGTCTGGATTCAAAATGAAAAGCATCATAGAGTTCATAGGACCCAAACTACAGTTTGATAGATGAGGAAGTAACAGCAACAACGGATGAGGAAACAGCTCCACCCACATCTACAAACTCTAAAAACTGCTGAACTGAAGGGTGGCTAGGTGGTGCAGTGAGTAGAGCCCCTGCCCTGGAGTCAGGAGGACCTGAGTTCAAATCTGGCCTCAGATACTTAACACAAAAACTAGCCTGTGACCTTGGGCAAGTCACTTAACCCCAATTGCCCTCCAAAAAGCAAAAAAAAAAAAAAAAACCTGTTGAACTGTTCTGAAGCTCAGCTTTCTCATCTCTAAAATGGGGTGTTTGAACTGGAGGATCTCTAAGTGACTTTCCAGGCCCAAGAATCTTGATCCTGTGAAGGCCAGTTATAGCTTAGCATCAGAAGAGAGTTCCGTCTCCCTTCCAGCCATGCTCTGGGTGTTTCGGGGGCACTGAATGGCCAGTCCCTTCTTCCAACAGTCACAGAATCTCTGGCATTCCAGCCCTTTCACTTATAGCCCTTTCCCCTCCACAATTAGTTGAAATCTCTGCTGTTTTGCTACTAGCCAGGGTCCTCTTTGTCTACTTGGTTTTGCAATTAGCAATGGTTTCAAAACAACACCCTCTTACCACCCATACTCCCCTCCTCCTCCCCCCACAAAAGAAAAAAAAAAGACCTCTCAAAAAACCCAGAATGGTGCGAAAGTTGACTCTCATTTAATGTTGGCAAGGCTATTTGGAGTGAGAAGGAAAGTTTCCAAAGAGAAGGAGATATGGTGGCCTTCTGGGGGAAAGAGCAGACCAAGCAAGGGATTTGATTTATAACTCTGAAACACTGTGTGGCCTTGGGTTACTCACTTAACCATTATGTGACTCAGAACTGGGACTTAGGAAACCTGCCTCTTCCCCTTTGTTCTAATCAGACACATATGTAACACATGTTTTTGAAAAGAAAGGCATTATGTGAATGCTGAGTATTGGGGCAAAGGTAGAGTCAGTTCAGCTGAATTCAGTTCATGTCAATTCAAAAATCTGTGTTACTCTCATGACAAGCAAGAACAAAATAGTCCTGGTCTCAAGGAGTTTATATTCTATCAAGATGACTAGAGACAGGAATAAATACCAAGTTCATAAAGAGTGACACAAAGGAATTTGGGGAGGGAATCCTCAGGGAAGGCCTCATGCAGGGGATGGCACCTGAGTTTTGTCCAAAAGGGGAATGTCTTAAGAGTTGGACAGGAGGAAAGAACATATTCCAGGCATGGGAAAATATCTGTGCACAGCCACGGAGACAAGAGTTGAATCATCATATACAGGGAAGAGCTAGCAGGTCAGATTGGAAAACTAAGTAGAAAGACAAGTGTTAGAGGGCCTCCAAAGCCAGGCTGAATAAATTAGTAACTTGGGGATCTGGCCTTTCCTCAGAAGTGGCCAGGACCACATTGGTTGGGCCACCAAAGCAAGGACCTATCCTGGACATTGAGGACTTTATCAAGGGGAAGCCTGAAATGACAATGACAGAGTATTCCACCACCACAACTCACATGTAGTAGGCTTTATGTAATTCATTTAACTATTCTGTGCCTTAACTTTCTCAGCTGTGAAATGGTTCTGATAAATCTAGCTATACCTACTTTACAGAGGCACTGTATTCATCAGATGAGAGGATTAGAGTGAAATGGCAATCCAAGAGGATCTTCCAAAAGCTTAAAGCCCTAACCAAATGTAGGATGTTGTTATAGCAATAATTACCTGCAGTATTAGTCTTTGGCTGAGCACTGGCAAGGAGTCACGGGTCAGTAGCACCACGGTGCGAGCTGGCATTTACAGCATATTTAAAGTTTGCCAAGTGCTTTCAGATAGTAGCTCATTTTTTCTTCACAACAGCATTGAAGTAGGTACAATTTGTTGTTATTGTTATTCAGTAGTTTCAGTCATGTCTGACTCTTTGTGACCCCATTTTGGGTTTTCTTGGCAAAGATACTGGAGTGGTTTGACATTTCCTTCTCCTGCTTATTTTCCAGATGAGGAAACTGAGGCAAATGGGGTTAAGTGGCTTGCTCAGTCACACAGCTAGTATGTATCTGAGACTGGATTTGAACTCAGGTCTTCCTGACTCCAGTACTCCAGTACTCTATCTACCGTGACACCTAGATGCCCAGGTGTTATTATTATCCCTGTTTTTGAGATGAGGATAGTGAACCCCAGGGAATCTGAGCTGCCTAGAATCACAGAATTTATGGGAACCAGGTCTTCCTGACTTGAGTCCAGGACTTCAGTCACTATGCCAGAATACCTCCTTATTATCACCTTCCAATGATATAACTTGACAGTTTACAAAGTAGCTTCATATAACAGATAGACTGTCTGACCCTTCCAAATATAATATTTCATGATTCTATGATTCCACAAAGAATTCTAGAACATAAGTTCAAGGATAGGTTTTGTTTTACTTTTTCATGGTATTTCCAGTATTTAATACCATATATAACACATAGTAAGTAATTAATAAAATTCGCAATTGACTGATTAAAGAGGGAATCTGGCATAGAAGATAGAGTTGTAGTCGTGGAGAGTCAGACCTGTATTCAAATTCCTCCCGTGTCCCATAGGACTGACCTACTAAGTCATAAAGAGGTTGAGATTTATGTTGATGGAGTGATTTATGGCAGTATTTTCTTACTACTGAGGAAAAAAGTCACAACTTCTTTATGTATTTACATAGTTGCATAATCTTGTTTACTGTTGACGGAATATAGTTAATGCTGCCTCTAACCCTCTACACAGGGGATATTACATTAATTAAAGCAAACATTACTCAAATCATTGAAATAAAGAGAGATTTGTCAGTGGTAGCAACAGCTAGACAGACACAGGGTCAAGATGAGAATCTAGAATGTCTTCGTTACTCCCAGGCCAGTACTCTGAGATGCCAGGGCATAGGAAACAAGACTAGGAATTTGGCCCAGGGAATCTCAGCATCCCTTTATTTCTCCACAATGGCCTTGATCTTAATAATTAACTTTCCTTGGACCTTAATGTTCCTGTTTGTCAAATCAAGCACTGAACTCAGTCCCATCCTAGAGTTGTGGCCATTTTTATTATTATCTATTTTTCCTTAAGAATAGAAAAATGTCCTTTGTTCAAAACACACAGAGATTTTTTTTTAGATCCAGTTGGAGCTATGGGTAGATTTTCTTTATCAATGGGTACCAAAACAGTTGGGCAGGTAGGTGTGTGTGTGCAGAAGAATGGAGAAGGTTGTGGGTACTTGCAGTTGTACCAGGAGAGGGTGTGCTCTAACTTTCAATCTTGATCCTTCAAAGGGTAGGGGAAAGGGCCATCAGGAGCAGAAATGTGCCACAAGACTGGAAGGGAGAAAAGGAAGGCCCTGCCCTATGGTGCCTCATTTGTTGGCTTGGGGTGTTGGAGAGAGAGTGATGGGGATGATGATCACCATGGAGAGGAAAGTGTACCCCCTTAGATGTTGGTCCCCTGGGAAAAAAACCCTATTTACTCCCTTTCTCTGGGTACAAGAAGTTCAAAATTTGGTTTTATTCTTGGAAAAAAAAAGTTAACCTGACAAATGAGGTTAAACACCTGCTTCCTGCTCACTGGAATACCAAGTTAGGATCTTGTTCTAAATCACCTCAGATGAAGTCACCAAAGCAACCATCATTCCCTATTCCCTTTTCTTCCTTGGGTTGCATTCTTCCAGAAGCATCTGGGGCATGTTGATCAGATCTCCTTGGATGCTGACCTCTCAGTTTAGAAACTCAAGGTCACTTGTAGCTTTCTTTTTTTTTGAAATCTGACATAGCTTTCACATTAAGCCTTATGGACTGTGTGAGACAGAGCCTGAGAACATTTGGTCAGCCTGATGAAGACTGAAGCACAGCTGGAATCAGACCCGCCAACTCCTTACCCATAATATGCTTTTGGTGTTTCCTTGAGACCTGGTATAGAACAGCACCCTTAGTCCCCCTATCTCAGGTGAAGCCTGCAAACATTCAAACACAGGCCTCTTGTCCTTGGTGTTCTCATCATGAAAGGGGAATTTGTTCCTTCCTAGAATTCTCTGAATAAGTTGCCAGCTGTTTTCAGTTGGGAGGGGAAAAAACCCATAGAGAGGGGGGAAAGGGGAGGGATTGAGTCCTTAAAGACTGATTCTCAAAGTAGAAATCTACCAGATCAGCTGGGGAGACCACCCACAAGCTGGCAGCCCCATCTCTGCTGTCCTTATCCTCCAGCCTTCTGACTCCGCAGGGAAGAAAAAGCAGGGGGTGGGGAGGAAGAAAGGGGAGCATGGGGTATAACGACTTTGGAATTCAATGGGATTGTACTTCCTAACAGAGGAGGCTGTCCAAGGAGCCATGTGGCTGAGCTCTTCCTCCTCAGAACTGTTGGGAGTGAACATAGTGTCTATTCCACTCATTTTCTGCTTTACAGCCCTGTGTACTGTTGTTATTTTTTATGTCAATCTTAAGTCTAAAACCAAACATCATTTTCCCCAACCAGTCCTGCTCATCATCTCAGCTTCTCCATTTTTGACTCCAGTATGCTGTTTTCCCTGTCACCAAGGCTCGAAACCTTGAGGTCATTTTGACTCCTTTCTCTCTCCCTCCCCCTTTTCCATCACTCATCAAGACCTGTCTGTACTATCTCCAGAATGAATGTCTCTTGTTCCTGTTCCTTCCTTTCCATTCTCCCTAGTTCAAGTTCTCATCACTTTTCTTGTCTTGATTACAATAGCCTCTTAGTTGGTCTCTCCCCTCTCCAAACCATTCTATAAGGTGCTGACAGATTAATCTTGCTGGGTAGTTTTGATTGCAGCACTCCCCGATTGCAAATCCCCAATGGCTCCCTTTTTCCTATAAGATAAAACCTTGACTCCTCACTTTGGCATTTGGGGGCCATGATAATTCATCTCATCCTACCCTCTCACCCCCTTTGTGTACGCTACACTCCAGCCAAATTACGTTACTCACTATTTTCTGTGTCCTCTACTTTCCCAGCTCTGTGCCTATAGTCAGATTGTCATTTCTATATGAAAAATGCCCTTCCCCATTTCTACCTACCTGAATCCTACCCAATTCAAGTGCTCCCTCTTCCATGAGTGCTCCCTCTTCCATCCTGGCTCTCCCACATCGAAAAGTAATTTCTCTCTCCTCTCAATTCCCATGGCACTTTGAATCTTTCTTCTGACATTTATACTATTTTACATAATAAATATTTGTGTACATGTCTCATCTGTCCTACTAGAGGTAAGCTCCTTGAGGGAAAAGGACTGTCACTATATCTTACTAATTTTTGTATTTCACCGAGGGCCAAGTACAAAGTCTTGAAGCCTTATTAAAGTTGGTTTGATTAACTTTTTTTTTCACCAATTCAGTGGGAACCTACTGCACTGTACCTAGTACAGTTGTAAGAGATACAGTTAAGTGTAAGACATGGTCCCTGCCTCAAGGAGCTCACAGTCTAGTAAAGGAAGCAGACCACATACATAGAAAGATAATTCAAAACACATGAGAGTACATAAGTGCCAAAGGAGCAATTTTGACAATAAGTGCTTTAAAAGTTTAGAAGAAGGGAAGTTCAGGGTGGGCTAAAGTAGTCTCCATCTTACCCTAGAAGAAAGTAAGAGGAGGGAATGGGGGTGGATATAAGAGAGGGCAGATTAGGGTAAGGGGTATTCAGTATGTTTGCCATCTTGGGCTGGGGGGTAGGCAAGAGATGGGGACAAAAATTTGTAACTCAGTGTTGTGGAAATGAATGTTAAAAGAGTCAGAGAAGACTTCTCAGAGGAAGTGGAAGTTGAATAGGGTTTTGAAATTCAAACAGGATTTAGATCGATTGGAAGAGGAGGAGTGGGGAGGGAAGGCATTGCCTTATTTATACCTACATGCAGCTGTGTGTTAGAGCCTGTTCAGCCCTTACTTGGGTGATCAAGTTTTTGGTGTGAGCAAATGTACCTTGGAAATCAGCAAACACAACACTTCAGGGTTTGATTTAGTGTTTTGTTGATTGTCTAAAATTTGGCAAGTAATGGAGAAAATATTAGCAATGCAGATTAAATTTAAAAGTGTGTCATTTTCCCCCTGGAGAGCCAGTTAAATATTTACCAGCATGTCCTTTTATGCAGCTCTCTCTCTCTCTTTCTCTCCCTTTTCCTCTCTCCTCTCTCCTCTCTCTCTCTCTCTCTCTCTCTCTCTCTCTCTCTCTCTCTCTCTCTCTCTCTCTCTCTTTCTCTTTCTCTC
>NW_027186296.1:88975280-88985786 GCF_028583685.1 Petaurus breviceps papuanus
TATATATATATATATATGTGTGTGTGTATATATGTGTGTGTGTGTATGTATTTATATATACATGTGTGTATGGATACACACATATGTGTGTTTTATTGTCACAATTAGATTTCAAACTCCTTAAGAGTAGAGCTCATAATTTAAACACACACACATTATTCCTCACAATTCTTAGAACAGTTATTTGAATGAGTGAATAAAAAATCATTTATTAAATGTTTACTATATGCCAATCACTGTGTTTAGTGCTGGGAACCCAAATAGAAAAAGTGAAATTGTCCCTGCTTTTTAACTGGGGGAGACAACACATATAACAGAATTCATCTTTGAAAAAAATGGAAAGGCCCAGAAATCCTAAGGGTACAATGATAGATGGAAAAATCCAGGAGTCTTTAGAGTGTATCAGCAAGTCAGATGGTAGTTTCTGGAGAGAGAGAGGGTGTAGGAGAATGGCAGATAGGAGGCCTTAGGGGACTTCAGATTGTGGCAAGGCAGATTTGCACATGGATAGGCTCTGATAAAATTTTTTTAGTAGATTGGTCATCAGGAGGAGGATGAGGAGAAGAAGCCACGTACATCATTCTGTCTATAAGTCCTTATTAGTGAAGAAATAACTGAAGGAAAGGGAAGAGAAAAATGATTCCTATGCATCATTTACCTGAACATATGGTCATAAGTCCAATCTGAAGGCAAGGAGGGGTTGTGTGTTGGTATCTTTAAAAGGTTGGTTTTGCAATGAAGGTCTCAGGTTAAATCTATGTTCAAACCATAAGACACAGCTGTTTTCTGTTCCATGCAGCAGTCCCCAAAGAGCCAAACTGAGTAGTAAAAAGAGAGAGGGCATTTTATTCCAACAGAGTGTTATATTATTGTGTTATTGTGAGGTTCAAATGAGATAATGGATATAAAACACTTAACAAATCTTAAAGTGCTATAGGAATGCCAGTTATTTACTACTATGGTTGTGACTCTTATCATTAACCTGTAGTCTGGTGATAACTAGACATCCAGTCTCGGAAAGATTTCATTCTCTGAGTCTTCTACTGCATGCCTGCTGAGTTCCAGCAATGTTCCTAGAGTAATAGAGGGATGTGCAGGTAAATATTTAACAACCAGACTCTCTATAAGGTATGCTCACACAGGCTTTTAAATATAACTTGCATTATTAACTTTCTTAAGTTTACATAATCAACAAATTCTATAAATCTATATAATCAACAAATCAAGCCTTGATTTGTAGAGATTACTGATTATTGAGGTGTAAATATTCACATTGAAAATTTACAAATCAGTTGGGAAAGCCAGTTAGATCTGACTCCAGCACACCCTTGCTTTATTTTTATCAATTTTCAATGTCCAATTGGACATTGGCCCAATTCTCAGTGCTGGATCATGAGTCTATGACCTGGTAGGCAGCACTGGATTAGAGAGAAGGTTCAATCCTACTATGTCCTGATGGTATCTATTCAGTCAAAGAACAATTGGGGTCCAACCATCTGAGAGTTCTTTGTTTGAGATCCCCTGTAGGCAGTGAGATTCAAGGGCTGACTGCTATCTTGAAGCTGAAGGGTTACCTATGATTACCTCCTAGGGTGAACAGGGTAGCCTGGCAACTCCCAGATTCCTTATCTGACCCTCCAGGTTGAGCCTTTGTCGTTGTTTGATCATTGTTTCTCCAGGCTTGAGGGTCTCCTAAATATGTCATCAGCCCTAGAAATCTTATCAGAAGATACGGAGATTGCATGGAAGGTTAGCCATTCCTAGGTCTTTCCAATTTTGTCTAAGTACCTTGTCTTTTGCTTGGCCATTGGATCTCTGACAATTCTAGAACTTTTTCAATTAGGATTACAGGGTAAGGAGATGACACAACATGAACTCACTTCCTGGCTACTATTCTTGACCAATGCAAGTTGTTCCCCAATTCTAAACCCATGCTTATGACAGAACCCCTTCCTTAATTTGTGCTGACCAGATCCAACCACTTCATGAGTCTTAACAACTCCTGACAGTCACAGAGTAATCTCCTGATGTCAGTTTGGACTTGTGTATTTTCCTTACACGCGTTCATGCGTGTGAATCCAATCTCCTTCATTAGACTGAATCTTTTTAAGGGAAGAGGCCGGCTCTTCTTTTGTTTCCTCCAACAGCACTAATTCAGGGTGGTGGGAAGGGGGAGGGCAGAGGGCAAAGGGAAGGTGGAGCCTGTGATAGAGCTGCCCGGAAAAATGATGTGTACCGACACTTCTTCCGCTCCTATCAGATATCCCACCAGAAGTCGGCTGGGCAGGGCTCTCTCCACCAGAGGCACAAACATATAATACTTTAGAGACTCAATAGCCCTTTCTGCCTGAACAAGACTCACAGTCCTACCACCCCCTCATGAGTCTTCTTCCTTTCCATGGTGGGCTCTGGATTGCAAACCCAGTCCCTGGGGGAGAATGGCATGGAGCCATCTTAACTCAGGCAAGGTTGGGCTGGGAATGGTCTAACAGGTAATATAATGCTCCAAAGCCTTGTACTGGATTTCAGCCAGCATGGGAAGACATGGGTGGCATTTGGATGTTTGGGGCTCATCCAAATAGGGAGGGGGAGCCGATGGAGGATATGATATTCTTCTACCAGGGAATGCACAGGCTGTTCTAGGGAAAATGGATGTGTGTGAAATGGGCCCTATGGATCCATCAATGACTCCTGTTCTTCATAGTATATCTGTGGGCCTATGTTTATCTAAATGATTCCTTGTAATTCTTTTTCTCTTCCTCCTCCTTTGGCAGTATCACAATCAAGCTAGATGGTTAGACAGGAAGATGAACATGACTTTCCCAACTCATTAAAAAAAAATACACAAAAATCCCAGCATGATGCAGACAAAAGAGTTCTGAATCTGGGGATGTGGGTTCAAATCCTACTTCTGATTATCACTACTTAGCCTCTTTGGGCCTCTGCAAAAAGAAGAGCTTGGATTAGATGATCTCCAAGGTCCCTACTAAATCTATCACGCCATGGACCAAGATATCCAAAAGCTATCACCTGTCTAAGACGTTGTGTCCTGGGAAGATCCCAGCACCCACAGGATCCATGGAGACTTGTTCAGAGTTTTAATTTGTTGACTCATTCTGTGAGCACAGGCAAGCCACAGTACCTATCTCTCTCCTTCAGTGTTCCCCTCCATCAAATGAGTCTCTCTCAACCACCTCCCCGTCTCATAATGAAGAAAAGGGAGGAAAAAAGGGAATCAACTTGGAACTCTTTAAACTTCTTGGAGCACTGTTACATAATCTTGAGGTATTATTCTTCTAAATTCAAGTGCTGGTTTGGACTATTAGGAGAGTTTGCTGTGTTGCTTTGAAGTTCGACCTATTTCTTTTGCCAGGAGCTTTTTGGAAACTCTCCTTTTGTCGTGGTTTCGCCTTCCTCTTCTCTTTTTTCTCCCTGACTTTAATGTCACCACAAAAGGCCGTGTGGGTGGGAAGT
The DNA here is from genome assembly GCF_028583685.1 of Petaurus breviceps papuanus. Lineage (NCBI taxonomy): Eukaryota > Metazoa > Chordata > Mammalia > Diprotodontia > Petauridae > Petaurus > Petaurus breviceps. The sequence goes on from NW_027186296.1 coordinate 88,978,755, forward strand.
TGTGGTGCGTGGTGTCTATCCCCAATAGGTGCAGCCCTACGGGGCCATGCGTCTCTTTCCTCTCCCCTGGGGTGTGACAAGGTACAGTGGCAGCTGAGGTCACATTTTACCTTAGGAGAGAAAAGGACACAGTTTCTTCAGGCTCTCTCATGCTGAACTGTCTTCTCCAGTGCTGGGGGTTGGGATGGCCTGGGAGAATGTAGTCCTGAGCCGAGGCTCCGACCTTCCTCTCATTCTCAGTTACTAGATAATAAGCTCTATGAGACTCATGCAGAATCACTGATAACCCCCAAACCTACGTATCTGAGAGTTTCTATCATCTCCCCTAAAATCAACAACAAGCAAAAATGTCATTCCAATTGGGAGCATTGGTGGTGATGTAGTTCATAGAGCACTGGGCCTGGAGTCCAGGACAGCTGAGCTAAATTCTAATCTGGCCTCAGTCAGATACTTCCTGACTGTGTGACCCTGGGTAAGTCACTTTAAACTTCAGTTTACATAACTGTAGAATGGGGAAGGGAACATTTATGAAATTACAAGTATGTGCTAGGCATTGTACTAAGTGTTTTACAAATATTATAAACTGGTCCTCACAACCTTGGAAGGTAGGTGCTATTATAATCCCCACTTTACAGTTGAGGGAATTGAGGTAAAAGTAACTTGCCCAGGGTTACATGACTAGTGTCTGAGTCCTAGTTTGAACTCAGGTCTTCCTGACTCCAGGCCCATTAATTTAGCTACTTTATCACCTAGCTAGAGATAATAATTATGAGAATCAAATGAGATTATTTTGCACAGTGCCTGGCACATAGTATATGACTGTTTGTTTCATTCTTGGTAAAATAATGGATAGATATAAACTGAGGCAATAGAAAAAGTGTTCTCCTGAGGAATCAGGAGATCCTGAGTTGTGGGATCATACAAGGCTAAATCTGGGAAAGACCTTTGAGTTTACCACTCTAATTCTGTCATTTTACAGATGAAGAAACTGCGTCCTGTTAGGTAACGTGTGACCCAGGCAACCACTATAGCTTGTTATACTCTAGGGAATATGAAATATGGCCTTCACTGTAGACAGGGCTGCAGTGCCCAGAAGAGAAATGATTAGTACAAGGTCACACACAGAGTTAGGGGGAAAACCAGGCTTAGAACACAAATATTCTGACTCAGGTATAATGTTAATGGAATTTAAGGTCTTTCCACCCATTAATAGGCCTCACGTGGAGCCCATTAAGGGAAGCTTGCTTAGGGGAGGCTTGCTTATAGGAAAGCTTTCACACCTTTTGCTAATTTCTAATTAGACACTGAGTCATGAGAATTGTGATGCCTTCTGGCTCTGAGGAGTGTAAATATACTCCGAGTTGTTATTTTGTTTTGGGAGTTCGCTTATGAGAAGGACTTATGATTCCCTGGTTGAGATTGTGAGTGGCCCTATGTTCAGAGCTCCCTGCCTGGTCAGATATAAAAGCTCTCTCAATCCAGGGATGTATGTAAAGTGAATTGTTGATTCAGCAGTCAGAACCCTTGCTGTTGGTCTTTATTTCTCTGTTTGTATTTTCTCTGAAGTTCAGGGTGCTGACTTTTCCCCTGAAATAATGAATGTAATTAAAAAAAGATTATTGATCCCTTAGACAGCTACCTTTCCTAGTAAAGCAGATCTAAGAACCTGTGCTAGCAGTCATCCTGGGTATGCCAGCTTAGTTGCTGCTCTATCAGGTCAATGGTCTTTCTATAAAAGCACTTACCTCTCTGTGAGAATAATATATGTGAAATAACTTGCAAACCTATGTAAAGTTAATAAGCTAACATTAACAATACTAATAAGACAGCCATTTGCATTCAAATCAGTCTGTCAGTAAAAATTTATCAAGCATCTACTATATGTTAGACACTGGGCCAATTGCTAGGGCCACAAAGAAGGGCAAAAGCTAGCCCTGGTCCTTGAGGAGCTCATGGTCTAATGTGCAAATACATTTATCATATGTAGGCTTTCCCACAAACAAGTTCTGAAGAGGTAGAGGGAGAGCACTGGATAGCCCTGAGAACCCAAGATGGCAGAGAGGGGAAAACCAAAGGAGAACATGGGCAACAATAAAACCAGGCTCTGCCAACTTCTTAGCTTTGTTAAGTGCTGGTCTTGATTGTATCTATCTTATTCCATTTGGGATGATCTTTATGCAGAAGGCTATACACTGAGGAGAGGTTTCAGGAGGGAATAGTTGGCCACTAGGGTTAAAAGTCAGTGAAACACTGAGACACATTAGTAAACTGAAGTTTTCAATGAAGGAATATGAATTTGAAAATGTAACACTTGCAAATTTTTCACTTTTTAATGTTGACATAGACACATCCTTCAAACAACAAGGAGACAGACATTCACACAAACCACTGGGCATTTACAATAGAGTATTACTTTCTGGTGGAGTCCCTGCCTACCTTTCCTCCTGGGCAGTCATGCTGAAGGACTGCAACTCTTCAGGGTTATCTTAGTAACAATTCTCAGACTACACAGAGGTAAAGTGTAAGTGGGGAAAAGCAGGTGAGATACTAATTACTCATAATAGTTCATGTTGATCCCATTCTATTTTAGCCTGTTAAATTTAGTCCTTTTTACTTTTTCCTTCTTTCCTTCCTCCTTTTCTTCCTTCCTTCCTTCTTCTCTTTTTCTTCTTTTCTCCTATCTTGTGTTCTCTAATCTCTTCTCCTTTCTCCCTCCCACTTTCCCCCTTCCTTCCTTCCTTTCTTCCTTCCTTCCTTCTTTCCTTCCTTCCTTCCTTCCTTCCTTCCTTCCTTCCTTCCTTCCTTCCTTCCTTCCTTCCTTCCTTCCTTCATTCCTTCCTTCCTTCCCCTCCCTCTCTTCTCTCTTTCCCTCCCTTTTTTCCTTCCTTCCTCTATTTTTCTTTCTTTTCTCCCATCTGGTACTCTCTGATTTCTTCTCCTTTCTCCCTTACCCTTTTCCCTCTTCTTTCTTCCCTTTCCTTCTTTCCCTCCTTCCTCCCTGCCTTCTTCCATTTTCTCTTCCTCCTCTTCTCTCTTTTCCTTCTCTTCTCCCTTCTTGTGCTCTCTACTTTTTCCTTTCTCCCTCCCTCTTCTTTCTTCCTTCTTTCCTTCCTTGATTTTTCTCTCATCCTTCTTTTCTCCTGTCTTGTGCTCTCTGATTTCTTCTTTTTTTCTCCCACTTTCCCCCTTCCTTCCTTCCTTCCAAATATATTTATTCCTCCAGCTGTCTAAATATCTCAATTTTATCATGTCAGGACTGATCTAATACTTTATACTAGGTGCGGCTGGTTTGACTATTCCATTAAAAAATTAAACCCATCTGCCACAAACTGAAAACAGACTCAGCCCTAAAAGGAACAATAAATATTGATGACTTGAGGCATGATTGGCTTTTATGATATTTGATGACAACTGGTATCAGTTATAGAACTTACAACATAAAAACAACAAAAACCCAGGCCAGGGTGTTGCAGGTCATCAGACATTATTAAATGTCACAATAAATGCATTTACCCTTTGTCTCTAAATCAAATGCCTAAACATTTCAAGGAGATTGAGGAACAATCTAAGGGCAATGGGGGATGGGGTGGGAGAGGAGGGAATTTGACAGACTTTATGGGAAAGGATGTATATGGCAACTGTTTTCTGCTTCCAAGTCAGGAGCATTATTATTTATGCTTACTTTGGATTTAATTAATGCCAGTGAAAATATTTCTGGGAATCCCCATCTTTTTCTTCCTGCCTCCTAAGAAGAACTGCCTCCTGTAAGAACTCTCTTTTCTGTTTAGTGGCTTATTGGGAAGGTTGAACTGATCTCTTGCTCCCTCAGATCTAAGAGAGCACCTGGACAATGACCTGGCTTTGGGAGGAGACCACAGGCTTGTTAAAGGGCAAGGAGAGTTGGGAGTTTACTGGTAGGTGAAAAAACTTTGTCTCACTTGTTTATTTTCATGAACTCAGCTATGGAATCAGGACGTCTGGCCCTGAGACTCAAAGCAAATAAACTGAGGGCTGGCCTTGAACCCTGTGAGCATCTATTTATACTCACTTAAGTATAAATAGCATTTTTAAAGTAACTCTTGCCAAAATATCTATTCATTTCTATTCTGAGATCATAGAATCCTAAGGGAAGCTAAAAAGAGGGGTGGAAGCATCTATTGCTGCTTTTAATTGTATTTTTAGCATTATGGGGCTCCATTCTCTTGTTACATAAACTACTCCTGGGAACTCATTTTTATGCACAGGGTAGGTACGTTCACCCTCCCAAGCTCTCCAGCATTGTTGAGTCCATTTATGACCCAAAAGGGTTAATAGAGCTTCTAGCAGCTTATTCTCTGGAAGACCCATAGTGGCCACACTATAGAAGTGGCAAAATATACAGCCTGCTTGGGTGGAAGAGAAATCTCAGGGGAAATATGGGCGGCTTATTGGGAATGGGGTTTCTGTTATTGTTATGATCATTCCAGGACACTGAATTCAGGAGACTGAAGACATGGTCTCTGTGAAGACATGTCAAAAAAGGGAGAGGGCTTCATAGAAGAAAGGGGATCCAAGGAGGGATTGGAAAGTATAATTGTCCATAGGGTTAGTATACTAAAGTTGGGGGGGGGAGAAGTTGGGGAGGGGGCGGGTGGCCAGAGGGAGAATTAACATAGCATTAGAGCAAGGAACGAAAGAGACTGAGGTATTGGTAGAGCAGAGCTAAAGAAAGGAGGTGGTTTGTAGAGAAAAGTGCAGGCTGGGGCCAAATGTTGTAAGTCTTTGGATGAGAGCAATTGCAAACCAAACACAGGATTTATTGGGTTTTGTGGAGAACACAATCTGTGTTCAGGTTTACAAGATTTGCAGTGTTTTTCTCTTGGTGCTCTTCTTTGTGTGGTTGAGGACTGGAATGAAACTGGGATTCTTAAAAGGTCTCAAACCCAGGTTCAGACAAGCTATCTGAAATCCAAATCCTCATCCAAATGATCTTAGTCACCCAAGTCTCTGAGAAAAAAATCTGGCAGGAATCTCCCCGGAATGGACTTCCTTGTGATTTGTCCAGCAATTCCTTCCAATGGCCAAACCAGAAATACCACAGAAACCAAGGTATTTGGCAGGAGGGTTGATATTCTCGGTCTAGCCCCGGGCTGTAAGGGCAAATAGCGGTGAGAAGTGAACTGATGTCTTCTCCAAAGTTAGCTCAGGTCTTGTTGATGGTGGGTTGGGGAGAAAAGTGATGGTGGTGGTGGGACTCTTGTGAGGGTCCCAGAATCTACCACAACTAGCTTCTCCACTCTAATTTGGAGCAAGTAGGGAAGAAGGCCTATAAAACTGATGAGTTCTTCAAAACTGGCCTCCCCTCACCTAATCAGAAAAAACAGAGTTTTTCTGGTTTGAGGGAAACTGAGTTCTACTTCCTAAGTGTGTGACATTGGGCAAGTCACTTCTCCACCCAAGGATCTCAATTTTCTCATCTACAAAAGGAGATTAGACTAGTCTGTCTTGAAGTTCCTTTCTAGGCTTTGATATCCTAAGATTCTATTTTTAAGTGAGGTAAGGGAACTAGGGTTTTTCTCTAAGGAATTTTTAAAAATCAACATGTTTTCTTTTCTTTGTCAGATCTGTGGTTGAATTGCTTAAAATATTTTCCTTAAAGTAAGCATGGTTAGTCTAGTGGTGAGCCCCTCTCTCCCCCTGCATTGTGTGTGAGTGTGTGTGTGTGTGTGTGTTTAAAAAGCAAGCTTGGGATGAGGGAAGGTGTGTGTACACACACACATACATATGTGTGTGCACCTATATTACACATATATACATATATTTCACCTTCTATTTGTCAAAGTAGGAATGCATATCAGTTATTCCAGGAGACAATAAAAACAAAAAAGCATATACAATGCATAAAAGATTCAGGTATTCTGAAGCAATGTGGGACACACTTGGTTGTGTTACTTATTTGCAGGCCTGTACCCAGAACGCAGCCCAGCTCTCAGCTATTTCAGATCAGCTCTGGTGTCTGTGCTCTGGGGAACAAAGCAAAAGGTTCAGGTGTGTTTGTGGGGGAGGGAAGAGCTTTGTGTGGGTTTTAACAAACCAGTGGAAAACAAGGCATGGGCCTGATGGAGGACTTCTCCCATCCACAGTGATTAGCAACCAGCCCTTTAGGGCTTAATCATAGCAGCTTCTCTGAGCTGTTTGTGTGTGTGTGTTTCTTGGTTGTTTTATTATTTTTGCTTTATTTTTGCCTTTCCCCAGATATACGGAAGCAATAAATGCATGCTGTGCAGGGAAGAAAAAGATGAGCCAACCTTCAGAAGTCCTGACTGACTGTGCCAGTCTCCAGGCTGCCTGCAATGGAAAATTTTTTAGAAGCATTTATTTTCTGACACTCTGTCCTCACCTGAAGGCATGTTGGCCTTTTCCATGCCTGAACATCAACCCAAGGTTTAGATATTGGTGAACATAAAAGGCTGACCAAAGACTGCTTGCTGACTTTGGCAGCTACATCCTGACAACAACTGCAAAATGGCCTCACACAGGGCCACAGAGGAACTCTCCCCACCTGAGAGCATCTCTCTGAGCCCCGATCCCCAGAGAGAGACCTCCTGTTAGTGACTGCTCTCTTACTTTTGAATCCATTGGAGACAGTGCCAGACTTTAGTGGCAGCTGAAAGACTCAGACTAGGAGTGAGAAAATGTGAACTTGACTCCTCTGTCCGTCCCATGTGTGACTCCACGCACCTCATTTTCTCCCTCTACAAAATGTCTTACCTGCTATGATAGATTTGAGTGATAAAATATGTCTTTCTCACATATGTAACTCAGGATGAATGGATGAATGAGTGAATGAAAAAAAAAGCATTTAAGATCCTACTATGTATCTGACTCTGTGGTAGGCACAGAGAATGTAATACAAAAGTGAGAAATCCAAACAATCAATAAACATTTATTAAGACTTACTATGTGCCTGACTCCTGCTAAACATGGGGAATACAATGCAAAAGTAAGACACACCAATCAATCAATAAACATTTATTAAGACCTACTATGTGC
>NW_027186296.1:88990786-88998558 GCF_028583685.1 Petaurus breviceps papuanus
TGAGTAACTTTATTTTTTAAATTTGAATAGTATTTTCCCCCAAATACATGTTAGGAAAAATTTTTTGCATTCATTTTTACAAGATTTTGAGTTCCAAATTTTTTCCCCTCCTCTCTCCCCTCCCTGGCAGTTTGATATAATTTATACATGTGCTATTATGTAAAACATATTTCCCATATTCATCACATTTGTTGAAGAAGAAACAGATCAAAAGGAAATAAAACCATGAGAAAAAATAAAATAAGTGAAAAAGATATACTTCAATCTGCATTCTGAGTCCATCAGTTCTTTATCTGGATATGGATAGCATTTTCTTTCATGAGTCCTTTTTATTTGTCTCAGATCATTGTATTGCTGAGAAGAGCTGAGTCATTCATAGTTGATCATCACACAATGTTGCTGGTATTGTGTACAATGTTTCCTGGTTCTACTCATTTCACTTTGCATCAATTTGTACAAGTCTTTCCAGTTTGTTTCTGAAATCTGCCTGCTCATAATTCCTTATTGCACAGTAGTATTCCGTTACATACATATTCCACAGCTTGTTCAGCCATTCCCCAATTGATGGGCATCCTGTCAATTTCCATTATTTTGCCACCAGAAAAAGGGCTGTTATAAATAATTTTGCACATGTAGTTCTTTTCCCTTTTTTATGATCTCTTTGGGATACAGACCTAATAGTGGTATTGCTGAATCAAAGGGTATGCACAGTTTGGTTGTCATTTGGGCATAGTTCCAAATTGCTCTCCAGAGAGGTTGGATCAGTTTACAACTCTACCAACAATGTATTAGTGTCCTGATTTTCTCACATCCTCTCTAACATCTATAATTTTCCTTTTTTTGTCATATTAGTCAATCTGATTGGTGTGAGGAGGTATTTCAGAGTTGTTTTAATTTGCATTTCTCTAATCAAAAGTGATTCAGAGCACTTTTTCATATGCCTATAGATAGCTTTGATTTCTTCTTCTTCTTTTTTTTTTTTTAAAGCAATCGGGGTTAAGTAACTTGCTCAAGGTTACACGGCCAGGTGTTTCTGGGTGGGTGCTAAGTGTCTGAGCCCACGATTTGATCTCCAGGTCTTCTCAACACTGGAGCCGGTGCTCTTACTCGCTGTGCTACCTGGCCGCCCCAAGTTTTGATTTCTTCAACTAAAAATTGCCTGTTCATACACTTTGACTAAGAATGGCATGTATTGGAGTGATTTGCCTTGCAGCGTTCATCTCTCCTCTTCTCTCTCTGCTGTCATGCCCTGCTCCGAAGCTACCCCCACTGTCGTCTCCCGGCAAGCGGGTTCGACTTGCGCAGCACAAGGAGGGGAGCCCTGTGCGCCTCCGTTTCGCCCAGCTCTCGGAGCGCGCCACGCCTCCCTTCAAGGGGTCAGCGCGGGCTGCAGGCTATGACCTGTAGAGCGCCTATGATTATACAATACCAGTCATGGAGAAAGCCATTGTGAAAACAGATATTCAGATCTCTCTTCCTCCTGGATGTTATGGTAGAGTTGCTCCACGTTCTGGCTTTGCTGCAAAACATTTTATAGATGTGGGAGCTGGTGTCAAAGATGAAGATTATAGAGGAAATGTTGGTGTTGTGCTATTTAACTTTGGCAAAGAAACATTTGAAATGAAAAAAGGTGACCGAATTGCACAGTTGATTTGTGAACGGGTTTTTTATCCAGAACTTGAAGAAGTCCAAGGCCTAGATGACACTGAACGTGGAGCCAGGGGTTTTAGTTCGACTGATCAGAACTAAAATTATATAAAGAGTAACTATAGCAGCTTTTCTCTTAAAACAGTTAATAAAAGAATTTCCACTTAAAAAAAAAAGAATGGCATGTATTACCATAAATTTGACTCGGTTCTCTATATATTTGAGAAATGAGGTCTTTATCATAGACACTTGCTGTAAAGATTGTTTCCCAGCTTTCTCTTTCCTTCTAATCTTGGTTGCATTGGTTTTATTTGTACAAAAGCTCTTTAATTTAATATGATCAAAATTATTTATTCTACATTTCATTATGTTCTCTATCTCTTGTTTGGTCATGAATTCTTCCCCTCCCCATAGATCTGACAGGTAGACTATTCTTTATTCTTCTAATTTGATTGCTTCAATGTCTATAGTTCTTTTTTTTTTTTTTAGCAAGATGCAGTTTCCTTCCCTATCTCTTTTAATTAGATAGATTTTTGCTTTTACTTTGTCTAAGATCAGGATTGCTTCCCCTGCTTTTTTTTTTACTTCAGTTGAAGCACAATAAATTCTGCTCCAGTCCTTACTTTACTCTGCATGAGTCTCTCTGCTTCAAGTGTGTTTCTTGTAAGCAATATATTGTAGGATTATGGTTTTTATCTACTCTGATTTCCTTTTCTATTTCATGGGAGAGTTTATCCTGTTTACATTCACAGTTATGATTACTACCTGTGTATTTTTCTCCATCCTATTCTTCCTTCTATTTGTCCTTTCTCTCCTTTCACCCTTTCTCACCTCGCCAGTTTTTGCTTCTGTCTGCCACTTACCCTGATCTTCCTCCCTTATGTCAGTTCCCCCTACCCCTCATTAGTCTCCTCCCCTCCTACTTCCCTGTCTGGTAACAAAGATTTATATATTCCAATGATAATGTATATTATTACCTATCTGAGCCAATACTGATTAGAGTGAAGTTGAAGTGATGCCCATTGCCCACCCTCCCATCTTCCCCACTACTGTAATGGGTCTTTCTCACCTTTTCATGTAAGATAATATACCCCATTCTACCTCTCCCTTCCTTCTGCAGTTTGTACTCCTCTTTCAAGGAGAAAGACTATTGAACATGGAGTTCAAAATGTGATTTCAAGCCTTACCTCCCCCATTTTGTTTATTAGCTATTTGATTTCAGAAAAATCTCTACATGTTTTCATTTCCTCATCTTTAAAACAGGGGCAAGAATAATGTTTGTAATGTCTCATTCACAAAACTGAATGAAAAATCAACGAATAGAGCAAATACTTGTAAATATATGGCTCTAGACTAAATATAAATTGGTAGGATTCTTCTCTTTACTATTATAAGAGATTTCCTATCCCTAAATAATACGGCAGACTAAATCTCGGGAAACAGTAGAAAGACAGACAGAAGAGATGTGGACAAAATATATGATTAGATACATGGGGTGTAGGTGAAGTGGAGGATATGTACAAAAGAAAAATAGATGGTTGGCTACTGTAGAGAAGTCAATAGGATGGAGTTGGGTCCAAAGTTTAGGAGATAAGGGGAGAAAACAAATAGGGAACAAGGCAGGCTTGGTTCTCCATAAGTTCCATTAAGTGAGGAGGTAACAAGAAGTTTTCAAATGGGGAGACTATGTAAGCTTTGTTCTCCAAGGAGCTCAGCATAGACAGATAGCAGGCCTCAAGAAGGCAGGGTAGGAGTAGAATTCCAGAGTTCTGTTCAGATGTGTGCATTACAACAGTGTTATAACCATTGATCCTAAGATGGGGCAGTTTGCTCTCTCTCCCTTTTCCTCTCCTTTCCTCTCTCTGTCTCCCTTACCCTCTCTCTGTCTCCCTTGAGCTCTCTCTCTCTCTCAATCTCTCTATGTCTCTGTCTCTGTCTCTCTCTGTGTCTCTGTCTCTGTCCGTCTCTCTGTCTCTGTCTCTTTCTCTCTCTCTTGTTTTATGTAACTAGGTAAGGAACAAGTGTGTGTTGTCAGCCAGCAAGAGGCAGGGCTTAACAAGTACCTGTGTAACTAAGGATTAGAACACCTGGGAAGGACCAACATTTCTAACACAACACTCTCTCAAGGGAAACTTTTCAAATGCTTGAGAAACATTAGGGATAGAGCTCTGTTTTATGTGAAATGTGGCCCTCTTCTACCCAGGCAAATTCTAGGTTAATAAAGGATTGAATGCGATTTCCAGGGATGCTCTGATACCAACTAGGATGTCTCTAGAAAGGAAACTAAGGGAGTGACAGTGGTAGCTACATTTTTCTGAGCTCCATTCTCTGCTATCAAAGTATAAGGCAGCTTTATAGTTCCCTATGAAAAGACCTTCAGGACCTCTGATCCTACTCCTATACAGATTCCTAACTCTATCTATATAATATTTAGATTCTTCTAAAATTCCTAGAGAAAAGCAGCATTGGTAGAGAGACTGTTTCCTTATTGGGAGTTCCTCTGCCCTTGACAAAGTGTCTGGCACATAGTAGGTACTAAATAAATACTTATTGATTATTGATTTATATAAATGAAGTCACTGGAGTACCACCCACCTTCATTCCCAACCTCCCCCTACCCTCCAAAAATTGTCTTCTAGACAAAGGCTCTGTATCAACTTTGGCTGCCTAAACAATACCAAAACTATATAAGAACCTAAGAGTTGCCACTTTGGTTCAGACACAAGGTTCACATTTAGGTCCAGATTCTATTACTAGCAACTCCAAGTGACATGCTATAGGAAAGTCAGGTAGTTATCTTCTGATGTCACTTTTTTTGCTTTTTTTTTGGAGGGCAATTGGGGTTGTGATTTGCTCAAGGTCACAAGGCTAGTTTTTGTGTTAAGTGTCTGAGGCCGGACTTGAACTCAGGTCCTCCTGACTCCAAGGCTGGTGCTCTATTCACTGCGCCACCTAAACGCCCCTTCTGATGTCACTTTTAAACCTTAAATCTATCCCAGCTTCTCTTAATGGACATTTATGACTCAATTATTCAAAATTGTTTCCAAACTCTTTCTGAATCCAATTCTACTTCTTGCCAAGACCATTTCTTTGAGTAGTTGGTTCTATAGATTCATTGCTTCAAGTAGGACTTTTCCTTGTTTTTTCTTGATGTCCACATAACATTAAACAATTGACTTGAGTGATAGGCTTGCTTTCCCCAAAGTAACTGTCTTTATCTCCACTAGATGGATGAATTTAATGGTGTGTGTGTGTGAATGTGTGTATATGTATACACACAAACACATATGTGTGTATATGTGTATATACACACATATGTGTATATGCATACATTTTAGTATATAGAAAGTGCCCCTGTTATATGAGGGTCCTATAGGTCCATAATTTAAGTATTGAGTCCACCTTTCTCTTAACCTCCCCAGAAGCCAAGGGTTTAGTGAATTTAATTCAACAGGAATTATTAACCAGCACATCTAATACATATCAGGCACTCTGCTAGGAGCTGGTGACACAAAGACAAAATTAAAATAGTTCCTGCCCTCCAGTATCTTATACTCTGCTAGACTAGATGCTTACTTACATGCTTGTTTCTCTTTGACAATTCTTCTCTCTGTAACTTAACACTTGGAATGTTTAGGCTCTGTTACCTAGTGGTATTCTGATAAAAAATGAATTCTGAAAGTTTCATGTATAGAAATGCTGACATTCCTATGACAGCAATAGAGGTTATTTATGTTTGTTTGATAGAGATGGATGGATGGATGGATGGATGGATGGATGGATGGATGGATAGATGAGACAGATATGTAATAGAAAGAGAACTAAAAAATCCAGATTTTTCAGTAAACCCTGAGCTAAATTGTATTGCAATATTGTTTAACAATAAATTTACTAGCCTCTTGCCAACTGAAAGAGGCTGTTACAGGATATTTTAATGACTTTGGTTAAACAAAACATTGAGGTTTTTCCTTTTTTTAGGCTGACACCAAGCTAACACTACTGTGTATGAGAAATGCCATTCTGCAACTCCTGTGTTTGTTGAGCTTTTTTTTCCACCAGATCCTAGGAATAGATAGAAACAGTTCATTTTTCTATACTCTTACCTCAATTGTCTTGTTTTCTTGGGGCTGGGAGGTTTAGGGGCATGGATGAATTAAATGTTCTTGGGATTGTTTCCCATTACACATTTGTCTGACGCTAAGAAAACCACATGGAGGTTATTGAGGTAGAGGAAATGTAGGGTGGGCCTTGGGCTTCTACCAGTGATTCTGCCTCAAATTCTATTTCAGTGGTTGTTTCCCTGGTCAGACTCCCTGGTGAGATGGACCCTACCCTACTTTCTGGTGAAACCCTTACCTTCCTAATGAGCACATTGGTGACTTCTAGACATCCTAACAGTTTACACAGGATCAAAGTACCGTAAGACCACAGAATTAGAACTGAAGGGGAACCTAGAAACTATTGAATCCAGAGATAACTTTTTTCTACATGAAAAAACTGAGGCACAGAGGAAACAAAAATCAAATGCCTGACACAGAGTCACATAGCAGTGAGTGTCTAAGGTGGGATTTGAATTCAGGACCTTCTTCATTTCAAGGCAAGTCTAGATCTCACGAATGTTTTGGTTTATACAAAAGAAAATTTGGAGGGAAAGAACAGAGAATTTAGGTATTACTAACCCTTTCTCCTTTGAACAATCACTGACTCCATCTTCCCTAACCTCCAATTTCCACATGCTTAATCAGGCCCTTTGTTCTTAGGATATCATCAGTGGTCTCAATGTAGAAATGAGATCCTCTTGTGTGTTTCCTGATTAGATTTACAACTTCAACCCTTTTGTACATCCTGCCTTCTCTGTTGAACAGGAATTGGTTGGCAATTCTTGCCTTAAAAATCCTTTAGAGACAAAAATTTTCTGAGATTTGGCACAAGTGAAGCACTATTTGAGATATGGAAAGAATTTTTCCTTCCTGGATCCAACTAGAATGGTAAGAAGTCTTGAGACTATTCCACCCAAGGATGGGTTAAAGCAACTGGAGAGGTTTAGCTTGAGAAAGAAAAAAACTTAGAGGAGATGTGATAGCTGTCTTCAAGTATTTACAGGGCTATTATGTGGAAGAGGGATTAACCTTGTTCTTGGCTCCAGAGGGCAAAATGAAGGGGAATGAGTGGAATTTGCACAGGTGTATATTTAAGCTTGATGGAAGAAAAACATTGCTAACAATTAAAACTGAGAGTAGAATGGGTTGTCTTGGTAGATAGTAGCTTCTCCCTCCTCAGAGGTCTTCAGGCTGAAAGCTAGATAAGTGCTTGCTGGTGATGTTATAGAGAGGATTCTTGTTTAGGTATGACTTGGATGAGATGGTGGCCCCTGAGGTCATTTCTAACACTGGAATTTTTTTAATTCTATGGCTTTATTCTGAGTGTGTTTAATCAACACCTCTCAGCCCTAAGTCCAGGTCTAATCCTCTGAGAGACTTTGTAAAGGAATTCTATCTATCCTTAGGCACTTTAGACCAATGGTTAGTTATGTCATAAAGAACATATGTTCCCACCATGTCCTTTGGAATATGAAATCTGGTGTTTATATAACTTGTTCTTTCTCTGTTCACTCAGCATATCATCTAGAAGACAGTAGACAAAAAAAATATGTTAATACCTTAAAGCATAGTTCTGGGCTCCAGAAAGGAAATGATTTATTGGCTTGACTTAGCCTGATGATGTTGTCTCAACACGTATGCTCAGGTCTGCAGACTCAAGAGGATGTTGGGCTGGGAGAATTTAAATGTTCTCAAGTTGACGTCAAAACCTCATAAAGTGATGGATGAGAAAGTTATTGATTTTTCTTAAGATAATAACAACTATACTCAGTGCCCTTCCAGACCAAAGACTTGTCTTTTTATTTCTTCCCTGTGTAGTTGCAAAGTCATGTTTGAATAGAACAATTCTCTCAGTATACTATAGGCAGAGCCAGGTGTCAGGTTGTCTAAAAGTAGGGAATGGACCAGCTGATGTTTTGAGGGACCTTTCAGCTCCAAGATCTATAGGCTCTATCTATCTATCTATCTATCTATCTATCTATCTATCTATCTATCTATCTATCTATCTATCTATCTATCTATCTA
>NW_027186296.1:88998568-89014442 GCF_028583685.1 Petaurus breviceps papuanus
CTATCTATCTATCTATCTATCTATCTATCTATCTATCTATCTATCTAATACAGTTGGGGGAAACTAAGAATAATCTGTAGCAATCAGTGGCCAATAACAACGCAGTTTATGATGAAGTGTTAAAATGAGTGGTTCAGACCCAAAGTACTACAGGAATTCAAAGAAGAGAGAAAATGGATATTAGTCAATCAAAACTTTGTAAAAGTTTTCCAACTTTATTTGGGTTCTGAAGGATGGGTGGTATTTGGATAAGTGAAGAGATTAATAAAGAACATTCTGGGAAAGGAGAATAACATCATGGTCATGATAGTACAAACAGGAAAATAAATTAATTAAATCAGTGGGGCCCATTAGGGAAAATCATAGAAAAGATTGTGTGTATGTAAATATACACACATACATATATGCATACATATATGTATATAGATAGGTCAATATGGTATTTATAGCAAAGGAGGGAAAGAATCATAACTTGAATATATATTAGAGACAGAGGAAAATATAAACTTGATTCTCATATCTTTAAATGTGAATGAATTAAATAATTCATTTTTTTAAGAGTGATATGTTGGAAAAGAAAATAAAACCCTATAATCTGTAACTTATAAGAAGCACATTTGAAAAGCAAAGACATACACAAAATAAAACTGAGGGGATGGGAAAAAAATTACTATGTGTCCCAAAAAAGTAGGAGCACTACTTGACAAAGCAAAATCAAACATTAAAAAAAAAATAAAGAGAGATAAAGAAACTAGATTATGTTGAAAGTAGCCATAGACAAACTAATATGAGTAATAAATGTATACCCTAAGGGGCGGCCAGGTGGCTCAGCGAGTAAGAGCACCGGCTCCAGTGTTGGGATGATCTGGATCAAATCCGGGCTCAGATACTCAGCACCACACCCAGAAATACCTGGCTGTGTAACCTTGAGCAAGTTACTTAACCCCGATTGCTTAAAAAAAAAAATAAATGTATACCCTCTGAATGCCTTAGCATTCAAATCCATAAGGAAAAACCTAAGTTACAAAAGTATGTAAACAATAACACAATAGTGGCAGGCTTCAATATCTTCGTCTCCGTTTTGGATAAGGTGAATAGAAAGATAAACAAAAGGGGAAAATATGGAGCTGACAAACTGCTGGGGAAACTAGAAGTAAAAGAATTATGGCATCTTCTAAACAGGATAACAAAAGAATATGCATATTCTCAGCAGTACATGAAACGTTTACAAAAACTGACCATTTACTAGGGCACAGAGCTATTGCAAACAAATGCAAAAAGGAAGAAATATTTAATACATCTTTTATAGACCATAACCCAATAGAAACAGTAATTAGTATGAAGACTTCACAATAAAATCCCAAATAGTGGGTCAAAAAACAAATCATAGAAATGATTAATCATTATGTCAAAGAAAATGATAATGATGAAACAACATACCCAAATTATTGGAATGCAGCTAAAGCAGTCTTGGGTGGGGGGAAATCATGTCCTTACAAACCTACAAAAACAAAACAGAAAAAAGAGGATTAATGAATTCAATTTGTGTTTTAAAAAAATTAAACAAGTTAACATACCTAAAATAAACATAAAAGAGAAGAAATTAAAATTAGAGAAGGAATAGCTAAAGAAACAAAAAAGTCTATAGAAATGACAAATAAAACTGAAAGTTGGTTCTTTGAAAAGATTCATAAAATTGATCAAGTCTGAGCTAATCTGATTTTTAAAAAGAGAGCAGAAAATCAAATCAATAAAATAACAAACGACCAAGGTGAAATCAAAGCAAAACCAGAAGAAATAAAAAGAATAATCAGAACATATTATGCAATTTTATGCTAACAAAACTGAGAATACAAGAGAAATAGAGGAATACCTTCAAAATATATAAAGCACCCAAACCACTAGAAGACCAGAAAGAGATGTTTAAGGTGAATGTAAGTTAGCAGATGAATTTTTAATCTATAACATAATTATAGTGGTAATCTTTAGACTGGGACTATGAAAAATTATCTCAAGGGGCAGTTTACAGTGACCAAATTAGCCAGATGATTGTCAAGACTTTTTACTTTAATATTGCTATTTTGGATCTTGCTACATTATTGAAGCTATTAATTAGTTAGATTGCTTCCTGTGCTCATTCCATGGGGTTTTCTAAGAAAACTATCATGATGTGAATAATTTGTGATAATTTTGTCTCTTCTTTGCCAGTGTTTATGGATTATGTCTATTTTTCTTATTGCTAAAAATATATCAAATGACAATGAGGATATGGCACATTCTTGTTTTAATTCTATATTGATTGGGCTTCTAGTGTTTTTCTTTTGAAAATAATGATACCTTTAAAATTTAGATACACATTTTTTATTATATTAGAAAATGGCTCATTAATGTCAATGCTTTGTAGTTTGGGTTTTGTTTTTGTTCTTAGCAAAAATGAGTGCTGTGCTTTGTTAAAAGCTTTTTCTGCATCTAGTGATATAATCATGTAGTTTTATATATTTAGTTCAATATGATTTAACACACATTTCTTAAATATATTTACACAAGGTACTATACTAAATGCTGATAGAATTGAAATAAAATTGAAATGGCTATAGTGGATCATGACTGGCTCTCAAATCAGAGTCTGAGTTCAAATCCTACCTCTGATGTTTACTACCAATGTCACCATGAACAAACCACTTAACCACCATATGCCTCAGTTCACTCATCTTGAAAATAAGGATCTTTTACTAGGTGGCTTTGGGGGTCCCTTCAAATTATAGGTCTTTGATGCCATGGTTCTGTGAGAGGCCAGATCTCCAAGAGGTTTTACCTTCTTCCCATCTCTTGTTGTCTAATGGGCTAAAGCTAATGTCATTGAGAGTTGATCAAGATGCTTTGGTCTTTGACTCTTGGTTAAGGATACTCAATGATATCCAGTTAGAAAAGTTTTGTTTATGTAGCACCTCTTCTGGTTTATATCTTCAACTCATTTACAAATGAAATCTTCATAGGATGGCTGCTGCATCAAGTTCAAGGCAATAACCATGTGGGTGGCTACTCCTACTGTATAGTTTGTGAGCCCCCACCAGAATGCTTTGTATTAGTGACCAGTCAAGAAACAATTAACTTTTAGCAAAGGTATTTACGAAGGTGGTATAGTAGGAACAGTTGGTATAAATCATTCTCTCCCTCCAATGTGGTAAACATTCTCCCACAAATATACACAGTGCTTATGGGAAGAGTAGACTCAAAATTAAAGTACATTGGTAGTGAGGCATATGTGTTCAAAGGTAGCTCACAACTCCTGAGGAAGTTTAGAAGTCCCTTCTCTGTAGAGTCCTCACACAGCTATTAGGTGCAGCTTAGCTTCTGGGTAAGCCATTCATTGGGGCTCCCAGGTTGTCCACATTTGACAATCTTCTCAGCCAAGAAGGGTCATACTCCCTGAAACTTCCTCTTCCTTTGGGTGACTGTGGCTCTGAAGGTCTTTGCCTCTGCTTCTGGCTGGATGCATTGTTTCCTCCTGGCTCAATAATTCTGATGACATGGCTAATGGGGAGGAGCAGGGGGGAAGGAGAGAAAGTCCTTACTCTCCTTTCCCAAGTGGTGCCTGCATAGAATGCTCCAGAACCTGGACACCTCAAATGAATGAATTACTTTTATATATAAGCCTAAGAGACTTCTCAGACCTATCATATTACCCTCTTTCTTCACTAGAGAGACTTTCATACCTGATAAAGAGATCAGGTCTAAGGGCGACCAGGTAGCACAGCGAGTAAGAGCACCGGCTCCAGTGTCGGGATGACCTGGGGATCGAATCTGGGCTCAGACACTTAGCACCCACCCAGAAACACCTGGCCGTGTAACCCTGAGCAAGTTACTTAACCCCAATTGCTTAGGGGCAGCCACGTGGCTCAGCAAGTAAAGAGCACCAGCTCCAGTGTCAGGATGACCTGGGGATCAAATCTGGGCTCAGATACTTAGCACCACACCCAGAAATAACTGGCCGTGTAACCTTGAGCAAATTACTTAACCCCGATTGCTTTAAAAAAAAAAAAGAAAGAGAGATCAGGTCTAGGAGTCTTGTTTACATATTAAAACCTCCTCTCTGTATTGTTGTGGGATTGTGGACAAATTCCTAGTCACCTACTTTACAATTTGTGATTATATTCTGGGTCTTCTGCATCAATTGAGTTAGGAAGTGAAACTCCCTCTGCTACACCCAGAAAACTCTGCTCCTGTTACCACAAGACAAAGTTTTGGGAGCAAGTGAAGAGCTTGGGAAATATCTGGATTTTAAGCCCTTGCTATCCATAAGAGTTTGACCCACTATGACTGTGACTTAGACTTGGGGTGAGGGGGACACAAAAGGAGAATTTTCCCCCAAAGGAAAATGACGATGATATACCTTAAGGGTAGTGACCTGGCTGGGAAGTAGGGGGTGGGGATTTTCTATGTAAATGTGCTAAAATTCTGAATTTTAAAGATAAGCTACAGATTTGCATTGAGGCGAAACAAGAGGGTACAAAGAATGGAGAGCCAGGTCTGGAGTCAGAAAGATTCATGTTTCTGTGTTCAAATCAGCCTCAGATACTAGCTCTGTGACCCTGGGCAAGTCACTTAATCCTGTTTGCCTTAATTTCCTCATCTGTAAAATGAACTGAAGGAGGAAATGGTAAACCACTCCAGTATTTTTGCCAAGAAAACCCCAAATGGAGTCGTCAAGAGTCTAACATGACTGAATGAACTCAACTACAACAACGACTGATTTGCATTTATTTAATTTCCCACCAGACCATCTGCTTTTTCATAGACAGTCAATAAGGTAATTGAGGTAGATGATCCTCATCTAGCTCTAACAATCATGACTAACGGTGTGGGAGTCATTAGTTCCCATCAGCTGGATTTGAATCCCAGTTCCATCACTTGCTGTTTATGAGACTGCAATGAAGTAACCTCATGGCCTTTTTGAGTCTTAGTTTCTTCATCTATATGTGCTTCCCAGGGTTGCTGTAGAGAAAGAATTTTGCAAACTGTAATGAGTTCTGTAAATGTAAATTATAATTAGTAACCTGACTTAAAGTGAGAGCCTGTCTAACCTGACAGATCCCTTACTCCTCTCAAACACTCACTTACCTTTGGTGAACTTAGAGGCTGTGATGTGCTCCCTATACCAAGGAAATCACAGATCTGGTAAAGTAAATAAAAAGGTAAAGACACCATTGCATAGTGGAAAGAACATTGGCTTGGGATGCAGGAGATCTGGTTTCTAGTCTCAATTCCACCACTCATGGCATTTTCCTTCTCTGTGCCTCAGTTTCTTTAGTTGATAAAATGAGGACGTTAGACTAAATGACATCTACATGTTCCAATTCGAAGTTTTGTATCTTTTCCCCTCTCTTAAATTGTAAGCTTCTGGAGATCAGGGACTAGGCCTTATTTATCTCTGTATTCCTCATAGCATCTATACTCGACTTAATAGACACTTACTACATCTTTATGGAATTAATGAAAGAACAAATGAGATGTCTGTTGGCTCCTGGTCCTGGCCAGGAAGCCACTTATATTACTATTCACCAAATTCTGTTTCTTAGGTCAAAGGAGAAACAGAAAATTATAGGATAGGGCGTTGGACTTTGGATTTCGTTGATATAGAGAACTCTCAGGTAAAGAAACTCCCTCTATCCAAATAGATAAGCACTTTCTCTGCTACTTACAATCAAAAACTCTTCTGGATTTCTGGAAAGGTTAAATGGCCAAGGCTACTTGGATAAGGTGAGAAGCAGGACTCGAACCCAGATCTTACCAGGTCCAGACTAGCTCTCTATCTACTATCCCCACTGTCTCTCATACAGACATGGGGATGGGAGGAAGAAGAAAGTAAGAAGAATAAACGTAGTTCAAGTAAAGTTAGCTAAAGGAAGCCAGTTCACTAAGTTAATAAATTCAGTTCCATTGGTATTTATTGAGCTCTGCCTGGATGAACTAAAGCTTTGACTTTTCTTCTTAGGTGACAGGATTTTTTCTTATGATTTTTCAGAACATGTTTGCTAATGCCTGATTTTAATCTGTGACTCTGCATCCCAAAGAGGATTTTTAAGACAAGTCGAAAACAAAAGGCCAAGTGGTGACCTGCCAAGCCCAGCCGAAGGGTTATTAAGCAGTTTCATTTGAGTTAATTCTTTTGTTGTACACTTTTCATGTATTGTCTGCCTTAGCTCATTTTCCCCTGTGTTCCTGGAAGGAGTCCAGTTGTCATAGAATTTTCTCTTTTGTCTCCGAAAATGGGAAGGGAGGTAATTGAATGCAGCAGAGAAAGAAAGATGGAAAGAAGGGGTGAGTCATCACAGTGGAATATTTCGGCCTCAGTCTCCCGGAACGGCTAAGGTTTGGTGTCTTCAATGAAAAGAAATGGAGTTTTAAAGAATTGGAATTTAGGCTTTAATGAACACCTGCAGTGTATGAAAAGTGCGTGTGAATTTTTCAAAGTAAAGCTGTAGTGTTCAAGGGAGTGCCACAGAGATCCAAGTACCATGTTTACTCCAGGCAAAGTCGGGGAGGGGGTGAAGGGGGATTGGGGGGAGGGGTGAATTTCCCAAGTGCTTTTCCTAGTAAGACTGAGTCTACATAAGTGAAGTGAAAGGCTCAGGCTGTGTTCCAGCTAATTTAAAAATAATACAATTCAATTCCACAAAAAGCGTTTATTAAAAGCTCCCACTCTTTTGTAAGACACTGTGTGTATAAATAAAGGAGAGGATCTACCTAGACCTGCGATTTCGTTAGTATATGGAACTCCCAAGTGAGAAAATTCCCTCTACAAATGCAGGTTGCCATTTTGTATCTTAATCATAGAAAGCTGCTTCATTTATTAAGAGGTGAAAACTAGTATTTTGGATGGGGTGTGGGGACTTGAACTGAGGTCCTCCTAGTTTCCTCTCTACCACCCCACACTGCTTCTCCATCTGAATGCAAAAACAAAACAACCTTTGCCCTCAAGGAATTTCTATAGTCACCCGTGTAACCAAGTTATCTGTTTATTTTAAGCAAGGATATAAGTAAGACACTTAGATTTGCATATGTAGAGAGAAATTAGTAAAAGCAATTTTCTCCTTCATGTTACTAAGAAAGGACTAATGAGGCAGCCAAGCAGTCCAAGAGCATATATTAAGTACCTACTATGTGTTAGATGCTGTGCTGAGTTGGAGATATATTGGGAAAAAAAAAAAGCAAAAGACAGTCCCTGCTCTCAAGAAGCTTTTTGTCTACCCAGGCACAAAATGCAAGTCTTTATAACTCACAGGAATGGTCAAGTTATAAATAACACGGTAATAATGATACTGTTTTGATAATGATAATTATCATTAAATAAATAAACGTAATATAATTAGCATTAATAGGGAGGATATAAAATAGTTCAATTTTGTCTTTAAATGTCTCCTACCTACAACAGTTTCTTGTACATTGTAGGTACTTAATAAGTACTTACTGAATTGGAAAAAAAAATGGAAGAACCATTGAATAGCAGTCTTCTTGAATGAGAATGAGAAGAGAATATCCTTCTCTAACCTTCCAAATTCTCAGTGATTTGGACTTTTGCTTCCAGAGTTAAGACTGTCCTTTTATTATTCAGTCTTTTCAGTCCTGTCCAACTCTTCCTGACCCCATTTGGGGTTTTCTTGGCAGAGATACTGCAGTGGTTTGCCATTTCCTTCTCTAGTTCATTTGACAGATTAGGAAACTGAGGCAAACAGGGTCAAGTGATTTGCCACAGCATAAGGATCTGAGGCTGGATTTGTAGTCAGGAAGATGAGTTTTCCTGACTCTAGGGCCGGCAGTCTACCAGCTGACCTAAGATTGTCCTAATCGTAATCTATTATGAACTAAGCTAACTCTGCCTATTCACCCTCATTATAAAATGATGTTCAGTGCTCCTCAGCTAACTACCCTGTACTTCTCTGGTCCTTTTTCCACCCCAACCCTTGACTCCCCTTCCCCAGTAAGTGATAGGGACTCCGGAATGCTCATGAATCTGATTTTTGTCTTGTACATGGAAAAATAGAAACTCACATAACACATTAAATGGGTTTAGCTGTCTGGCCCAGGGTAAGTGATTAATAAATGCTTGTTGACTTACTGTGGTTTGGGACTGGTGTGGTGTGTTCAGAAATGTTAAGGACTTACTGTCCCTACTTCATACCCAATGGGAGGCATATTAACCTGTTTAGCTTAGAAAACAATCAAGGGAATTCTTAGTGGCTGTCAGGAGAGAAGGTACCTCACACAGGAGTCTAGTCTACTATATTTGTTTATGTGGCAGGTTCTATCAAATAACAATTCCTGAGCTCCTACTTTGGGTTCAGCACTCTCAGCTCACTGAACTAGGAGTGAGAAGCATATAGGATCCTAGCACTGAGACTTTCTGTCCCTTGTCAGTTCATGAAAACAATTAAGGGAAATTTAACTTACAGGAAATACGATAGCCCTTTCTCTATGTAGCTTCGTGTTTCATTTTTGCCTTTCTAAATCATTTCTCATGGTTTGGGTCAATGATAGGTGTCCTTGGTGCGGTTCCAAGAATGTTTGCTAGGGCAAAGTGGGCCTGTGAGAGTTCAGGATAGTCCATACCTCTCACATAGTATCCTTCGCCCAGGGACTGACTTTCTGACACTGAGTTAAAAGGGATGTGCAAATCTGCAAGGAAGATTGAGGTAATGGTGGTAGAAGGAAGCAGCCAACAGCACACAGCTAGGTTTAGTTTAAATCAACTGTTTCATTCATTCATCAATAATAATTAGTAAACCACTTATCAATGTATGTGTTCAGAGTATTATGCTAAGGGGGGTTTGCAGGGAGGTACAAATTTCAATATCGGGGGCTCTCCCTTCATAGAGTCTACAATCTAAGGGGGAAATAAGATACAAACACAGATAAATATAATATGCAATATTACTTCATAAGTGCTTTTGAGAGATGAAAAACAAAATGTCCAATGAGGTCCAAGAAAGAGGAACATGATAAAGTTTCATGAAGGAAATGGTGTTTGGATTGGGTTTTACAGGGTGACTTGGAATTCAACAGGCAAAAGGAAAGGAAAGAGTGCATTATAGGTTTAAAAAGGTGGGAGAGGATGGAGTATGTGCAGAGAATCTGTTCTGACAGTAACATAGAACATAAGAGAAAGTAAGCTATACAGACTAGACATGTAAGATAGACTCAATTTCCTCTCAGGTCCCTTCTGCTGTGCATCTATGATCTCATGAATTGGGAAACATTTATACTGAGCCTCATTACTATGTTGTTTTACAAGCCAATTTGACCATTTTGGTTGAATTAAATGGTTAGTTCATTCCAAAAGCTGGAGGATATAATCAGAACTGTAATTAGCACAAGGCAACTGAGACTTTGATCCAGGGCAAGGACCTGAGATGTTCACTTTCTCCCCATGGCAGTCCTCCTCTGGCTCTAGGCCACCCAGGACCACCCTCAAGACCCTTTCCTTCCTCACTGGGGCCTGCTCTCCTCAAAGGCCTGTGCTGGTTACATACCTCTCTGGGCTTACTTTCTGCCATCATGGTACCAGCACGACTGCACTTGACCAGAGCAGACTGCTTAGGGAACTGTGCCCTGTGGGATCCCTTTGCATCAATGATGACGGGCACGTGCATGGCCATATCTCTACTACTCATCTTGATATTATCCTCCTCTGTAATGTTCAACTAGATTTTCCCTCAGTGCTAAAAAGTTTCCATTATAGCTCTAAACATGATTTTTAATAGTTTCACTGAATTTTTTAAATTTTGGTCTAACAAACTGCTCTTTAGATCAATCTGACAAGGCATTTGGGCAACAGTGGAGCCATTTTGTGTATGCATTCTCAGCCTTCAAACCACTTAAAAGAAAATTTTCAAAAGGATGGAAATATCCTTTTTTGGATTCCTTCTGTACTTACACTTCCATTCTCAGCTACATGGAGAATTCTGAGCTCAGGTTAAAACAGGTAAACTGAGGTGACAAAGTCCAGCATCTACCAGATCTGAAGTCAAATGCTCTGGAGTCCCACTTCCTTGCTTCATGGTCGACTTTCATGTGACCTTGAGGGAAGGACTGATTTTTTTCCTGGGCCTCCAACTGTGAGCTTATACCACAGGGGGAATGCTCCCACCCCCTCGTACTCCCCCAGGGTAGGTTGTGAAGGTTAATGAATTGGTATTTGTGAAGTGCTTTGAGATCTGTGGATGAAAGGCACTATGAAGTATAAAGCATTAGGATGATTATTAAATTGCCTTGCCTGAGGTCAGACAGCACATGACGAAGGGAGCTAGAAAGAGAAGACAAGCTCACTTTCTTCCATTCCCCTGCTAGAACAACTAAGACCATAACCTGTACTTGTTAAGATGGGCTTGTCCCTCTGTGGATGAATATCCCGAGGCCTTCACATCCTGTCTCCTTTATTCCCTGCACCCTGGTTAAGGCTGGTCCCTGCTTCTCCATTAGCCTTGCTCATTTGAATGCTCATCAGCACGCCTGCTTCCACTTCAGGTAGCTTGCAGTCCAGGTTTTTATGTATGTGGGTTTTTTTTTTTAAGCCTAAAGAGACTGTTACGCAATGAGAGAAAGAACGAACAGTCCAGGAATTTGGAAAAAGAAGGGCACCATCTCCCTACCTAGGGAAAGAGAATCCAGTCTGTTAATTTCATAACTACATTTCCCATGGTCTGGAGAGTTCACAGGCAAATCTGAGTCTTGTTTTTTTCCATTATGCCAACCTAACAGTCATAATATTTGTTTTACAAACATCTCCTCTATACCCTCAGCTTTTGTTTCCCCTATGTTGGTCGCGGTATAGATTCCTCATTGCAATTCATACGCCTGTCACAGTGGGGTGTCAGCTTGGCTGTTGCCACACTGATTAGTTAAGGGGGGAAAAAGTGCCACATAAATAAAAAATTAGAGACTGTCACATTTTTAAAAGGCCCACACTCAAATGCCAGATTCTGTCATGGCAGCCTGAGTTCCTCCCATTTCCCGGAGTACCCTAACTCAAGCAAAACACATAATGTCTTGTTTTTAGTGATTAAGTGGTTAATGATTTAATGAACTAAAAAAAAAACTCATTTGTTGCATCCCTTAGACTTGGAAAAAACCTCAAAGAGCTGATTTTCTGTGTACCTCAGTCCAATATTGCTACCTGCTGGGATATGAACACAGTCTCTAAATAAATTGCAAGTGGCCTTGGGCAAGTGGAAGAGTTTCTCTTTGATCCTGCTAGAGAGAATGAAGTCAAATGCTCAATCAATCAATCAAATTCATAACTTCTAGCTACAATCGGGCTGACAACAGCCTATTATTTATTTTTAAAATCATATATTTCATTATTGCAAAACACACAGGCTCTCACGAGGGGAAGAGACTAAATTATTGATAAGCCATATAGATGACGGAGTTTGTTGTTTTTGACATGCTTGTCACTAACTGTTGTCAGGAAGAATTTACTAAGATGTAGAGTCAGGAAAGTTGGCCAGGAATGTATGTAGTGCCAAGTCTGAACCGGAGAGAAAAAACTTTAATGGTCTCTCTCATCGAACGAATTCTTGTAGGGAAAAGGCAGCTGAAGGCAGAACAATTTTCTATTGTAAAACAATACTTTAAAAGCCTCCGATTTAATTGCTCCAGAGAAAAGTATTTGTTTTTCAAAATATCCAGGAAATCAGGAAATGAATTTCACTGTTGTCTGTGTATTTCTGGAAATTAAAAATCCTTATTTCCAGAAATCTTCCCTAGATTTAGGGCATCAGGGAGGTTTTAGGAAAGATATAAAACAGAACTAAGTCTGGAGAGGGGGAATAGGGAAAATCATCTTTGGTTATTGCTGCAACAATAGAACAAGCTCCTACTCCCAAAACCTCTCTAGACCCCTAAACCTGGAAGGGTATTAGTAATGGAGAGGGGATTCCCCTAGACCTCACACATGACCTTCCTTAAGAGGTTTAAGAAAAAGAAAAAGCATCCTGGGAAATGTTGACCATTTCTTTCTGTTTCATTTCCTTCCTTTTTGTTTTATGTGTTTTGTTTTGTTTTCTGGGTCTCCTGCTGGGGTCTCCAGGAACCACTTAATGACTACATATCCAATGCCTACTCCATTATCCTCCCTTCCAATTCTTACTCTGAGAACAGTAATCAAATTAACACTACCATTCTGGAGAAAGACATCTCAATCAATTTTCCCATTACTCTAATCATCATTCTCTCTGAATTCCCCATGTAAAAGACTTCTCCCAGGCCATCACTTGATTTATGTGTGTATTTGTTGTCATCTCTTATTGAAATGTAAGCTCCTTGAGGGCAGGGACTCTGTTGCTTGCTTGTAATTACATCCCTAAATCTTAACAATGTCTGGCACAGAGTACATGCTTAATAACTCCTTTTTCATTCATCAGTTTCTTAATTTGTAACATGAGACACTAGTATGATGGGTGCAGAGGACCTGGCTTTGACTCTTGCCCCCACAACTTCCTAGCTGTATGAATTTGGGTATTATATTTCACTACTCTAGCCCTCGATTTCTTACAAGATGACAGGACTCAATTGGTTTCTTTCTTTCTTTTTTTTTTTTTTGGAGGGAGGGAAGGCAGGGCAATTGGGATTAAGTGACTTGCCCAAGGGAACACAGCAAATGTGTCAAGTGTCTGAGGCTGAATTTGAACTCAGGTCCTCCTGACTGTAGGGCTGGTGCTCTATTCACTGCACCACCTGGTTGCCCCTACAATTGTTTTATTTCTAAGGTCAATTCCAGCTCTAAACTTCATGGTCCAGTGAACAAGGCACTGGTTCTACATTTAGAAGACATGAATTCAAATCCTCTTTGTAATGATGCTGAGCATCAGCATGTCCTTGAGCAAGGCAATTAATATCCCTGGGCCTCAGTTTCCTTATCTATAAAATGAGGGGATTGGACCCAGCTTTCCTTCCAGCCCTAGATCTATGATTCCATAATGAAATGATCTCTATGGTCCCTTCTAGCTCATTAAGCCAATCAATTTGTTGCTCAATCAAAGTAGTTCTTGTCCCTGTACCATGGACCATGGAGACAAAAAGGGCCTCTCTCTGGCCTCTCTGGATTCTTGCCCCAGTGAGACTGACCAGAATCTAGGTATGAAGGAGAGAGGCTCCAGGGTGCTTGACTGGACTCTTCCTGATTCAGAGTGGGTAAAAATGGATGTATGGATGAAAACTTCCTCTGCCCAATGAGGTGCTAAAATGTGTCAGATTGGGATTGTGGTGTCAATGACAAAGACAATGTCAGGTGGTGCCACATGGTAAATGGTGTCTGAAGTAGGGTCGGATTGAAACTGGGGAATACAGGCTGGCTAGTGAGAGGTGAGGTATGGAGTTCAGTACTAGGCAGCTCACAGAGGGCTAGGCTAGATAGTTTTCTTGGTCTGCCACATCTTGTGTGTGTGTGTGTGTGTGTGTGTGTGTGTGTGTGTGTGTGTGTGTGCACATTTAGGAGACCTGAGGTCTCGGTCTACCTCTCCAATTTACTAGCTTCTTCCTCTCTGAACCTCAATTTTCTCAACTGAGAAATGGGGATAATACTGTGCCAGATAAGACAGTGCACATGAATGCTTTATTTTTAAGTACCAATTGTAGCTGTTATTAATCATTCATAATCATTATAACATGTATTTAATATAATCATCAGTAATTAATGGGAGTTTACTATAAATGGGATAGGATATACATAATTGTGTTTTTAATTGTGTAGAGACACTGAACTATGCAGATAATGCTTACTACTCTCTTTTGAGAGTGGGCGGGGGAATGGAACTCATTAGCTCTTCAGGCAACATGTTTCTGCTATGATTTCAACTTAGTATCCTGGGGGGCTGGAAGTGGGGTGGGGGGGCAGTAAAAAAAAATTCCTTCAACCTTTAGTCTTTTCTGGGCCAGATGGCTGTATTTGAAAAGAAGCCCAGAAAATGCTGACCCCTTTCTTTTTTTCTTTCCTCTTTTCTGTTTTCTTGGTCACAAGGTGGGTTGTATCAGTTAGTAGCATATAGACTGCACTGCTCCAGTGGTTTCCATAGAAATTCAGGCTGATTCTTGTGCTTAGGTTTTGGGGTGTGTATGGGGGGAGGGCACAACTACTACCCACCGTGGTCACAAGTCACTATGACAAAAATGGCCAGAGAAACCTGAGTGGTTTTTGTTTGCAGGATGTCAGACAGATGTTTTTTATAGGTGGCAAGATAAGACTATGTTAAATATGATTTCATAGTCTCTCACTCTCCTCTGGTCCTCTTGGGAACCTTCTGTGATTCGTTAGCTGGATGATTATAATGGGCATTAATTATACCTGGAAGCTAAGGTTTATCAAAAGTACCTTACAAAGTACATTGTGGTAAAGATTTGGATAAACACAATGAACTGAAAAAGATTTTATTTTTCCGAAAGGACAAAGGAATTACATCTAAAAATGCATGATTTAGGAAAATGGTTGAGCATACAAGAGGTGTGAAACAGAGATGCTCTAGGCTTTATTTTGGGCTGAGGCCACCTGTTTAGAAGCACTTGGGCATCATATTTAACCCTTTGTAAATGGCTAGGGAGTTAACCCACTCACTGTATCTTCATCTTCCCAGATGTTTGCTTCGGGCACTTTGGGGAGGGCCCTTAACAAGCATGTATAAGCCAAATGTAACTATTCTTTCCAAACCCCAAATGCATACATTGAAAACCCAGGGAGGAATACATCCTCACCCTGGCCCCAGACACAAAATGGCTCAGTCTTTTTCTTCCTTATGACTCATCAACAGCTGTGCCTCAGACTACAAAGCCCATCTTCAGCTTGCATTGAATGCAGCAATTTCCCCTAGGAACATGAAAAATGATGAGCATTTTGTCTACAAGGAGTGCTTAGTAAGGTCAGGATGACCCTATGATGATAGGACACGGGAACTGAGGCCACAAAACCTTTTTCCATGGCCTCTGAAGAAGTTTGCTTGGAAACCAGGGTGCTGTGGATGGGGAGAGGCAAAGAGTCGATGGGGACATGCTGCTTTGTTTTTGTGGGGAACAGAATTCTGATATTTAATATCAGAATTACATTTTACATTAAGTTCTACCTGAGAGATCATATCAGCCCTTCCAAAGAATGAACAAATGACCAAGTACAAGGACATTCTCTCTGTGGTTTTTCTCAGCTATATTAATATTATGTTTTCTGAATTTGGAGTATCTGGCTATGAAGATTAGAAGCCATCCAATCATAATGATGTCATCAAGTTGTTTTAAATTCAGGTAGTGAGTGCAGCTAAGAAGGTCAAAGTCCTCAGCTTTATCTTCTTGCAAGTTGTGCCAGAGGCTACAAATGGAACCCTCGGTCAGCTGTCCTGAAAATTCATGATTTTCACCATGCTATTAAATGGCTAAGAAGGCATGAATAAAAAAGTACAGATATATTGTACTATAAAAGTAAAGAGTATGGGCTAATGATGACAGGAAACGGGCACAATTTTTAAAATACTATACTTCTGTAGGGATATAATAAGAGAACTCCTCCAGACAAGGTATTTGTTTCCTTCCTCCGAATTATGTTGTTAAGGGGAAAAAAGCACTAGATATTACATTGAAGGCTTGGACCTAAGGCTTGTTACCCTTCTTTACTAGTTTGTAAATTGTTTAACTAAGTCTCTCTGAGCCTCAGTTTCCTCATCTGTAAAATGGGGATAATTGTATTCTCTCTGTCTCTCCCTCTCCCTCCCTCCCTCTCTCCCTCTTTATGTCTCTCTCTCTTTGTCTCTCTGTCTCTCTCTATCTCTCTGTCTCTCTCTGCCTCTCTCTGTCTCTCTCTGCCTCTCTCTCTCTGTCTCTCTGTGTGTCTCTCTCT
>NW_027186296.1:89014842-89089763 GCF_028583685.1 Petaurus breviceps papuanus
TCTCTCTCTCTCTCTCTCTCTCTCTCTCTCTCTCTCTCTCTCTCTCTCTCTCTCTCTCTCTCTCTCTCTCTCTCTCTCTCTCTCTCTCTCTCTCGCTCTCTCTCTCTCTCTCTCTCTCTCTCTCTCTCTCTCTCTCTCTCTCTCTCTCTCTCTCTCTCTCTCTCTCTCTCTCTCTCTCTCTCTCTCTCTCTCTCTCTCTCTCTCTCTCTCTCTCTCTCCCTCTCTCTCTCTCTCTCGCCCACAAAGTTGCTGTGTCAAACACATAAGAAAACATATTAACACAATAAGGTAGGCAAGGCAATTGATTGGTGGGTGAGGGAATCAGCAGGTATTGTCAGTAAGCATGCTGAAGGCTCTGGACTTTCTTCCCCTTGTAAAAGTCTGATTATCTGGGTAACTTTTCCTTTATGATTGTTGGTGTTTCTCTGTGTTCCTTGTGTCCCTAGAGAATCTTCTCTGGGAGGAGAAGGAGATGTAGATAGAGAAGGCAGCAAGCGGGGGACATAGGAATGGGAAGAGGTGAGCCCCTGGAGAAAAGTAACACAGTAATAGCCTGTGGGTGGTAACCTCGGGCTGGAAAAATGATTGAGGATGATCATGCCAGATGGCTCAGGGCCAATGGACTAGAGATATGAGAGATGTCAGAAGACCACCTTGGGGAGGAAGTGTGCCCTGGCTGATATTGATATACTGGGACAAAGCCCTATTCGCTATCCCATTTATGATCCTGCCACCACCTCCAAGATGAATTAGATATTCCAAATGGGAGTCAGATTTTAGCACTGAACAGTGCTAGAGTTTAGCATTCCCTTATCCCTAAAGCCATCTCTGAATCATCTCTTAAACACAAATGGGCCAGAAAAGTGGAGTTGTTCAAAGTGAGCATAGAAAAGGAATTCTTGAGAATAACTTGGAGACGCCAAAGAACCAGAGAAAGTTGCACCAGAGCTGAGAGAGGGGGTGCAATGAATGACATATTTTGACTTTTGAGTTGTCATTATGAATAGACATTTTGACTTTGCTTGTCTTTTGTCCTCTCTTTCAAAAGCAAGTCTTCAAATTATTGACTGCTTTAGTGAACTAAAATGCTTCTTAATTAATGATCTAGGTTCCCCTAGCAAGAGAAGAAAAAAGACTTCACAAGGGTGAAAGCTTTCATCATGTGACTTTTCCCATTTAATCCTTATTCTATTTGAACAACAAGGCTTTGGGGGTTCCTTGTTGCAGATCAGCAGGGAGTCCTTTGAGCCACAAAGATGGAATGGCACATTCATTGACACCACCCTGGGCAAGGTAAACTGGAATCAGAGCTTCCTTTCCAAGTTTAGAAGAGTCCTGTGGGTTGGCAGGGGAAGGCCTTTATTTGCTTTTAATACTCCTCTTAGGAGGATGAGTGATGCAATCTGTAAATGTCCCCATGGGACTATATCAAGGCAGACTGCCCATGTTCATTACTGATGCCCATTCCTAATAGACTGTGGGGCCTTGTAAATGGAGCCCCTCTGTATATTCCATGATAGAGAGTTGTGGTCATGTAGAGTTACAGAAGGTATGATAATTACAGAAAGGTGCTTAGAATCCTAAGTAAAGTAAGGTTTACTTAATTACCACACCAAGAAGTTGGACTGGAGTGCAAGGGAGCTAGTTGACTATAAGCAGAAACACAATTTTTACCTTGGAAAATAACTCGTTTCTGATGACATTCAAGCCTTGTGGTCAAACTGGCAGGACAGTAGAATCACCAGAGTCATGGTGGGATAGGATAAAGAGCTATGACCTTGCAATCAGAGAATAGAGACTCAAACCTTGATTCCACTATCTATCTACCTCTGTAACCTTATGCGAAGCATTTTCATCTTTAGTTTCCTTATCTATAAAAGAAAGGGATTAGACTAAATAACTACTTAAATCCATAAATCTATTTTTCTCTTTTACATAACTGCATTTGGGAGTCATTGTCCATTTCCTTATGGTTGAGACAGAGGGAAGACTATAAAAGAAGTGTCTTAAAAAAGTCATTTGGTCATCTTGGGTCTGGAGCATAGAAAGTACCTCATGGTTCTCTGGTCTTAAAAAGAAATTGTAGGGGAGAGCTTAAGTCAGAAACTTAGAGAAAATCATTTTAGAAGAAAATATTACCTCCAACTTAAAGAAATTAATGTCTCTAAATCATGTTTAGTTTGCCACTTTTGGGCACTGAAGCAACTTCTGAATAGTCAAATTTCTACAATGGGGTGTAATTATTTTGTGAGCATTCTTTTCAAAAGTGTATTTACTGTTGACTGACATTTATTAAGCACTTACTATATACCAGGTACCGTGCTAAGCAATGAATAGTGAATACTTGGTCCCTGTGCTCAAGGAGATGGCATTCTGACAGAGGAAACAATAACCAACCAGCCAACAAGTATTTATTATGTTCTTGCAAGGTACCAGTCACCACATAATATGAAAAATTATGAATGCAAACTATTTGCAAACATTATAAATGGAAAATAATCTCAGGCATGTGTGTGTGACAGGTGGTGCTGAGGGAGGGGATGGGAAAGGCCTCCTCAAAAAGGTAGGATTTGAACAGAATCATTTCTTTAAAATTAATTAATTAATTAATTCAATAAAAAAAAAGCATTTCTTTTCTCTCCCTCCAACATCCTCCACCCTGGGTTTTGGGGGATGGTGGTAAAGAGGGGAAAAACAAAGAAAAAAAACCAAAACTCTTGTGATAAATATGCACAGGCAAGCAAAATAAATTCCTACATTTGACATGTCCAAAAATGTGTGTCTCATTCTGCATCTTGAGTCAATTACCTCTCTGTCAGGAGATGAGGACATCCTTCCTCATCAGTTCTCTGGTTGATCCATGGTTGATCATTGCATTGATCATAGTTCTTCAGTTTTTCATAGCTTGTTCATTTTTACAATGTTGTCATCATAGTATAAAGTGTTCTGGTTCTACTTTGAACTGAATCTTGAAGAAAGCCAGAAAAACCAGGAGGTAGTAATGAGGAAGGAGAGCATTCCAAGCATGGGGTCAGCCAACGTAAAGCCAACAAAGTTGGGAGATAGAGTATTTTTTTCATGAAGCAGACAGTAGAGGTCAATGTTACAGATCATACAGGGGATGGAAGTAAAATGTAAAAAGATTGGAAAGGTGGGAAGGGGTCAGTTTACGAAGTATCATTACTAAAAGTGATGTAGATTCCTTTATTACCTGAGAAGGCCTCAGTGAAGTTAGAAATTCCTGAATGTAAGCATCTTCTGGGATGTTTTCATCATTTTGAGGAAATTCTTTCCTTGTAATAATAACTCATGTTAAATAACTCACTTGAAAGTTTACAAAATACTTTTTTCCCAATAGCCTTATAATATAGGTAATATAAGTATTATTATTCCCATTTTAATCTTACAAATGAGGAAACTGAGGCCCTAAGAAGTAAGTGACTTGCCCATAGTCATACAGCTAATTAGTATCAGAGGTAGCATTCAAACACAGGTCTTCTGGCTCCTTTCCACTACTCCAGGTTGCTTCAATATTGAAGAGAGAGGCTAATGGGGAAACAATATTCTCCTTTGTTAACTGGGTGATAAACTCTTATTGTGAACCCACAGAACTACAACCTCCTGCATTAATGCCTCAGCTGTCTCTCTAAAGAAGTCTGGGTAAAGATACTAGCTGTTTATCTCTAGATAAGGAACAACTACCTATTGCCCTTTTGGGAATGAGAACAGGCATCAGTAGTATTTAAGGGAGGAGATGGTGATTGTTGAAACTAGCCCCTGTGATTCTCCTTAGGAGAACAGTGGAAAGTAGTGAGTGGTCTTCTGTTTATGCACTTGGAGTATGGACATGGAAATTGGGGCAGCAGTTCACAATGGCATTGGAATCTATCTCCAGTTGTCCCTTTGTGTAAACTGCACAAATTCCCTGTTCTGTCTATAATATTCAAACCATAGAGGGGGTAGTCTTAACTATGGAAATGCTGTGCAGAAAGCAGAGGACCCATCGGAAACTTCCCTTCATCTTGTATGTCTACAAGTCACAGA
Organism: Petaurus breviceps papuanus; assembly: GCF_028583685.1. Lineage (NCBI taxonomy): Eukaryota > Metazoa > Chordata > Mammalia > Diprotodontia > Petauridae > Petaurus > Petaurus breviceps. The sequence continues at coordinate 89,018,887 of NW_027186296.1, forward strand.
AATGGATAGGTAAGAGACCTGATCCAGTTGCAGTAACCTTGGAAACCACCTGTGATGTTAGACAGACCTTGAGCTTGGTCAAGGGACACATGTTTGAACCATCTTCATTGAAGCCTTTCCTTCTGCCTCAGTCAGGGGATCTGACAAGGGGGCTTATGTGTTAAATGACCCAGAAGTTCCAGAGTTGGGTCCATTTTTCTCCATTTTTTACACTGAAAGCCACAGAAATAAAGATTATTAGAACTAGAAAAGCTCCTTCATTTTACAGATGAGGAAATGGAGGTCCACAGGGAAGGTTATGACTTGCCCAGGGTCACATAGCTAAAGAAGCACAAATCCTTTCTGATTCCTGAACAATATCATGACCTGATTTTACAACAACTTTGTGCCTTGAAAGGAGACCTTCCCAAAGAAACAAAGTAGAACTACACTCCCCTCTCCTAAAAAAGTATTTTATTACCTTTACTTTGACTCATTATGCGAATATTGCTGTTTTCAGAATCCTCCCCCAACTCTCTCTTATACACATACTCCAGTTAGGGAAAACATTAAGAGAATTAATCAACATTGGCTTTTGCCAGTGGCCACCATATTAAAAAAAAAAAAACATGTCTTGTGTAAGTCACCTAGCTATGAAAGCTAGGAAAACCAGAACCAGACACCAATTACCCAGAATGAGTTTTTTTTAAAAGAAGGTCTTCCATGGGCTGTCTTTTCATGATTTGAAGTAGTAGTTACATAGTCCATGAAGAATTTAATTGTATTCACATCCATTCCCTCTAATTGAACAAAATTTGCCCCTCCCTGTCCCTATCATCTACTTCCTTTCCCAAATACTGGTCCCATGACCAGCCTCTTTTCCTTCCCTCCTAACTTCTCTTCTCTTCCTACTCCACCTTCCTTTCTTCTTCCCTAAGTCCTCTCCAAGGCTGTACAGTTTACCTTGTTCAGAATCCCTAGAAGAACTAGAACACTATGATCCCAGAGTATACCTATAGCATTTAATTCTCAGATATATTGACAAATAGTAATTTCTCCAATAGACAAGAAGCTAAAGGATTTTGGTAGTGATAGAACTCTAAGCACTGGCTTTCTAGGACATAGTTATGATTATGACCTGAAACAAGTCCTCCTACTCATCCAGCCTCTTCCAGGGTCAAGAAATGAAGAAAGAGCTCTATCAAATAATAGATGGGCAGGTCCTCCTGCCAAAATGATCAATGAGTTTTTACTAAGCACTTATTATCTATAGATCCTTCTGCCTGCCAATGTGGAGAAGGCAAAGAGGACTAAGATATGGTCCCTGCCTTTGAAGAGTTTACAGCTTGGGTGAGAAGATAAGCACCTACTATGTATGAGGAACTGCACTAAGCACTAGAAGTCAATCTGTATAACTTGTCTGGGATTTTGTCTAGACCAGTGTAATCCAACCCCATTTAATAACATTTTTCTAATTCGTAATTTGTAAGAATATACATGTCAGCAATCACACTTTGGCCTCAATGGCATCTACCACTTTTTTCTTTCTCATTTACCTTACCACTCTGACTATGTTGCTTGTACTGCTCTTCACACATGAAGATGACACCGCTTTAAGTACTTCATGTTTTCTCAGTTGATGTTGCAGTAGTGAAGACTCAAGTCAAGTTAATTTAATCTGACAAATATTTTGTCTCCTATGTCCAAAGCATTGTGCTAGGCATTGGAGATATAAACATGAAATACTCCCTGACTTCAATGAGCATTTACATTCTACCAAGGAGGCACAACATATCGATACAAAATATATGCAAAGTAATTTTAAGAAGGAGAAAGCTAATAATTGGGAGATCATTGAAAGTCACATGTAAATCAATCATGTCACTTGAATTGGGTTTTGAAAGGAACTAGGAAATCTATAAGGAAGAGATGATGTAGGGGTCCATTCTAGATATGTGAGACCACTCATGCAGACATAGATCTGGGAGATGGTATGTCGTGTATAGACAATAGCCAATAGGCCAGTTAGACAGGAATGGAAAGTACATAAAGGGAAATAATATGAAATGAGTGGAAATTTAGGTGGGAGCCACACTGTGATAGGCATTTAAATGCTAATCTAAGGATTTTATATTTTACTCCAGAGGCAAAAGGGAGTCATTGAAGATTTTTACATGATGAAATCTACATTTTTTAAGTTTATGTGGTACCAATGTAGATAATGAATTACAGAGGGGAGTAACTAGTTTTAGGAATGAACCAGGGGGTTGTTGCAGTAGGCCACATAATGTAGAGGGAACGAGGGAAGAATTGAGTTGTGTGACTTGAGAAAAAGTAAGTTGTAAGAGGCTGTGGAGATAGAATAGATAAGAAATGGAACTTGGTTGGATATGGGGATTAAGAGAAGGAACAGGCAGTGATCCCTATATGAACCTTGGTGACTAAAAGGATGGAGGTTCCATAAACCAAAATGGGGAAGTTAGGAATAGGAGTATGGGAAGAAGTAAAGTTAAAGATGTGTTGGTATAGGACAGTGGTCTCTGGTGGTTTTTGATCACATACTCCTTCCTATTAGAATTTTTTTCTTCCCTTGGTGGGTATGGAATGTGGCAGGGAATTTATCAGTGGCATCTCTATTGCTGCTATTGTGGGTACCTGAGTCAGAGTTAGATTGTATTAGCTCTGAGGAACCAACTGGTGGTTTAGAAGGGGGAAGGTAGGGTGCTTGCATGGAAGAAAGGGCTGGAAAGAGGGAGCCTATTCTGAAATGGGTAGAGTGGGTGTGGTTCTACTAGAGACAAACCTCTTGATTAGCTATCATAGGGAGGACAAAATGTGACGCATCTTCCCACACTCTAGTTGACTATACATCCCCTGTAGTCAGACAAGGGACTGTAACGGGATCTTTGGAGATCACTGCTATGGGATTTAGAGTTAGGAAGTCCTAAATTTAAGTCCTATCTCATACTCGTTGTATGAACCTGGGCAAGACACTTAAACTCTCAGTGTCCCTAGATAACTATATAAGGCTATAAATTGCAGGGCAGCTGTCCATCTGCATTAGTAGAGAGAGTTTTTTCATCACAACTCTACACCAATGAAAGCAAAGTTCTGGTACCAAAAAAAAGTTCTATTTTGGGTAGGCTAAGTTTGAGATGCCTACAGGACATACAAGTTATGTCTACACTTTTTATTCTTCCTTTCCTTGTCTCTAACAATGCACATCTGGGAGAAGGCTGTTCAGGGTTTAGAGTGCAGACCTGAGGTGTACAAGTAGGGGCCATACAACTATGCTGGTCTCTAGATTTTTAATTAAAATGGACCAACAGTGAGACAGATAGAAGGCTTGAAGCAGTTTAAATGCCATTCAACTTTGACTGACAAACATGTGAAGTAACCTCATCATTTGTGTATTTACTGAAAAACAGGTTGTTTGCTGCATGCATGGATTCCATAAAAATAAAATGCATGCCTTTAAGTATTAGGATTAAATCACTAAGCCTCTCACTGGAGTCAGAAAAGGAGAAAGAATCTTAGGTCATAGCTCTTGGTTTGAACAAACATCTTCTAATTCTTATTTATTTGGATAGCACTTTTGAGAAGGGGGAAAAGCCAAAATGTTATAGTTTCAGCATCAAAAACATATGTAAAGGAGCTCATGCTAACCAAGAACAGTAAACCAGAGTTGGCCTTTGGTGGGGTGGGAAGAAAGCAGAGCAGGGGGAAAAAAAAAGAAAAAAAACATGCATTTTGTATTGCTGTATTTTTATGTTCTTGCCTTACAGGATCAAGGACAGATGTGAATTTATTTTTTAACTTCATAACCGGCAGGGAGTATCAGAGCACAAAGCGGTGGGAGAAGGAAGATGTACGCAACATGATGTTATTTCTGGAGTTAGATTTTTTATTTTAATGGGGAAATTGGGAGCCATAGAAACTGTAAACTTCGATCACTGGGAGAAATATGACTTGGGGATTCAGGGAGAAACTCCAGAAGTTTCTCTGGGTCTCTAAGACATGCTCTATTATTGAGCACATCTTCCTTTCATTATGGGAATGGCCCCTAGACAAAACAGAACAAAATTGTTTTAGTTTCAGTCTGCGGTCCCATGCTGAAGGGCAACTTCTTGTAGCCAGCATACAGGTTTGGTGCTAATATTTCATCGTTTCTTCCCTCTGCCCTTCCCCCTCTTTCTGTCCAGCAACAACTGCTCCCTTCTATCAAGACACAGTTTTCATTGGCTGTTAAAATGTCTTCTGTGGAACGTGGACCATATGGCTCTTTTCGAGCTGGGAAAAACCAAACTCTGTTCAAGTCCTGCTTGATGAAAGCAGGCTTGTCACTTGGATTTCCTGGGTATGCAAATGGACCAGGGCCCAAGAAGAGCCTTTCAGTGTCTTGCTTCATGCAGCCTTCATGGTCCAGATACCTCCTAATGGGAGACAACCTAATAAGGCCTCTATTTTCCTACTAAAATGGAGCCCTAGTACCTAAACTATTGAACAGTACAGAGATGCTAATGACTTTCTTGCCTTGTTTTCATAAATCATGGGGTCCAGTTCCCATTAATTGTTGTGTTTCCCAAGCTTTTAAAATCCCTACAGGCATTATTGATTTTTCCTCCTTTGTCAACTTTAGAAACCACCCCCAGCATCGTTTTCTTTAATAAGGTGTTTCAATTCATTGCTTGAGATTTCTTTGGAGACCCTTCTAGAAGGATTTGGTGGTTTGTTTGTTGTTTGCTGTTGTAGTTGTTGTTTGGGGGAGTGGGAGGTGGGGAGCATTCTGTTTGCAACTCCTGATACTGAAAAGGGGGATTGAAGTCTCTTCTCTCCTGAGGATAAAAGAGGGAGGGCATAGCAAGAATCGCACTAAGGATTGACCAGAGTGAGTGGTAGTCAGATAGACAAATCCTTCCATGTATTTTCTTTCTTCTTCTTTTTTTAAAGATACTGTCAGACTGTAAAAAAGGAATGGAAACAAAAACTGGAGCAGATCTATATAATTGGGACCCTCTGGGAAGGTTGGATTGGGGGCCGAAGGCCTTTGGCAAATACTAGGTGTATGTCTTTCTCAGTGGTTCTCCTCAGGCTTTTCCCTTTCTCTCCATTCCTTTCCCTGCCTTCCTACTAATCCCAGCATCCTCCTCTTACCTGCACCTATCTGAGGAGTTATTGCGAGTATCAAATGAGATAATATTTGTAAAATGCACTTAGCACAGGGCTTATTCCCTTGCCCTTTCATTTGCCTTGTCTCTTTCCCATCTCCTCCATTCCTCACCCCTTCCACACCCTCCCTTAGCTATCCCCTCTACTTCTTCTCTTTAATAACTAATGAGCACACAATTCCAGTCTGTACCAGAAAAGAATAAAAGCTTACTGATAGAGTCAGGTGAACATTGCCCTGTCCTTTTTTGAGCACATGCAGGTGCAGTAGATAGAATGCTGGGCCTGGAATCAGGAAGAGCTGAATTCAAATTCAGCTTCAGATACTTGCTAACTGTGTGATCCTGGGCAAATCAGTTAACCTTGTTTGCCTCAGTTTCCCTATCTGTAAAATGAGAAGGAGAAAGAAATAGCAAACCAGTTCAGTGTCTTTGCCATGGAAACCCCCAATGGGGTCACAAAAAGTTGGACATGACTGAACAACAACAACAGAGTCTTCTAGTGTGCTGTCAGAAATGAGATATCCTTGCTTGTAGCACAAAGGACTGTGGGTCTTATAGCAAAGGAGAGCTCAAAGGATTCTGAGCTGGGTCCTTTCACCTAGAATGTATATGTGTATGTATGTGTGTATGCACTATATATGTATACATATGCATACACATATATGTATATGTATGCATGTGCATGCATTCATGTATCATGCTGGAAAGAGGAGATTCCATGCTGTGACCTCCATAAGTAAGACTGTTTCTGCATTAGGAGGCTGCTTTTATAACCATGACCTCTGTCTTCTCTCTCATTTCTGATGGAAGAGAAGCAAGGGGATACAGAGTCAGCAAGGATGAGCCCGTGAAAGAATTGTGTCTAGTGCTGGGAGTGACAGTCCCTCTCCCTATCCCCAATGCTTGTGACATTGGTTCACTAGCATGATGGATGACTGCTGGCTCCTCTATAAATCACCAATTACAGGAAGAAGGACTTTCGCCTGGAACTGGCTCGTAACGAGGCAGGGGATGCAGTGAATTGGAGAACCACCAAATTTGACTTTTGCCTCTTCAGGCATATCATGAATGCCTTTCAAGAAGGTGAAACGCTTCTCTTTTTGAGAGCACGAGCAGTCAGGAGGTAGGTATAAAATAGAGAATTCAATCACTCCCAAGAAAAAAGAAAAGTTTTGCTGAAGTTGAGATGTTCTTTGCTTTCCTGGCCTCCCCCGCTGACCTAACTAAGCGTTCAAACTTTCAAAGAACCAGGTAGGAGTCTGACACGGTTGCCAAAAAGAGAGGGAGAGAAATCAAATCTTGCCTGAAAATGTTTAAAGCAATTCTTCTTTTCTCTTCATTTCTGAAGGGGTGTGAGTACAGGCTCTTCAGGGGGCTTCTGTTTGCTGCTGGTAGGGCAGGGCTGATAGGTTCAAGTATTTTGTGCGAGGTGGGGAGGGAGAGAGGAGAGAACGGGGTTCACTGAGGAATAGGTAGGGGTGAGCCTGGAAAGGGCTTATTTGAATGCCAGTATTGAAAGGAAGGAGATTCTGGACCAGAAAAAATTCCAAACAGGGGCTGTCTATGAGCAAACGGGGTCAAGAGAGCTGAAAAGAAGCAATAGTTCAGGTATAAGTCTTGGAATCACAGTCCTGGGTTCAAACCTTGTTTCTTTTTCATCGAGGTGACCATTGCTATATAAAGTGTACAGCCAAAAAAAAAGTGCTCTGTGCTTAGAACGCTATCCCTCTTCATCTTGGCCTCCTGACTTCCTGCATGTCTCAAATAAAAATCTCACATTCTGCAAGAAGCCTTTCTCATCCCCCTCGATGTTAATGCTATCCTTCTGTTGATAATTTCCAGCTTATTCTGCAGTTACCTTCTTTATATATAATATTTTACATGTTTTTCCTACATTATATTGTCAACTTCTTGAGTGCAGGACCTGTTTTTTGCCTTTCTTTGTATAACCACTACTTTGCACAGTGCCCGATCTATAGTAGGCCCTATAAAAATGCTTATTAACTGACTGATTGATTGACCATGAGCATGTCATCAGACCTTAGCTTCCTCATATTTAAAATAAGGATAATAATAGTTACACTGCCAACCTTACTCCTAGTGTGTGTGTGTGTGTGTGTGTGTGTGTGTGTGAAGTAGGGCAGGGATAGGGGGTGATGAAAGTGCCTTGCAAACTTGTACTTTCTATATAAAGATCAAATATGACTACAGATTTAGAGTCAGAAGGGACCTCAGAGGTCATGAGTCCAACCCCCTTATTTGACAGATGAGAAAACTAAAGGTCAGAGAACTACTTGCCCAGGTTTGCACAACCAGAAAAAGTCTAAGGTAGGCTTTGAACACAGGTCTTTCTGACTCTCAATTCAAGCACTGCATCAGAGGTGTCAAACACAAGGTCCAGGGCCATTGTACAACCTGTACCACTCTACAGTGCAGTCAGAGCCAGATTAAAATATGATTGGGAAATATTTGTCAAAAGAAATAAAAAGCATAATAGAACATAGATAATGTCAATACATCATTTTCTAAGTCAATATGTGATCCACAGTGATCCTTCTGTATACTTTAGTGGTCCCCATTTCTATTTTATTTTGGCTCTACTGCCCTACACCAAGTTGCCTACATCAACTTTTATTACTCTATATATTATTTTTTTTATTAAGCAATAGGGGTTAAGTAACTTGCTCAAGGTTATACGGCCAGTTATTTCTGGGTGTGGTGCTAAGTGTCTACTCTATATTTATTAAGTGGATCCTCTTTCAAACCAAGTCTTTGTTAGAGAAGTGGAGAACTGAATTCTCTAGAATGATGAATGTTAAGCACTAGATCTTAGATCATAAGATTATAGATTTAGAGTTGGAAGGGACTATTGTGGTCATTGAATCCACTTCTATTTTACAGATGAGGAAACTTAAGATTCAGAGAAGTGAAGGACATTGCCCAAGTCCACACAGGTGGCAAGTTGGCGGAGCTAGAATCTGAACCTGGGTCCTCTTCCATGGCACAAGGCTGCCTTAAGATCACAAAAATCCACTGTTCATTGCACAGGTGAGGAGACTCTAAGCCCAGAGAAAGAAAATGATTTTGTCCTGTCAGAGCCAAGATTGAACCTCCTGCACTCGCAGCTCAGTGTTCTTTTGACTCTACCTTATCGCCCATGGACAATGTTGTTTCCCAAACTGCCTAAGCAGAAGAGTTTCCCTTCACTTACCTCTTTCCTAGTGTGAAAATGGGTAAAGCCCAGAGGCAGCTTCCCAAGAGGAGCATTTCAAAACTTAAGACTGTCCCTTAATGCTGACCATCAAAATAATGTCTAACAGTTACAGCATGAGGTTTAAGACTGGCAAAGCACTTTGCATTTCTTATGCAATTTGATGCTATCTACAACCCTGTGAGAGAGGTGCTATTGGCATTCCCATCTTACATTGCCTTTGGTTTCTATTCCCATTACTATTTCTAAATACAAACTGACTTTGAGATGTTTGTATATATGCTGTATGTTTATATACATATTATACATGCATATATAGATATGTAAATGCATACATGTATGGATAGTGATAGAGAATAGGTATAGATATATATCCACATATAAGGTATACAGGTACCTATATATGTGTATGCCTGTATCTGTCTTTATTCTGCATCTTGACATATGTGTGTACATATGTATCTAAATATAGAATAGAGATACTTATGTGTATGTAGCTATATATAGAATAGAGATACAAATGAGTATGTAGCTAAGTATAGAATAGAGATACATATGTGTATGTAGCTAAATAGAGAATAGAGATACATATGTATATGTGTCTAAATAGAGAATAGAGATACATATGTGTATGAGTATGTAGCTAAATATGGACTAGATATATGTGTATGTATCTAAATATAAAATAGACATATATATGTACATATCAAAAATATTTATATGTATCAAAATATATATTAGAGATATATATGTATACATATATCTATCTAGATATTGAAGAGATATATAGATATGCAGGTACAGATATACATATACACCTATCTCTAGTCTATATCCAGAAACGTGTGTGTATTATATGACATGTGTATGTATATGTATCTAGATACAGACTAGGGATACATGTATGTATATACATGTATGTATCTAGATATTGAATAGAGATCGATATATAGATTTGCAAACATATATATACATATGCACACATACCTATACCTATCAGTATTCTATATCTAGATACATACATGTGTACACATATGTATCTAGATATAGAGATAGAAATATACAGGTATATGTATGTATATATGTACCATATCTCCAGATCTTTTTCTTTTCTATATCTAGATACATATATAAAAAACATATGCACCTGTACCTCTATATGTCTGTATTCTATTTCTACATATACAAATACTTCTTTACATCTATGTCCAATTCTATGACATATACGTGTGTATATCTCTATATCAATATCTGTCTTGCTTCCATCTTTATCTCTATCTACAAACATAGACTGTGCTTAGGCAACGATATTCTCTACTGGTACAGATCAGAACGTCCTGGACAACTTATACTCTTAGGGGGCTGCCTGGCATGTTGAGAGGCTAGGTGACCTGTCACACTTCCAGCATGGGGAAAAAACAGGATTTGAACATGGGTCTTCCTGATGCTAAGATTGCCTGTCTCTCCACTATGCCTCAGTAAGTATGTAGATAGGTAGGTTGATAGAGAGCTAGAGCATAAACACCTATATTATATATAGATATACCCCCACACATATAGACACATAATATATGTATGCATATGTTCAGACTTAAAACCTAATTTGGGTATAGCTAAATTGTCAATTAGAATATGAAAGGGCCTCTTTTCCTTTAAAGCTAATGAGACTAATTATTCTAAATACTCAAATCTCAGCAAGAGTTCTTCAATTCTAACTTACTCAGGTTAATTAGCTGTATGGCCTTTGGCCAATGATTTCATCTCTCTGTGCCTCAGTTTTCTTTTCTGTCAAACAAGGGGGGCTGGACACAATGGAGTGTAAGGTCTCCTCTAGATGTGACATTTGTGATTCTATGATTCTCAGTATCTTTAGCAGGCAGAGTGCCAATAAATAGAGATCAGCTGCCACTGTTGAGACTCTTTTTTTTCCCCTACAAAATCCTTGTTGGAGTTTGAGTCAGGAAAAGAACAAGGAAGTGTCATTTTGGAAAGAGAACACAGGGAGAAAGCCAGGCCTGGAGAAATGGTTCCTCCAGGGCCAGCCTGGCTTCCTGAGGAATAAGCTCATGAGCTTTCTGTCAGTGAGCTTTCTGACACACTTACTTGTACAGAAGGCTCAGTCTGCAATCTCAATGTTCATTCTCCCTGTTCCTGTCAGACCTCATATGGTTCCTAACTGTTGTGGGAAGGAAAGATGGTAGGTTTTTACTAGATGACAGGATTTGGAGCTTGGATGGCCCTTAGAGATCATCTAGTTCAACCTCCAAATATTTATAGAGAAGAAAAACTGAGACCTCTATTGGGGAAACAATTACCCAGCAGCACCACAGTAAATTACAAAGTCAGAATATGAACCCAGGCCCCTTGACTTAAAAGCCAGTGATTGGTTCACTAACCCATACTGCCCCTATCTCTGGGCCAGTTATAAAAGTTTTTCTTTTGTCTGGGGGTCTTGTGGGATGGGGTGGGGTTGTTGCAATTACTCAATAAAAATAACTCTGGGAAAGAAGTGTCCCCTGAATTAATGGCTTATCCTCAGGGAATGGTATAGGAGATCTCTGATTTCATTGGTATAGGCAAATCTCTACCAATACTGAGGGGTATCTACTAGGGACAGAAAGGTTAAATTAAGTGGTTTTCATGGGTCACATAGCCAATATGAATCAGAGGCAAGACTTGAACCCAGGTCTTTCTGACTCCCAGGCTGACTAGTCATTATGTCAGGTGACCTGCAGACTGGATATGTTTATTATCATAAAGGCTAAGAAAGACATGGAGGGATTTCAGGAATTTCAGGCCAAAGATAATCAAGAGAACAGGTCCACTCTCATGACAGCTGAGGCTGCTCATGAGAAGGTGACACCAATGACCTTTGGATCAGGTCTTTGTTCTGAAATTTATCGGAAGATGTTACTGTGCACAGGTGCACAAACCAGCCTCTTTTGCATGAAATCGAGATGGCTTGCAAGTAGTCCTGGGCTTTATTGCCCTCTAGTGTTCACCTACAGTAATACCATTCAAAGCAAGGGCTTCCCTGGCCCCTGCAGAGAATCATTCATCATTGTACTCTTCAAGGTCATTTCTTTTGAGACCTGCCCTGTGGGGTTCAAATACAGTCCCACAAACCACCTAGGAGGTGGTTGATCCCCTTAGGTGTATTTGGCAAAGAAGTCTGACGGAGAAATAGTCACGCAAATGAAATGATGTGCTCCCAATCTTCCAAATGGGAATCAACCAAAAAATCTTTTAAGGAAAAGTGTTTAGTGTCCAACCCTTCTCTAGGAGCTGCATGGGATATAGACGAATTGAACTTTGGGGTTCTTGTCCTTGTTCTTGACCTTGCAGTCAAATTAGAGCTCCATCACCAACCGTCATGAAAGTTAGTGAGTATATAGAGGGTATTACATGTCACAGCTTATGCTAAGCTATTACGGAGCCAACCTATATAGTGTGAGTGGTAGATAGGTGGATAGGGCAATGTAGAATAAGATACTTGGTTAGGTGCCCAGAACAAAGTTTGGCCTATACCAGATACTTGGTAAAATATTTGTTGGTTGATAAATGACGATAAAATGAAGAAAGACCTGCTGGGAGAAAGATGTCCCTAAGGTGCCTGGAATCTCCTACTGAGATCTTAGAAATGGAAACAAGAGAGATAGTCTGTTCATTCTTTTCCTTTCCAGTCCTCGCTTGGACCTAAATCAAAGTTGAATGGAGAAGAAAGGAAGACATCAAAGGGCAATGCCCTGATTGAATTGGAAGGAAAGTCATAGTTTAATTGGAAAGCTTTACTCTGACCCGAGAATTATAAGAAGCATTTGCTCTCTAGTGTCAAGGGTCCTGCTGCCTAGAATATCAGAAAGAATGATGGAATTGGGGGCAGGAAATCAGGCGCAACAGCTATGTGACTTTGAGAGAATCACTTAACCTAAGACTCAGTTTCCTCATCTGTAACATAATAACTTACATTTACATACTTATAGCACTTTAAATTTTTACCAAAATTTATATAGATCATTCCAACTTACAGCAGATAGTATTATCTCTACTTTACAGATGAGGCCCAGAGAATTTAAATGACTTACCTATGATCACACAGTTAATAAGTTTCAAACATAGGATTTGAACTTGTTTTCCCACTCTGTCCATTATGCAATATTGTCTCTATCCTCTGACCTAGGAAGAATATACTCTAACATCAGTCTCTAACTTGAATGGATTTCAACAGCATAGGATCTAATTAGGCAGCACACTGGGCCAGATCAGAAGACCTAAGTTCAAATCTTGCTTCAGATACTTAACAAGCTATGTAACCTTGGGCAAGTCACTTAATCTCTGTTTGCCTCTGTTTCTTAAACTGTACAAAGCAGGGGGGAGGAGGGCAATAATAGCATCTACCTCCCAGGGTTGTTGTCAGGATTAAATGAGACAATATTTGTAAAGTGCTTAGAAGAATGCCTGATCTATAGTAGGTACCCAATGAATGTTTCTTCTCCTTTCTCTTCTGCTGTCATGGCTCATTCATGCTTCATCCACATTGCCTTGGTTGTGGAGTCTCTGCACCCCCTGACACCCTTCCATCTGCTTTTCATGGTAGAAATTTTTGCAAGTCTTCTGCCTTTCCATTTTCTTCTTGTTTTCACAAGTCCAAAGGTTGGAGAAGATGAGCTTAGGAGTCAAGACTAAGGCAAAACTAGAAGGGGTGAGGGTGTGGTTAGAGTAGGAGAACACTAGGAAATTTCTACCTGAATCCACAGGCATCGATATTTAGTGTGCTCATGTCCTAGGCAACACCTACAAGGGGCACAGTCAAGCCAGAGCTGGAAATGTCATAGGTTCATAGATGTAGATCTCAGAGGGCCTCTAGTCCAATTCCCACCATTTTACAAGTGAGAAAAACAAGATGCAGGAAAGTTGAGTGACTTGTCCAAGGTTACCTAGGTAGCAGGCATCAGTGTTGGAATTTAAACCCAAGTCTTTTGACTCCAGGACTAGTTCTCTTTCTACTGGGCTTTGCAAAACTTTAAATGTAAAGTATTAGAATTTAAGGAGTCCTTAAAAGTTCACCTAGGTTTGCCCCTTCACTTTACAAAGGAAGAGATTGAGGCTCAGGTTAGGAAAGTCAGCCACCTAAGGTCATCTCCCTATGAGCTGAATATTGTTCATGATCCTTATGATACAGAAGTTCCTGATGGGTCCAGCAATTGTACCAAACTTTGTTGTCCTCAACCAGGAGATGTGACATTCCCAAAGGAGACATCAACAAACAAAGGCAACTCAGCAATGGAGACAAGTTTCCTCCTGTCCTTGAGAGACTTTTTGGAGAATTCTGCCATTCTGAGAGATATTCACAAATTCTGAGTGATATTCACAGAAAGTATATGTCTCCATGGAGTTACACACTGAGCTGTGGAGGACAAGGAGCCCATAGCATATCTTTGGAGCCTCAAGCTAATCCAACCCCCTCCTTTTACAGATGAGGAATTGGGACTCAGGGAGGTTAGTGTCTAATATCACAAAGGGAGTATTTATCAGAAAGGGGATCTGAACCCAGACCTCCCAACTCTACCTTACATTGTACTATGGTTCCTCTCAAGTAACAGAAGGAGGAATTAGCTTGAGGAGGGATGAGTTATTATTTATGATGCTATTTATGAAGCACCGTGCCTCTTGTCCCAATACTTCGGAAGGAAAAGATGCTACATATATCCTGATCTCACAGAGGAAAAGATCCATTTTCAGATAACAGAACCATCAGGAATCCCATTCTCAAAGTCTTAACAATAATAATGATAACATTAATAACAATAAGCTTATATTTATATAGCACTTTGAGGCTTGTTAAACTCCTGATATTAATTATGTCATCTGAGTCTCACAACAACCCAGGGAGGCTGGTAGTGCAAGTATTACTACCCCCATTTTACAGATGAGGAAACTGAGGCTCTAAGACATTAAGTGATTGTCTAGAGAAAAGCACAATCCCTCCACTTTCAGCACAATGGCAGGCATCCAGTCTATGAGTCAAAGACTGGGTCATTCTTCCAGATGTTTCCTCATATCCAGATGTTTGATGTCGTGTAAACAGCCTTTGGGAGAAACACTAAAGCATTCAAGCCATTAGAGAACCCTTTATTGCCATGTAATGGTCTAAGAGAGTTAATTTACCAATTTTCCTGAGATTAACAGAGGCACTGGGGAGTTGAACTAATTTGCTATATTTACTCTGGTATTCCTTCCCACCCTGTAAAATTCTGAGGAGTAAATATGCAATTTTACCATTGTATGATGGATCCCCTCCCTCATTACCCCTCCTCTTTGAACACAGCCCCCACCTTATACCTGCTACTTCTAAACTCCTGACCTACATAAAGACATAACCCAGTGGGCTTAGTTGCTGAGTGTTGGCTGTGGGAGCTACTCAAGAATGTGGTCCAAGGACCACTAGTATCCTTTTTATTAAAACTAAAAAAGAATGGTTAGTCATTGTTAATACCTTTTAAATCCTACAGAGCCTTGGGAAGAGGATGGAAATGGGGGAAGGAGGGGACAGACTACCATCTTCAAAAGTTTTATCAGGCAGAGTTCATTCCTATCTACAGAACCCAGTCTACACAGCTCAAGCACCACCTTCTTTCTACATGAAGCCGATCTGGATCTCCCCAATTGCTAATTTATTTTTCTTTATATATTTATTCTGTATATGCTTATATAAGTATGTGTTTTCTCCCCCAGTAGAATATAATCCCCTCGAGGAGAGATATTATTTCAGTATTTATACTGGTATCTCCAGCACCTAACACAATACTCAGCACACAGAAAGCCCTCAAAAAATATGTTGTTAATTGATTGTTGGACTATATGATCTCTAAGAATGCTTGATGATCCAGGAACACCTGACAAATAATCCATTGCCATTCCTGTTTAGGTGAGAAATATATGTGAATGTATATGTGTGGATTATTACGATTATTAACATCAAAAGTTAACTTATACCAGGAGGAAAATGTCACATATTAAAGCAATTCTGGCCACCTAGACTTTGGATGGGAAAGTTTCTAAGGGACAGGTACCATCGATCAATTAAATGACCTTGAGCTCAGACCTCTGAGCCTCAGTTTCCTCATGTTCACCATAAAACAGGAATCTTATTAATTTGGCTACCAACCTCATAGAGTAGTTGTTGAGAACCAAGTGAACTAATGAATGGAAAGTACATGATAAAAGCCAATGCCCATTTTTATCATTGTTATTGTTCTTATAATTTTTGCTCTCTATTTCCAGTCCTCCAAAGCTAACTAGCCTTGTTGGGCAATTGGAGTCACGACTGATTCAAAGAATTTGCCCCAGTATTTCAGTTGTAACATGTTGTGACTGCTTTTGGCAGCTGGGTCACTTTTTGTCACTATCTTTCGTCATCTTTGAGATAAGAAGGGCTATGCTTCTGCATCATTCGACGGCCCTTTGTGACTGGATGCACACCCAGTACATGGTGAGTGAGTGGGTGACCACCACAGCTACCAAGACCCAAGTAGTAGTGGTAATGATAATGATGACAGCTAACATTTATCTAGTGCTTACTGTGTACCAGGCATTAGGCTAAGTGCTTTACAATTACTTCATTTAATCCTCACAACAACTCTGGCAGATAGATGCTATTATTACCCCCATTTTACAGAGGAGGAAACTGAGTTAAACAGAAGTCAAGTGACTTGTCCAGGATCACATAGCTAATGTCTGAAATCATGCCTTCCCAGCTCCAGGCTTGGCACTTTATTCACTGTGCCATCAAGTGGAATAAAATGCCTGGCAGCATCTATATATGCCTATTTCCAAAACATGAGTAAAAGAAGATAACTGTTCAAATGTGCTTTTTCCATGGCAGTAAGTATACTTGGAAATATCTAGATCAGGGGTTAGCAAACTATGGGCCATGGTCCAAATCTAGCCTGCTTCCTGTTTTTGTACAGTCTGTGAACTGGTTTATATACACATATCCAAACATGTACATGTGTATGCCTATTATATCTCTATGTATGTACACATGAATTCATACATGTATACAAACATACATTTGTGAAATATTACATCTCTATTTGATATATGTGTATATATAAATATGTACACAATATACATATATACTTATGTGTGTTGTATCCCTTGATATGATATAAGCTTCTTCAGGGACTGTTTATTTTTGTCTTTGAAACCCCCATGCCACAGTGCCTGGCATATAGTATATGCTTAATAAATACTTATTGGGTAATTGATTGATAGAGATTTCTTCCCTGCTGACAGGTGGTCTAGACAACTTCTATGGTACTTTTCACATGTTTACTATCAGACACTGCAACTTGACTTTCTCTATTTCTCTTCAAACAGAATGTCTGAAGGCAGAGCCCCATTCTTATACATATAAATGTTTGTTGCATTTGAATTTTGTACTTCTTCCCCCACAGTGCTTAGTGAACAATACTAATCCCCTCAATGCTATCAATAAGTATATCCTGATTCTTGGGTTCTAATTACTTTTTTTTATTCCTCCCTCAAACTCAAGTTCTATTTTAAGTAGGAACACAATTGAAGTTATAGAATATGGAAAGAGTACTGGACTAAAAGGCAAGAGACTATGACCTTGGACAAATCACTTCTTCTCTCAGGTCCTTGATTTCCCCATCTGTAACATGAGGTGATTGAACTAGGCAATCTTAGAGAATTTTTATTATCTACAATTTTAAATTCCAATGAACGGTGATCTGTCTTCTGAGCACAAAAGCCATAGTGTGTGGTGACATGGAACTCCTCCAGAAATGGCCCCATGTTTAAAATGCAGTTGCCTTGGTCCACATGTATCTACTATGTTCACCAGGGGTAAATGTTCTCTGCACTTGGGAGTTGTTCATCTTTTCATTTCAGCTCCATGACAGGCTTGGTTTTTAGGCCTTCCATTGTCTTGACACTGAGCCAAGCCTAGAGTTTATTTAACTAGTATATGATTAATTTTCTCTGTTTTTATTATCATATTTGCTCATGTACTTGCGTTGTATCTGCATCCTGTTTTCTGAAAAATAATTTATTAACCGTAGTCCTTGTTGGGGGCAATAATATGTCTTTTCCATAGAAATGCTGAAACTTGGAGAAATGTGGCCCATTATAACTGCATTAGGATACAACTGGGATATTCTAACAGTCCCTCAGCAGATATTATGTGTTCCTCCAATGATTTAAGAGATGTAGTTCTTGACCCTGGACCCCATAATGCTAAGGAATACATTTAAAGACTCTTGTAAGATACATCCCAGACCGTATCTATTTTGTCCTCATTCCATGTTTTCACTTAATGGTGGATCTTCTATGTTCCCTTCTGCATGGCTGAATCGCCACAGAAAAGTTATACTGAAGAAAAAGTTACCATTTTCACAGAATCACAGAATTTTAGAGTTGGAAAGCAACAGAGGGGCTATGGAGTCCAACCCACACCCAAGAGGAATGGCCTCTATAACGTACCCAACAAATGGCCATTCAACCTGTACTTGAAGAGGGAGAACCCACTACGTCCCAAGGCATCCCATTTTACTTTTGGAGGGCTCTAATCACCAACAAGTTGTTTTTTCCAGACATCAAACCTTAATTTGGTTCTTCACTCTAGGGCTAAACAAAGTACATCTGATCCCTCTTTGACATGACAGTTTTTCAAATACTTGAACATAACTGTTATCTCACTTCATCCTCCATCCCTGAGTCTTCTTTCTTCTAGACTAAACATTCCCAGTTTCATAAACCAGTCCTTATGTCTTAGACTCAAGTCGAAGAAACACTGTGGCACCGCGGGGGGGGTGGGGGGGGAACCAACAACTAATATTTGGATTCAGAGGATTCTGGTTCAAATCTCTCCCTCTTTTACTTTTTATGTGCAAAAGTGTATGGTCTTTGCCTTCATCCAATTCATTGGAAAAAATGTTCAGCAGTACAGAATTAAAAACACATGCCTTGGATAATCAATGAGAATTTTCTATAATGGATAGAGTCCTGAATAGAGAGAGAGTCAGGAAGAGCTGAATTCAAATCAAACATTTGCTAGATGAGTGATCCTGGGCAAGTCATTTACCTTCTCACAGACTCAGTTTCCTCATTTGCAAAATGAGAATGTTTATGGAACCACTTCCAAGGATTCTTGTGAGCATCAAATGGAATAATATATATAAAGAATTTTGAAAAAAGATGACATGATGATGATGATGATGATGATGCAATAGCATACAAGACTGACAAATGGAAAGAGCATTGAATTTGTAGTCAGGTGTTCCACTGTAGACAATGTCACTTAAAACTTATGTAACCTTCAACAAGTCACTTAAATGCTGTGTTTCAATTTCCTCAACTGTGAAATGAGGAGGTTTGAGCTAGATGAGCTTTATCGTCCCTTCCAGTTCTAGAATTATTATACTCTGATTTATTTTTTTTAATATATGTTTTCTTTTCTGTTATAAAATGGAATATAGAAGGGTCCACTGCTTCTCTAGTCAGGGGAGCTGGGTTCAAATTCCACTGCTGACATTTACTATGTGACCTGGACCAACTCATGTAACCTCCCCATGGACCTCAGTCTTCTCATCTGTAAAAAAGGGAAAATAAGGAATTAGATTAGAAGGCCTCTGAAGTTCATTCTAGTTCTAAATATATGATCCTATAATAGTATGCTTTTAAAAATATAACAATACTTAGGGGCAGCCAGGTGGTGCAGTGAGTAAGAGTGCCAGCTCCAGCGTCAGGAGACCTGGGATCAGTTCCAGCCTCAGATACTCAGCACCACACCCAGAAATAACTGGCCGTGTAACCTTGAGCAAGTTACTTAACTCTGATTGCTTATTTTAAAAAATGAAAAAATAAAACAACAATAACAACGATTAACACTATATAAACAAAAGTAGGCTATTTCCAGCTATCACTATACATTCAAAGTGATGCACATTATTTTTGCAAATTATCCAAAAATTTCCAACCTTTCCTCATCTGCTCCTAAAGAATCAGAACAAAACAAAAATATCACAGTATGAAACCTTTTGTCTTAATTCTCAATTTACTTCATTCTTTTCATAAATGAAAAATAACCAGGCAAAAACACAAAATAAGGAATCAGATGTCACATGCAACTAGGATTTAACAAGTAGAACTAAATAAATTTACAGATAACAAAAAGCATTTGTTTTATGTCCCCTTCCATACCTATTTGAATTTCTACTATTTTTACCTTTATTTTCTTTTTTATATATGGTTGTAACCTGAATATATATTTATTTGATTGTGTCATTCTGCCTTTGTATCACTTCCATATTGTCACAAATTTTAGCATACTTCTTTCCATAATTCCTTGCATTTTTCACATTTATCATTTTTGTGGCTTCATAATATCCCACTCTATTCACATCATATATAATTTATTCAGCAATTCTTAATCACTGAACATGTGGGTTGCTTCTAATATTTGCTGTTAAAAATAAAGCAATTTTAGATATTTCCCTTTCTCCTCTATATTATAAAGAGATAGACACACATAGATCTAATAGATGGTATAGTTGATATATCTTTATCTCTATCTGTGTCTCTATCTCTGTAAAATACAGAAGAGACAAAGATGAACATATCAGATAAATTATATATTTATCTTTGTTTCTATATATAATATAGAAGAGAAGGGGGGCATCTAAAATTTTCTAAATTATATCTCTTCTCTTTTTCATTTTATGGCATGAAATTTTCTAAATTATATCTCTTCTCTTTTTCATTTTATGGCATGAAAAAGAATTCTCTTTGGTGAACTTCCCCAGCTACTCTTGTTTGCCAATGATATTGTGATTTTTGCACCAAGCCCTAGAAATTTAGGTTCCCAAAGTGGGCAATACTGCTCCCTGCGGGGCACTAGAATGATCAAGGGGGATACTAGTAACCTTGGGTGCAATTGGGGGGCATTGAATAAAAATAAAGGGGTGATGGAAGCATAAGGAAAGAAGATAATTTTGAAAAAATATTCATATGTGTTTCATCTGCTGTGTAACAGAGTTAAAGTCATAGTGATTACATTATTTTCCAAATAAACACACAAGATGCAAGTTATAACCAATAAGTGGTCAAGTCTACCGATAAATCTTAACCAGCAACTGTTGGCAGGTAAGTGTATCGCACATTTTGGGAAGTTCAGTATGCATTGACAGGAATATGCGTGTGTAATGACTTCCTTACAATACAATACCATATAGTTATATGATGAAATGGTGCTTCATCAAAATTTCAATGCAGGAAAAACTCACAAATTTACAATAAATTATTAAGTTTAAGACGTGTCATTTAAAAAAAATATTTTGTATTTTTTGAAATGATGCAAATTTAAAAAAACATTAAAGGTTTAAAGAAAGTAGATTTCTAGGAAGGGGGGGCACTGAGTAATTTTTTTTTAAATGGGAGCAGTAGGCCAAATAAGTTTGGGATTCTCTTCCCTAGAATTTTAGAGTAACTCTACAAGGAGTTACAATGGTTTTGATTTTTTTTTTGCAATTGGGAGGGGAGATGGGAAGGCAAGAAATCAAATTTTATTAATTAAAAATAAAATGTAATTAAAATAAAATTAACCTGACAATATGAAAAAAAGGCTAGGTGAGAGTTAGATTGTAAAGGAAAGACTTTAAATGACAGAGCAGCTTGTATTTTATCATAAAAGAAATGGGGAGCCATTGAAGCTTCTTAAGCAAAGGAATGATTTGTTCAGACCTACAAGTTATTGAATTCTACAAAAATCTGAAAAATTAAAGTTGAGTCACCCAAAGAACAACTACATCTATCTATCTATCTATCTATCTATCTATCTATCTATCTATCTATCCATCTGTCTGTCTGTCTACCTATGTGTAAGTACATATATACATATGTATGTGTATACACACACACACACACATATATATACATAGAGAGAGACAGAGAGAGACAGAGAGAGAGAGAGAGAGAGAGAGAGAGAGAGAGAGAGAGAGAGAGAGAAAGTAAATAAGGCTGCAAATACATCTCATGAAGAATTATGCAGGAAAAGTGATGTAAAATCTAAGGTCTTTAAGACTGGAAAAGAAGAAGAATCAGTCACACGAGAGCAAAAAATAAGCAACAGACAATCTTTGTGTCCCATTGGTATCCACTGAATAGCAAGTGATCTAGAGAAAGAACCTCATCTGTTCGACCCCTTATAAAGGATTTATATGAGAATGTGGACAAGAATCACACAGGCTACTACTAAAGTCTTGATGGAGATGCTTTTTGCATTGATGGAACAAGTACTAGCATCAGAAAGTGCATAGATCCATTAGAATATGATCTTTTTCAGAATCAAGTTCTAGCAATGGAATTATTAGGTAATATGTTATGATCATATTTCTGAAAATATATTACAAAATTGATTTCCAAAATGTTTGCTCCAGTCTACAGTGCCACCAATAATGCATGTACATTCCTGCTTCCTCTTGGCACAACTATTGAATTTTATCTCTTTTGTGCATAGATATTTTACACATTTTAGGATATGATAGATGATATATTAAGGTTTCCTTGACTTGTATTTCTATTATCTTTGGGGTATTTGAGCATCTTTTCATGAAAGTTAATAAGTTTTTATCTTCTCCCTCAAATTCTCTATTCATAGTCTGCCTATTATCTTCTTTCTTCCCTTCACTTAGAATGTTTAAAAGCAACTTATATCTGTATATCCATATCATATAGATGTATATATAGCATATATATATACACACTTTAAAATGATATATTTGATGTCGTGTGTCTATAGTGTGTCTCCAAAATTTGCTAAATGTAAAGATTCTTTTTCAGGGCCAAACATCCAAAAGATCCTTCATTTGAGCCCTTTGCTATTAACTTGGAGTTCTTTTTGCAGTAATGAAGAACTGGAAAACTAAAGGAATGTGTGTCAATTAGGGGATGGCTAAACAAATTGTAGTATATAAATATAATGAAATATTATTGTGCTGTAAGAAACTGGGAAGACCTTTTATGATGTAGAGTAAAGTGAGTAGAGTCAGGAGAATGATTTATACAAGAACACCAATATTGTAAAGGCAAACAATTTTGAAAGACTAAAGAACTCCGATCAATTCAGTGAACAAGAATGATTCCAGAAGACCAATGATAAACCTTGCTACTAATCTTCTGACAGAAAGGTGATACATTCAGAGTACAGAATGAAACATACATTTTTATATGGCCAATGTGGGAATTTTTCCTTTACTGTGCTTATTTCTTACAAGAGTTTTGTTTTTCTTTTTTCTTTCTTAAATAAAGGATGAGGAGGAGAGGTGGGAAAGGGAAGAAATGAATTCCTATCAATGGAAAAAAATAAAAACAATAATGACAACAAAAATAATAACTGTAAACTTTGATTAAGGGAAGATCATGCCTGACTAGGGAGATCAGGCCAAACTTCATGGAGAAAGTAGCATTTGAGTTAGAACTTGGAGGATTAGTAATGTAAAATTATTTAAATGAATTATCTCATTTGAGCCTTACAAACAACCTTTGAAAATATGTACTACAGTTATTATTGCCACTATTTTACAGATGAAGAAACTAAGTTTTAAAGAGTTTAAGTGACCTGCTCATGGTCTCACTACTAGTGAGTTATAGAGTCTAGATTTTAACCCTGGTTACTGAAATCCCTTTCATCTTCTCCTGTTGAATTCCTGTCTCTTGAAGGCCCAGCTCAGATGCCTTTCTCTATGAGGCCTTTCCTGATCTCCTCAATTAGAATGATATTTCTTTCATGGGATTTCACATCCAACTTTCTTCATCTCCTATATAGTTATTTAATTCTGTGTTGCAGTGTAGTTACTTGCAAACATGCTTCATGAATCTCCTTGTTGTTCAGTCTTGTCCAGATCTTTGTGACTCTGTTTTCAGTTTTCTTGGCAAAGATACTGGAACAGTTTGCCATCTCCTTGTCCAGCTCATTTGACAGGTGAGAAAACTGAGGCAAATAGGGTTAAATGACTTGCCCAGGGTCACACAGCTAGTAATTGCCTGAGACCAGATTTGAACTCAGGAAGATGAGTCTTCCTGACTCTGGGACTCCTATTCTACCTAATGCACCACCTAACCATGCTGCCATCTACCCTATGAGGCTATAAAGTGCTTGAGGTCAAAGATCATGCATTATTTAGTTTTATATCTCATTCTATACCTATCATAGTGATTTGCACATAGTAGGTACTTAATAAACATTTGTAAAGTTTGAATGTTCAATTTGCTCTAAACTCAGTAAGACACAATAAAATTCTGAGCAGTGGGATTAAGACAAAAATTCTACTCTTATAAATAAATGTATTTAGAATCCAAACTTCAGTTGTTCTGTGAAGTTTGCATTCAGTCAAAGGGCCATACTTGAGGACCTAGAGGGCCTCAGGTGACCTTGAGGCCAAAGGTTCCCCACCCCTGACCCAGTTGAATCCCCTTATTTTACAGAAGAGGAAACTAAGGCAAAGTGACTTGCTCAATGTCATACAGTTCATCATTGGCAGAGCAGGGACTAAAATCTTGGTCTCCTGAGTCTCAACCATTATTCTTTCCTCTGCCTCACAGCTATCTCATCTCAAAATAAGCAAGGGGAAGGATGCCAATTGCTGGAATTATGTAGCGCAATCAAGGCTAAGGGACAGGTTTCTATCCCAGCTTTCTGTGTGGTTGCCCCAACTTCTGGTTAAGTTTGAAAAATCCCTTTTGGAAGATAGTATTTGGGCTGTGGAGACTTCACTAAATCATTTTCCACTTCTCCACTTCATTGTACACATGGAGGGAAAGCCAAAGAGAAAAGTTAACACAGTGAGTTTCTGAATCATGTACATTTAGCTCATCAATATATTGTCTTATAACAACTATTCCTTGCCTAAGAAGAATTTTAAGTCTCTGGTAAGCCTTCATAAGCTCCAAAGATTATGCTAAGCTGGGAGTATGAAGGAGGAGAAAAGATAAACAGTGTAATGGAGATCATTAGCTATGCAGAAAAAGGTAGATTTTTGTGCTTTGGCTACACTAATCCTCAAATTGAAATCAGCTCAGGACATCATTCTGAGAGAGGGGATCACAGAGGTGAGAGAAAGCTACTCTCTGAAGTTACAACAGCTAAAATGTCTGTTTAAGAAAGACAGTGGACAGTGTCCTTTCCAAAGAGCCAAAGGACAAGATCTTTTGTGTTCATTCATGTTTGACTCTTCATGACCCCATATTGGGTTTTCTTGGCAAAGATCCTGGATTTGTTTGCCATTTCCTTCTCCCTCTCATTTTACAGATGAGGAACTGAGGCAAACCGG
Organism: Petaurus breviceps papuanus; assembly: GCF_028583685.1. Classification (NCBI taxonomy): domain Eukaryota; kingdom Metazoa; phylum Chordata; class Mammalia; order Diprotodontia; family Petauridae; genus Petaurus; species Petaurus breviceps. The sequence continues at coordinate 89,043,597 of NW_027186296.1, forward strand.
GTGAAGGGACTTGCCCAGGGTCACATAGCTAGATTTGAACTCATGAAGATGAGTCTTCCTGACTCCTGGCCTGACGCCGTATCCACCTAACCACCCAAGGACAGGAAGACAGGACCAAATGATACAAAAGGGCAGAAATTGTTTCTTTAAGGAACCAATATTGGAAGCGTTATAGGAGGTGCAGAAGAGAACAAAGGTAAATGAATTATTTCTGTGCTGTCTAGGTGCGTTGTGTAACTGCTAGGCCCTTTCCATCCAAATCAAGAGAAGGGCTTTTCTTCTTCCCTGATCCTATTGTCTTCCCCTATAATATGCTGGAACTGTGACCTTATTAGGAGGAGCACTTCTTCCCCCAGTCTACATGACCTCATTCTGTGCATTTCTTTTCCATAAGCCCTCCATGGAGGATCTAGATGTTAAGCTGAAGGCCTCCCCTCCCCACCTTTTTTTTCCCTTTTAATATTTCATGAATACCAGTGTCATATTCAGCTGTCCATCCCTTATTTCTCGCTTTCACTCTAAGACCAACCTACCTTTTCAAGCCATGGATGTCTTCAATGGTGTCTTTTGGACCATTCTCTTGTGTATCATCAATTATCACAGGATCATAGAATCGCACCCTCTAACTCTAGGTGTCCCTTAGGGTTTTTTCCTGAGCACTCTTCTCTTCTCCCTCTGTATTACTTCACTTGGTGAATTCCTCAGCTCCCATGGATTTACTTGCCCTCTCTGTGTTGATAATCTTAAATCTGCCTTTCTTGCCCATTCTCTCTACCGACCTCCAATCTCAAATCTCCAACTGCCTTTCAGACATCTCAAACTGGATGGCTAGTAGATATCTTGAACTCAGTATGTCCAAAACAGAACTTCCTATTTTTCCTCTAAACTTCCACCCCTCTCCTTCACCTCCCCTATTACTATAGAGGGCAACAACGCCTTCTCAGTCCCTCAGGCTTGAAACCTAGCAGTCACCTTGGATTCCTCACCATCTCCCATCTCCCCCCTCTCCCCGTATCGAAGCCTTTGCCAATGCTTCCCGATTTCACCTTTGTAACGTCTCTTGAATATGATCCCTTCTTTCCTCTGACATTGCCACCACCCTAGTGCATGCCCTCAACACCTCACACTAGGCTTGTTATAGCTGCTTCGGAGCTCATATCTCTCCCCACTCCAATTCATCTTCTATTCACCCACTAAATCAATTTCCCTGAAGCAGAGGATCATGTCACTCCCTACTCAATAAACTCCAGTGGCTTCCTATCAGTCTCCAGGAGCAAATACAAAATTATCTGTATGACATTCAAAGGCCTTCATAGCCTAGCCCTCTCCTACCTTTCCAGTTTTTTACACTTTACTCTCAACTGGTATTCTTCAATGATCTAGTGACACTGACCTCCTGACTGTTCCACAAGCAAGCATTTCTCTGACCGTCCCCTCTTCCTGGAATGTTCTCCCTCCTCTGCTCTGACCACTAATCTGCCTGGCTTTCTTTAAGTCCTAACTAAAACCCCACCTTCTATAGTAAGCCTTCTCTGATCCCTCTTAATTCTGGTGCCTTGCCTTTGCTAATTATTTCCTCTTTATCCTGTATATATAACTTGCTTTATATATATTTACATATTGTCTACCCCCATTAGATTGTAAGCTCTTTGAGGGCAGGGACTGTCTTTTACCTCTTTTTGTATCCCCAGCACTTACCACAGTACCTGGCACATAGTAGGAGTTTAATAAATGTTTGTTGGATTGTATAGCTCTTAGAAGCTATTTAGTTTAATCCACTTATTTTAGAAAACTAGGGCTCAGAGAGGTGACTTGCCCAAATTGGCAACAAGCAGCAAGACAGGTCCTTTATCTCTAAACCCAGCATGCTTTACATTGAGCCATGTTGATTATATGGTGCATCCTGATTACATTCACCATGGGTATTTCCATTGCCCTTGTGGTCATCTGTGATTGCGATTCTTCTGAGATCATGCACTCCCAGTATTCACAGACATATGGCCTCATTAAAAGATGATCATTCCATCACCATGAACTACAACTATGAGCAGCCTAGAACTAATAAAAGCCCCATACACTTTCCCAAACGTAGCCTACCCCAATCTCCTCTTCCAATTCCCATTCATATCATATAACAATATAAAGGAGTCCTGCACTGCCAAGGTAATGAAGACTTCTCTCATGCCAAGACAAGTGGGAAGAGTGAATAATGTGATGAAAAATATTTCTTATAGGAGAAAAGAGAAAAATGCTGACTCTTTTTAACACAAGAATGGTGGAAGTGAAGTAGCCCAGAGGACTCTCTAGATTGTTCTTGGATTTTTCAGTTAGATTGTTAACAAAGGTAGAAAGACCAAAAATCACACATAAAAATGAACATTGTCCTTCAAAATATCAATCAATGATCAATAGACACACATTTATTAAATAACTACTACATGCCAAGCACTGGGAATACAAATACAAAAAAAAAAAGAGTCCCTGACTTCAAGGAGTTTACAGTCTAATAGGTGAAGACAACACACAAAAGGAAATCTGTTAGGAAGGTAACCAGGTGAGAAATGAGACCTCCATCCCCTTAGAATGCTATATTTTTATTCCAGGGATGGCACCATTGCTTGAAATGTGTGTCTAAAGTTCTTCAGAATACTTTTCATGTATGATATTACAAGATGTTTTTTTTCTGTTTCTGCTTAATTCACTCTGCATTAGTTCACACAAGCCCTTCCTATGTTTCTCTAACTATAGTAAGTTGACTTTCAGATTTTTCCTCCTTCTCTAACTCACCCATATTGATCACTGTGGAGTTTCTTCTTGTCGTTGTTGCTTTATATGACATCCTTCTCTCCTCCATTCTCCTAGCTTCCTCTGCCATCCACAGCACAGTAACAAGAGGTCATATTTATGCAGGACTCTAAGGTTACAAACCACCTCTTGTACATGTTCTCATTTGATCCTCATAACCCTAGGAAGTAAGTGATTTAAGGAGTTATCATCTCCATTTTACAGAGGAGGAAACATACTCATGGGGATAAATGACTTGCCTAAGGTCACACTAATAGCAACTGGGAAGAATGTCCTTTCTCAAAGGTCTTTGGATTTTATGTCCTCTGTTTTTTTTTCCACCATACTCATACCATAGGACATATGTTGGGTAGCTTAGCAGCAGTATGCCATCTCTTCCTTGTATTGGCATATTCCAGTCCCAGATGTGAGCATCTGCAGCAGATAGTGTCCCGGGTGCCCAAGGGACCATACAACATGACAAAGTTTGTTTGAACACAGATGTCTTTGCATTCAAGTATAGATACTGGCATCCTTAAAAATGGTTTTTCCTATGATGAGCACCAATATAAATGTGCATACTTCATGTATTATTTATACCTCTCTTTGAACAATTCTCCAAGAAGGAAAAAGTTTTGCAGGATTCCATAGCTTTAAGCCAGTGTGACAAGGTAGAGTCAGCAGCTAGCTGTCTTTCTTTCTCCAGGATTTGAAAACGGAACTTAAAAGTCTGGAATTCTACTCAGATGGATTTCAGTCTTGTAATATTAACATTTTTTTTTATTACCTGAACTATTTCCCCTGTCTCCCTGACTCCCTCAGCAGGGGCTCCCATATGATTTCCTACAGTGATCCACCCCCACTTTCAGGGAGCAGGATTTGAGGAGCTGCCCTACCATTTATCAAAGCCTTCCCCTTGGTCATCAGAGAATATCTCGTCTGGCTTGGGCTCTATGAAATTGTCTGCTGCTACTTCTCTCGCTCTCTCCCCCTCCTTTCCCCTCCCGTTCTCTCCACCCCTCTGCTTTTTCTTCCTCTTCTTTGTATTGAGTTATCTGTTCAGAGCAAAGTAATCTCCCTAGAACTGCCTGGATGGAGATCTTGTCTCCCTTCAAAGCCTCAGAACCTCTCTCAGGCTAAGCCAGATCTTTGTTATAGCTGTGTGTATAAATCTTAATGGGCTGAGGCTCAGAGAAAGGGCCTCTGTAGCCCAGGGCTGAAGGTCAGTGAAAACTAAACCTGGTGTTTTTACATCGGTGTGTATACAAATACATACATGCATACACACATATGTTCATGTATGCCCATAAAACATGCTATATATGCATGTGTCTGTTTATGTATACAGACACATGCACATGTACATATATACATAATGTGTGTGTGTGTGTGCAAAACAGCAAAAGAAAGACTATATGGGATGATAACAGTAAACAAGGAGCTAGCTATGAGGCTTGTCTTGCTCTTATAAAGGTTAATCATTTCTTAGCTTAAGTCTACCCATAAGCTTTGGGGAAAACTATCACACACAAAACCCCACAGATTCAAAACTAGAAGGAGCCTTAGAGATCCTCCATTCCAATTCCCTTCATTTTATAGATGAGAAAACGGAAGCTCAGCCAGGGTAAATGACTTGCCAAAGGGGCAGGACCAGAATTGGGACCCAGGTCCTCTGCCTCCCAATCCAGCACTCTTTCCAATGAGCTTCCTTGCCTTTCTCTGGGCAAACTGTTAGGTAAGGCCAGTTCCCTGACCCAGACTTGGGTGAATCACACACCCTTGTGAAATTCAAGCCCATTTCCTTTTATTGAGCCACAGTAATAACTATTCTAAACTGGAGGGCTCCAAGCTTAAGCAAACATATGATTAGTCGACAACAGACTTATGACTACTGCCTCTAAATAGAGTATGCTATCATCGTTGCCTTTTTAAGATAACATTAGATCAACTCTGTTTTAGAACTACTTAGCCCTTTACAAGCACTATTTCATTCAATCCTTATAACAACTCTGTGAACTAAGCATTGATGATAATAAAAAGAATTGAAATTTACGTAGTAGAAATGCAGAGATGGGACAGAGCAAGGGTTACATTTGCACCAAGGAAAATTAAAAGCCTTAGAGGAAGGGGCTCTGGCCTCCACATCCCATCAGAACAATGGGTAAATCCTTGGTGCATGGTTTATGGGGAAGATAGACAATGGAACAAATGGCGGGAAAGTATGAATGGGGTTTGATCTGTATCAATGGAAGGAATGCCTACAATGAAGAGATCACAGATCCATGGACCTACTGAAGTATGCCACATACATTACCTTGTTTGAGCCTCCCAGGCTGGGAAGTATGAATTGCAGTTATGATTGTCCCCACTTTACAGATGAGGAAACAGACTTCAAGAGGCAAATTGTTTTGTCCAACCCCCTGATGTTTAAAAAAGAAATGTGCAGAAGGTAGAAGCAAGATCAGGAAATAGAGGATAAATACAGCAGTGCAGCAAAGTCCTGTTCAGAATGAACTGAGACGAACAAGGAAAGCTTGGGAACACCAAAAAGGTTTTTTGTTTGTTTTTGTTCTCATTTTAGCTATAATATTGAGAGGAAAGAGGAACCACCTCCTACCTAAAGTTGTTTTCTGATCCCCAGCTCTTAGTACCCCACCAACTTATCTTTTATTTATTTGTGTATCTCTTGCATGTCTTTGTTTATGTACATCTATCTCTCTCCATGGAATGTAAGTGCTTTGAGGGCAGGGACTGTTTTATTTTTGTCTTTGTCTCTCCAAAGCCTGGCCAAGTGCCTTTGCCAAAGTAGGCACTTGAATGTTTGCGGATTGACCAACTGATTACTCAAGGTCATGCAGGTACTGAACAATAGAAGTCAAATTCCAGAAAACTTAAATGCCATTTTTTCTTTCAGCATGCATGTAGTCTCTGTCCTTTCATAAGAGACCAGATAGGGGCACTTCAGATGCTTATAACACTATACAATTTCTTCTCTCTTTAACTTTTCACATGATGTCATTTAGACATTTGCTCTTGAGAAAAGTGAAAGTTTTCATAAGAAAAGTCAGGGTTAGGGTTTTTCTTATTTTGTTTTTGTTTTTAAAGCTTTCAAAAAGAAAAAAAATAAAACCAGGGTGAAATTCTGTTTGGCCAACTAGATGATACAGTGGATAGAGCACTAGGCCCAGAGTTAGGAAGACTTTTCTTCCAGAGTTTAAATCTGGTCTCTGACATTTACTAGCTGTGTGATCCTGGGCAAGTCACTTAACCCTCTTTACCTCAGTTTCTCATCTATAACATGAACTGGAGAAGAAAATGACAAATTACTTCAGTACTCTATTGTGAAAACCCCAAATGGTGTCACGAAAAGTTGGACACAGCTAAAAATGACTAAACAACAACTAATTCTGTGTAGGTGATTATTGAGCAAAGAGGTCTCCAAAAGAAAGCCCAAATTTATTTTTCTGCATTACATGACATGGAAATCTGTAGATTATCCAGGCAAAGATGAGAATAAAATGAAAGCAAGGAAGAAGATAGCATCGCCATCATTAACCCCTTGCTTGGCCATTATCACCGAACTCAGCTCAGTAGTACTCTGTTGGTCAGCCTGGAGAATAACTTTTCAAAGTAGAGAAATGCCTCAAAAGTCTACTGTCTCAGGGAATATGAAGTTTCCCCTAAGTGAATTTTCCACATAAATGAAGTGCCCACCAAACACCAATACTCTTTCAAAATTCTTGGGGAAAAAAAATTCTTAAAATGCTTCTTCATTTAGTTTTCCCAGCTTCCTTCAAATCCTAGCTCCTGCAGAAATTCTTTCCCAATGCCCTCATCTTACAGTGGTTCTTAACTTGGGGGTCCATAAACTTTTTAAAGAAATACTTAGATAACTCCATTTCAATATAACTGACTTCCCTTGTATTACTACATATTTTATTTTATCATTTAAAAAAATAGTATTCTGGGAAAAGGTACATAAGGTTTCATGAAACTGTCAAAGGGATCAGTGACAGAAAAAAGGCCTCAACTCTGTATGTATCTTATCTATACCTAGCAATTTACAAGTTATCTTCCCATGTTAGAATGGGAGTTTTCTGAGGGCAGGGACTGTTTTTTGTCCTTTTTATTTTGGCCCAGTGCTTGGTATATAATTTATTGTTGTTCAGTTGTTTTATATATGTGTGTGTGTGTACACACATATGTATATGCATAAATATATGTATGGATGTTCATTCACAGATATAAAATTTTCAGTTTCTATATAGATGTGTATGTGTGTGTGAGTGTGTGTGTATACATACACACACACATCAGACTCTTTGTGACTCTCTGGATCATACTGTCCGTGGGTTTTTCTTGGCAAAGATACTGGAGTGGTTTGCCATTTCTCTGGTTGATGAAGGCAAACAGAGGTTAAGAGATTTCCCCAGGGTCACATAGTTAGTAAATGTCTGAAGTTGGATTTGAATTCATCTCCAGAGCAAAGCACTTTACTCACTGAGCCATCCAACTGTCTCCTTGACAGATAATTAAGGGCTTAAATAATGCTTCTGATTGACTAGTTGATTGATTGACTCCGTTCAATTCAGTTCAATTCAACAAGCATTTACTAAATACAAGACACTGTGCTAGGGGCTAGAGATAGAAAGACAACAATTTTAAAAGAACTCCCATTCTACTCAGGTCAGGGATGGGGCCAAGACTTGTAAACCCCAAGTGTTGTAGATACAACCCACCAAAGCCATAACTCTTCATGCAGAATCTTCCTAATGTCAATTGTAAACATCCCCATCTTTTTAAACAGAAAAAAACTGAACAAATGTGACAATTTCTTTATGATTCAGGGTTGCGATTATAAACATAGATGACTGTGTTCTTTTTTAACAAATATCACGTCCTCTAGTTAAAGGTTTACTGGATTTTTTGCAGCCATGCTAATTAACCTGTAGTTGTGCTTTTGGGGCAGCAAGGTGGTACAGTGGACAGAGTACCAGGCCTGAAGCCAGGAAGACAGTGAGTTCAAATTTGGCCTCAGACACTCACTAGCTGTGTGACCCTGGTCAAGTCCCATTTGCCTCAGTTTCCTCATTTGTATAATGAACTGGAGAAGGAAATGGCAAACCACTCCAGTATCTTTGCCAAGAAAATTCCAAAAGGGTTTACCAATATTTGAACATGCCTGGAAAAATAAAAGACTAAACAACTACGATGTGTTTCTTTACGCTGGTATTTTTCCCAGAAAAAGGTAGCAAATAGTAGATAGAGTGCACCAAGAGTCGGAAAACCAGGGTTCAGATTCTTCCTCTGATATTTGACATGGCCATGAACAACTCTCTTCATTTCTCCGAACATCAGTTTCTTCTTCTAGGATAGGGTTGACTAACTATGGCCCTCAGATAATAGTTTGCCAATCCCTCTTCTAGAAAATGGAAATGATGGTACCTCCTTCTGAGGGCTGTAGAGCAGTGATAAGGAGGTAGGAAATGAAATGTTTATAGATTGCTTTGAATGTAGAAAAAGGCAGGTGATATAATTGATAGTGATTGAGAAAGGATTTAGATTGTAATCTGCAATATTTGAGTTCCAGTCCAACCTCAGTTACTTATTGACTGTGTGACCTTGGTCTCTCATTTCTCTCAGCCTCAGTTTTCTTATCTGTAAAATGAGATTAATCATGGTACCTACCTCAGAGAGTTATGTTGAGGATCAAATATTAGAACATATATAAGACACTTTGCCAACCCTAAAGCCCCATATGAGCACTAGCAATTATTACCATTGTATGAGGAGGAGTAATGGGAAATCAGTATGAAAAGATAAATTGGGGCCAGGTTATGCTATGAAGATGAGGAGAGTCAAGTAACTTGTAGCCTCTGACCAGAGCTCTTCTCAATGGTACTTACATTCTAGGGCCATTCATATTCTCCAACCCTGGATGGATGATTCTACAACTCTGACCTCCCAGACTCAGGATATTGTCTGCCTAGACTTACTGGACTTACGCTACCCTCCCTGTTCATGGTTAGACTGTCCCTGTCTGCATGGTTTCATTATACACCAGTGAAGGTGCTCCAGAGATGCAAGGGGCAAGGTAATTTCAGAAAGGTAGTTTGTATAAGCCAATTTCTAGGAGGAATTTAATTGGTGTGAATGACCTGGAAGAAATACAGACATAGAAGAACATCTGGAGGTCTCTGAGGGTTATTTGACTTTATGTAATACAAAAATTCAATTGAACAAACTTTTATTGACCATGTGTTATGTATAAGGCACTGTGCTCAGCACTGGGAAAACAATGATGAAGAATTATACAGTCTCTGTTACAGTTGTAACTAGGGCAGGGCAATGAAGGCTTTGCCTCAGGGTACCAATATTAAGAGACACCGACAGTACAAACAACTGAACTTAACTTGCTAACTGATTTAGCAAGTTTAATTTAAAATTTTAATATAATAATTAGTTACCATTCCTCTTTCTCACTCTACCCTACTCTAGAGAACCAGTGATATCCCAGGGTCTTCACTACCCATCTTAGCATCTCCTCTCCTTTCTCTCAACTGAATTCATTTTTAAAAGTTGATTTGAGGGCATATTTTTATACTGCCTGCCCAGGATGTGATTTGTGCTATTTGCAAGTGACAAAATTGCTAGTTGAAGTTCTGGTCATGCCCTCAAGGAACTTACGCTCTAATTAAAGTGGAGAGAAGTCCATAACATATGCACAAATAAGTCTAATACAAAGTAAAATGTGATAGAGGCAAAGTGTAATGAGAAATTTAAGGAAGGAGAACTCATTACCACTTAGATGAGGAAGGGCTGTGTCCAGAACCCCTGGGAAGGAATGAAAACATTGGAGTTTGGCTTATGCATAATGGCCCATACATGTAAATACTATACCCTATTATCCCTCCATTGGGTGTAGGTAATTGAGCAGAACCATTAAATGGAGATTCCTAGACCCGCGTGCACGTATGGTTAGTTTCTTGCTTGGAGTACATTGATCACTCTCTCACGTGAGGAGTGTAATAGTTGTAGCTGATGAGTTTTCTCTCACATTTCAGTGACTTTTAAAGCTAGATGGGTAGGCAATGGTGGAGAACTGTGTAAAAGCAAATGGAGCTCTCTGGGCAGCGCCCAGATGTTACCTGATTGACCATCCATGGGCGGGTCTCTACTTTTCGGGTAAGGTTCACTTTCAGTGCTCTGTGGCTTTGTATCAGTTTGTAGGTAATCATTCCTCAGGGAGCTATTGACAAATGCCCTCTTTATCAACATTGCCACTTCACAGGGGTATTTATTTAGTTCTAAGGATAAGTATTGATTGAGTTTAAATATCTGAAAAGACTGAATAAATAAGGAAGCCCATCCTTTCTAGAGTGACCCCATGACCCTTCCTAGGTGATTCTCCTATCCACAATGCCCATCCATCCAGGATCCCCATTATCACACAATCACAGACCTGAATGGGGCTTCCATTTAGAAAATGAAAGAGCTAGATTAAATAATCTCTAAGGGCTCTCCCAGGGTGAAAAAGCATGAGGGTTAAAGTTCTTTAACTCCTGGAATCCTGTCTGCTTTCAAGGCTCAACTGAAGCTCTATAATCTATTTCTTAATAGAATTTTTAAAATTAACAATAGAACCTTTCCAAATCCTCCCACTTTCCCTCTGAAACTACCTTGCATATATTTTATACTTATAATCTCTGTATGTAAACTTGTTGAGAGCAGGAATATTTTTTAATAAATAAATAAATGGTTGTGTATGCACAGGCCCTAGCATTGGGCTTTATCTATACACCAGGTGCTTAATAGATGCTTATAGAATCAGATTGATTTGAATAAGAGGTACACTCCCACAAACACACTTCTTATGTATGTGTGTGCACATAGCTAGTGGTAGCACCCTCTTTTTGTGGGGTAGGGGAGGAGTCCAGTGATTTTCATCAGGTACAGAGGGTATACTTCTACTTATGTAACTGTTCTATAACTTACAGTCTTTGAGAGAGTTCTAGAGAGGTTAAGGGACTTGCCTAGTTAGTCACAGTCAGTATGTGTCAGGGTGAAGCCAGGATGACCTTACTTGTGACCAAACCATTATCGGCCCCATACTACTATTTCTCAATACAATCATGGGGTCAGGGATGGAGGTGTTGTTTCATGGGTAGAGGAAATTCCCAGGTAAGGGAATTCCCTCCACTAAGACAGATTGATACCTTCTCTAATATTTGCAATCTTAGACAGTAGCCAAGGGCACTGAGGAGTTAAGTAATTTGCCCAAGGTCACATAGCTTACATGTGGCAGAGTTGAGACTTGAATCCAGATCTCAATGGCTTCTAAGCTAGTTTAATATCCACTATAGCATGCTTCTTTTAATACAATCATACACCGAGAAATATGCTTGTTAGGCCTATTTCCCAATCTCTAAAATGAAGGGGTTTGACTGAATTATTGCTAAGGTCTTTGCCAGCTCTAAAATCATATTCTTCCTCCCCCCTCTCTTTCACACTACTCACACATAAGTATTGGTAACACAAGCATACAGATATATAGATAAAATTATTTGGCTTGATAGATTATTTATTTGTATTAATTGTATTGTAGACTTACATTTTTGACATTTGTCATTTCTCCATATACCTCACCTCCAAAGAACCTTCCCTCATGACAAAGTAAAGCAAATTAAATAAAACCTTCTGGACCAAACAACCCCATTTGACAATGGGGTAGTTTGTATATACCCTGGGAACTTTTCCATCATGAGGAAGATAGCATCATCTCTCCCCCAGGACTAAGATTTCATGGGTCAGACTTCAAGGTTCCTTCCACTTCTGTTGGGGCAGCTAGGTGGTTCAGTGGATAAAGTATTGGGCCTGGAGTCAAAAAGACCAAGACCTAACTCAGGTCTCTCAAATCTGGCCTTCTCTCTCCTGACCCCCTTTAATTTATCTATTTCATGAAAGCAACATATAAAGAAAATGATGACTAGTAATGTGAGGGGACTTGAAAATATGTCTATGAGGAAAGCTTGAAGGACCTGGGAATGTTTCACCTGGAGAAGAAAAGATTTAAATGCATATTATCAAGCAAGAGATTGCTTTTACAAAGGATCTGATTTTAGCTTTCTTTTCATCTTTGTTTTGGCCATGGTTTAAATATTTGTCTCTTCTTTATCAAGGGAAATGTGATTTGCAATCTAAAGCCTATGTGTCAGTTGACTGACATTTCCCAATGTCTCTACCTTGTCTGGTCTTTCAATCCTTCTTTAAGTCCATAGAGGCAGGTGATACAAAAAAACAAAACAAAAAAAAACCTGAGTCAATTAATCCTATGCAATTTGGATGTATTTGGACTCAGAGCTGGAAGGAACAGAAATCATCTGATAGAAAATCTTTACTTCACACATAAGGCAGACCTAGTAGAGACATGACACCTCAAAGGTAATTAGTAGCAGAGTCAGGACTAGAGCTGAGGTCTCTGTCCCTAACTAGCCTTATGACTTCAGACGACTCACTTCACCAGTCTGGTCCTCAATTTCCTCATCCATAAAATGAGGTGGTTGGACTTCTAAGGTTCATTCCAGTTCTGTTGGGGCAGCTGGGTGGTGCAGTGGATAGAGGGCTGGGCTGAAGTTGGGAGCACCTGAGTTCAAATTTGGCCTCAGACACCTACTAGCTGTGTGACCCTGGGTAAGTCACTTAACCCCATTTACCTCAGTTCCTCATCTATAAAATAAGCTGGAGAAAGTTGTGGCAAACAACTCCAGTATCTTTGCCAAGAAAACCCCAGATGAGGTTATCAAGAGTCAGACATGACTTAAGTGACTGAACAACAGTGATTCCAAGTTCTAAATCTATGAACCTGTGGTATAAAGGAAGGAGCCCTGAACTAGCATCAGGAGATTTGAATTCTAATCCCCTCCAGATCTAATGCTCAATGGTGCAGACAGAGGGTCATAGGATTTCATCCAATGAGCATCCAGAGGAAGGTAACCAGGATAGGGAAGGATCCTTTCTATCATGCTCTAAGCATCTGTTAAAGGAACAGGGGATATTTAGCTTGGAGAAGAGAAGAATCATAGGGGACCTCATAGCTATGTTGACAGTTGAAGGGCTATCATGTGGAGGCATCAGACTTGTTTTTCTTAGCCCCAGAGCACAGAAACTAAAGAAATGGATAGAATGTGTAAATGGGTACATTTAGGCTTGATGTAAGAAAAATCTTCCTAACAATCAGAGTTATCCAAAAGTTGAATGGAATATTTTGAAAGGTGATGTTATTGTTGTTGTAGTTCAGTCACTTTTCAGTATTGTCTGGCTCTTCCTGACCCCCTATGGGGTTTTCTTGGTAAAGATACTGGTAAATCTCCAGCTCATTTGACAAATGGGGAAACTTGATCCAAACCAGGTTTAGTGACTTGCGTAGGGTGACACAACTATTAAGTGTCTGAGACCAGATTTGAACTTGAGCAGATGAGTCTTCCTGAATCAAGGTCCTGGGCCACTGTACCACTCAGCTGCCCCAAAAGGTGATGAGTTCCCCCTCATTAGAATTATTCAGAAATTGGGTTGTTAGGTATGTGGTAGAAGAGATTAATTTTCAGGGTGTAAGTTGAACAAGATGGTCACTGCATTCCCTTTGAACTCTGAAAATATGTGTTTCTCTGCTTTTGTGACTAGAAGTAGACGGGACTTCAATTTAGCATTGCTAGTAAGTAGAGATAGTTCAGAAGCTCTGACTATAAAATGAGCCTGATTGTTCAACAAATATAGTCAAATTTATGCATCTAAGTGACTGTCCTCTCAAAGCAATTCCTTACCAAGGTGACATCCGGTTATCCCATAGATCCTGCCAGTTCTGAAAATATTTGGAAATTCTTATGGTGTAGTGGAAAGACTACTGGGCTCAAAGACAGAAATCCTGTCCTCGAATCCCAGTTCTTCCATTTGCTACTTGTAGACCTAGGGCAAGTCACATCCCTAGCTGGTCTACAGTTTTCTTATCTATAAAATGAGAAGATTGTACTGGGTGCTTTCAAAGGTCCCTCTCTGGTCTAAATCAGAATTCTATAACCCTATTATTTGTGTTCCTGGATAAAGTGAAGAAGCTTTCTGAACAAGGCACTATCTCTCTGAATACTGACTCCAGACTTCTAGTCCAACTAAAAGGTTTGAGTTCCCTCTTAAAGGTGTCAGGTTCTCTTTTCAAAGCTGATTGGTCAGTTCTTGTAGGCATATAATAAGGGCTACTCCTGGCCCGTGCAAAGTTTATTCTCTTGGCAATTCTGACCCTGTTGCAATGTCCTTCAGATCAATGATGCTGGGTAGATGAAGGACGAACTTCCTCATCTCATCCATGAAAGGCCAATGTGGCCATAGCAAGTAAGTCCCAAGGGATGCTTCCATCTGACTCATTGATGGAAGAGCAAGGAGACCAAGGAAGCTGGATGGGCAGTGTTGGGGACTCTGGGCTCAGGAATAGAAAAGAAAATCTCAAACGTATGCAAAGCTCCTAAAAAGTCTCCTGGCCTTGTAATCCTAAATCCTGATTGGTCTTTTTTCTTTTGGTTTCTCATAGTGGATTTTTTCCTCCTATTGGTTGATAACCCACGATAAAAACAAGCTATTCGTCACCCTGTCTATATGGGAAATCAGAATTATTTAAAATTCTGACAATGTCACTATAATAGAAATCATCTATAAAAAGAGAATCATTTCAGCCGTTGGATCAAATGATGTTGGTGGTAATGGGGAGCAGTTCATCAGAATGTTATTATTATTATTGCTTTTTGGAGGGCAATTGGGGTTAAGTGACTTGCCCAAGGTCACAGGGCTAGTTAAGGAGAATGTTATTTTTGTTGCCCTCAGAATTGTCTGTGATAATCCAGTACTTGGTCTTTGCCTTTGAGTAGATAATAATTATTTGTAATTATCACCCTAATTATGTATATACAACCAGCACTTGCTAAAGTATACTTGAAAAACCATTCTTAATGAGCTAACCACCCCCACCCCTTCTGTGTTGTTTCACTGTTTTCTAAGCAGACCCTTTTTTTTTCCATAGCTAATGTTGAACTTCCATCCTGACTGTAATTAATGTGTTAATCTCAAATGATTCTTATCTGCTCAATAAAAAAGATTTCCTAAGATAAAAAAACAACAACAGAGAATCAGAAGCTACCAGAACGCCATTCCAGAAAGTTTAATATAGGTATTTATATTAAAGGTACCAGATTGTCATCTGGAAAGGGAATCACAGACAAATCTGTAATGGAGAATTATAGCTATGGAAAGCAATAGCCCAACATCCATTAGGTATCCATTAAGAAATTATCTTCAGGTAATATTCAAGAAAATGTAAACTAACATAAAATTTTCTTTCCCTTTTCTTAAGAGGAAGCTATATTCTATACCTATAAGTGATAATTCACATTACAATTCAATTCAAACAAGCATTTATTGATCATCTACTATTTGTAGAGTGAAGAGAGTACAAAGACAAGAATATAAAGCAGCTCCTGCCCTTAGAGAACCTATATTTCCATTGGGGAAAAACAGCATGTTCAGAGATAAATATAAACTACATGGAAAGGAATGTCTGGGTTGGGGGGAGAGGAGTAGGCAGAGGATACCATAACACTTTATGGTTGCAAATTAGATATCGGCAACTACACGTATCTCATTTGATCTTCCTAATAATCTTATGATACTTAGAGTACAAATATTATCGTAAATCCATTGTTCAGATGAGGCTTTACCTGAGTCTCAGGTAATTTAACTCACCTAAGGTCACCCTGATAGTCACTGGAATAATCTGGTTTCAAACCCAGGTCTTAAGACACCCAAGTCCAAAGATCTTTTTCAACTCATTATGCTCCTTCCCCACCAGTCCAAATCCTGTGTTTCCTTCAAGGCCCAGCCCACAATTCATTTCCTCCATGAAGTTTTCCCTGTTTACCCTCTGTCCTGACTGATATTTCCCTTTCATTGTCCACACCCAGGACCTCTGTGTGTAATCTGCATCACACTATATCATGCATTTACAAATAAATGCCTCCCTGCTTGTCCATGTGTGCGAATTTTGTCTCCACAGTTAGACTATAAACTCCAGGAGGGCAGGACCTTTATCTTATACTTATTTGGTATCCTTAACAGAGCCTAACAACTGTGAAGAAATATCATTTAGGCCACCTGTGGTCTTGAGGCAGCAGGTTCCCTGACCCTGAGAGAATTACCCATTATTCTAAGCACTTTCATTGATTGATTAAGCCTAAATCTGCATAAGCTTTGCTGACTGGAATCTCTCCTCTCTCCCTATCCCCACTCACCTCTGCTGAAGTGGGGCGCCTGAAAGAGAAAACAGACCTTGAGATCTGGACATTTTTTTCTTTCTAGATTAGTTGGTTCATAGAATATTTAAATAAAATATCTTTTGTTGAAAACGGTTTTCACTTGTTTGGAGCTAGACTGTCTTTGAGTTCTTCCTTACAATTTGCTTCTATAGGACAGACAGTCCTCCAGGACTTCTCTTTTCTTTAGTTTTATCAGCATTATCAGTTTAACCAGTATCTGCTGTTTTACTCATAGATTCATTTATTACAGAATGTCTGTATTTCCCTCAAATAGACATGATGTAGAAAAGAAGCATATTAGATTAATTATTAGTACAATATAATAATATACTATATTCTATTATGTATAATATGATATAATATATAAAATAATAATAAGTATCAATATGATATCATAAGAATCCAATTAATAAGGCAAGTAGGTGTTACAGTGGATAGAACTATGCAAAAGTCAGGAAGACCCAAATTCAAATCCAACCTCAGACACTTGCTAGCTACAAATCATTTAGCCTCTTTCTGCCTCAGTTTCCTCATCTGTAAAATGGCTGCACTTACCTCCTTATGGATGCTTTGAGGATAAAATGAGATATCATCTATAAAGCACTTCATAAACTTTAAGGAGCTATATAAATGCTAGCTATTATATTATTAGCTATTAATTGTCATAGAAGGGAAGAACAAATAAATAAATGATGTCTTAATAGCAGAGAGCCATGACACTGTGTTCCTGTCTCTGCTATTATTAGGTGACCTAACCTTCTTACTCTTCCTCACATATAACTCTCCATCTTCTGACTCCATTCAAGTCTCCAGTGCACAGGGTCTGGTACATAGTAAGCTCTTAAATAAATGCTTGTTGAGCGATTCACTGACTACTTGACATGACCTGCTTCTTCTAATGACCATTCCTGTTTGGATAAAAATATAGCTATTCCAAAATAAATGAGGAGTGACCAGACCAGTGAAGATTGGCTGAACTAATATCACAAAATAGATTGAAAAGAATGGAATTACTGGAGGTCTTTAAGCCAACTAGACAACTACTTGTAGGGCTATTAAAGAATGGCTTTATGGATCTGGTATGGGATTAGACTAGACTTGGAAGATGTCTCTTACAGTTTTGAAATTCTCTGAGATGATTTTATGAGAACATTTTCACAGTTGGAAAATGACCCGTAAGGCAAAGTATTATTCTGATGTTGTCGTTCTCTGTTCTTACCTAGGCTGGTTCTTGGATGCTGTCCATTGCTACAAAGGTATACAAAATATTTCTAGTTAATCAGACCTGTCAGAGTATGGCTTCTGCTGATAGCCTTTGAGAGGCCAGGGTCACCTCCACATAATAAGAAAACAGCAGAATAGACTTTGGGGTCAGGGAAGCACAATATCTGAAGCAGCTGGGTAGTATAGTGGATAGAACTCCAGGCTTTAGAGTCAGGAAGACTTATCTTCCTGATTTCAAATCTGTTCTCAGACACTTACTATGTGACCTCAGGCAAGTCACTTAACCTTCTTTGCCTCAGTCAAATCTCATTTGTCAAATAAACTTGAAAAGAAAATGGCAAACCATTCTAGTATCTTTGCCAAGAAAACCCCAAATGGAGTCACAAAGGTTCAGACACAACTCAAACAACTGAATAACAACAAACGAATGATATTTTTAAGAAGAAAAAATAAATTTTGGACAAGTAAATTTTTTTTAAATTATAAGTTAATTACTAACTTATTAACTACCAGCTTGAATTCATACAATCCCATAATTTGAATTGAATTGGTACTATGCTGTCTGTCTAGGAGACATGAGTTTTAAAATGAGATTCAGAGGAAGGCCTGACCCTCCAAAAGTAAAAAGGATTTTTGTTCCAAATATTCTCTTTATTCTGTGAACCAACTAATCTAGACAGAAAAAGGTTTCCAAATCTCAAGCTCCCTTCCCTCCTTTCAGGTGTCTTATGGGGAGGCAGGAGGAGGGAAGCAGGAAGAAACACCAACCAACCAAACATATGCAGAATTTTATACAGTAGTGTTTAATAAATCAAAGACACACAGAACAATGAGCTTCACTCGGCCTATGTGATATCTCTTTGCAGTTAGGGTTGGATAGTTGAATGTCTGGACTCGTGCTTCTCTACAGATGATTGATGGGATGGGGGAGATCAGAAAAAGCAGTTGAAGACAACAGACAACCAGAGAAAATTTGAAAAAGCAAGTGGGAAGGTTGAAGCCCCGCTGAAAGATTAAAGAAAAGAAAGAAGTACAAATGAGCAAATCAATTATTGTGTGAAGAGTCTAAGATCTTGTTTAATTCATATCGGCCTGTGCTATTTTTGGTTTCTGTACAGTTTCCTTTTATTGATGTTTCTTAGAGCTCACATTCAAAATTCTGGCCTTGGGATGTGGCCCTGAATGATCATGGGGGCTAAAACCCTCAATGATAAAGAGTCAGCGCTCAGGTTTTTAAGTATGGGAGGGAGGTCTGGTTTCTTGTAGAATGACTTGGTAGTCTTAAATGTATACAGAAGATGATTACACTGGCTTAGAAATGACTGCTCCTAGGTCACTTGATTCTCAAGTAAGTAGGTTCTTGCCTAAACTCTTAACGATAACTAGCTGTGCAAATTTACACTAGTCACCTTGAGTTTTAGTTACCTCATTGTAAAACAAATGGATTGAATAATTTCTAATGGCTCCTTCCATCTCTAGGATTCTGGGGGAAAATGATTATAGAAGTGTGTGCACCATGAGATTTATCTGAAACCTTGGACCACATATATGACTTCCATTGACTGCCTTCCAGCCCTATGTTATCCCCACCAAATTAAGGCTTGATAATTTAAGATTAAAGACATCTAAGCAGTGAACTTTACTGTAGAAAGGATCACTGGACTCTTACTTCCCTCAATATCTTGCTATCCCATTCCCACCTGAATTATTTACTGTTATCTATGAGCACCAAAATGTTTACTTTAGGTTAAAGTAGTCCCAAATTATCACATATATAATGGTCTAATAGTATCACCATTGACTTCAGGTGAGTGTTTC
Source organism: Petaurus breviceps papuanus (assembly GCF_028583685.1). Lineage (NCBI taxonomy): Eukaryota > Metazoa > Chordata > Mammalia > Diprotodontia > Petauridae > Petaurus > Petaurus breviceps. The sequence goes on from NW_027186296.1 coordinate 89,062,775, forward strand.
AATCCCAACTATGACCCCAGGTAAATTTCAATTCTAGGAAGCCAGAACTGTGATTGTTTTTCCCCCAGAAGCACCCATATTTTTAAAAATAAGCATGTTTGTTATTAACAATCATAGCTAATATGCATATAGAACCTTAAAGTTTGTAAAATGTTTTACACGTTATCTCATTTGATATCTCATTTCCCTGGATTATTTAATTTCAAAACTTTAGGTTCATCTAATCATCCATGATAGCAGATATATCCCTTTGTATGGAATCTGGCACTGAAGGGATGACTTCAGAATAGGACTTCAGGGAATATTTTTTCATGTTTGAAGATTTTGTTGGGAGTGAGGGTAAGGATAGAGTACTTAAAATTCATCTTCCCCTCTTCCATCATACCTCCATTTTACAAACTTCTTTTCACTCAGCACAACATAATATTAGGGATGCTACCTAGAAAGGTATCTTTCTTTCTAAAGTAAAGTAATAGATAAGATTTCTGGACTATAGCTTACAATAAAGGAATGGCAAACTGAACAGGAAGGAAGTGCATGTAAGATTCAGGGAAAGTAATCGTATGAATTCATGGACTAAAATTTAACAGGAGCAGTCAACCCAGGAAAGATGAGATGCCCTCAAGATTGAATCCTTGAAGTCATAAAGAGAAACAAATCCAAGAAAGAAGAAAAGGAACTGTCTACAAAGAGCTATCTGGATGGAGATGGAACTTGTCTACCAATCAATATTTTAAAAAGACACAGATTGAAGATGAAACCAAAGAGAGGCCAACAATATATATATATGAATGTGACACAGTCCTGCAAAAAATGCCAGAATAAGCTGAGGATGATAAAACATTGTAAGGACAACAAAAGGGGCTAGTTCTAGCTCTAATGCAGAAAATAAGAGGTAAAACAGAAGACTGGACCACTACTCAAGGAGAATGGGACCAATGGATGATGGAGAAGAGGCAGAGCTAGTCAACTTTCATTTTCTTTCTGTTTTTGTTTTCTCAGCCAATAAAAATCATCTTTAGATTAAATGAGCAGAATAAAAAAATTACTAATATGGAATTAAATGCCAAAATAAGTAAGAATAAGATAATAGACCACTTGTAACACCTATCCAAAGACTGGAAAGATGGGAAGGAGATAAACTGGGGTAGCTAAGTGGTGCAGTTAATAGAGTACTGGATCTGGAATCAGGAAAACTTGAGTTCAATTCCAGCCTCCACTTATTAGCTGTGTGACCCTGGAAGTAAACCTTCTGTTTACTTCAATTTCCTCAACTATAAAATGAGGCTAATAATAGCCCCTACCTCCCAGGATTGTTATGAGAATCAAAGGAGATGGTACTGGTCAAGTGCTTATCACAGGGCCTGGCACATAGGAGACATTATATTAATGCTTAAATTTTTAAGCACAACATTTTAGGAAAAAATAGGCAAACTAGAAAGCACCAGAAGAGGGCAACCAGGATAGTTAAAGGCCTGGTGTCTGTTTCAGATGTAGCTCTGTTGAAGGAAATGGAGGTATATGGTCTGGAGAAAAGAAAACTTTGGGCAATATGAAAATCATGTACAAGCATTTGAAGGGCTGCCATGTAGATTAGACCTATTCTACTTGACTCTAGATGGCATAACTAGGAACGAAATAAGGAAATTGCAAAGACCAAGATTTAAACTCTATATAAGGGGAAAACCTCCAAACTTCCTGACAATTAGAGCTACTCCCCCAAATGGAATGGTTGGGGGGAGGGGGTCATGGATCTGCCTCATTAGAGGTATCTACCGATTGGGTGCATGGCCCCTTTGGGGACATATCATGGAGGGATTCTTGTGTGTGTATAGGTTGTCCTAGATGGTACTGAGATCCCTAACAACACTAAGATGTTGTGATCCTGTGACAGGGAGACAGTAAGGTCCTTAGAAGGTAGCTTTTCAGGATATTAAGGACAAGTGTTAACAACTAACAGCTCAGGAGTCAGTAAATAAACCAAGCATATTTATTGAGAATCTGCCGTAATCACCGTTATTCCCATCATCATAATTTCCAGCAGCAGCATTGGCATTATCTATACATTGCTTTGCAAACGCATTCACATACATTATTTTATGAGATCTTCACAACTCTACCAGTTAAATAGGGCAAATATTATCATTCCCATTTTGCAGATGAGAAAACTGAGAGTCAGAGAATATAAATGACTTGATTAAAGTCAGATGGTCAGTAAATGTTGCCTAAGTGACTCAAAACAAGGTCATCTGACAAGAAGTCTTGTCATTTCAGTTCCTATATATAATACCATATCATCTTCTGGTGCAGGGCACCTTGCTAGGCATTGGGGAAAATGTGCTTCTATGTGAGGCATATCTGTTCTACTATATGCCTTTGTAGACCTTACCAAATTGACAAAGAGACCAATGTAGCCAACGGGAAATGAGAGAACAAGTTAGTGCTTTTAGGAACCCAACAGGTTAAATAACAGAGGTGACGATAAAGTCATGCTTATGCCCTAGCTTGTTAAGGAAACCTGTGTATGTATTCATGAACAGGGGCACTTTGAGGTGAGGAAGTCAGTTCTTAGCTTTAGCTAAAATAATAGGTGTCAAGGACCAGTGATGGGCTGTTTCAAGATCATAGGGGCAGCTTTCTCTTGATTAAAGGACAAAATCCTTTTAATCTCAACCTAGTAGAATCTCCCCAAATAAAGTTTTTTTTAAGCAATTGGGGTTAAGTAACTTGCTCAAGGTTACATGGCCAGTTATTTTGTGTGGGTGCCAAATATCTGAGGCTGGAACCGATCCTGGGTCTCCCGACACCGGGGCCAGCACTCTTACTGCACCACCTGGCCACCCCTCCAAATAAAGTTATTACAACAAGATCCAGGGTGGTGCTTGAGAGGGAGAAGATGGAGTGTAGTCTCTAGGCATACAGATGGAGTGAGAACAGAGGACCACAGCAAAGTTGAAGGTCATTTTTGTTGTATTTCCTTGTGATTCATCCAAATGGAAACTAATGTTAGCATAATTTGATTCATTTAAATAAGTATTAAATAAGCCCACCCTAGCAGGACTAGATTCACTTAGATTATCTCTTCAGGTCCCTTTGGGCCTATAACTCTGTGACAAGAATAGACTAAAACTTCAGCTGTGTCTAAACCAGTAGTGTCCTAGAGCTGATTCAAATAGATTCAGGAAAACCAATTGATAACTTTTCTGAGTGAGCATATACATCTCAGAAACTGGCAAACATAATAAATCAAGGCTTGATTTATTGTTTTGTTAATTGCCTAGACTTAGTCAAGTGATAGGGAAAATGTAAACAATGCAGATTAAATTTATAAGTATGTCATATATGTACATCCTTTTTTTTTTGAGACCTAGTTGTTAAACATTTACTAACAGTATATCCCTGATCTAAACCCACAGTCTATTTGACCATTTTAATTAAATCAAGTCATTCTTTAAAATAACTGGACAATTTAGTTTACAACCTAGAAGAGTCCTATTATTTGACTGAGTGGTCACCTAAGATAAAATACAGGAACAGATTATGTACGAACAGGGTCTCTACTTCAGGACATTCACATCAAGCATTGGGCTTCTGGAAGGACAAAGTTAAGGAGCATTTCCATAGGACCAAGGATCAGTCCAAAAGAGAAACCCAAAATCCCAGCACAGTTGAGAAATATAAACCTATATGACTTAAATCTTTTTTCTAACCTGGACGTTAATGGGGAAAAAATGTCGGAGGCTAGAAAAGAAAATGAATGTACTTGATAAATTGACAAGCAAATCAAGACAAATCAACAAGCATTTATGAAGTACTGTGTGTCAGGCACTCTGCTAAGCCCTAGAGGTTACAAAGAAAGGCAAAAGACAGTCCCTGTTCTCAAATGGTTCACAGTCTAATGGGGGCGACCACATGAAAACAACAAGATGTATAGAACAGATAAACTCTGAGGAAAGGTACCAAGATGAAGGAGAACTGGGAAAGGCTTATTACAGAAGGGAGGACTTTATCTGGATAGCTAAAGACTGGATAATATCTGAAACCCCCACGGGGGCTGGAGGAATAGAGACACCATAGTTTTATTCTGAAACATGAAGAGCATTGATTATGTTTGTTCCCTATCAACCTCCATGATGAATGAATATCATATGATAGAACTGAATCATTTGTTCTTCTACATTAAAAGAATACACTTTTTTTTCATTCTTTAGATTTAAGAGCATGAATTTTTTTCTGCATTGCTTTCATATTCATCCTATTTAGGACCAGACAGCACAATATGGGAAGAAGAAAGCCTGCTGCTATTGTTGAGGGAAAGGAATGAGTTTATTACCTAAAATGAAAAATGTTGACTTTTTATCAGAGAAAAAAATCAATCCAGAATAAACAGAGCTATTAAAAACTTACACAGGTTGTTCACTGTTTAATTAGGAAGAAAAGTTTTGGAGGGTAAATAGTTTCACAAAAGTCAAAGTCAAAGAAAGGTCTTAATCTCTCTAAAAACCCCAGAGGAATCAAGTCAATGACACAGTCCACCACTGCGATGGTTAAGTGGATGTCTCCCTTTCTATTCTGTCTGCTAGTGTTAGGTAAACATTGGACAATGGCAAACTCTCCTCTCCCCAGTCATTGATAAATGCACACATGGAATCACAAGAGCATAGATAGAAAGCTGGGAGGGCCTTGGTTATCTTGTCCAACTCCTGAGTTTAGCCATGATGTCTCTAAGAGAGACAGTCAACTAGCATCTGTTAAGTACCTGTTTAGGGGCTTTTTTGCTTTTTGGAGGGGGGAAGGCAGGGCAATTGGGGTTAAGTGACTTGCCCCAGGTTACACAGCTAGCGTCAAGTGTATGAGGTGAGATTTGAACTCAGGTCCTCCTGACTCCAGGGTTGGTGCTCTATTCACTGTGCCACCTAGCCACCCCTTAAGAACCTGTTTTGTGCTGGGCACTGTGCTAAGCACTGGTCAGTTAGTAAGTTAGTTAAATATCTTTCTTTTGTCAAGTTTAGCCATTTGAATTTTTAAGAATTTAAATGTTTTTGCCATCATTAGTATTGCTCATGCCTATTAGTAAATTAAAATATTTTAATTTCCACAGATATGCTTTTATTTCATACCTGAGAACTAGACTGTGCAAATGCATGTAATCAAGTCTTGTAGGTTATTTTTTTAAGTCTAACATATGATTATTTTTCACAGTAAGGACTTTTGGATTTGCTAATTGTTCTGCACTGCTACATGACAATTCATTCTGAGCATTCATCATGTGCCAGTCATATGTTAGGAACTGTTAGGAACTATGCTAAGAAATGCTGGAAATATGTAGACAAAGATAAAGAGTCACTGCTATCAAAAGTTTACGTTCTACTGGGGTGGGGGGAGCTTTGAGGTGAGAGAATGATTTAAAAAAGTTAATACAAAATGTATTCTAAGTAATCGTGGGGCTAATTCCAATTTATTTAGTAAGCAGTTGAGATTTGTGATTTCTTTATTGCTATTATTTTTATTTAATCTGTTCGTTTTTGTCTTTGTATCCCCAGTACCTAACACACTGTCTGACACATAATAGGTGCTTAGTGATTCGTATTGATTGATTTTTTCATGTTCTAATGTTTATGAGTTGAAGTCCACTACTATTATTATATTTTTGTTTTATTATCCATGTATTACTAGTCATCTTTCTTTTTTGAATTTGTTTGGTAAATTGGTACATATAAATTTAAAATTACTATAACCACAATTTTGTTTAGTTTTTAGTTCTAATATAATTTCAATATGGCCCATGGCTTTTATGAACTGACATTCTCAACACTCCATAAATATGTGATATTTGTGTTGAGCACAGCAACAGACAAATTCCTCCTCACCATACTGATCTCTTACAATATTTTTTCTTTCAACTCTTCCCTTTTCTTTTCATTTTTTAAAAAATCAATAACTTTCAAGGGTGGGTGGAGATGGTACAGAGGAGGCATCTTCTAAACTAGGAGTCTGATAGTAGCAAAAGTTTTCATCTTCCTTGGATTTATTTTTCTTTTCTTTTGGTTTCATCCCTACCTGTTGGAAATCTAGGGTTCTGTGGAATGTGATATACTACAAGAGAAGTACTAAATGCTATGGGAACTTAGAGGAGAATGATATAATTCTCAGGTGGGATTAGGGAAGAATGAAAAGACATTTGACCTGGTTCTTTGATAAGTAAGGGCTAGAAGAGATAGGTGGGGGAGAATGGGATGACATTCCAAGGGAAAGGATAAACATGAACTAAAAGGAAGGTATGAAAAGGGGTTTCATATTAAGGGACAGTAAGTTTGGTTGCAATAGAGGAGAAGCGTAGGCGGCATGGTCATTTCTGGATCCTACATTTTAGGAAGGACTTTACAAGCTGAAGTGTAGATCTATACAAGGGTGAGGGGACCAGAATGGTGAGGGGACCTGAACCAATCAATCAAGGACATAGAAGTCCCAGTGGAAGAAACTGGGGATGTTTAGCCTGGCTTAGTAGGGGAAGGGGAGAGCTGGAGGAACAAGATAGCTTTCACCAAGTATTTGAAATACGGTCATGTGGAAGACTTGTCCTGCTTTGCCCCAGAGGGAATAAAATTAGAGCAATTGGTAGAAATTTTAGAGGTAGATTTGGGCTCAATGTTAGGAAAAATTCTCTAATTGTTAGAGCTATCCAAAAGTAGGATATGAGCTGCCCCAGGAGGTCCTGTGGCAGATTCACAGAATAACAGAGTCACAGAATATAAGCGCTAGAAGGCACATGGCCAAGAACTCCTTCTAAAATATACCCAACCTACTCTGTGGGACAATGACATCCAACAAAGGGAAGGAAGTCCACTACCTCCTTAGGCAGTCCATTTCATCCAGAGATAACACTCTTCAACAGGAAAATTTTCCTTACATTAATCTGAATTCTGGAAATCTTTTCCCAAAGTCTGGGTGACCTTTTACCAAAATGCTGCAGAAAGAATTCCTTGCCTGTTATGATTTAAACAAGACAACTTCTGATGTCCTTCCAGCTCAGGTTATGTGAATTTTTGAGTCCTGAATTGGCAGTCAGGACTCTTGGGCTTTAGCTCTTGCCACGGGTTGGAGGGGGTCCCCTTTGCTCTGTGATTATCTGAAGATGGAGGAGAAAACTGGGGAGTTGGTCTAGGCTGCTCAAAGCAGTGAACACTGACAAGAAATGGCCCCAACAAAATTCTGAGTTTCCCTCTCCCCCACCCCATCCTAAGAACTAATTGGGGAAAGAAAATGTCCCATCATACCAGTCAGATTCCCATCTGCAGTCAGGCACCCGAAACAGCCACTGTTTTCCAAGGCGCGTGTGTGGAATAAAAATAAAGGCCAGTGTGGGGAGAGAGGTATGTACCAGATTCAGAGAAGCAGGTTGCCTCAGGCAACAGAAGGAGTTTGAAGCTTGGATTTAGAACTCAGTTGTGGGGAACTCCCTGAGCTATGGGGGCTTTTGCAGTAGTCATAAAACCCCGGTGACCACTTAACATAGGGAAATAAGGTGTTTACATGAGTTGAAACGATGCTTTATTTAAGAAGACAATTCAGCCCTCAGAGAGCAGGCACTTAGTAGGTACTAGCTATTTTAAATAGTTCAGCTCATAAAGAATGTAACTAGATAAAGCACATGGGGAAAGAGTTGTCCCTAAATATGAGCTACATTTTTGACTGATCAAAGACTCAGCAGAAAAAAAAATAATTAAAAAGTAAAATCCTTACGTAATGAGATTTTAAAGAAAACTTTTAAAGCTGACAGGGTAGTCCTGGCACCACTTCAAAGTGTTCATAATCAATGTTTGTCAATAGCAGTTTTGCATCCTTTCATTTATCTTTCATGAATATAAAGCACGATGTTATTAGAGGCCCATCCATACCTTAATTCTGTTTGAGATTTGATGAATCAGGACCCCATTAATATTCAGGACAAATCAGCAGAGGCAAGGACGCTTTGCATGGACCCATCCAGTATTGGTTGCCTTTTTTCTCATTGTCTCTGCTATGAGTTAAACTATCTGGTCTTCACAGAAAAGTTCGGGGGCCATTGGTGGCCGTGGACCTATATATAGGCCCAGGGAGTTCATCCACTTGGTAATTTTCTCTTTCTACACCAATTCTCCTTTGGCAAAAAGAGTTCTGTGACTCAGCCCAACCCATCAGTCACATTTGTTTAATCAAGATAGTTGGCTTGCAAAACATTAAACAGTATTTGATGCCTAGTTAATAATTTGCATCCTATTCATTTGTTCCCGAATTACCAGTGGATTCCCTTTCTTCCCCCCAAAAGTATAGATAGCAAAAGAGATCTTGTTAACTTCTGAAAGACACTGCAATAAAGATGACCTGGGCTTCTGGTCTTCGAATTCTTTCTCTAGTGATCTTGGTGGGGCATGGAGCCCTTGGGGTAAGTATCTTTTCAAATAATTGTGGTCAGTGAACTAGAGAAAGTTATTAGTGTAACAAATTCAACGTTTCTGGTGACAAGCCCAAGTATTATTTTTACTATTATTGATTGATTAACATTTGAAGCCCGGCATTCAAAATTTGATGTTGCTGAATTGAATGTTCTTTGATTTAGTCTCTAGTTGACTACTTGACAACTGTTTGACCTCCTGTAAACCTCTTGCTTCTGTGGTCTTCAGTTTCCTTACATGTCAATGAGAAGTTTGTGCTAGATTTTCTCTATGGTTTCTTCCAACTCTATGATTTTTATCATTAAATAAAAAATGTCTTAAAGTTAATGATAGCTGAGTAGCCATATCCACAGAAATTGGTAAAAAAAAAAAATACTGAAATCTAATTTATCTTCTAAATTCTTGGATAGTAGGAAGAGACCTCAGAGACCATCTAACCTGCCCCTTCTCCATTTTCTGGATGAGATCAAGTGAATGAGGGGTGGCAAAGTTGGGGTTTGCATACAGCTCTGATGGCTTCCAGAGTAAGTTGTCTTTCTACAACTCAATAAGAGAGAGATCCTTTGCTAAGGCTTAGCTTGGGAATACTATAGAATAATAAATTCTATCTAAAGTATAATTTTGGGGTGAAGAGAGAGGAGTTCTCTTCCCTCCCTTTTTTATCTTATTTACATGACTGCAGTTCACCGTGGTTATCAGAGTGAGTTCAAAGGTATGGGTCAGTACCTAAGGAAGAGCCTTTAAAGGTTAGAGTGGGAATGGGAGTGTAGAATATTAGATTTAGAATCACAATCTGGAATTAGAATTCTGATTCCACCATTTGATGCCTGTGTAAGTCAGGCAAATTCGTTGATTTCTCTAGACTCTTATTTCCTTTACAAACGAAATGGTTAGATTAGTTCAGGGTTAGGTAAACAATGACCCAAAGGCTAAATCTGGCCCCTTCCTTGCTTTTGTATGACTAGAGTTAAACATGGTTTTACATTTTTAAATACAACAAAACTTTATTTTAAAAAATGCAAAAACCACTCAGTTTGTGGGTAGTGCTAAAGAAGGCAGCAGCTGGATTTGGCCCATGGACAGTTTGCCAGATTTCTGGACTAGAGGATGTCTGAGGCCCCTTCTAGCTCTAAAATCTATGATGCTACAAGTAATATATATATATATATATATATCATACCTCTATGCAGGTGCTCTTTAACAGCATATAGCAAGAGATGTCTATGCCATCTATGTGTCCAAGGATTTATCTAATTTGGCCCCAGTGGACATCTGGGAAAAGGCCTTCAGCTTTGAGAAATAGATCAGACTGGAAATTCAGTTTCCGATGTAGCTGTCCCCAATTAAGGAGCACTTGGGTGGGGAGCATGAGCTCATATATAATTTTAGAGCTGGAAGGCGATCTTAGAGGTCATCTACTACTACAACCCTTTCATTTTACAGAAGAAGAAACTGAGATCCAAAGAAATTAAATACCATTGAGAATTGTTTAAAAGGTTCAGCACAGAGGCAGTTTCTCCACAAAATTCACATAATTCTATCCTTTTTGTTGGGGTGGGGGTGGAGTAAGAGGAAGGATGGAAAAAGGGGAATTAAAAAAACCTACTCCAATAAAAATGTTTATATAGTGCTTTCTACTTTTCAAAGCCTTTTCTCATCCATTATCTCATTTGATGGGTGCAACTATTTCTTCAGGAGCCAGATTGGAATCCAAGTTCCCCTGATTAGAGTCTTGTTTTCTTTTAAAACAGCAAACCCTCCCCCCACCCCCTTTTCCTGTACCCTGCACTCTCAGACACCTCAGCCAGCCAATAAGCTGCCTATGACTCATTCCCCAAAGGGGTTTTCTTTTAAAATTATCTTTTGCACATATGTGGTCTTTGCAATTACAGATGATTATCAAGCAATCTAAATAGTTTGCAGGCTTGTTGATTGTCTGTGGCTGAGACCCAGCCGAAATACCAAAAGTCTACAGAGAGGTAGTGGAAATTATTCCAGCAAGGCCCATGAGGTACTGCCTGGGAGAGCCAGGGATTGGAAGAATCACATCCTAAAGTTTGCAGGAGAGGAGGAGGCAGGAGCCCTTGTTTGAAGTTCCTACAAAGCTAATGGACCAGAAGAATCTCTTCTTGCAAGCCCTAGCGACTTTTTAGGGTTAGCGATGAAATTATAAGTCAATAATGGATAAAAGAAAATATGAGAAAGTATCCTTCAGGCAATGAGCTTAGTCAGTTCCAAAGAGAGGCTTGCGGTCTTCAGAAGGGTCTCTTAGCCCATGTGCGCACCAGACAGGTGGTAAAGCACACAGATTTCATTCAGCAGGCCAAAAGGAAAGAGAAAGAGAAAGTGGCCAATTATCCCTGAAGTCTGGGAGAGGGGAGGCCAGCAGCCGATCGTAGGGGAAATATCCACCTGGCCTGTCTCTCTTGCCCCGGATGGATCAGATAATTATCAGACAAGTTGCTTCCTGTCCATTGTATCCACCTGCTCTTCATGGAGGGAGCAGGTTTCGGATGTCTACACATCAGGATGTGATTCCTCCCTGCCCAAATTGCTTCCCGGGAGCACAATCCCATTGCTAGTTCAAACTGTGGTGGGTAAAAGTGTCTAACTGTGCCAATGGATCATAACAATGACTGACATTTATGTAGCATTTTCAAATTTGCAAATGCTGAGGCAGGTTGTGTGATGTAGTGGACAGAATGCTGGTCTTGGAGTCAGCAAGATCTGGGTTCTTAATCCCACCTTAGACACTTCCTCATCTGTAAAACAAAGGGGCTGGACTTGGTGACCTCTGAGGTCAAATCTAAATTTGAACTTTATGGCCCTGTGAAGCCAGTCCATAGATACTGATACCCCCATTTTACTGATGAGGAAACAGAGGCTCATAGAGGTTACTTGCCCATGGTCACAGAGATAGAAATGTCAAAGATGGAATTTGTACCCAGTTTTGTTTTGTTTTTTGCTTCTCAGGCTAGGATTTAACATACTATATTACATTTCCTTTTATAAACAAGAAAACATAAGCTTCAGAGTGGGCTTACTTGTTGGGTATCATCGAATGGCAACAGGAAACAATTTGGTGTAGGAGAAATAGTATTGGGCTTAGAGTCAGATCTAAGTTTGACTCTCAGCTAATGTCATTCAGTAACCATGTGCCCGTAAGCAAGTCACTGAAAGACTATAAGCCTCCATTTTGAAAATGGAGGTTAGTTGCATGACCTATTCAATAGGTTTATTATGAGAATGAAATGAAATAACATGTAAACATGCTTCTATGGATCCATAATCTCATGTATATAAAATGCTATATTAATGTGAGGAGTTAGTGTTATAATTAGTGTTGTCAAGAGTATTATTTCGGTTTAAACCAAATTCAGCAACTAAAAATTCCACTACAACCAAAATCTCTATACAACAGAAAAATAATTCTTGACTGCAGACAGCCATTGAGGATACAGTGTCTATTAGGTCTAACAACTGTCCATGTGTTTGTCTGGATCTTGACTACTTTAGGATACATATATACCTTTCCATCTCAAGAGAGGGAATCAAATGTTTTTAAATAGAAGAGCAGGATTCATATCTTTTTAGAACCCCTTCTTATATGTCATCAAGGAAGAAATGTCCTCTCAGGGAATTATAACAATGTCCTCATTTGTAATAGTTAAATTCATCAAACTTTTAAGGCTAGGAAAGAACTTAGCAAGCAGGGGTTCTTAACTTGGGGTCTCTGAGGTTGTTGGTTTTTTGTTTTTTTTAGTATTTTGAGAACTTATTTAGGTATAATTGATTCCTCTGGTTTTATGTATTGTCTTTTAAGCCTTTAAAAACATTACTCTGAGAAGGTACACTAGGTTCACTAGACCACAAAAAAAGGTTAGGAACTAATGATGTAGTTAGGACTATCTACTCCCATCCCTTTTCTCCCTTTACAGAAGAGGAAATTGAAGGCCAAAGAAAGGACGTGTATGGAGCTACATCCTCCCATGAATTAGAGTGAGGACTAGCGGCAAAGTTCCCTTCCTCCCGTCTTGCTAGTGCTTTCGTTAGTTTCTTTTGCCCCACAATTCCAAAGGTGCCTCTGATTTCTTAGCTTCTGAAATTCTCAAATTCTAAAATCTCAGAATTGGAAAGGACTTCAGAGGTCATATAATCCCTCCCAGCCCCTCTACAACATACCTGAAGAGTGTCTGTCAGAGAAGGAGGTCCGTGATGAATCATTGAAGAAATGGTTTCATAGAAATATTTGTGTAGAGAGTAATTAAGTGTGTCCACACATGTATTTCTCCATGTGGTTATGTGCGTTATGTTGAGCTGGCTTGTGCATTGAGCTCTTGAGGCACTCAGGTGGCTTTTAATGGGCCAGGGAAAGGGTTCCAGTCATTTCCAGGACACCACAGAATTTTCATTTATTCATGTATCATAAATCTACATCAGTCACAAGACAACAAGAGGAGCTCTGACAGAAAAAAAATAGCCGTATTTGTTATCATCCCAGAAGACCACCTACCCTAGTAGGAAGCAGTGAGCAAAGCACAGTGGAAGGAGGGTTAGACCTGAAGTCAGAAGACCTGGTACCTCTGTGTCCTCTCTGGACCTCCATTAGCTCATCTATAAAATGAAGAGTTTAGAGGACCTGGATGGTCCCGCATAGCTCTCTATCTATGAATCAGTTTCACTGCCTATTTCTGGCTTATGCCAAGAACTCTAGTCCATGATTAATTCTTTCCTCTAATTCAGATGAAAAGCTTAATGGTAGCATGAGGGGCTGAATTTCACTGAAACCTCTTAGGATTTTTTTTCCAACTGGCCATAAATGGTGGATTGATTCATTTACTTTGGCAGTGTAAGCCAATAGTAATGGAAATGGGGTCGTGGAAAATTGGGTGTGTGTATGTGTGTGTGTGTGTGTGTGTGTGTGTGTGTGTGAGAGAGAGAGAGAGAGACAGACAGACAGACAGACAGACAGAAAGAGAGACAGAGAGAGACAGAGAGAGAGAGACAGAGAAAGAGTGTGTGCTAGCATGCCTCGGCCCAGATATGTATTTATATTTAAAATTCATTAGGGTGTCTAAAATGCAAAAGCAATTCTGCTGTCACAGGGAAACAGCATGACAGAATATTCAGCAGCCGGGATTTTTAATAAAACATGTTTTTCTTCATAATTAATATAACAAGGTTTCCTGGCTTAGGACTTGGCAGGAATCCCAGGGAAAAAAAAGAGGAGGGGGCAGGAGAAGGGGGTCATGGTGGAGGGGAGTGAAGGGTAATGTAACGTGATCATCGCCCAACCAACAAGTCCCCAAATATATTTGATGCTGAGCTAGTTCTCAGTCACTACTTATCCAATCATTTGCTCAGCCCTCCAAAAAGAGAAATCAGATTGCACAGAAGAATGTTCCTCTAGGTAGAGGCTTTGTTGACATTCCAAAAACTAGCATTGGGGGCAACAAGCAGGCCCAAGACAAAGAACAAAGTACATTCACTTTGACATAAAAAAATGCCTTTTAGTGACTCTGACTCATTTGGGGCATAGAATTAGACCTAGCACAGATTCCCTTTCCTGAAAACAGTTGACTACATCTTTGCAATACCAAAACAATGACTTGCTGTGTGACTTTGGAGATATGACTTGCCCTCCCTGGGCCTCATATTAAATTAATGGGTTGGTTCCTTCCAGATTTAATATTCTGTGGTTAAACCAAGTGAGACAAACAGCTGTCAATTAGTCTTTTTCTTCTTTTAAACAAACAGGTTGTTAGACCGAAGTGATTAGTAATTTGTCTGAACTAATGGTTTGTTTGTCTATATTGATCAGTCAAAAATATCAATCTCAGGACCCTATATAGATACTGCTAGCTGATGGCTAAGTTGTTCAGATGGTTATTATATGTTACTCTTCCTAAAATGATGATTTATTCCCCCAGTCTGCTCTGCATTCAATGAATGGCCTTTGGATCTGTTCTGAAGGAGGTGCTGGATATAGGGATTCTTTTTTTTTTCTTTTTAGAGGGGGGAAGGCAGGGCAATTGGGGTTAAGTGACTTGCCCAAGGTCACACGGTTAGTAAGTGTTGTGTCTGATGCCAGATTTGAACTCAGGTTCTTCTGACTCCAGGACCAGTATTCTATTCACTGTGCCACCTAGCCACCCCTGGATATAGAGATTCTAATGAAAAATTTGTATACACACAGATCTTGTCTTACCAGTGTAATGGCCTGAATAACAGTAATATGGAATGTGCATGGGATCCCTTATTTTTTAGTGTTAGTTTTGTTATTACTGATTAATTGCAAGAACAATTCACATTTGTATAGTGCTTTACAATTTTTCAAAACCCTTTCATATATATTATCTTATTTAGTCCTCTCCATCCCTACTGAAGTGGGAGGGCATATTTTGTTATCCACATCGGCTAGATAAGGAAAAATGAGAAACAAAGTTAAGTGACTTGCTCAAGGTCATACTACTGGTCAGTGAAAAGTTAGAGAGTATTGTACTTGAAATGAAGGAGCCCTGATTTCAAATCCTGCTTCTGATACTTACCAGAGACATGAGTCACTTCAACTCTCTAGGCTCCAGTTCCTTCATCTGTAGAAATGGAAATGATACTGATCCCAACAAGCTATCTCAAAGAGTTGGTGTGAATCTCATACAAGATAATGTACGTGAAGTGAAAATGTTTAAGTACTCTCTAATTAGAGAACTAGATGAGAAGCTAGCTGGGCAGCAAGGTGGCACCATAGTGCACAGAATACCAGGGCTGAAGCCAGGAAGACTCATCATCTAGAGTTCAAATCTGGCCTCAGACACTTACTAGCTGTGTGACTCTGGGCAAATCCAATGATCCCTATAATTAGTCAACAAGACTTTATTAAGTGCTTACTATATGCTAGGCAGTATGCTAAGCACTGGGTAAACAGGGGATCCCAAAACTAAGCCTTGATGCAAGAAGACTTTTGGGTACCTTATAGAAAACAAAAGCAAAAACAGCACCTGCCCTTGAGAAGTTTATAATTGAATGAGTAAAAATAACACATTGCACAAATCAATACATAAAAGACAACTAGATAGCAGATAGAAAGTAGCCTTGGGCAGGAAGGGGACAACAGGCTTTTTATAGGAGGTGACATTTCAACTGAGTCTTGAAAGAAGGCAGGGATTCTAAGAGTCAGAAGTTAGGACAGATTATTCTAGGCATGAGGAGATGGAGTGTTGAGTTGGGAATAGTAGACAGGCCTATATGGCTGGAAATGTAGAAAAGGTTGTAAGAGCTTTGAATGGCAAAGGAGCTTTTATTTGCTTCTAGTGGTGATAGGAGGCTATTACAGTTTCTTGACCTACATTTTGAAAATCACTTTAGTGCCTAAATTGATGATGGATTAGAATGAGAGGGAGATTTAAGGAAGGGAGTCAGATTAAAAACTATTGCAATAGTCCAGGTGAGAGGTGATAAAGGCCTGAGTTAGGGTAGTGGTATGTGAGTGAAGAGAAGTGGATGGATTTGAGAGATATTGTAGAGAAAGAAATTACAATGATTGGCAATTGATTGGATGTTAAGTATGGTGAGTAAAGAGGGGAGTTGAGGATAAAAGCAAGGTTGCAAACCTGGGTACCTAGAAGGATAATAGTACTCTTATTGGTAATAGAGAAATCCAAAAGAGGGGTGAGTTTAGTTGGAAAGATAATGAATTCTGTTTTAGGCATATTGAGTTTGAGATGTCTCTGAAACATATATTTCAAACTAGTAGGGAGTTGATGATACAAGGCTGAAACTCAGTAGAGGGACTAGGACTGAATATGTGTGTGTGTGTGTGTGTGTGTGTGTGTGCTTGCTGTAACTAAGAGAGAAGGTGATGTCCTAATAGCGAGTTCTTGTCCGTCTGTACGTTCTGGCAGTCATCTGAATCAAGATAGTAATTAAACCCATGATGATGAGCTCACCAAGCAAGAGAGTATAGAGGGAAAAGAAGAGGATATTAGGACAGAACCTTGGGGAATAGTTACAGTTAGTGGGTGTGAGATGGGTAAAGATCTATGAAAGGAGAGTGAGAAGGAATCAACAAGTTGGAGGAGAACCAATAAGAAGCAAAGTCACCAAAACCTAGAGAAGAGCAAATATCCAGAAGAAGGTATTCAAGTGTGTCCAGTGCTGCAGAGAAACTAAGAACATCAAAGAAAAGGCCGTTAGATTTCCAATAAAGAGATCATTGGTGCCTTGAAGAGGGCAGTTTTCATTGAATGCTAAGGCAGGGAGTCAGATTGCTGAGGATTTAGAAGAATGAGAAGAGAGGAAGTGGAAGCACCATATACAGAGTTTTTTTTTCTTTTTTCTTTCTTTTTTTGCTTTTATTTTGGAGAGGGGAAAGTAGGGCAATTGGGATTAAGTGATTTACCCAAGGTCACATGGCTAGTTTTTGTGTGTGTGTGTTGAGTGTCTGAGGCCGAATTTGAACTCAGGTCCTATTGACTCCAGGGCTTGTGCTCTATTCACTGTGCCACCCAGCTATCTCTTTCTTTCTTCTTTTTTTAAGTTAAAAAAATATGTTTAGTATTTTATTTTTCCCCAATTACTTGTAAAAACAATTTTTAACATTCACTTTTAAAACTATGAGTTCCAAATTCTCCCCTTCCTCACTTCCCACCCTTCTCATTAAGAAACAAGCAATTCAACTTAGGTTATACATGCATAATCATGCAAAAGATATTTCCATATTAGTCATGTGATGAAAGAAAACATAGACAAAAAAATTTCAAGAAAAATAAAGAAAATTAAAAAATATGCTTCGTTCTACAGTTCTTTCTTTGGGGATGGATAGCATTTTTCATCATAAGTCCTTCAGAGTTGTCTTGGATCGTTGTGTTGCTGAGAATAGCTAAGTCATTCACAGCTGATCAAAATGCAATACTGCTCCTACTTCGTACACAGTACATGTCGCTTTGCATCAGCTTCTGTAGGTCTTTCCAGGTTTTTCTGAGAACATCCAGCTCATTATTTCTTATAGCACAATAGTTATCCCCTCACAATCACATACCACAATTTGTTCAGCTATTCCCCAATTGATGGGCATTCCCTCAATTTCCAACTCTTTGCCACCAGAAAAGAGATGCTACAGATATTTTTGTACAGATAGGTCCTTTTCCTTTATGGGTTATTTTTTATCCCTTTTGAGATACAGATCTCAAAAGTGGTATTGCTAGGTTTAAGGGTAGGCATGGTTTTATAGCCTTTGGGGCATAGTTCCAAATTGCCCTACAGAATGATTGAATCAGGTTAGAGAGTTTTTTCAAGGCATTTAGCTGAAGTGGAGAGAAGTTAAGGAATGATACTTGGTGGGCATTGTAGGATCTAGAGAGCTGTTTTGTTTTCTTTTAAGGCAGTGCAAGACTTAGATGTGTTTGTAGGCAGAAGAAGAGAAACTAAGAGATGCAGAGTAATTGAAAATTAGAGAGAATATGGATGATGGTGGGGACAATCTTCTGGAGAAGACAGTAGGATATGAGAGTAAAGCAAGGGAAAGGATTCCTCTTGGCAAGCAGATGCTCCTCATCATCAGAGATTGGAGAATAACACAGATATGAGATGAGAAGAAGGGAAGAAGAGGGAGGTCTTGGTGAATCATCTGAATTTGGAAGGTGAAATATAATGCAATATGTTGAGCTGAGAGACTGAGGGAAGAGAATGTTATAGGAGGTTTGAGGAAAGAAAAGAGCTTTAGGAACAGCTTCTGTGGTAACTAAAAATGAGAGTTCATTAAGGGAGAAGTGGTTTTGGTGCACTGGGGGCTCAGTTGAGATTACTGGAATAAATTTGTAGTCCGCTTAACCTTCATAGTTTTGTGATTTCCTCCAGAAATGTGGGCATATGAGTGAAGGGGGTGGATAATTGGAATAATCCAAGGTTTAAGTTTGGCAGGGCATGATCAGCAATAGGATGAGAGAACAAGAAATTCAATGGTATAGTTGAACTAATTCACCAGGTAGTTGAAACTGGAAATGGAGAAGGCTATTGTCAGCATGGGAGAATGGCCTGGGGCATAAGGAACTTCAGGACTGGAATTCACAGTTGGGACAAAGAACACATTTAGAAGGAGTAAAGAATAGGGAGTGATGGAAAGATAAGTGACTGTGGTCAAATAGAAATCCAGAGTCATCAGACAGAAGTAGAACTCTTGTGGGCATCACCATCCCTGTATGTCATTGAGGTAGAATGGAAGATCATTTCACAGATCCATTGTAAGAGAGAAAGACTTAATGGGGCTATATAAGCTTTTAAATTCAATTGTAATACCCTAAGATTCCACCACACTTAAAATTCTACATGCCTTGTGGTGGCCATGTTCTCAATCTACTTTCATCTGAGTCACCAAGAGTATCTCTAAGCTTTCGGGTTGGTTTTCTAGGAGTGGGGATTTGTATCAAGTTATTTGAAATTTAGCCCACCTGAATTCGCTGGAGAGCCAACTGGCCATAGTTAGAGGGTAATTTGTAGCTGTGGCATAGAGTATTTCTTTGGCTTTTATGGGAATTGCTCTGGTGACTTTGGCTCCATTAACATTACTGTAATCGGGGCGGTTAGGTGGCACAGTGAATAGAGAACCGGCCCTGGGGTCAGGAGGACCTGAGTTCAAATTCAGCCTCAGACACTTAACACTTACTAGCTGTGTGACTTTGGGCAAGTCACTTAACCCCAATTGCCCTGCCCTCCCCCTTCCAAAAAGCAACCACCCCCAAAAAAAACAACAATTACTGTAATCTACTAAATTTACCAACCCAGGCATCTATTATAGACCACTCTATAAAGTTGGGATTGCTTTAAGTTAAAGATGAGAGGTTACCACATTCATTGCGGTCTCTAGCATCTTCTCCAGGTTTGAAGGGTAGTGTGTTTCCTTTTAGCTCTCACAGCTTCTACTAAGATCAAGTCATCCCCCACAAAATCCTTTAAAGAAAACATTAAAAAAATCCACTGTTCATCATCCATTTTCCATTAAGCCTTTTTGACATTTGACTTCTGATAGGGTTACTATAAAGACCAAATGAGATCCCTATAGAGTGATTTGTCAAACCTGGAGTGCTATGTGAACTAAAGTTCGAATTATCATTATTGTTGTTGAGTTGTTTTTCAGTTGTGTCCAACTCTTTGTGACCCCATTTTGGGGTTTTCTTGGCCTACAGCTCTTTGCTATTTCCTTCTCTGACTCAGTTTACATATGAGGAAACTGAGACAAACAGGGTTAAGGGACTAGCCCAGGTTCAAATGCAGCTGTCTGATTGAATCCAAACTTCAGAGAACAAATCCCCTGAATAAAAGGATTTGTTCTGTAAAACTTGGACTCAGTCAAAAGACCTCACCCAAGGACGTAGAAGGCCACATATCATGTAAGGCCACAGGTTTCCTACCCCTGGCTTAGAGTAATGCATTCATGGAATGGAGAGAATACACATTTATGTAACGCTAACTATGATTCAGGCACTGTGCCAAGTACTTTATAAATATCTCATTTGGTCCTTAGATCATAACACAGATAGAGCTTGGGACAGGGCCATTGGGCCTGGACTCAGGAAGACCTGAGTCCAAATCCAGCCTCAGACACTTACATACTAGCTATGTGACCCTGGGCAAATTGTTTAACCCTGTTTGCCTCAGTTTCCTCATCTGTAAAATGAGCTGGAGTAGGAAATGGCTAATGGCTCCAGTATCTTTGCCAAGAACCGTCCCCCCTCCCAAAAAAGGGTAACAAAAACAACTAAACAGCAACAACATATCAGGTACAGATAAAGCATTCTTATCTAACATGTGAATGGTATGAAGTTGTGGGGGCTAGCTAATACATTAGATGACAGAATCTAGTTTCAAAAAGTTCTTGAAATCCAAAAACAATGGGCAAAATCTAACATGAAATTGATTAGGAATAAATGTGAAAACCTTCACTTAGACTTTAAAAGAAAAAAATCATCAATTTTATTATGACAAGATGGGAAAGGTAACAGTTTAAAAATAGACCTGGGATTTTTCGAGGTCTATGAACCTAATGTGTCACCAGTGTGAGGTGACAGTCATAAAAAGCTATTAGTGTCATAGGCTACATGAAAATAAGCATAGAATCCAGTGTAAGTCGGTGACTGCCTTACTGCCCCCCTGCTCTGGCAATGAGATATGGGTGCAGCAACTGGGGACAGTTAACTTGGGATAAATTGAATTGACCTGGGGGAGGGGGGGGCGCGTGGAATAAAAGCTGTCTTCACCTTTCATGAGGGAGGGGTTAGGCTTGTCTGGTGTGCCCCAGAGGGCAGAATTAGGAGTAACAGGTGGAAGCTGCAGAAGAAGCAGATTTTGACCCAATATGTAAGGGAAAATGACCTACTTGGACTTCTCCTTTTCTTTGTTTGTTCATCATCCATGGTGCAAAGGAAAGTGTGCTCAATTTGGAGTCCGAGACCCTGTATTCAAAACCTTCCTCTTCCTCTAATTTCCCGCAAAATCTTGGGCAATACACTAAACTTCTCTGGACCTCAGTTTCCTCAACTGTAAAATGAGGTGGTTGGAATAAACAATCTCAGAGGCCCCTTCTGTCTTTCAAACTACAATGCCACAGTCCATGTTTTAGCCCCTGAATTTATGGGAGTCCCCGAACTTTTTGTCCTGGGTCTTCTCTTCTTCCTCCATTCATTAGTAAGAGTTAAACTATCTATGCCCATGACTCCCAAATCAGTAAATCAAGGCATCATCTCTCCCTGGCGTCATCTCACATAGCCAACTGCCTGCTCGACATCTCCACCTCAATATTACATCAGTATCAACAACTCAACATGCCTAAAATGAAACTAATCGTCCTTCTCTTTGGACCTGGATGGCCTTTCTCCAAAACTGTCCATCTCCATTGAGTAAACTACCATCCACACACCATTAGATGTTCTTCAAACTAGAAATTCTATTTCTAGCTCTACACATTTGCACAATCTATTCTCCATGCCTGATAATATATTTCCTCAATCTCTACCTTCTCTTCAATCACCAGCTAAGTAAAATGCCACATTCTAGGACAAGAAGTCTTTTCTGATCTCCTCCTTTTGTTAGGACTCTCTCCAGTCTCCACTAACTTTGCTTTTACTCATGCATAAACATATTATATCTATCCACTGAATGTAGTTTCCTTGAAAGTCACTGGGTTCTTTTCTGTATTTGCATATTCAGTGCCTATGGGGTGTTCAGGGAGAAGTACCACTTCTGGTGTGAGGGCTTGCCCAACCCTCATCAGGGCAGCCCATCCTCCTTTGATGTCCAACTCTCACCTGTGACTCCAAGAAGCTATGGCATTGGAAGTGGCCACATCTTGGTAAACCATCTTGGGAGAGAGGCTAAACTAGGGCGGAGGTAACTACTGATGGGCCTCCAACCCATTGGTGAGTTAGGGGGGTGTCTACCTCAAGCATGTGAAGACTTTTCCTGGCAGAATGGGCAGAGAAGAGCAGTTTGTTCTGACAGCCACGAAGGCGGATGAAGCAGGCATTGTGGAGCATTTAGAGCTTGGTTGAACAAGAGGTTAAATGATTTACCCACTATCAAAAAATGTGTATGTGTTGGGAGTCAGGATTTGAAACCCAAGACCTAAGATGACCCGGGGCAAGTCATGTTACCTTGTCTGCTTCAGTTTCTTCTACTATAAAATAGCACCTACTTCTGAGGATTGTTATGGGGCATAGTGCTGGGCTAGGCATTTAATAAATGCTTGTTTCCTTTCTTCATTAATGGGATGATGGTGGGGGAGGGGGAAGATAAACAATTCTACCTCGAAATCGAGAAAACATAACTCAAATAGGTTAAAAAGAGTTTTTCTATACTATGCCAAACCTCCAGATGAACATCAGAAATTTCAGTCATCCAGTTCAATACCCACATGTGCAAACAATAGCAATTGTTAACACTTTCTGTTAGAATAATAGCTAACATGTCTATGGCACTTTAAGGTTTGCAGAGTATTTTGCCTACATTATGTCATTTGATTCTCACAAGAATAGCAGGACTTATTAGCATTTCCATTTTACAGATGAGGAAACTGAGGCCCAGAGCGTTGTTCAGCAAGTTGCCCCCAGATCACACCGGTGGTCACACGGTGGCATAAACAGGGCTTGGACCCAGGGCTTCTGCCTTTAGCCTCAATGATTCAGGTACTGCAGCACCAACACCCAGAAGCCCTGTTGCACCAGCCTCCTGTGGCTGGCACACAGAGAGGGTGCTCAGCAGGCCTGGCAAACGTTATTCAGAAGCTGAGCTTTGCTCCTTTCTCTGTTTCCCTTCATGAGTTTGTAGATGAAAAGTACAGAGTGATCCATCTGCCTTCTCCCTGAAAGCCCTTGAAATGCAAGCCTGGATGTGCCTACAGGACTCGGCAATTTCAGTTTCCTTGAGAACAGCAGGCACCAATGTCTGGCTGCAGAAGAAATAATAGCAGGTGAAGCCGAGCAGTAGTCTGCAGGCTCCCCTTTTGTCTGAATTTAGCTTCAGGCACCAGTGAACTCCTTCCTGGGAAAGACAAGCCTGCCCCCTGCTGACCTTGGGAAAGATAGCATCGGGGCCAGCACAGCTGAGGAAGGAAGCAAGCCCACCAGGCTGGACAGCAGTGGCAAGAGTGCCGGGCTGGTAGTCAGGAGGCCTGGCTTCGATTCCTGGCATGCCACTACTTCTCTCTGGGCCTCGGTTTCCTTACTTGTCAAATAAGGATGCTGCACTGCTGTCTAAAGTGCTGTCCCACTTTAAAATTCTACAGTTTGAATGAAAGTTTGTTGTCTCAAATTTGAGGACTTGAAAAATGTTAGAGCCATTCAGGAGGGCTGGCCCCATCAAAATGGTTAAGCTGATAAAGCCCATTGATGCCAAACACCTTGCCTTGACAAGCATTCAGTGATCCTTGGCTGCTTTAGGATTCCTTGACACAATTCGTAGAGGATTAAGCTAAGAACCAGGAAACTTGTATTTAGACACATTTATTATCATTATCAGTGATGATGATGGTGATGATGGTGATGATTGTGGTGATGATGATGATGGTGGTGGTGGTGATGATGATGATGATGATGGTGGTGGTGATGATTATGGTAATGATGATGATGGTGATGATGATGATGGTGGGTGTGGGGGGGTGGTAATGGTAGTGGTGGTGATGATGATGCTGAGATCCCAGCAATGAGCTAGAAGAAGTTAGAATAGGTAAGGAGAGTCAGGGGAGGCTGATAGCCAGCTGGCTACAGGAGGAAGTCTAGGTAAGCATGGGACAGCAAGACTTAATCACAAGGGTTGTGGTTAGGGCTTGCCCTGTCCATGAGAGAAGGGACCAGAGTCAAATAACATCTAAGTCCTACAGGAATTGGTGCATGACACAGAGTATCAAGGCAAAGACTTTGGTTAATATAGGAACCCAGGTCATGGGACTGAAGCAGAAAGTAAGAATTTGATTCCAATGATCAGAGCTCAGTCAATGAAAATGAAGTAGAAGGTCAGAGAACCAAAAGCCAAGCTAGTTTGAACTGTTGAACTAGAGATCTTTGTGTCTCTCCTGCCCAGGCCTGAATCAGTTTCAGACTAGAGACAGGCTAAACTTGTAGTTGGTAAGGGAATGGTCTAGCAGGAATGAGGAAAAAGGAGGCAGGGTAGTCATGGCACTGCCTATGAAAAGGGAGAGCCCTGAGGTCAGGTGCCATTCTGGGTTGTTGACTCTGACCTTTTGATCTTGTTCCTCATACAAGTGCAAATATGATATTTCTTCACTTTAGCTTACGAGTTAGAAATGTGCCTGCACTCGATGGGACAGGCCTTGGCTGGGTTTAATCTGAGGAAGAATGGAGAGGCCTGCCCCCTGCAAAGACCCTTTAACTGTCACATCTTAGCTTCTGTTTGGTGAATCATGGAAGGCTCTCTCCCCTCCTCTCTCCATTCATCTGAACTAATTCCAGGCTTATATGTCTCAGGCATATACTTCTTGCTGGACACATTTAGTACCTACTATGGAGAAGACACTGTGTAAGACCATAAGGATGCAAAAATTATATTGGACATAGCCCCTGCCTTCAAGGAGCTAATAGTCAAGAAAGACAATACTCAGAAAGCAATAGAGATTTTCCATCAAAGGCTGGATAATTTTCTTTAGCTTAAGATAGTACTAAAGTCTTGTGGAGTTGCCTAAAGTAATACAAATTAAAGTGATTTGCCCAGCATCCCATCTCTAGTATCCCAGATACGCATAGCATTCTAACTACCAAATTGCCTCTAAAACTACAATACAAACTGGTCTTGACCTGTGTTGGTATAGGGAGCTCCTGGTGAGAAAAATCTCCTCTACTAATATATATTAATTACTTCTCTGCAACTTAGTCTTAGAGAGTTATTTGGAATCACTGAGAGGTTGAGTAGCTCTCCCTGGGTTATATAGTTAGTATGCTTTAGGAGCAGGTACCTCAGCCCAACTTAACTTGCTGACTCTAAAGCCAATCTCTATCTCTCATAGCCACACTAATCCTCAAGTTAGAAAATGAGTAAGTGTGTGTAAAAGTCAAACAGAAATAACAATTAGAGATTCAAAGAGGGAAAAGTTCCTTTTGATGGAGGAAGCATCTGAATTGGGCCTTGAAGGAAAGGGACTTCAGTAGGGGGATTGTGAAATTGTCAATTTCAAGTCTGATGGACAGTGTGATGACAGAAGCAGCAAGAAATAATAGAAAGAACAATGAATTTGGAGTCAAAAAACTTGGGACCAAGTCCTGGATCTGTGACCCTGAGCACATCTCTTGACCTCCATTTGCTTTAGTTTCCTCATCTATAAAATAGGTTGTTGGAGAAGATAATTTTTAAGGTTTCTTCATGCCTAGATTTCTACATCTTGTGTCACAGGAGAGGGTAGTTCCTGAAGTGAACTGAGGAAGAGTCAGTGGTCCAATATGGCTGGAATGGGGAATGCTTAGAGAAGATCATAGGAACATAGATGAGAGCTAGAGTTTAGGGGCCATTTAGTCCTACTCTATCATTTTTACAGATGAGGAAACTGAGGCCTAATGAAGTTAAGTGACTTAACCAAGGACACAGGTAGTAGGAATTAAAGGTAGGAACAGTGAAATAGTGAAAGATAAACTGATGCCAGATTGTGGAGAGCCTTGAAAATCAGGCTACAGATTTATAATTATCCTCAAAGTAGGAAGAAGTCACTGAAGATTTGAGTGGTGCCACCAAATACATGCTGTAAGAAGATTACTTTGGCAGGAATACAGAAGATAAGTTGGGTGGTGGAGAAACTTGAGGGAGGGAGACCAGTTAGGAAGCCTTACAGTACCAGACAAAAGGTAGTAAGTAAGACTTGAGCTATGCTGGGGGGAGTGGAAGTAGAAAGGAAGAAAGGATATGAAAGGTATTTCTGAGGTGGAAAGGGAAGGATTTTTGATGAGTGATTGGATTGGGAGTAGGAGAAGAGTCAAAGATGAATTTAAAGGTTTTCAGTCTGGATTACTGGAGAAATGGTGGTGCCATCAACAGGGAAAAGAGTCATTGGATCTGGTGATTAGTGAACTTTGAAAAAGTAATTGCTGTGGAGTGATCAGAACAGATCAGAAGTCAGATAGCCAGGATTGATGAATAAGTAGGGTTAGCAAGTGTGGACAACTCTTTCAGCTTGGGGTTAAGCAAACTTTGAAAAGGGGTGTCTTTCTCAAGTGCTTAAAGGGAAAGGAAAGTAGAAGTTTGACCAAGACCCCTAGGGCAGAAGAGTGTGTGCTGATAAATGATAAGATGGTGGATGGGGGCAGGCAGGATTGTAGACCTGTAGACACAAGCATGGTATATGCTGGTTATTTTCAAAGGCAGCATGAAGTAGGGTGAAAATGTTTGTGAAATGTACCTCCATTTCTTCTTTTCAGGGATGGGGTTCTATGGGTGTAGGACATTGCATATGCTTTCAGATTTAGTTGATGCTTTGGCTACTTTTACTTCATTGCTTGCCTCCTGTTCTTTGTTGTTCTTTGTTACAAGATATGGCTATCTGTGGAGGAGAAGAGAAAGAGTTTATTTGGAAATAAAAGGAGTATAAAAGTAAAAGATATGAATCAAAATGAAAAAAAGGGAAATTTAGGAGTCATCTTTGTCATGCAGATTCCAGGCCCAGGTCATGTCAAAATAGAGACTGTGGTGGATAAAAGGAAATACAGGAAGCAATCTTTGCCCTCTCAGAGCTTACCACAGAGAAGGAGAGGCAAAACTCAAACACAATAAATAATTAAAAATAATATAAGACAGTTTATTTTGAGGTTCAATGAATAGACAAGAAAGTAAGAGCTACAGGAACTCAAAGAAAGGAGACATCTATCCCAGAGAATGTGAGAAAGTTAGAGGCTTGGTGCCTTAGAGTGGATTTGTGGTTCAAGTTAGGGATTGGAGTAGATGCCCTCTGTGATGCTTTCTAGCTGTGATATCCTCTGAATAACTCTGAAGGCAGGATTAGAGGAAAGAAAGAAAGAAAGGAAGAAAGAAAGAAAGAAAGAAAGAAAGAAAGAAAGAAAGAAAGAAAG
>NW_027186296.1:89089773-89107413 GCF_028583685.1 Petaurus breviceps papuanus
AAGGAAGGAAGGAAGGAAGGAAGGAAGGAAGGAAGGAAGGAAGGAAGGAAGAAAGAAAGAAAGAAAGAAAGAAAGAAAGAAAGAAAGAAAGAAAGAAAGAAAGAAAGAAAGAAAGAAAGAAAGAGAGAGAGAGAGAAAGAAAGAAAGAAAGAAAGAAAGAGAGAAAAAGAAAGAGAGAGAAAGAAGAGAAAGAGAGAAAGAAAAAGAAAGAAAGAGAGAGAAAGTAAAGGCAGGAAAGAAGAAAGGAAAGGAGAGGAGAGGAGAGAAGGGAGGGAGGGAGGAAAGAAAGAAACAAATAAACAACAAAAAAATCCAAGAGGAGCATCATATTACTCCAATAAGAGAAGTGCAAATCAAAACAATGCTGAAATTTCACCTCAGACACAGAAAATTGGCAAAGATAACAAAATGTGGGACTAGTCAATGCTGGAGGCACTGTGGGAAGGTAGGCATAATAATGTATAGTTGGAGTTGTGAATGGATACAATAATTCTAGAAAGTAATTTGAAGTAATGCTAAGAAAAGTCCTAAGACCTAGAGATCAACTGTTAGGCATTTTCCCAAAGGGCGTTGGAAAAAAAGGGGCCCAAATACAGCAAAATATTCATAGTAACACTTGTTGTAGTAGAAAAGAACTGGAAACAAAACAGATGCCCATCAATTAATTATACTAGTAGTAGCTAAATTTTTATATAAAACTTACTATGTCCAAGATATGCACAAAGTATTTTACAATTATTATCTCATTTAATCCTCACAACAACCCTGGGAGGTAAGTACTTCATTTTACATATAAGAAAACTGAGGCATCATACAACTTGTATTGTATCATTAGGATCATACAACTAGTAAGTATCTGAGGCTAGATTTAAAACCCAGGTCTTCCTGACTCCAGGCCCAGAACTCTATCCACAGGGCCATGTAGCTGCCTATTAACTAAACAAGCTTAAAAAATATATTACTATAATGGGATATAACTGTGCCATAAGGAATAATGAATATTAAAATGCAGAGAAGCATAGGAAGACTTGTATGAACTGATGCAAAATGAAGTAAGCACAATCAGGAAAACAATATTCGCCATGACTACAGCAGTGTAAATGAAAGAGTAAAAATAAAACATTTGAAACTTGCATGCTTCAGAATTATAATGAGCATGCTTAGTCCCAGAAAAGAAATGTGAGAAAGCAATTTACTTTTCTCCTTTCTCTGTAGAGGTGGAATACTGCCTATAATGTTAGATTTTTTCAATATGTTGGTTAGTTGTTCTAAACTGTTTTTTTTTCTTTTTATAAAGAATGACTCTACAAGGGGAAAAAGAAAGGGGAGGGATCCTTTGGAAAATATAGATAATGAAACACTAAAAATAACAATAAAATAGATTTTTAAAAGGAAATCAAATAGAATGTTTGCATGTAAAAACATAGCAGATGGATGTATGTAGGAGGTAGGTGAGGACAGAGAGATGCTCTGATTACCTGGAGGTAGAATTCAGATTTGGATAAATAAATGGATACAATTGCATATTTTGGGCTGGGCTCCTCTATAAAATGACCCAGTTTTCCTCACCTAAATTAACACTAAAAGCTCATCTAGCAGAGGTTTACCCAGGGTTTCACTTGACTTCAATGGAAAATTACTCCCTAGAAAGTTTACCCCCAAGGTAGAGCTATGTTTTTCTGTACCTAAAAAAGGACTCACAAAGATGTTGGCTTAATTCTGTTTTGCAGTTTTCCTCTTTGACCTCGCCAATAGCAAACACCGACAAGGGTAAGTGTGTTTTCCATTACTAGTCTGCCTGTGCTCATTTTGAAAATGTTCATCCCCATTATAAGAAGAGAACACTGGATAGAGGAAAACAACTGGATTATTTATTTGTTTGTTCCACCATTTATTTGTTAGTGATTTTTGTTTTAGTCTTTAGGCGACCTAGACATAAACTTCAGACCATATTACTCTACTAGCCAGGCTTTAAGTCAGGGCCACCTGTAAGTATTATTGCAAAGTACGAGAATTTTGTTCCCCCACCTTCTTAGGCCCCTTGCTCTCCAAGCTTCATTTTCCTCCAGGTGCCCAGTATTCTCACATCCGTCTCCCATTCCCCTTCCCTATCTTCTTTCCCTTCCTACTTCCCCCTTCCCTTTCCCTCCTACCTCTGCCCTTCCCTTCCCTTATGAAGGCCTAATCTCAGGAAATGCTCTACTAGGTTCAGTCCCACTGAGCTGAAAGCCCCATTTAGGAGACTGGAAGTCTCCTGTTCAACTTGAAGAGAAAGGCTCCAAAGAAAATACTCTCTGGTGGTTGTTCCCATCAGAGAAAGCCACATCTTTCCACGAGCTGCCCCTTTGTGGCGTTCAGCCCACACACCAGAGAATCAAGCATCTGCACAATATATGAGCATCGAAACTTTTGTCAATAGGCTTTGAGAAAGGAGATTTTTATCCCTAGAGAAATGCAGCTTGAAGTTCAGTGAGCTTGTGAATCCAAACCAATGCCAGATTGAGGTAATACAAAGTGCTAGAAATACAGGATATTATTCTGAGTAGCTTTGTGAGAATTTGCACTGTTCTCCAGATGAAATCAGTGTGTTCTATTGTGTGTTTGCACAGGACTTGGTACACAGTAGGCTCTCAATATTTACAAAAAAAAAAACCCACAACTAGAATGAAACAGCCATTATTTGCCCCCTGGCACCAAAACTCAGAAAGTGCTAATGACATTTGCAGCTTTCAACAGCATAGAAACAATTAAATTTAACATTTAGTTAGCAAGAATAACTAGTTAATAGTATGCGTCTTTTCCCTCCCTGCCCCACTCCAACCCAGGTAAATGCCTTCCCAGGCATAATCCCACCCTGTTCCACCATAGCTACTGCCTCTCATGACATCTCAGTATTTCTGCTGACACATCTCTTGTCTCAATGTCTCTGTCTCCCCACCACTAGGTAGGATTCAGTTTTTCCTCCTGAAGGAATCTCATGTCCCTGGATCCCCCTACCACTGGGAACATCCAGGGTGAGCACTTTTCCCTGAAGTGATTCTGTGTCCCTTCCTTCCCCTCCTCCCAAGTGGGGAAACTGAATTTTCTGAAAAAGGTGATTTGAAATCACTTTTCTTGCTGCTTGCCCTGGATGCATTTTGTGAAATATGCCCTAGGTACCATAATGGCTAGTTATGGCTCTGTTTTTGAATTGGAATGAACTGCATAAATCACTGGATCTTAGAAGATAATCCATCTCTTGGCATCGGCATGAGCAGAACTTTTTCAAAGACATCCCCGATTCCTATCCTCAGTGCTAAAAAAACATTCAATTAATGAACAAACATTTGATTAAATTCAATGCATTTCTTTTTGGAAAAGATCTCTGATTTTATCATTATAGGGAGCTCCTGGTGAGGAACTCCCAATGCTAATACATATCAGCACCTCTCCTATAGCTGATAGTTCCTGGCACACGGTAAGTGTTCAATAAATGTTGTTGGTGATTTGATCGTCTTAGAGAATTACCTGAAGTCCTGTGGGGTTGCCTGTTTTAACTTAGGATCACACAGCCTCTGTATATCAGAGGTGGGACTTGAATTGCATGTCTTTTTGACTCCAAACCGGCTCCAGCTCCCCATGCTATGTGGTCTCTATCAGCCAACATTTATTAAGCACCTACTGTGATTCTGTGCTCATTGTTAGGGAAACATAAATGAAAGTAACAGTCTCTGCACTCAGCAATGTAACCTTACTTTGTACTAAGAACAAGCCCATGTAAATAGAGAAATATAGTATGAGATAAGACATGATGGAGGCAAAATAGAATCCCAGATAAATAACTGAAAATTTGAGGAGAAAGTGAAAACTTTCAGCTCAGGGATTTGGGGGCAGTTTGATGGAAAAGATGGCACCAGAACTAGGGCTTAGAGTAGTAATTAAGCTAAATTGCACCACAGTCAAATTCACTTGTTGGGAGGACTGACATGGTGAGGTGTATAGGATAATCTGAAGGAAGGGCACAGAGGGCATCTTTGAATTAAGCAACTGACCCATGGGAACTTAACTTATTTTGTGTCATGGACTCCCTTTGGCCATCTGGTGAAGTTCACGAACCTCTTCTCAAAATAATGTCTTTAAATAGAAATAAAAATATAAAAAAATAAATAAATAACATAGGGTTACAAAGGAAACCAATTTTTACTGAAATACTATTACTAAAGTCTCTGTTTTTACCATCACTATGGGATGACTAGGTGGCACAGTGAATAGAGCACTGGTGCTGGAGTCAGGAGGACCTGAGTTCAAATCCGGCCTCAGACACTTAACACAAAACACTTAACCTTGGGCAAGTCACTTAACCCCAATTGCCCTACCTTCCCCCTCCAAAAAGCAAAAATTAAAACAAATATATTTTTTTTAAGTTCACAGATCCCAGGATAAGAAGAACCCCTATTCTAAGACTTAAAACAGGAAGGGACCTTAGTTACTACTGATAGTTCAGCAACCTCCTCCCCCCTAATCTTACAAATAAGGAAACTGAGGCTCAAATAGAGGAATTTGCCCATGGTTATACAGATGAGAGGTAGTAAGTTGGAGAACCAGGTTTGGAATCCACGCTTTCAGAGTCCAGACTCGGGGCCCTTTTTCTTACTCCTTAGTCCTCCTTGGACAGCACAGTAGGATTTTAAGACCCAGAAGAGCACCCTGTTTCATTACCCAGCTGTTGGAGAGGGAAGCATTAAGCCAAACGACTCAGGTCTTTGTGGATCTAACCACGGCAGGTGACACCGGCAGCCACCAGGGCTACAGAGGTGCTTTTTCAAAGCTTGGCTCTCTCCTGAAATGTGTGCTCAGCCCATCCATCAGCCATCCCACTGCCTGCCAGAGAGGATGTCCACAGAGAGCACCCTGTCAGCTAGACTCAAAACATCAAATGGAATCAGACAGGACTGTGTTTTGGTGTAGGCCCTCTGAGGAGGTTTCTGTGCCATGATGATTGATGATGCCAACAGGGACGTGATACCAGGGATTTTGATTGCATTTCACACATCTGGCAATCTCTTTAACCAGAGCAGCTGCAAAGCCCCCTTTGCAGTAACTTGGAGCTTTTGGGGGAAAGACCCTGGGCACAGACAACTGTAAGCTTGGTCCAAAGGCCTTCAGCCTCTGACTGAGCAAAAATCCTCAACTCCTGATGTTTCCTAAAACTTGCTGATCTCCATGGAACTGAAATAAATGAGAAACCTTGTGGAGTAGTGGAAAGCACAGGTCTGGGAAAAGAAAGACCTTGGTTCAGGTCCCAGAATTGTCATTAATGAGCGGTATCATCTTAAACATATTATTTAATCTTTTTGTGCCTCAAATTTCTCATCTTCAGTCGGGAATTCCCTCCCTACTTCATGGGGTAGTTAGGAGTATCAAATATAATCCTCATCATCAGTTATCCCAATAAATAGGTTACATTTATATAGCACTTAAATGTTTACAAAATGTTCATTTGATACTTACAGCAGTGCTGTGAGGTAGGCACTGTTATCATCCCAACATGACAGCATAGAGATAACACAGGATGGCCACTCTATTTTCAGTGAATATTCAGTTCAACAAACAGGGACCCCATCAATAATCAAATTCACCCTTTCCAAAATGGAATCCCTTCTTTTCTCCCTTTGCCTGGCCTTTCCTGTTGCTGTCCAGGGTACTGCCCAGGTTCCCAGGCTCAGAGTCACCCTGAGTCTTCCCTCTTCCTCATCACCCCATTTCCACAAAGTTGCCAGGTTTCCTCAGTTGTGCCTCTTCCACATTTCCAGTCTTTCCCCTGACCAAAATATCCTTCACACAGCGTATAATTAATGTTCTTCAAAGATCAAACCATGTCTCTCTTACTTAAAAAATCTCCTCTCTTACTAATTTATATATAATAACAATGGCTAACAAATATGTAGCACCTACTATGCTAAGGGCTTTATAAATATTATCTCATTTTATCATATATATATAATTATATATATACACATACACATGGGATGATAGATTTTACATTGGAAGGGATCCTAGAGGCCATCAAATCCAACATTTTCATTATATAGATGAAGGAACTGAGGCACAGAGAAGTTAAATTACTTGCCCAAGGTCATACGATTAGTAAGCATTTGGGACAGGATTGAAACCTAGGTCTTTCTGTCCCTGAGCCCATCCTTCTGTCTATTCCATACATGCACATGTGCAAAGTCCTCATGCTGGCATCAGACTATACTAATTTGGCTCCCACCTACTTTTCATGACTTCTTTCATATTACCCCAATCCCTTCATTAAGTCTATGTTCCCCAATACCTAGCACAATGTCATGTACGCAGTAGGCACTTAATGCAGTTTTATTGGACTGAATTGTTGAATAGAGAAATACTTAAGGGCTTGTCCCTGACATTAAAATGTTCCACTTTCTTCCCCTTTTCCAGTGCTCTTTTAATTTTCCTGATGGTACTACAAAGAAAGCCTCAGTTTCAGACTACTTTTTCTGTGCCCAATAACATTTTTTTGAATGAAGGAGCTTGGCCCTGGGCTCAAAGAAAGTCTAGTGTAAAGATGGCTAGGTGGCACAGTGAATAGAGCACCTGCCCTGGAGTCAGGAGGACCTGAGTTCAAATCCAGCCTCAGACACTCAACATTTACTAGCCATGTGACCTTGGGCAAGTCACTTAACCCCAAT
The DNA here is from genome assembly GCF_028583685.1 of Petaurus breviceps papuanus. NCBI lineage: Eukaryota > Metazoa > Chordata > Mammalia > Diprotodontia > Petauridae > Petaurus > Petaurus breviceps. The sequence continues at coordinate 89,096,466 of NW_027186296.1, forward strand.
TGCCCTGCCCTCCAAAAAGAAGAAAAAGAAAAAAAAAGTCAATGTAGGTTCCCAAAGTGGTCAATACCCCACCTGGAGAAGCTCTAGAACTATCCAGGGTGGAGCAATAGGAGCTTTGGGTGCAATTAGGGAGCATTGAATAAAAATAAGGGTTAACTTAACCTCACCCCAGTGGGGCTCTGAGTAATTTTTTTTTAAAGGCATCAGTAGACCAAATAAGTTTGGGAACATCTGGTACAGAAAACAGCAGTTGAGAGGAAAACTAGGGGTCTAGAAATAAGGGGAAAAAAATACACACATGTATATGTGTTTATATGTACATATTCTGTATGTGTGCATATATTGTGTTTATATATAATTTGTATCTAAATTATGCATTCTATATGTTTATACATATATAACATGTATAAATATTGTTCTTGTATCTGTATGTTGTGTGTGTTTATACAAGCATGTTATCATAATATACATATTACATACTTCTAGACATATGTTGTATGTCATTCGTATCGATATGCCATTCTATATGTCTATATTATATGTTTATACCATATATTCTATGTGCACGTTATGTATGTTTATATACACACAGTATATAGAGATATGTTTATATTATATGTGATTATATATAATTTTATGTGTATAATGCATATATTATATGTGTTTTACATACATTGTATAATAATGCAATTCATAATGTTTATAATATATTGTGTATTTGTTTATATATTATATACATTTATAATATATAGCATGTTTATATATTGTATATATTTATAATATATTGTGTATATATTACATTTATTTGTACACATATAGCATTATGTATATAATATGCATATTATATATGTTTATACATATCCAGTATAGGCATATATTGCATATGCTTATACATATACAGTATGTGTGTGTATAACATATGGGCAGCTAGGTGGCATAGCGGATGGAAAGCTCATCCTGGAACCAGGAAGACTCCTCTTCCTGATCCAGCCTCAAACTCTGGCTCTGAGACCCTGGGCAAATCACTTAATCGTGTTTGCCTCAGTTTCCTCACTTATAAAAATGAACTGGAGAAGGAAATGGCAAATCATTACAGTATCTTTACCAAGAAAACACCAAATGGGGTCAACAAAGAGTCAGACACAACTGAAACAATGGCACGAAAACAAACGTATATTATACATGTATAGTAAGTATGTATATATGCATATGTGCATACATATATAGCATTTCCCATGCTGTTATTTAACCTTTTGTGTGCATATCACCCCCCCCATCTCTCTTATAAGTTTCTTTAAGCTTCTTGGGGTCAAGGTCAGTGTCTTAAATATCCTTGAATTCTCCATGGTGCTTAGTAAAATACCTTGCATGTAATGGGGAGGGAAGCAAATGGAATATTTCTTGATAGATTTCTCTTCCTTTTGATGGAGATTCCTTGTATGTATATATATAATGTATGTATATATATATAATGTATGTATATACATATATAGTATGTGTATGATTGCACCAAGGACTCCAGTGTCAAGAACTTTCTTTTCTGGGTCTTCAGTAGCTGTGACTGTTAAGGAGGTAAAACTTATAGCAGTTTCCTGTAAGTCCCAACTAAAATTCCATCTTTTACTGGAAGGCTTCCCTAAAATCTTGTAATTCTAGTACATTCCTATTATATCCTATTTATCCTGTAGGTAGCTTGCTTTGTATGTATTGGTTTATATGTTGCCTCTCCCATTAGATTATAAACTCCTTGAGGGCAGGACTGTCTTTTGCCTGTTTTTTGTGTCCTCAGTGCTTGGCACAGTGCCTGGCACATAGTTTATTGATTGATTCATTTGTTGACATGTAGAAGTAGTTGCCAGGTCTCATCTCTACAAGGCTTTTACCCCTAGCAGAACCAAGTTTGAAACAGGGTCCAAGATCTCAATGTGCTGCTGTTTTTTAACCTTTTAGGTTTACCTGCCAGATGGTGGTAGTTTGTTGATGTTGGTGTAGGTTGTGGCAGGCTCATTCTCCACCAGCACTGGAGCATGCTGCTCTTTCCAGGGTCATGTCTGTGGCAGACTGTTAGCTCTTTGAGTTCAGAAGAGGAAATGTAGCTCTAGTGAAGGGAGTTTCCACAGCCATCCTGAGCCCTGATCAGGTAAATCAGTGATTTAGTTCTGTAGGTCTTGATGACCTCTCCCTATCTCCATGATCTGGGACCCACTCCCTCAGCTGATTCTGTCCATCCCAAAAGAAGAAAATGTCATGTTCTTGAAGAATGAGACTCCTAGAATATTTTTATTTAACAGACTTCTTTAGAAGGGAGTTCTTCTTTTGCAAGTTACTTTATCCAGCAGAGAAGATAGTAATCCTTTCCTTTGCTACACTATATGATACTTAGACACCACTATAGTTCAGAATCACAGAATTTCAGAATTGGAAGGGATCTTGGCAATCATGTAGACCAACCCATACCAGAAAAAAAGATCCTCACTACAACAAGTGATCATTCAACTTCTGCTTGAAGATCTCATTGAGGAAATAGATACCCACCACATCTCATGGCATCCCATTCATTCCCTTTTTGTGTAACTCTTAATTGTAAGGAAATTGTAAGGTTTTTACTCCTTACATAAAACCTAACTTTTCTTCTCTGGAAGTTTCTTCCATTATTTTAGCTTAGAACAAAACAGAACAAACCTAGTCCATCTTCCATATGATAGCCCTTTAAATATTTGAACAAAAATTGAATAATTTAATACTTTAAATACTGAAGACAGCTATTATGTTCTACCCTGAGCCTTCTTTTCACCAAGTTAAGTATCCCCAGTTGCTTCAACCATTACTCATAGGATTCAAATTCAAGGTCTATATTCCAGTTGCCCTACTCTGAACACTCTTCAGTTTATTGCCAAGACCTGAGCACATTATTCTACACATGGTCTCACCAGGGAAGAGTACAGTGGGACTACCACCTCCTGTTGCTATAAACTATGCTTCCCAGTGAAACCTAAGGTAGAATTAGCTTTTTTGTAGGGGGGGGGCTGCCATATCATACTCCTGACTCATTGAATTTGCAGTCCATTCAATTCCATTCAATCCAATAAATATTGATTGAGTGCTAATATGTGTATGACCCTGTCTTTGTCTTAGCAAAGAAAACAAAAGCCAAAAAAGACATATTCCCTGACAGAACAGAACTCATAGTCTAGTGGAGAAAAAATGAAACATGCAATCAAATGGCACTTGTTTAGTGTTATATTTTTCCTAGCACTGGAAAGCATGCTGGGGTCATTTCTATCATCCCCTTGTCCCCAGGAAAGACAGCATCTTAACTATCCCTCTTAGATGTGTGGTTTTCTTCCATTTTTCAGCATCTACAAAGAGACTGAGAAACTACCCACCATTATGCTGAAGTTATTCAGGAAATGACTTAAACACCTGGAAAAGTAATTATCTAAAAACACCTGCTGAAAAGGAAAAAAAAGGCAGTTCTCCAAGGGGAAATAAATAAATAAATGATCCAATCTTCTCATTACCAAAGTCATTTCTCTACCCTTCCCTTCCCACTGGCCACCCCACCCCACAAAGGCCAGAATGAAATGTTGCACGTCAAACTTGGAGAAATATTTTATTTCCCCTTTTTGTTTCTTTCTTTGCTTTGTCTCCTTAGATGGAGGGAAAGTTGATTTGCCCTAGGAAGACAATGGTCTTATCTTCAGTTGAGATCCTTATCCCTGGCTTGGTGTGCTCCAAGAGCACTTTCATATTGTAGAAATTCAGTTCCTGTAAGATAATGAGCCAGGAAAGGGAGTCTTGACTTGACATGTGATAAATGAGGTGAAATTTTGGAAAGGAACCAGAGATGGTGTATTCAAGAAGAAATAAAGGACTAGTTCTATTTTAATATGAAATACAAAAGTCATTTTACAAAAGTAGATTTTTCAAAAGCCAAAGAGATAAGGACTATAACGGAATGACTGAAGGAGCTAAGATAATGACAATTGATGATCAGTCCAAGGTAGACTGTTATCCTCTAAGCCATCAGGCCAGCTCCGTAGGAGAATTTTTTCAAGTTTGCTATCTGCATTTTCCTCTCTCCTCATTATCATATGTATCTGTAGAGCTCTTTATATAATTCCTGCTGGTGGCTGGGATACCATCTGGAGTCAAGGAAGTCAACTCAAGTTTCTCCACAAACAAAACTTCTTCTACCTCCTCTTATTCTCCAAATCTAAAGACAACAGCCACTGGCTGTTGGAAGGTTTCAGTATATGAGGTTGACCTCAAATGTGGGGTTGGGCTCTGGGTCTTGTTACTGTGTACCCCTCCCCCACCCCAACATTATTCAAGGTTCATAAACATTTGCAAGATTGCCTTTTGTGGCTATCAACATTTTAGGTTGGAAGCCTACGTATGGATAAAAATATCCCCCAAAATAAGTGTGGACGTTCTTTGCTCCATATATAGAGTAAGTAGAATGCCAAACAACAACAGACAAGAAAAGAGCAAGGAATTTCTTTGGCATATTGGAACTGAAGTGGATGACGGAGGCCCTTTAAGAAATTGTAATTAATCCATTTGCAAAGGCAAGAAACGCAAGTTCTAAACCCGCCTCTACCACTCTGTGTTGTTGTTGTTCAATCATTTTTCAATCATGTCTGACACTTTATGACCCCATTTGGGGGTTTTCTTGGCAAAGACGCAGGAGTGGTTTGTCATTTCCTTCTCCAGCTCACTTTACAGATGAGGAAACTGAGGTCAACAGAGTTAAATGACTTGTCCAGGGTTGCACAGCTAGTGAGAGTCCGACGTCAGGTTTGAATTCAGGAAGATGAATCTTTCTGATTCCAAGCTCAGTATTCTATCCGCTGTGTCACCTAGCTGCCCTTAAACAAATCTCACTTCTCTGAGCATCAGTTTTCCCAGCTACAAAAAAAAAGCTAATAGTACCTCTGGTCTGTGGCCTCCTGCGCAATAGTGTGCTGCTAAGTGTTTAACAGCTAGCTCTCTGGGGGAAGGGGAGGAGATATATCTACAATACACTTTTCATCTCCATTATTCACATTTTCTAAATCACTTTTTTGTCTAGACAATCAACAACACACACATAGGAATCAAACTCTTATTTGTAGTGATTACCAATTTCTGAAGTATAAATTCTCACACTGAAAACTGAACATCAGCTTAAACTTTTCCTTCTCCTTCACCCAATTTTACAGAGTAAGAGGGACAACTGGCATCTATTTCAGTCACATTGTTTCATTGGGTGGAAAAGAAGTTAAAGAAGGGTAGAAATTTGTGTGTGGTTAAAGGACAAAGGCTTCCAGCTACATCCTGTTCCTCAAAAAGTCTACAATTAGAGTATTATCTACCAGGGACACTACTCACCATAGCCCAAATGTCAGTCAGGTTCAGGGAAACCCCTAGTGAGAATAAAGCAAAGTAATCAAAAATAATTTAACTAAGTAATTTTCTATGTTCCTGCTTTGGTATAGTTAGTTATGGGTATGACTCAATAAAAGAGATAAAATAGCTATGAACTGATCCCCAAAAAAGCTGCAAACCCTCTCTGTAAGGAAAAAGTCACTTAACAGTTGATATTGATCACACAAAGCAATAATAGAACAGCAGAGAAACAGTCTAGACCAGAGGTGGGGAGCCTGTAGCCTTTAGATCAAATGTGAGGGCCACAGGCTCCCCACCCCTAGTCTAGAAGCATTTAACCAGAGAAGCAGTAAATGACATCTGAGAAGAGGAAGCCACCCGGCAGATTGCCATGAGGAGCTCTGTAAGGAAGTAGCAAGTCTCAGCTATGGAGGCAAAGACATATCATGCATTAAACTAGCATGCAGTTCTGGGAGAGTGGTTTTCTTAAGTCTCTTCCATTCCGACAGTACCATGGGAATCTGTAAGAGAGTATGGTCTTCTGGGTAGGAGGGATTTCTTTCTTGTTATTTGCCTTGCTACTCTTTTAATAAATGCTTTTACTAATGATTTTACATATAAAATATCATTTGGTATATAAGAGAATACATTGAATGGGGGCTTGGGCAAGAGGTTTTGAAACAATGCTGCTCCAAAGGGTACCTTGAATGCAGATGGAATTTTCAGGGGCCAAGGTTAAGACTATGTATTCTACTAGTGCTATAAAGGTATTCATTTTATAAACACAATAAAATGCTATGTTTCTTTGGTCTAACCATTTCTCTTTCATTCTCTCACCTACTGTAGATTGGACTCCTGATGACTATGAATATAGTACTGAGTATTATGATCATGAAACAATTATAAGTAATGTGTCTGAGTATCAAGAGTATACTAGTTGGGCCTCTACAGAAAATGGTAAGGAAATCAACTTATTTGGGGTATGATAGATGGGAAACTTGGAGGGAAAGGGAGTAAGTACTTGGATGTGTGCATTCTCTTTGTACTGTCTCTCTCTCATCACCAATTATTGTCTCAAAATGGTGGTGTCAAAAGAGTTATTCAGATAGTATTAGTTAGGATGTTGCCTCCTTTGTGAGTTATAGAATCTTAAGGCTAGAAAGGACTTGGAGATTATCTCATCAACATCTTCATTTTTACAGGTGAGGAAACTGAGGTCCAGATAAAGTGGTTGTCCAAGATCACACTTTTAGTTGATAGTAGAATGAGTATTAGAACTCACTAGACCTGCAACTGCTGGACCACAAAGTCAGTCATATTTTTATCTCTTATCACAGCATAGGCTCTCATATACAAAACAGGTCACAAGCAGAAGAGGTTGTAATTGCATTGTGCTGGGGACCCGAGTGAGAAGACAACATGGAGCTTACCACGGTAAATAGAGTGCAGGACTTGGCAGCAGACCAGGTTTTTAGTTCTGCCTCAGACCTATACAAACTGCTTACTATTGACAATTATTAACCTTTCAGAGTCTGTTTCTTTTTTTTTTTTTAAGCAATGGGGTTAAGTAACTTGCTCAAGGTTACACAGCCAGTTATTTCTGGGTGTGGTGCTAAGTATCCGAGCCCGGATTTGATCCCCAGGTCATCCCGACACTGGAGCTGGTAGTCTTACTCGCTGAGCCACCTAGCCGCCCCTAGAGTCTGTTTCTTTATCCTTAAAACAGGACTAATGATACCTGTACTACCTGACAGGATTGTTGTGAGGAAGGTGTTTTAAAAATGTGAGTCATTTATAAGCTCAAGATTGGTTCTTAAGTTTCTTTTCTTCCAATGGTGCCATGGGAATATGTAAGAGAATGCACCCTTATGGATATGAGGGAATTCTTTTCTTGTTATTTACCCTGGTACTGTTTTAATAAATGCATTTTAGAGACCTTAAAGTTAGAAAATAATATTTTTGCAAATAGGAATAGTTTCATTCTTTGTACATGTATCACCATTACCTAGCACAGGGCCTGGAACATAGTAGGTGCTTAATCAACATTAGTTGCTTGCTTAATTTATCAGCAACCTCTGCAAACATTCTCTGCTTTCTAAATACTACAGATCCATGCCAGCCCAATCCTTGCATGCATGGTGGTGACTGTGTTATAAAGGGAGATAGCTTCAAATGTAAATGTCCTGCCCCATTCACTGGGGGAAAATGTCAAACAGGTGAGTGTGTTTTTTCTAGATTTTGCTTTTGAATCCCTCACACTGAAAAGGAAACGTAACTTGATCTCAGACTCCACCTTTCACCCCCATCATCAACCCTTTCCCTGGATTATAAGGAAATGGGCCAAACTGGCCTTGGGAAGAGGAGATAAATGTATAGCTACATTTATTCCACCAAAGCGTTCTGGAGTTAGATGGGACAATAGAGAGCTTCTAGTTAGAGAACTAAGGCTGGGGTGGGAGGGGTAAGAGGAGGAATATAAGGAGGGGGGAAATGACTCATCCAAGGTCACATCATGAACTAGTAGTAGACCCCAGAAGCAGAAGGAGCGCTCAACCTGGAGTTGGGAGACCAGGTCTGAATCCTGACTCCGCCCCTTGCTAGCTGTGCGAATGTAAATCGCTTCACCTTTCCTAGACTGTTTCCTCATCTGCAAGATGAGGATGATAACACTGTGGGATGTCCCCTATGGTGTTTTTGGAAAGGAAGTGTTTTGCAGACTTTAAAGTGCTACAGAAATATGAATAATTATTACCTGGAACTTTTCCTACTACAATGGTAGCGATGTCAACATCTGTACAATAAAGGGATTTTTGGACTAGGTAATTGTTTTAATGTATTTTTATTCTGAATTTAACAAACACCAAATAAAATTGGCATTTCCATTTACATGGTAGAAAGAAGAAAATTACATACAAACCTTAAGATTTTATTACATACAACTTACATTTCTCTTTGAGTATATAAGAAATTAAAACTATGGTTTTCAAAGCTATCCTGCTTGTCTGTGCTTCTTTCTGGCCTTTTTATTCCTTTCTGTATTTTTTAAAATGTTTCAATCACTCTCTTTTGCTTCTTTTTTTCTTCTTCTATCCTATGCCAATCTCCCTTTGCCCTTCTACCTCACACCCCATTAGAAAAAAGATAAAAACAAATTCCTTTTATTAAACATGCATGAACTAGATAATCTCAGAACTCTCAGTTCCATGATTATTTATTCTTTGTGAGCCCTAAATACTACATTTCAATTGGCAAAAGCACAAATTGACATGCCTGTGTCTCCCATATCTTAAAAAAGCCCTCATTTGATCCTTCCATTCTCATAAACTATTATCCTGTATCTCTTCCTCCCTTTGTAGCTAAACTCCTGGAAAAGACAGTCTACAGTAGGTGGCTACCACTTTCTCTTCTCTTACTTTCTTCTTAACCCCTTACAATCTGACTTCTGACCTTATCATTCCATCGAAACTGCTCTCTCCAAAGTTACCAATGGTCCCCTAGTTGCTAAGTCTAATGCCCTTTTCACAATCCTCATTGTCCTTGTACTCTCTATAGATTTGACACTGCTGACCACTCCCTCCTCTTTGATACTCTCTTCTCTTTAGGTTTTCAAGACACCACTGGTTGGCCTCCTATCTCTCTGGCCCCTCCTTTTCTTTCTCCTTTGCTGGACCCTCATCCAGTTCATGCCTTATAATACACCTCAGGGTTCTGTCCTGGGTCCTCTTCTCTTCTCCCTCTATACTATTTCACTTGATCTCACATCAACTCCCATGGATTTAATTACTCATAACTATGCTGATTATTCTCACATCTACCTATCTTGCCCCAAACTCTCTGCTTACCTCCAATCTCACTTCTCCAACTGCCTTTTAGACATTTCAAATTAGATGTCCAGTAGACATCTTAAATCCATTATTTCTGCAGTTTAACTCATGATCTTTCTCCCTAAACCTTCTTCCCTACCTAGAAGACAACACGATCCTTTCCAGTCCCTCAAGCTCACAACCTGGGAGTCATTCTGGACTCCTCACTATTTCTCTCAACCCCCCCTCCAATATTATTGGATCCAATGTTGACAAAGATTGTCAATTTCACCTTTGCACCATCTCTCATATAGGCTCCCTTCTCTCCTCTGAAATTGCCACCTTTCTAATATCAGGCTCTTATCACCTGTCACCTGGCTTATTGCAAAAACTGCTAGTGGGTCTGCTTGCCTCAAGTCACTCCCCACTTCAATCCATCCTCTATTTAGCCACTAAGATGATTTTTCTAAAGCCCAGGTCTAACTGTGTAACCCCTCTCCTCAATAAACTCCTGTGGCTTCCTATTGCCTCCAGAATCAACTACTGCTCTTTTTGGTATTCATAGACCGTCATAACCTAGCTCCCCCCTACCTTTCCAGTCCCCTTACTCCCAGACAGGTACTATTCAACCCAGTGATATTGGCCTCTTGACTGATCCAAGAATAAGACTTTCATCTCTCATCTCAGGGCATTTTCCCTGACTGTCCCTCAAGTCTGGAATGCTCTCCCTTTTCCTCTCTGACTATTGACCTCTGTGGCTTCCTTTAAGTTACAACTAAAATCACATTAAGCCTTTCCCAATCCATCTTAAATCTAGTGCCTTCTCTGTTAATTATTTCCTATGTATCTGGTATACATCTTGCTTTGTGCATTCATGTGTATTTTTTTTGCATATTGTTTCCCCTTTTAGAGCATAAGCTTCTTGAGGGCAGGGACTGTCTTTTGCCTCTTTTGCATCCCCAGAGCTTAGCACAATATCTGGCACATAGTAGATGCTTAATAAATGTTTACTATTTATCGAGAAAATGAATGGAGGGGGAAGAAGTCTAACTTAGAGGTTCAAATATGACCCATATGAGTTTGCTTCATGCAATGCTCTATTCTAAAGCCACAGACTATACTCAGTTCACTCTGACCACCTCATAAATTAAAACTGTTATTTGGCAAAGGGATGGCTTGGGGAAGTCCATCATTCCTATTAGAGCTACAAGTCAAGGCAAAGGTTGAGCATCACTGCATGTATAGGTGAAGATAGCACAGTGAGAAAAATACACCCAAATCAACGTTAGGTTTTTTTTTTCTATCATATATCAGTTATAGATTTTATTTTTTTTATTTTAAGCAGCTTGAAGGTAGGGACCATGCTGTTTTTTGTCTTTGTATTTCCAGCACTGAGCAGAGTGCATAGTACATAGTACGTGCTTAATAAATATTTGTTGAATTGAATTTTCCCCCCTTTCTACTAATCTGTTGTAGTACGCAACACATGTCGGAGAAATTCTTGTGTCAGAGGTGAATGTCTCATTACCCAGACTCCACCCTATTACAAATGTGCCTGTAACCATCCATATAGGGGTCCATACTGCTCAGAAGGTAAGTCATAGGTGGCAGGGGGACAGAAAACCTATTTTTAAGTTGACCTTATATTTAGACATGGTTGTTGCTGTGTATTGAGTTCAAGGTCTTTCCCAATATGGCTCCAGCCTACCTTTCCAGACTTATTTTGCATTCTTCTTCTTCTTCTTCTTCTTCTTCTTCTTCTTCTTCTTCTTCTT
>NW_027186296.1:89107423-89112989 GCF_028583685.1 Petaurus breviceps papuanus
TCTTCTTCTTCTTCTTCTTCTTCTTCTTCTTCTTCTTCTTCTTCTTCGCAATTAGGTTTAAGTAACTTGCCCAAGGTTACACGGCCAGTTTTCTTTTGTGCGGGTGTTAAGTATCTGAGGCTGGAACCAATCCCAGGTCCTCCCGACTCCGGGGCTGGCGCTCTTACTCACTGCACCACCTAGCCACCCCTGTTGCATTATTCTTCTCCCAAAGTCTGGTCTTTTTGCTGTTAACTGAACTAAAAAAAATCACTCTTCAGTCTCTAAGCTTTTAATAAGGCACTCCCCATGTTACCTCTAATCCCCAGTATCCCTAGCTTCCTTTAATACATTTCATGTGCCACCTCCTACAGGAAGCACTTCCATACCCTGAGTTGTTAGGGTTCTATCTCCCTCCCTGACTTACCATATATCTGCTTCTTAGTATGCATATTACAACTCCCAGGAGAAGACAAACTCCCCAAAGACAAGAACTATTTTATTACCACCTTCACATCTCTGATACCTAGCATAGCACCTGGCCAATTGATTCACTTATAGTAGGTGGTTACTAAGTGTTTATTATACTGTTAAGTTGGAGCCATCCGTGGGCAGGTCTTGTACTTATTCAATAGATATTAAATAACAGTCATGAGACAAAGCAAATGGGAATTTGGAAGTCACTTCTTTCCAGGATGATCAAGGAAGCAATAGCCTCCAAGGGCCTGGTATTCTAGGTTGTCATTCAATAATATTTCATTGATATTTAGTAAGAATCTTGAGAGTATACAACCAACCTATGCCCTTCCTTTCCCAAAGACATCAGCTCAAAACTCCCTCCCTCCAGTAAACTTTCCTTAATTTTATTTTCAGATCCCTTGTTTATGTATTCTTTTTGCATGGCAGAATTCATTGTTGCTTCCTAAGTGTTCTGAACTCCTTTATTTTGATATGTATAGCCCATCTCCTCAGTTAAACTATAAAATCCCTAAGGGCAGCATCTATATCATTAATTTCCTCAGTATCCCTCTCAAGTTTTAAAGGGTGTATATAGTAAATGCTCAGTCAGTGATGTTGTCTGGCTGAATTCCTGACAGTCAACATCCATGTATTAAGTGCTTACTATAAGACAGGCTTAGGGGATAAAAGGAAAGGCGAACACATGGCTCCTAACCGCAGGGAGCTCACATTTTAATAGGGAAAACAACATGAAAATAATTATAAACATGCTAGATAAATTTCATGTAAGTGGGAAGCAGTCTCATAGTTAATGTACTGGGTGGGGAAGGCAAAGAGGAAAGAGAGGGAGACCTGGGAAGGCACCTTGCAAAAAGTGGGATGTGAACTGAGTCTTTAATGAGGGCAGGGAAGTCAGGAAGTGAAGGGTACAGGGTAGGGCTTTCCAGTCATAGAGCAGTGAAAAGGCATGGAATTGGGATATGGAGTGTATGGTATGAGGAATTGTAACAAGGCTAGTGTCACTGGATAATAAATCAGATAGAAGGCATTACAGACTAAGAAGCCTGGAAAAGTAAGGAGGAAACAGGTTGTGAAGGTCTTTAAAAGTCAAATAAAGGATTCTATATTTGATCTTGAAGGTAATTGGGAGCCAATGGAGTTTATTGAGTAGAGAGATGACATGGTCAAACCTACATACACTCTAGGAAAATCATTTGAGTAACTAGAAGATAGAGTAGGAAGAGATTTAAAGCAAGGAGACCAGCTGAGAAGCTATTACAATAGTCCAGGCTAGAGATGATCAAAGCCTGAACTAGAGTGGTTACTGTGTGAATGAAGAAGAGGACCTATATGAAAGGTGTTTCTGTGAAGGCAGAAATGACAAGACTTGGCAACAGATTGGATATGAATGAGTAGTCAAGAATGACACCCAAGGTTACTGATCTGGATAACTGGGAAGATGGTGGTTCCCTTGACCAGTAATAGGCAAGTTCAGAAAAAGAGAGGATTGTGCGGGGAAGATAATGATATTTTGGAAGTATTGAGTTTCAAATACCTATTAAATATCTAATGCCCATGAGAGTACTGGAGTTCATAAAAGAGTCTAGTACTCAACATATAGACCTGTGAATGGAAATGATAGTCGAATCCATGAGAACTAGTGAGATCTTCAAGTGAGGGAGTAGAGAAAAGGACCCAGGACAGACTTTTGGGGGGGACACTCACATTTCATGGATGAAGACCTAAAGAAGATCCAGCAGAGAACCAGAAGGAATAGTCTGACAGTTAAGAGAGCCAGGAAGGAACAGTTTCAAGAAAACCTAGAGAGTAGAGTGTATCCAGTAAAAAAAAAAGTCATTTTCAGTGTCAGAGGCTGCAGAGAAGTTAATCAGAGGATATGAGATTGAGTGCTGGTTCTATTCCTCATTGTCGGTGTGACCTTGAGGCTAGAGCTCTGTCTACTGAGTCATCTAGCTGCCTAAAGAAAGTCAAAATACAACCTCTACTTCCAAGGAACTCAGTCTCATGGGAGAGACAACAGGCAAGCAACTATGTACAAACTATATACAAGATGGGTTTGGAGATAGTCAACAGAAGGAAGACACTAGAATTAAGGGCACTCAGGAAAGGCTTCTCATAGAAGATGGATCTAGGGTGAGGAGGGTAACAGAGGAATTGAAGATGGCATCCAGGTCACAAGCCTAGGGGACTGGAAAGATGATGGTATTCTAGATAGTAACTGGAAAATTAGGAAAAGGAGAGACTAGAATGAGGGGGCTGGACTAGGAAATTTCTAAGGTCACTTCCAACTCTAAATCTTTTCAGTATTTGGCCGTAGCTGGCTCAGTTAATGAAGAGAAGCATGCTATGTCCTTGTCCGTTTACCCCTGGATAGGACCCATGTATAGAGAACCAAACTATCCTTCCTAGCAAAGGTCAATCCCAGAGGGTGCTTAAGGGGCAGTTATAGGGCCCTCTAACCACACTAGAAGACCAGAGACAAAAGTCTAAGCCACATGACAAAACAGAGATTAGCCAATGTTCTGAGTTAAGAGAAGGAATCTTATTAAATAATCTTAATTAAGAGTCAGGTCACCACCAAGTACTTAAGGGTTGGACAAAAAAAAAGTTCATTACTATTGTATCCTCAGAAACCTAAACCACAGGACCTGTGACAGTGGCCATGCCTCCCTTCCCTCAGAATGAACCGCAGCTACCATTGTAGGCAGTAACAAACATTATGGTGATGTGTCTTTCCTCATCATGAAAATATGCAATCTGCATGTATGGGCCAGGAGAAACTACCTTCCTTTCAGTTATAAGGCTGTGCATTTTCTTTATGAAGGAAGTCACTGACCCCATTTTCCTTTTTGACAGTCTTTTCAGCCTGTAGACCAAATCCCTGCCAGAATGGAGGTATTTGCAGGCGGAACAGGCGCAGATCCAAGTTTACGTGTAGCTGTCCTGAAGGATTCAGAGGGAAATTGTGTGAAATAGGTATGGTCACTTCCTACATTCAAGACCAAAAGAGCCAAACAGCATTCCTAGGGAGCAGTCAGTATGTCCCATTGGTATCTGAGTTTGCTTAAAATGTGACCCAGTTCTAGTCCTTAAGGCTTGGGATTCCTTGTCATGTCTGCATCTGCTATTTCTGCCTTTTTAGAATAGAAATCACAAGTATAGCTGATTTCTGGTTTGGCCAATTCTGTGGGACACCAAACTTAACCAGGTTTGAATATGACTCTCATCATGTTCACATAATTATTACTTTGGGACACTAGGGCTCCAGTCATCTTGAACTCATTCAAGGCCAGTTCTCTACATATTACAACAACATGTTCCAAACCCTGGCAGGAGGACTGGAAATTCAACCCATCTACTTTCTGAGACATTGTCATTGGCACTCAGGGTAGCAAAAATCCCCAGGAGAAAAATTACCCTGTTGCCACCAGTCAACCCACAGATACCCAGCCCCTTCCCCAGGTGAGGGATGGAGGGATGACTATTTTCCTATATTTGTCTTCTTTCTTGGAGGTCCCGAAGACTGTTATGAAGGTAATGGCCTCAACTACCGAGGAAAAGTCAGTAAGACAATTGACCACAACACTTGTCTTCACTGGAATTCTCCCCTTCTCTTGGATGAGGCTTATAATGTATTTATGGAGGATGCCAAAGCCCATGGTATTGGTGAACACAACTATTGCAGGTAAAAGAGGCTTTATCATTTGTCTTTGATAACTAAGAGCTATTACTCTTCTCTACCCTTCTATTCTTACAGTTGGTAGAGAGTCAGGAAGATCTGAGGTCAAATTTGGTCTGAGACACTAATTGTGTGATCTTGGGCAAATCCCTTAACTTCTATTTGCCTCAGTTCCTTCAAATGTCAGATGAGAACAATAATAGCACCTACTGCCCAGAATTATTGTGAAAAATCAAAAGAGACAATGAAAGTACTTAGCAAAGAGCCTGACACATAGTAGGACTTACACAAATGTTTATTATTATTATTACTCTACCACACTTTAATTTTCTATAACATGTTTGTAGGAACTCTCAGAAGGAGAGTAGAAATCATGGGGGTGAGGTAGACATATTCTAGCTCCTCATGCTGGGTGAAAAGGCACAGAGAAAGATTGTGATCACCTTTCAACAGTATAGCCTCCTTTTCTCCATCCCATCCATAATGTGAGTATCTTCTAGTAGAGGTGGGATGATGATGCCTGAGAGATTCTGGAGAAGTGATTTACGCACTGGGTTGGGAGTCTGGATAATTTCTATGGTCATCCTCCAACTCTAAGATTTTAACAACTAAAATAAGAACGAGGCAAATCTGGTCTTGTTCAAAGGGTTCTTTGATCAGCTCCTATTGGAATGCATTCTTTTCAGGAATCCAGATGGTGACAAAATTCCTTGGTGCTTTACTCAATTGGACAAGAATACAGTGATTTGGGAATCCTGTGATGTCACCGCTTGCACAACCTCAGGTAAGGCTGGTGGAAGTCTGAATGCATAGACATTTAGTTATGTGTGAGTTTTTACATATATAGGTATATATACATGTATGTGGTTACATATATGTACATATATTACATGTATTCATATGTATAATGGAGTTACAGACCATTATAGCAAGAAAAGATCTTAGAGATAGTATCTTCCAGATGCATTTTTCCCTCATTAAAGGTCTTTAATCAAAGGATGGATTATAGAGATCACAGAATAACCAGTTCTCAAAGTTAGAAGAATAGGAGTAACTGATTAATTTTTAGAAATTCTTGTTACTTCACAAATAAAACAATAAACTATAATTATTAAAGGATTAAGAAAAAATTCTTGAGACAATCTAGTCACTCAATAAGCAATCACTTATTAAGTGCTTACTATGTGTTAGGCACAGTACTAGGCACTGGGAATACAAAGAAATGCAAAAACATGGTATCTGAAGGGAGAAAGACAGAAACAGACAAAGAACAAAGAACAAGAAAAAGAAGAGGAAGAGGAGAAAAAGAAGGGAAAGGAAGAGAATGAGAAGGAGGAGGAAGACAAGAAGGAGAAAGAAGAGTGGGAAGAAGAGGAAGAGGAGGAGGAGAAGGAAGGGGAGGAACAAGAAGAGAAGGAGGAGGAGCAG
>NW_027186296.1:89112999-89289499 GCF_028583685.1 Petaurus breviceps papuanus
GAGGAGGAGGAGGAGAAGAAGCCAACTCAGCCAAGGACATGTATAAACCAACTACAATTATCCTCAGGTAACTATTAGATGCCTCATGAAACTAGTCACTGCACCTCTGTGGTGTTCTCCTGCCATCTCTTGCTCTGTAGATGATAAATTAGAACCAGAGCACTTACTCTTAACAGAATACCTAAGGGCAGTAGAACACCTATGGATAACAGAGTAGCTATGATCAGCAAAGCAAAAAAGTTACTATGAACAGCAGCTCCTCCCTGACCAGTAATCCCCACCCCCCGCCTCCAGACCCCCTCCATTTCCCACCTCCCCAAACCCAATCTGGCTCCTCAGTCAGGCTTCAAGTCGAGAGAGCAGCAGCTACAGACAGCAGGGTACATTCTGAAGCACTGTCCCAGTGCCACAATGGATCCATATTGGTTGATTTCACTCCCTGAATTCTTGAAGGAAAAAAAGATGGGACTGGCAGAGGGCAAGTGGCTGTGATGTTATTCAGATGCTGTTTTTGTTCTCTTACCCCAGATGTCTCACAGTCCCCATGGAGGCCCACTGAGCTCATTACTTCAAGTCAAATGTTCAGCACCTGTGGCTTGCCAGAGACAAATGCAAAAATCAAGAGGATCTATGGGGGTTTCAAGAGTACTCCAGGCAAACACCCCTGGCAGGCATCTCTTCAAGTGTCTCTGCCCCTGACTGTTTCAACGCCCAATGGGCACGTGTGTGGGGGCACACTGATTGAGCCTTGTTGGGTTCTCACAGCTGCACACTGTGTGATGTAAGTTCAGGATATGGGAATGGTCACCTTTCCATAAGCAAAAGTCTAGAAGGGGTCCAGGGAGGAGGGAGGTGACCTTTACCTGCTGGGTGATCATGGGCAAGCAACCTAATTTCTATGAGCCTGAGCTTACACATTTGTAAAAATGAGGGAAATGATGCTCTGTTAACCATAAAACACTATGGAAATATTATCATTAGGCAGCAGACTTACAGCTTCTTGACACAGATAGATTTCTTCTCCAGCCAAAGATTCTTTATTGAGGTACATTGACCTTGCTTGATATTAAAACAAAATGCTTTACTATTACATACATTGTTTTGTTCCATTCTGCTAGGCAGAATCCTTAGTAGCTGCTGAGGATGAATGATTTAGGACTACCCAAAGCCACTGTAGAATAGCATCCTTATCCACATACAATGGCATTATTCTAATCAGAGCTCTGAGACTAATCAGTCCCTGTCCCATACATCGAGTCCTTTTACATTACTTGAACCGGAGTTATAAAAACCTCCCTTAAAAGGGAGGTTTCCTTTTCCCAGAAGGAAACCATCGCAACTCTGGAATTCGATATGTTCATGGTCCGGACTGGGCTGTCCTATCCATAGACAGTTGCCAGTGTGATAAAATGTGAAGGTGGCCTATCTACCCAAGAATAGTCAGCCATTTGCAGGAAGTCCCTATTATTAATTGCATATGTTACCTGGGAATAGAATAGTCTATCACCTGTTGGGGGAATCTTTTATCTAATCAATTAGCCTTTACCTTATAAATCCCTAAGAATGATGGCAAATTCTAATAACAGAGGGGGAGCTAAGAAAGAAAGAGAAAGTTCTGAAGAGTGGCTCATAGGAACGGAGAAGGTTAGGGGTCTGGAAATTAGGGGAAGGTAAAGGTAATAGGGAGAATGGCACCAAAGACAACTTTGGCTGGTTGAGACTGTCAGTACACTGAGACACTGCTCCACTCTGGAATATACAAACTCCAGTCAGAAAATCCTCCAACCCAGATACATGGGAGGCAGCATGATATACTGGATAAAGCATGGGGTATGGAATAAAAGAACTGAGTCTGAATCCTGGTTTTTGCCACTTATCTCCCATGTAACCTTGGGTAGCAATTCAACCTCTGTAGGCATTCATTTATTCAACGGTAAAATGAAAGAACTGGATTTTATGACCAATGCTACATCCATCTCCAAATCCCATCATCCTAAATAGGTGTGGCAAATACTCAGAATATTCAGTGATATTGAGTCTTTTCATGACATTCCCAAAATGCAGTGCACTCTAGCCTTGCAAGGCAAGGAAGAGCCACAGTCTAGTGTCTTTCACTGGATGTAGGCTCCCAATCATGAAGTTAACAAGCATTAGCATCTCCTATATGCCAGGCACTATGCTAAGTACTAAGGACACAAAGAAAATCAAACAAAACAAAACAAAAAAAAAGCCCCAACAACCCCTGATCTCATGGAGCTCAAAGTCTTCTGAAGGAGACAACATTCAAACAAAATTTAGACAGAATAAAATGAAAAAGTATTAGTGTTCAGGAGGGATTTGGAAAGGCTTCTTGTAAAAATCAAATTTAACTGGAACTTGAGGGAAGTGGGGTATACCAGGATGCAGAAATGAGGGAGACAATTCCAGGCATGGAGAAAGGCCAATGAAAATTCCTGCAGTTGAGAGGTGTGAGAAATAGCAAAGAGGCAGGTGTCATTGGATTGATTGCAAAGTATGGGGGTTGGAGGGAGGTAAAAGGGGAAAGAGTAAGGTGTGAAAATGGGATGGGATATGAAGGACTTTGAATGCCAACCAGAGGATTTTATATTTGACCCTGGAAGTGATAGGGAGCCACTGGAGTTTATTTAATTGGAGGGATAGAGGAGGGGGAAGTAACTGACCTATGCTTTAGAAAGGTCAATTTGATCAATTTGATCCATCTGTGTGGAAGATGGAGTAGAATGGGGAGAGACTTGTGGCAGGCAGACTAGCAAACTGTTGAAGAAGTCCAGGTACAGATTATGAGGGCCTGGACCAGAGTGGAGGGAGTGATAGAGGAGAGAAGAGGGCATAGATGAGAGATATTAGGAAGATAGAATCTATCACTCTTTAACTGAGCTATCAAAGAGCATCAGACCAACTGAAAATGGAGGCTAAAACTATCAGCTAAAGTTTTGAAACCTGGTCTGACAACTCAGTTCGCCGGTAACATTGATGGAAGTAGAAGGAAGAAGTGGTCTGTTGTCCATAAGTGTTTCTGGGAGCCAGTTAGCTTAAAATTCTAATATATAACGTTGTCTTGGGCCTACTGAACAATTTGTCCACGTACCCTGACTGAGTTTTCCAAATAACAAATGGTAGGACGTGTGTTTTAACTTTCTGTCCTCTTTCTAATTTTTGTTTTTATAGGTTAAAAGCTAAAGAAGTACAGGTTGTTCTTGGTGAACAAGACCTGATGAAGTCTGAAACCCATGAGCAGAAATTTAAGGTAGAAAAGATATTTGCCCATCCGGATTATCAAGATGATGATGAAATTCCCTCTAATGATATTGGCAAGTGTCTTTTATTATGGGTCAATCCTGGGCATTTTTTCCTGGGTGCTTAGATCTAGAAGATTCTAGAAACCTCTTATTATAAAGCATATAAATTTCTATCCCACTATCCCAATACTTTTTATCTCTTAGGGGACTTTTATAAAATGATGCCCTGGTTCTTAATGGCTTTTTCTTTTGGGGTGGGGAAAAGGGAATGATTTCATTGTTTTGAGCAATAGCCAGTGAGGAAATAATCAGCACCAATGTGGATCAATCCCTGGGAGATGCAGATCATTACCCAACCATGCATTTATTCACTCTGCTTTATCCAGAATGAAAAGGAGTGATGTGGTGTTCCTACTCACTGGTCACTACCCCCAAAGGCAGACCCAATCCCATGGGTCTTGGCTACAGTCTTGAGGTGATCTCATCTGAGGGCCAGGAAATGAGGCAGAATTTTCACTGTGGCTCCTGGGCAGCAGCTAAAGTTAGTTAACATTTTAACTGCCCTGAGGTGCTAACACCAGGCTTCCTCATTTTATTCTATGGGGGGAGTTTGGGAGATAGCTCAGTTACCAGGTATAGGAGAGGGGAGTATTGGAGAATAAAGATAGGTGTGATTAGATTGGAGATAAACTTCAGAACTGGCTATCACAGAGAGAATAGGGTGCAATCAGTCTTCCCACCAACCATTTAGTTGGTTGGAGGGTAAAATTTATCTTTGGCCATGAACTCTCAGTTCTGTGCTCTGGAACTCTCTGGAACTTCGGGCCTCAGGCGATATGAAACTAACTTATGCTGAAGTGGTAATGAGTGATAACAATTTAAAGTGTTTCCTAGGAAGATTTAAATTTAACAGAAATCAAATTATTAGGCTAAACAAATAACACCAGCAACCGAGATATTTCAACCCAATAGATAGAGAAAAATATGTGGGAAGCATTATATCTTCTGGACTTTCTAAAATCAAACTATATGTTCAGTCATCTGCTATACAAGGTTTCCCCTGACATTTTGCCTAGTGTAATTGAGGAAAGGTTATTGTACTTAGAAACAGGAGAGACCTAGGTTTGAATTCTGTCTGGTTATCTTTTTTTTTTAATTTTTAAATTTTTTTGCTTTTTGGAGGGCAGTTGGGATTAAGTGACTTGTCCAAGGTCACGTGGCTAGTTTTTGTGTTAAGTGTCTGAGGCCAGATTTTAACTCAGGTCCTCCTAATTCCAGGGCTGGTGCTCTATTTACTGTGCCACCTAGCTGCCCCTGTCTGGTTATCTTTTAACCTCTCTGAGTGACCATAAAATGGTATGAAAATATGAGTTGTAAGAATCAAATGAGATAATATATCTATTTCATATCATAAAATGCTGCATCAATGTTAGTTGCTATTAGTTCCCTATTATGCCTCAGAAGTCATCACCAAACGTATAAATGAAGCAACTCTGTGCTTCTTAGAAGAGGATTGACCATAGACAGACATGGATAATAAAATTCAGATATTTTTTACCCCAACTCATCTGTAACAGGCTGCAATTGACAAATCTCTTACCAATAATATTCCATAGTAATTTATCATTCCTTCCTTTCTTCATTGTCTAGCTTTGCTCAAATTAAAGCCAGTGAATGGCCACTGTGCTCTGGAATCAAAGTATGTGAAAACAGCATGTATATCTGAGGCACCATTTCCTTCTCAGACGGAATGCTATATTTCTGGATGGGGAGCTACATCAACAGGTAAGATCCTCAGTGAATAACCTCCATTTCTCCCTGCTATCAACATGCCCCCAGTTCAATTAAACAAATATTCTCAGGGACAAAATAAGCCTTGGAGATGGAATTCCTCCTCCAAAAATTGAAATGAAAATGTTGATACTGTTAGTTTCCAAACAAGCTATTTATCTCTTCTGCCTAGATTTAGTTTACAAATGAGAGCACTGTTCTCATGGTATTGTAGATAATCTGTTTTCCAGAATAAAAGGGTCTGGAGTATTATTTCAATTATTTGACAAGAACTAAAAATTGGATTGTTTTCAAACATAGCTATTATTTTAGGGATGTAGTGAAAATTGATTTCCTGCTCCTCTTCTCCCCCTCCATCTCCTCCTTATTTAACTGAAATGGAAACAGGTTTAAATGGATCAATGAATAACAATAAAACATATGTATAATTTGCAAGTTACCACTATGACTGACCAAGAGGGAGTTCTATTTAACTGTCTTAATGGATAATTCAGCACTAACCAGAAAATCATTTTTGTTTCATAAATATTTCTCAATTTTATTTTATTTTTCTTTTTGGAGGGGGGAAGGCAGGGCAATTGGGGTTAAGTGACTTGCCCAAGGTCACACAGCTAGTAAGTGTTAAGTGTCTTAGGCTGGATTTTAACTCAGGTCCTCCTGACTCCAGGGCGGGTGCTCTATTCACTATACCACCTAGCCACCCCTGTTTTTCAATTTAAAAAAGTTTCTACCTTATTACATTCAGGGTTACAAGTTGCGGAGAGTCAGATTTTAGTTCAAGGTAAAAGACAACTTCCTAACATTTTTGTCGTTGTGTGGTCATTTCAGTCGTGTCCAACTCTTCCTGACTCCATTTGGGGTCTCCTTGGGAGAGATACCAGAGCAGTTTGCCATTTGCTTCTCTAGCTCATTTTACAAATGAAGAAGCTGAAGCAAACAAGGTTAAGTGACTTGCTCAGGGTCACACAGCTAGTATGTGTCTGAGGCCAGATTTGACTTCACGAAGATGAGTCTTCTTGACTCCAGGCTTGGTATTCCATCCACTTCTCCACCTAGTGGCCACATACCATTTAAAGCTATGCAAACGTAAGATTAGGGAAGGAGTGGGTTCCCTCTTACTGAAGGTCTTTAAACAAAGGCTGGATAACCACTTGTTGGATATTTTTACAAAGGGAATTTTCTACCAAGTCACAGACAACTAACTGGTCTCTGAAGTTACATTTATGTCTGAAATGTTGTCATTCTGAAATTTCATGGAGCTAGAAGGTATAGGTTATAGGTCTGTATTTACCCAAGGATATTTTAAAAGACTTGTTGGTTTTTAATAGTCTCCTTGTATCTCCCTGTGTTAATGTTGTTTAGCTTTCTTCTAAGCTAAACAGAAACCATCTGTTTTCTAAACCTCAAACTACTATGTGGAAAATAACTGAGTTACTTTAAGTTGTATCAACAAATATTCTTTGAATGAAAGAATGAATGGGTCATACACAATTCTAGTTTGCCAGAGTCTGGTTAAATTTCATTGCAGTATAATGGGTAAAAATTAGCTTAAAGGTAGGTAGGTGGAATAGTGGATAGGATGAAGGGTCTAGAGTCAAGAAAACCTGAGTTTAAATTCAGTCTCAAGTTCAATAACTAGTTTGGGACCCTGGGTAAGTCACTTAACTTCTGAATGCCTCAGTTTCCTCAATTGTAAAATGAATATAATCATAGCACCTACCTCCCAGGGCATTATTGCAAGGATGAAATGGAATAATATTTGTAAAGCACTTAGCATAGTGCCTGGAACATAGTAGATGCTTAATAAATTTTAATTTCCTTCCTTCCCTCTTCTTAGAAGCAGGAGACCCACATTCTTGTGTGTTACTTTGGGTTAATCATTTGGAACACTCTAAATGTCAGTTTCCTGATCTATAAAAAATGGAGGGATTAAGCTAAAGCCCTGGGCATACAAAATGTAGAACAACTGACAATAGATTATAAACTACCTTAAAATTTTAGCAAAATAAATTGGTGTCTTATTAGCTAGTATACAAGATCAAGTGGTCCAACAGGGCCCAATCTGCCTGCCACTGTGCATCAGATGTCATGCTAGCAGACTTGGGTCAATTAACAATTATAGTTGAAGCTGAATGTAATTAAGCATATAATTAAGTTCACACAGTCCACATGAATTTAAATTTTTGATCAAATGGCTTATTATTAAAAAAAGAAAGAAAAACTTGGATGATGCTGCACTAGTCAATTAATGAAAGAGCATTTATTAAGTGTCTAATATGTTCTAAGCAGGGCAACTAGGTGGTGAAGTGGGTAGAACATTGGGCTTGGAATCAGGAAGACTCATCTTCATGAGTTCAAATCTGGCCTTAGACACTTACTAGCTCTGTAGCTCTGGACAAGTCACTTAGCCCTGTTTGTCCCAGTTTTCTCATCTGTGAAATGAACTGGAGAAGAAAATGGCAAACCACTCTGGTGTCCCTCCCAAGAAAACCCCAGATGGGGTCTCAAAGAATCAGAAACGATTCAAACAACTGAACAACAACAATAAATGTTCCAGGCAAAAAGAGGCAAAAGATAGTCCCTTCCTCAAGAAGCTCACAGTCTAATAAACCAGATGACCTCCAAAGTACCTTTCAGCTGTGTGATTGCTCCATCTAAATGAGTTTTATTATAATGTAGTGGAAATATGCAGTAATTCTAAAGTGATACAAATCATAAAATTTTAATAATAATAATAGCAACAACAGTAAACAATATTTATAGAGCCCTTTATGTTTTGCAAAGTGCTTTATAAATATATTCTTGGAAACCTTAAGAAAATGATAAATGTTGGAGAGTCTATGGGAGAAGAGGCACATTAATGTACTGTTAGAAGCTGTGAATTGGTTCGACCATTCTGAAAAACAGTTTGGAATCATGTCCCCCAAATCACTAATTTGTGCATACCCTCTGACATAGGTTTTTGCCTATTAGTGGTATCAAAGCCCAATGAAATAAAAGAAAGAAGAAAATAACCTGAATGTGCCAAAAACATTTAAAACAACTTTGTGTGGGTGGATGGGTAGGGGCAGGTAGATGGGTGATGATAAAGAACTGGAAATTGCTGAACAAATTATAGAATATTAACAAAATAGAATAACAATATGCTGTAAAAATGATTGAAACAGAGAAACGTGGGAAGATTTGTATGACTTGATGCAGAGTGAAGTGAGCAGAACCTAGAAAATAATTTATACAATAATATTGTAAAGACAAACAACTTTTAAGACTTAAAATCTCTGATTAATACAATAACTCCAATTTCATAGGACCAGTGATAAAACATGCTCTCTACCTCCTGACAGATTAAGAATTCAGTATGGAATGAGACATATAGTTTCTGGATGTGACCAATGTCAGGTTTTGTTTTGCTTGACTAAGTATATTTGTCGCAAGAGTTCTGGTTTTCTTTCTCCCCTTGTGGAAGGGGGGGGCAGAATCAATTTCTGTTAAATGAAAAATGTTTTTTCATTTAATTCTTTTTAGCTTAAGAAGAGCCCTTAAAGTTCATCTCATTTAGTTCTCTCATTTTATAGATGAGAAAACGGAAGCCTAGAGAGGTAAAATGATTTGCCCAAGGTCACACAGATAGCAAATGGCAGAGTCAAGTTTTGAACCCAAGTGTTCTAATTCCAAATTCAGCATCCTTTCTGCTTCATCTTTCTGAATGTGATTGGTCTCAACAATGACTATTTGGCACTTTGTAACCAGAGAATGATAATACAGACCAATGAAAATATTTGTATATTTTTATATATGTTTCATATTTTTACAGGAAAATTTTGCCTCTGGAAAGTTGATAATCTGATTTATTTGAGGGGTGGTCATGAGGGAGACTATTATTTATCTTGAGGAGAGGCAGTCTAGTTTCATGAATAAAGTGTTTGACTAGAAGTCGGGAAGACGTGAATCTAAATTCTGCCTCTGACATTTACTAGCTGTGTGACTTTGGACAAGCCCTCTCTGAGCCCCAGGCAATTAATTTCCTAAGACTTATCTGCTAAGCAATAGAGGGTTTGTTTTCTATCTTATACTGGAGGGAGTTAACTGGACCACTGAAATGACATATTCTTGAAGTAGTAATATGTTGACTTAGCTTGAGAACATGTTTAACAGCCTCCAGAAGTCTTGCTGCTTCTTGAAAAATTCTCCCTTCTTACCTAAATTTTGTGACTTCTCCCTATAACCTTGATAGTATTAAGATTCTCCATGTTTCCTCAAGAATATTTGTCCTTTATTCTCATGAAGGAAAAGCATCTCGCCATCTCCTGGATGCAAAAGTCCAACTGATCTCCAGATCTCGTTGTAATGCTCCAAACCAGTATAACAACTTGATAGATGACACCATGATCTGTGCAGGCAGACAGGGGACTGATTCCTGCCAAGTATGTCATATTCCATTAATCTAACTTGGTTGGGAGGGATTGGCTGGGGGAGGGGTGCGTCTTTTATTAAATTTTATAGTACTATAGAAATAATGGGTAACTAGGTGACACAATGTATGAGTGTCTCACCTAGAGTCAAGAAGGCAACAACAAAAAACAGAAAGTATGGGTAAGAGTTAACAAAGTCTTGAACAAGAAATGGAAGACCCTAGAAGGACAGGTGGTATTTTCCTCACTATTGCAACTGAAATCAAGGGTTTCAGAAGAGAAAGGCAAATTTGGGGACTAAACATCCTGTTAAGATAATTTCTAAGAACAAGATTTGTTTTTCTGTGTCATTGTTTAAAATACAGAAATGAGAATTTCTTTAGTAGGGATGGAGTGCATCTAACAAGGGCTGTTTGGTTTTTGTTTTTGTTTAATATATTTGCCTGAAGTCAAGGTATGAAATGCAAACTTTTAATATCTAGATATTTTATAGCTCTCTTATTTCTTCCAAAAGCAAAGAAACTATAATTCCTTGGCTTCTCCTAGTGATATTTTCATGCTTCAAAAGGTAGAGGAAGCAATTAATGGAATTGTTATTCTAAACCTATTCTGGTAAACAAAGAAAATTAGCTTCTGGGGAGGAAATGAGAACTTTGGATGGAAGTGACGTATCCATCTTAGAATTTGTAATGGAAAAGTCTTCTCTTGGAAACACACCCAGCAAACTGACAAAAAGGAGAAAAGGTGGAAATATTCAATGTGGGAGGAAGGGGCAGGCCCACTAATACCCTGTTGATAGAGCTGGGAATTGTTCCAAACACTGTGGAAAATTATTTATAATTATGTAGGGGGAAAAATGACTAAAATTTCCATGCCTTTTGACCCAGAGAATCTACTGTTTGGCATATACCCCAAGAAGGTCAAAGACAGAATGAATGATGTCACATAAAACATGACAATACCTAATGTGGTAGTAAAGAAATGGAAACAAAGTGGGTGTCCATTGAGTAGGGAATGATTAAACCAATGTGTTACATGGATGTAAGGGTGTATTACTGTACTGAAAAAAATGATAAATATGAAAAATTCAAGAAAACATGAAAAGACATAAGAATTGATTCTAGGAAAAAGAATATGCACAATAATGTAAGCCAAAAGAAAAACAAAATGAAACAGAACGTTTATAATTTTATGATCAAACTTATTTTGAGGGAAGAGATGAAAAAAAAGTCCCACTCCTTTCACTGGAGAGAGATGGGAAACTGTGGGTATAAAATGTCCCCATGCCATCAGTCACAGATAATGTGTCGGTTGACGGTGCTTTTCTCACTTCAGCTTTGTGAGGTAGATTGTGCAATTACTATTATTTCTAGGTCAGAAGTAAGGAAACTAAAGGTCAGAAAAGTGAAATTTTGCCCAAGACATAAATAAGTAATAAAGTAGAAAATTCAACCAAAATCAAGTGCTCTTTCTATTTTTATCATATTAGCCCTAATTATACCAATGTCACCTCCTTGTATTTACATAAGAATTTTTCCTGTCCTGTTGCCATGCTGTGTATGGTATGACTCTAGAAAATTGGTGCTAATGACTAAAGTAGAGTTTTTAGATTATCCATGATTTTGAATCATCTGTTGTATCCTTATCCCCTATTGCCACAGACAGGATGGCCTTATGGATCCAACCACAGGGATAATCAAGAAGCTTTGACTATCAGTCTAAAGCAAAGGAAATAGGGAATGGACCACAAGTAGGGATTAGAACCTAGGGAAAAATAAATAGTGTTTCTTTACTCCTATCCTAGGACTGAGAGGAGTCACTACTCATTCTCTTCCTCTTCCCTTTGGCATCACCTTCATGGCAGACCCCACCCCCCACAAACAATTGTGTTATTACTACAAGGTTAACTGTCTTATTTTCCTCTAGGGTGATTCTGGTGGCCCTTTGACCTGTGAAAGGGATGGCAAATACTACCTCTATGGGATTGTGAGCTGGGGTTTTACATGCGGAAAGAAACCAGGAGTCTATACTCTAGTGACCAAGTACCACAGCTGGATCAAAGACACCATTCAAGAAGAATCTGGATCACAGTAGACAGTGCCTAAGCTAGTAGCTGATAAAGGCACAAGTAACAGCATCTTTAACTCCATCCTCCTCTTCAACACATTATTACCTTATTGGTTGAAACAAACAAGGAAGATCCACTCCCAAGAAGCAAACAATCAGAGAAGAACAGAGAGTATTGGATTGATCAAGATTAATCAAGAAACCTGTGTTCTAGTCCTGACTCACTAACTAACTGTGTTGGTCACGGGCAAATCACTTCCTTTCTCAAGGCCTGTTTCCTCATCTGTACAACGAGAGACAGTTGGATCATGTGTTCTGCAAAGTCCCTTCTAGCCATAGCCAACCAATTTGAAGAGTTTCACTGGGGCTGAACAGAAATAATCTCCACTTTTACTGGGCTTGTCTTGTCCTCCATGACTCTCTAGACATCATTTTCACAATAGCTCACCATGTCCCCTTATCATCTCTTATCATTTCCAAGGGAATCATGGAAGGAACCCTAAATTCTCCAGGATTACTTTCTTCACTTCATCTGTCTTTGTAGTCTAGAAATCATCATTCCTGGTGCACAGGGCCAGTCCAAAAACAGTCACAACACAGACCCTTATAGAATGGACAAGAGTGACCCCAGTAATGTCTGACCATCTTTATTCAGCACCACACATGGAAGAGGAGCTAGACAGAACCAGCGTTCAATATGGGCTATTAAAATATTGAATTGAATATATAAAGACCTTCATTTCTTTTCATGGTGACACTGTTTTCCAAAAATGTTTTAAAAGAAAAAAAAAGACATCCAAGAATAACAAAGCTGATTTTCAAAAATGGTGAGGACGGGGTGGGTGCTGTTATGCACCTTAGGCAATCAGGACCCCTCCTAACATGTGAGTCCAGCCCTTCAAACCCCAAGAATCTAAAATGTGCCTTTTGGGGGGACCTGAGAGGATGGGGGAATGGGGGGAAGGGTGCTACTTCTATATCCAGTTTCTCTGTCAAACATTCTGCATGGGGGCTGCTCATTTACAAACTGATGTGCCTTCTTCCGTTTCACATGCAAAATCTCAGTAGCATCCGGGTTCACATTCCCCTGGTTATTGTCTCTCTCCCCATAGGGATCGGTCCCTGCCTGTGGAAAGGAAAAGACCCCATCTGAGTGAAATCCAGAGCCCTCCTAAGAAGAGTCTAAGATGCCTCAGGACATTTATAACTTCCATTTCTTCCCCCCTTTCCTGTGCCCCCCCCAGTATGTCTTCTCTCCCATCCCCCCAAAAAATCCAAAAAACAAAAACAAAAACCCTTAAGGCAAGAGAAGGGAGAAGGAAAGTTCAGCGTCTCATTTGGACAAGGCGTCTTTACTCTGAAGGAGGCAGAGCTCAAAACAAAAACCATTTCAGTTGCCGAGTCTCTGACCCTTTCAACCAACATAAATAAGCAAGTAGTAGAGCCTGAGACGTGGGCTGCCCTTGCTCAGGATTGATGTGGTGATGCCCAGTTTTCCTCTTCAGGACATGAGAGACACCCTGTGGGAGGCTGAACCTGCGGTTCCTATGCCTCGTCATCTCAGATCCAGGAAAATAGGCACCTTATTGGCATGGTGCTTCATGTTTCTTGAGTGACAGCCCAAAATAAACTGAAGAGGAAAATGGGATGAGTTTGTGGTTTTGAAGCTTCCTCATAGGATGGGGCAAGTTTGAGTCAAAATACTTACATGAGGTCTTGGGCCCTGAGCATTGGCCAGTTCAGCTGCCCTTCTAGCCATTTCCACTTTATAGGAGCCTGGAGGAGTCCAACCAATGCCTCTAGTCAAGTTCAAGTCGGATTTATACTTGACCTGAATTGAGGGTGAGGGTGGAGGGCAAAGTGGAGAAAAATAAAACATCATTGGGGTTGGGTGATTTTAATGGGTTAGAATTCAGGGGTGGGGAACCTGCAACATCAAGGCCCCATGTGGCCCTCCAGTGCCGCTCTTTGGATTCAGTCAAAGGGCCGCACTTGAGGACCTAGAGGGCCACATGTGACCTCAAGGCCGCAGGATCCCCACCCCCGGGGTTAGACTGTATCTACAAAAACAACTGGGAGTCAAAGATTTTCTTTTTTCTGCCAGTGGAGAATGCCATGAGCTTCTCCATCTTGTATGAAAAGATCCCTCACATGCAAAGGAGAACACACTGGTTCCTCACAGCACTCTCCCTTCCCTCTTTCCTTTGGGGGAATTAACCATAATAGGGGACAGTGAGAAAGGGCAGTGGGCTGGAAGTCAGCAGACCTGAAATCGAATACTGCCCCTACCACTAACTAGTCATAGAACTTTGGGTTTTCCCATTAGGGGACTTGATTTCTCCCTCTGTAAAATGAGGGTAACTGGCCTGAATGAGCACTAAAATTCCTCTCCATGCTCATACCCAACATCAGGTGTTTTTATCCTGGGGTCCATGGATCCCCAAAGGTTTGTGAATAGTTCAGCAAGGGCTGCAGACTTGGATGGGGGAAAAAAGGATGCTTTTTTCACAAATCTTTGGTTCCCTTTGAAATCCTATGTATTTCATTTTATGCATTTTAAAATGTTATTCTGATGCACGTCAATTGGTGGATGGCTGAATAAGTTGTGATATGTAATGATGATGGAATAATATTATACTACAAGAAATGATAAGCAGGATGCTCGCAGAAAAAGCTAGAAAGACTTACATGGGTTAATGCAAAGTGAAATGTAATGGGTACAAAGTAACAGCAATGTTGTAGGTTGATCAGCTATGAGTGACTTAGCTGTTCTCAGCAATGCAATGTTCCATTACAACTCTGAAAGATTTAGGATGAAAAATGCTATCCATTCCCAGAGAAATAACTGATGGTGTCTGAATACAGATCAAAGCCACTTTTGTTGTGTCTGTTTCCACTTTCTTTATTTTTCTTGAGGTTTTTTTGGTTTATGTTTTCCTTTACAAACATGACTTATGGATATGTTTTGCATGACATATATAACCTATATGGAATTGTTTGCTTTCTCAGTGGCAGGAGGGGGGAGGAAGGGACAGAATCTGGAACTCAAAGTTCTAAAAACAAATGTTAAAAATTGTTTTTACATGTAACTGGGGAAAAATTAGATACTAAATAAATACAAAAAAAGTTATTCTGAGAAACGGGTCCACAGGCTTCAGTAGAGGGGTCTGCCAGAAGGGTCCATGACACAAAAAAGGGTAAATGTCCCTTTTCTATATGTTTCTACATGAGCTCAAGTTTCACACTGTCAGGCATCCAGTAGTGAAATATATAGTACTATATTCCACATAATGCTCCCCTGAAGCATGTCATTTCTCATTAAGAGCATTAAAACACTGGAAACCAGCCCCAATAAAACAATTATAAACTGTAGTTGAAATCTGGTCCATTGGAATACTTTGAAGCTCTGCTATAAAGCCATTCAACTGATCACCCATTTATAGCATGACTTTGTTCATGAAGGAATTATCAGAGTTGAGATGGATAGCAGTAGTGCCTAAAGATTTATATTGACTCTGGAGTCAGAGGAGCCGAGTTCTAATCCTGTCTCAGGCACTTACTACCTATGTAACTTTGGACAAATAATTTCACTTCCTTGAACCTCAGTTTCCTCCTCTGTAAAATGAGCTTAGATTAAATGGTTTCTAAGGTCCCTTCCAGCTCTAAACCTAGGACCCTGCACCAGCTTATCAAAACCCCTCAACAACCACTATTTTTAGTAGTAGCTATTTTTTAGCTATTTTTAGTAGTAGCTATTTTTAGCCCCATTTTACACATATAGAAACTCAGGGTGAGAGAGACTGTCACTTGTCCAGGGTCATCCAACAATTTGTAAATGTCAGAGGTAGGTTTTGAACCCAAGCCTTCCTAATACTCAGTCCACTCTATCCCCTAACCCCTGGTGCCCTGTTGGTAAAGAACGAGTTAATGAAGTTAGGAATTCCTCTGCTGCTTCTGGGTTTTAAGATGATGAAAAGAGTGAAAGAGTATGAGAAGGCTGAGAGAAGCCTGTGGTCACAGACTTACATCACTCTGCAGTTTGTGGGCCCTCTGGGCATGTTTCAGGTTCAGCTGCTCTGGGTCACAGGTGTATTGGTGCAAGTGCTGTCTGTAGTGGACATCGCTGGCCAGCTCCTGGCTCTTCTTTGCGTGGATAAACCCAGGTTGGTCCATCCGGCTCTGGAACCGTGGCCTACTCTGGATGAATTCCCTTTTGTACTCATTGTCACTCTGGAGTTTCCCCATGGTGAGGAAGTGCTTTGTCCTTGGGTCGTCGTTTACACTGCGGTACCCGATCAGAAGTCCCCGATCCCTCAGGAAGGCCTCTTTGTACTTGAACTATAGGGAAAAAGGGGAGAGCTCACTGTTTGTTCTTAGGCATGCCAGTCTCCTTTGGTGACACCCTTATCTGCCAGACCACCTCAGTGGATTTCCAATCACTATGATATATGGGGGAGAAAGAGAGAGACAGAGAGAGAGAGAGAGAGACAGAGAGAGAGAGAGAGAGAGAGACAGAGAAAGAGATAGAGAGACAGAGATAGAAAGACACAGAGAGAAAGACAGAGAGAGAGAGAGAGAGAGAGAGAGAGAGAGAGAGAGAGAGAGAGAAGGAGGAAGAGGAAGAGGAGAAGGAGAAGAAGAGAGGAGAGAGAGTGAGGGAGGGAGAGAGTTTTATAGATATACAGATATATATGTATAAAGAGTCATAGATATACAGATATGGATACAAATATAGACATATATATCTGTATATCTATATGTCTCTATACATCTGTGCATATATTTATATATACACACAGAAAAATGTATATATATACACACACATAGAAAGATGTAGATATATACATCCATATATATACACATCTATATCTACTCATGTATAGATATATGTATAGATCATACATATAAATAGATAAAGATATAACAGAGGGTAGGGTGCTGGACCTGGAGTTAAGAAGAACTAAGCTCAAATTTGACCTCCAAAATTTACTAATTAGCAGTGTGACCTCAGGCAAGTCACTTAACTCTGTTTTAGTTCACCTCTGTTAACCTCAGTCTCCTCAACTGCAAAATGGGGATAATAATAGCACCTACCTTTCAGGGTGATTGTAAGAACCAAATAAATGAGATAATATTTAGTTTTTAACGGTGCTCAGTACAGTGTCTAGCACACAGTAGGTGCTAAATAAAGACTTATTCCCTTCCCCCTCCCTTCTGTATATGGCTCCAGAAAGAAGAAAAATGTGTCTCCTCACAGTCATCACTTTCCCCAGTCTAGATTTAAATGATCCAACCCAAGTTCCCTTCAAAGGAGGGGTTTTTTTTAAGTTCACGATTCAGCTTCTTGTTAATTGGTTTTGTGTGCCATTTACTTTTAAGCATGTAATTTTTTTTTAACTACATCCCTTCTAAACCATTCCTGGCTAAGGTCTCCAATGAAATATATAACTAGGGAGCAAGTGGGAATTGTTTTCCATGAGTCCCAGCTGTCTGTTTCCAAATCATAGTAAAGCTACATAGACAGGGATAGTGGATGCAGAGGGAGAGGTTTGGGCCGGGGTTACTTACATCACTGGCAATTTCTCGGGAGGCTCTGGCAGTCTGGAAAGGGATGGCATCCAGCCTGAAGTCATAGCCAGCTGCTCGGATCTGTTCCCAAGAGGTCTTATATGTTTTCTAAAGTTAGGAAAGAAAAAGAGAAAGAGAAGAGAATAAGATGTTTTAAGTGTCACATGAATTTATTTCAAGTACTAAATATCCTCCTTGTGGTTACTTTAAACAGGATCCTTTAGACACAGACACGAGTAGTAATGAGTGCTTCATTCTGAGAATTTGTTCACTCCTGAATTCATTCATTCAGTGCGCATTTAGGGCAGCTACTCTGTGGAAAACATTTTGAAGTTCTTGATAATCAGTAAAACTTTGCAATTAGCATTTACATATGTGTGTATGTATATATATATATATATATTATTCCATAGTTTATAAAAGTCTTTCATATCTGACCTGTAAAATGGCTCTGTTTTCAGATGTCACAAATATTACTCCCCCCCTTTTACAGATGAGAAAAACAGAGGTTCAGAGATGTGAATCTATTTGCCCAAGGTCACAGAACCAAAGTTGCAGTTAGGACTAGAACCCAGGTCCCCCAGCTCTTGGCTTGGCTTCACTACCCTTAACACCCCTCCATGCTGTCTTTTGACACAGCCTCCTGGGCTTTGCAGCATCTGAACATTAGAATGAAAATTTTCAAGGGAAAAAAACTCGACTCTTCAAACCTTTCCAACACCTTGGTCCTAATGTCCCAGCATATGTATTTTCATTAGCTCCTCTGGCTTTATGGGAACCCATTCAGCCTAACTTTGATGCCATACAATGCATTTTTGTTCTGAGGTGCCCTAAATCTAGTTTCCACCCCTGGCGCCAACATCTAGGCAAGAGCCTTCACTTGCATTTAATATACTGTCAAAAACCCTGGTTGAGTATGTGCCCCATGCATTTAATATCTTCCTCTATCAGTGTCCTCTTTCATTCTTTCCCTTTCAAGTTGTACTTACACACCCCCCAGGTATTTGTAATCATTTCCTTCAGGAGGTCTTCAGGTAGAGCTCCACATCACCAATATAGGCATCAAACTCTTCAGAGCCTTCATGTGTTAAAGAGGTTTTTCTCTCCCAAAAAATAACTGAGGGGATCCATGAAAGGTGTCGCATGGAGATCTCAGTGGATAGCTGTCCTTTATCCATCCACAGAGAAGGGAGGCAGCAGGAGACAGTTGTTAGACCATCAGCCTAGCAGATTGAAAAGCTGTGTCCTCAGCCCAGCTCTGTTGATGACTGCTCTGTGAGTCAGATAGGGCAGGTCACTGACCTAGGTGGGCTGGATGGGGAGGGGGCTTTTAGTTTTGCCCCCTGAAAAATGAGGTTCATCCTAGTGGTTTCTATTTCCCAGGGGGGCTTATAACATTGATCAGAGAAGGTGGCACAGAGAAAAGGGAAAAAATAATACCATCATGCACTATCCCTAAGTCTTTAGCTGGGTTAATGTATGTAAGACGACCAAACCAATCCAAGCCTGGTCTGTATCATTACAGCTGTTGTCATCAATATCAACGACCAACATTTATTTAGCATCTACTGAGTAACAAAGATTGTGCCAGGCATTGGGGATATAACCATATAAATCCATGTGGATCAAGCCACAGTTGGTTACACATACAGAAAGACAAAATGTCTGGATTAGCTATGTTACAGTCCAGGTCAAGGGCCAGGGGTCCACAAGAGGTGGAAGGAGAATGACCAATATCCTACATTATACCTCCTGTTTGGATGATCTGACCAAGGAGGTTCCTGAAAAGAATGGCATCAAAATGGTTTTCCCTTTACCAAACCTAGAAACTCTACCACCATGATATTATAGAGACAACATGGAGGAATGGATAAAGAGCTGGACTTAGAGTCAGGAAGACTTGAGTTCAAACACCACCTCCTACTAGCTGAGTGATTTTGGGGGAGGCATTTAGGATCTCTCAGTCTCCTCACCTGAAAAGTGCAGACAAAAACACTCCTAGTACATACCTCACAGAGTTGATGTCATGATGATTGAATAAAAATGTGAGTGATGCAACTTGTATAGCCATGGAGCACCATGGCAA
The DNA here is from genome assembly GCF_028583685.1 of Petaurus breviceps papuanus. Lineage (NCBI taxonomy): Eukaryota > Metazoa > Chordata > Mammalia > Diprotodontia > Petauridae > Petaurus > Petaurus breviceps. The sequence goes on from NW_027186296.1 coordinate 89,132,184, forward strand.
TGCCAACTGTTATTAATATATAATGAGCCCAACTGTGTTAGAGTCAGACAGGATTGTAGAGATCATTTAGTGTGATGCCCTCACTTTACAAAGGAAGCAACTGAGTCCTAGACAGAAATGATTTTGTCACAGAGATGACACAAGGACTCTTCATACACGCTCCACAGGGCAGCTCTTTGCAGAGGTAATACATTCTGCATGAGTCCACTTCAGATGGGTCCTGGAGATCCCACCCTCAGCATAAAACTCCAGGTTCCCATATTTCTAGTCTTCCCCATACCCTGGACTTTTTTTTAATTAAAGGCTTAAGTTAATAATACCTGCTTAGTTAAAGAAGGTCCAGATGGAATCAGGAATCCAGAACTTCATCTTGCCTCCTCCCCCCCCTCCCAATTCATTTCCCTGGCACCCTTTCCCCCAGGGTAACTTCCCTCTGTATACTATTTGCTATGTTGTAATAATTTCCTGCCTCCTTCTCTCTCTCTCTCTCTCTCTCTCTCTCTCTCTCTCTCTCGATCTCTCTTTCTCTCTGTCTCTCTCTCTCTCTCTCTCTCTCTCTTTTTTTAATCTGTTGAGGTTTTTGCCTTGCCACTGGGAGTCTTTACATTGCGCGGGTCCTTTGATGGGAACCCTGGGCGTTCTTCTTCTTGATCACAGTATGCTCAGTTTTGTCCTCATCCTCACACATTAAAGCCATTTGATTTTTAGTTATTTCTGCTGCCTTACAAATATCAATGGCTTTCTTTGCCCAGGAAGGTCAGTTTCCCTCTACAGTCTTCCGTGTACTGTGCTTGATCCAATTGTACACACCCCACATGCCCTCCCCCAAAAAGTACTCTTTCATAAGAGGTTCACGAGTTCTCCATAGCCACATACCCCAGCTGGCAATTTCAGTTCACCGCCTCTGATGATTGGTAGCGGTCGCTAGAGGCAAATGTTCAAGATCCTGTGCGGGCCTCCCCTTCTTAAGAATCCCCTGCAAAGGGCTGCCTATTTTATCCTGGTTTCCAAACCTGCCACAAGCAGGTGACGAGAAGTCTCCGATGAAGGCACTTCCCACATTTCAGGGAGATTAACAAGAGATGCCTTTTGCCCGAGCATTGCCAAAGGAAAGGACTCTTTGACCCAGGGGGAGATGGGCCCACCTAAGCTGCTATTCTAAAATTATCCTTCTCGCTCCCATCAAAAGCTTCAAATAATAATAATAACTTATATTTATAAAGCACGATTCACTGCAAAGTATCCCATGGTGCTTTACAAACTCCACAAACTGATACACACATAAAATAGAAGAAGCATCTTGCCATCCTCTGAGAAGTAGCCACCTCCGGGGTGAAAAGTGACAGCTGCTTAACCACAAGGAGCCACAGGACACAATAGGAAAGACAGGGAGGGAAGAATGGCTGAACTCTGGGTGGCCCATTGCTACCACATTTGGACACACTCAGACCATGTTATTCTGATCTGACAGGTTTCTTTTGATTCATCAGCCTCACTTCCTGTTATCATAGGATCACAGCCCCTGAGGACAAGCTGCCACCTATTCACTTAGAATCAGTAACTTCAAATCCTTCCTGGTAACAGGGCAGCCTTTGGTATGGCTTAAAAACAAGATTCCTCCATTATGTACTCACAGGGCATATGTCTAAGGGAAACAAAAAAAGGATTTCGGCCACAGGCAGGGGAAATGTGGACTCATATTCATTCGTCATTCATTCATTCATCCATTCAACAAGTATTTATTAAAGTCCTACTAGGTGCAATTACAAAGTGATTTCATGGTGAAAGGAACAACTCTGAGGTTGACACTTTCTCTAGAGTAGGGACTCTTGACCACGTCTTTGTGTCAAGGACCCCATTGGCAGTGTGGTAAAGCCTTTCAGGTGAACTCTTCTCAGAGCAATGTTTTTAAGAGCATAAAATAAAATACATATGACTACAGAGGAAACAAATTATACTGAAATACAGTTGTCAAAAATTTTTTTTTCAACAGGTTCACAGATTCCAGGTTGAGAACCCCTCCTCTAAGGCTAAACCTACTTATTGCCTTTATAATGACTAGGAAACTTTATAAATAAGGATGTAATTTTTTTCCCATCCAAGTTCATAGAACTCCTGAAATCTATTTAAAGACTCTTTAGAGATCCATAGATCCCTGGTTAAGAACTCCTATTCTAGAGAAAAGTAAATCTATTTTAAGGTCTCTAAGTTTCAGCTAGGTGGTACAAAGGCTAGAATTCCAGGTCTGTAGTCAGGAAGACTCATCTCGCTAAGGTCAAATCCAGCCTCAGACACTTACTTACTAGTTGTTACCTTGGGCAAATCTCTTAACCCTATTTGTCTCAGTTTTCTCATCTATAAAAGAAGCTGGGGAAGGAAGTGGTAAAACACTCCAGTATCTTTGCTAAGAAAACCCCAAATGGGGTCACAATGAGCAACAAAACCAAAAATTTCATTGAGATGCAGAACTATCACCTTATCAACAAGAACAGGAAAATATATGTTCTGGATAATAAATGAAGACAACATCAACAGTCAATGTAAATCCTACCTGAAGCTTATCCAGGCCAAATAAAAACACAGCAGTGATGGCTTTGAAGCCAAACATAGAATTGTAGAATATTAGAACCAGAAGAGCCCTTAAGGCTCAACCCTTTTATTTACAGAGAGGGAAACTGAGGCCTAGAAAAAGGAAGTGTTTGCCCAAAGCTACACAGTGAGTGACCACCAAGGACTAGAATATGGGTCTCCTGATTCCTGGTTCAGGGCTCTTTTCACTAAGCTGCCCTTATTCGTGATTGTATTTATTTGTTTTTCCTAATCAATAATACCCAGTTTTTATAATAATAGCCAACATAAGAATAGCTAGCACTAATATAGCACTTTAAGGTTTTGCAAATCACCTTACATGTGTTACCTCATCTGATCACTGAAAAACAGAAAGACAGAACAGGAAGAATGTTTGTTCACTCACGTCACTAAGATGAAGAGCATTCAGACGGGCCCGGATGAAGTCGGGGTGATCGGGGAGGAAGGTGTATCTGTGCATTGATTCTGAGTCCCCAGCTCTGTAGAGACGCTGTCAAGCCAAAAGAGGTTCCCGTTTAAATATACAGTATAACTTGTGGTGCTGCATTTCCATAGAATTCAGAACATCACGGACAGATCCGTATGAAAATCATTATAACAATACATATATTCCTTTGCACATCTCAGAGTTTTTACTGCTGTCTTGACCATGTACTCAATTGTTTTGCTCAGACAAATGGGCATATAGAAAAATGCACAGACAGGGCAGATTTTTGACAGATCCCTTTAAAGCCATACTTCATCTAGTGTTCTACTACTCTCCGTCTATAAAAAGATGAAATAACCTATAACACTGACTGACTGACACATACCCGTCTGTAATTTCATTACAGATCAATGCCTCATCTACACTTTACAATCTTAGAGAATTTCCTGGGAGTACTGAGAGAATACATGACCTGCCCACAGTCACTCGGGTCATTCATGATAGATAGGACTTGATCCCACATCTTTCTGACTCCGTCCCCAGCCCTCTATCTATTACATTCTGCTGCCTTTTAGGCATGTGATACATGTATATGTTGATTAGGATATTTGAAGATTTTTTTAAAGAGTTGATCTATAAATAATATAAAAGTTAAAGAGATGGATATTTTATCTGGTAGGGTTCAGTGTCCTATTGGCTTTATAGTGGGAAAACAGAATGCCTCCAGTTCTAATCCCCTCTCAAATACAAAGGCAGACTTTAACTATATGTAACAGGAAAAATAAAGTGGCTTTGTCCTTGGGTGTAAATTTCACATCTTTCCCAATGTCAGGAATATTTTTCTACTTCTGGCTCAACTCATTGAGTACATCTCAGTTTTCTAATTAAGAAAGAGCTAGAGATGCAGATATAAAGATATATATATATATATATATATAGAGAGAGAGAGAGAGAGAGAGAGAGAGAGAGAGAGAGAGAGTGTGTGTGTGTCTGTGAGAGAGAGATAGTGTGAGAGAGACAGAGAATAAGGAAAGAGAATGAGAATGAGAGAGAAGACTATAGCAAATGTACAGAGACTGAAAGGAGAGAGAGACATTTAACTTTTCTATTCTTTGTCTCCAGTTGAGTTAAATTAAACTTTTATCTCCATTGGACTCCACTGAAAATTAATGTGTGTTTGAAATGAATGTGGAAGAGAGCCATCTATCAGGAATGGCTGAGATCAGGAATAACATCAAACCTACATCATTGCACTGCAGGTAGCTATTCTTGGCATGGACTAGGTCTGGGGAGTCAACCACTGTAGTGAACTTGATACTGTCCGGCTTTTGACGATATTTAACCTGCAAGGAATAAAAACAAAGATTCTCATGAAACAAGAGTTCAACTTTTTGAATGCAGTATTACTACAATCAATCCAGAATCGAATATATCAATTACGTATTCAGAAACATAGAGGCACAGGATGCTTCTATGTAATTAGAAGTAGCTTTGGGTCATCGAAGTCTTTTGAAGAAAGGTGCTACAGGTATTAAAGTACAAACTGCTCTAGTATCTCATACTAATGTGCTCACCATTCAACTGAATTCAGTATAAAGTCAATCATATCTAATTCATACTCTATCCCAGAAGGATTTAGTTACTAAAGCATTGAGAGGACTTTATTATATTGTATCACCCACCCATGGGACTGTCCCCCAAGAACAATAGTGAGGCCCTGGGATATTGTAGTTATTCCATTTGGATAAATATATTTTGCTCTGTTCCCTATTCTCATGGTGTTTATATGGTGAATGAACTCTGTGGATGGCAATCATAACTTTTCTCCCAACTCAGTAATACACATCTAAATGTATGTAATAAGTCAAGTCTAAACATATGGAATAAGTCATTAGATCATCTTACTGGTGAGCCTAAGAGTCCTTCAAAATGGCATCATGTAGAAAGTGTTTTCAGTATAAAAAGCTATTATACTCTACATTTGGGTCGATCTGTATTACCATATAGAGTGTTAACATTCCATTCTCTATCTTCATGACTTCATGACTTCAGACTCTCTCTCCTACTTATAAAATTCTCTGTCCCCCCCACCAATACCACCCCCATGTGACAAAGCATTCTAATGGTAAACAATTCCTATAGATGTGCCAAGCCATGAAAGATTTATCAGTACCTCGCTGATGAGTTCACCGGCCTTCTTTACATTTTCTATCTGTGGGGATCTCAGCGCCAGCCAACCCAGTCCCTTCATGTAGTTCAGGTCTGATTTGTAGCGTGACTGCAGGAAGGAAATTTTTGGCTTTTTATCAATGTAACATCTGATAGCTTTGACTATTAGGACTCTTTCGAAAGATCCTTGATTTGTAATAATACTTTGCAGTAATGATTCCTAACAACATTCCAGAGTCTTCCTTCTCTCTGCTCATTCTTGCCATCAAGTTAGACTGTTTGCCTGGATGCATTCTTATAGAAATTATGTAATGGAAACTTGTTCAGGACAGAAAAAGAGGCTTTACCACTGAATCTGACTCATTTAGAACAGAAGATGTAAATGGTTTGTGAGAATGATCTCAAATTAAAGCTCAAATTAACTCAAACCAGCAAAGAATGAGCCTGCCTTTGTTCTTGTTGTTCATTTGTTTTAGTCATGTCCAATTCTTTGTAACCCCATTTGGAGTTTTCTTGGCAAAGATACTAGAGTGGTTTGCAATTTCCTTCTCCAGGTCATTTTATAGATGAGGAAACTAAGGCAAACAGGGGTAAGTGACTTGCTCAGGGTCACACAGCTAATAAGTGTCTGAGGCCAGATTTGAACTCACAAAGATGAGGCCTGGCACTTTATCCACTGCACCACTTAACTGCTAACCACCTGCCTTAGAAAGGCAATATTGCACATCATGATCACTACTCTGAGATTAAAAAATAAATAAAGTTCATGTACTATGGGCAAGTCATTTTTCTGAGCTTCAATTACCCAAAATGCAGAAGTGGCAGTCATAACAACAACCTTTTTTCCTTTGAGATCAACTATCCCAATTTTCACATTTTATCTATGAGAAAAATGAGGAATCATGAAGTTATTGACATGCCCAAGGTGACAAGTAAGGTGATCATTTAACTCAGGTCCTCCAATTCCCAAACCAGTGTTTTCTTTTGTTTTGGTTTGGGTTTTTTTCCCCCTTAGATTACTAGAAATCTCTAGTTTCCTTCAAAACTCAGCTCTTGTCCAAATGAAACCTTTGTTGATCCCCAACCTCAGACACTTACTAGCTGTATGACACTGAGTAAGTCACTTAACCTCTGATTGCCTCAGTTTCTTTAACTGTAAAATAGGTGAATTATAATAGAACCAACCTCATAAGGTTATTGTGAGAATAAAATGAGATAATATTTGTAAAAAGTGCTTAACATATGCTCAGCACATAGTAGGTGGTATTTAAATGTTTATTCTTTCCCTTGAAATGACCTTGCATTTAATGTGTATATATATATATATAATATATCATATATTTATTATGTATATCCTGACAGAACATAAGCTCCTTGAGGGCAGGAGCAGTTTCATTTTTATCTTTGTATCTCCAATATTTAACACTGTGCCTTAAGGCACTTAGGCATTGACTGACTGATTGATTGACTGATAAAATATATTGCTTTATTTGGTGCTCTTGGGATAGAAACTATCCTCTTGATAAAATGCCATGACTTTGGAAAAGTCATGCTAATATACCTGAGAGAATGAGAACTGTGACCATCTTAAAGTCTCATAGGGATCACCCGGACCAGGGGTCACCAGTCTATCATCCTCTAGCTATGGTTCCACAAATCTGGGCTATGAAAAAACAATCCAACAGTCCAGATTTGGTCTAGGGACCCTGGTTTGCCAATCTTGATTTAGGTCGACATCTTCATTTTATGGATGAGGAATCTGAAGCTCAGAAAGAGAAGTCATTTGCTCAAGGTTACCCAAGCAGTAAAGGGAGAGAGTCTGAATTCCAGCTTCTGGTTCCAAATCCCTACTGCACCTCTTCCTAACTAGGTAATTCTGAGCAGGCCACATCAGTTTGTCCAAGACTGAGTTTCTCTAGCAAAGCTGGGCTGGGATTCCTTTCTTAGTCTCTTCTTAGGACCTGCAAGATTATAGCTATAGTCAAAAGGGAACGTGTTGTCTCTATGTACTCCTGGGAAAAAACAATCAGGGCCATTTGGAAACAGTAAATGTGATGAAAGGTATGCCAGAAGTGCAAGATATCATTATTCCTGCCACATGCCCCTTGCCCCAGGATGGAGATAAGTTAAGTCCCCTATGTCCTCCCTGTATTGATGTCCCCACAATCACCTACAATAGAAGTGGTCTCAGCAAATGATCTTTATGGAAATTAGGTTTTTGTAAAGAAAAAAAAATGAAACCTGTAAGGAAATCTAAATTTTGGATCTAAACGAAGCTGATGGCATCCCTTTAATTTAGATAGAAGCTCTGCCATAATGAAAAATGTCACTCCTGAAATCAGGCTTTCTGCCGCGCTCGCTCCTTTCATTCCAGGGTTTACAGCGTTCCTCACAGTTAGCCACAAAGAAGGCTTCTTTCTGATCTACTGTCTAGTGGTTAATGTCCCTGTGCAAATTCTACTTTGCTACCAAACTGGTTAAGAGAGACATCTAAGGTCTCCCTTAACTCAGGTTCAGGAGCGGGTTTCTATGCCCCATGCCAGTAGCTTGCTTTTTATATTGGGATCTTTCAGTCTATACTGGCAACGCTTTTGCCTTCCACTCTGATAAAGAACAGAGGAAATTGGATAAATTTCTAAGTTAGAGAGAATAATCCAACAGGGATTCTTCACAGCCGGGCATTGCTCCTTTCATAAAAGACATGAAGTGGGGAGAGTTCTTTCAACTCTCCTTTTGTTGAGCTGAACAGTACGATTGCAGGTAAGTAAGAAAGCAAGATGCAGGCTCCCTAATGCTTTGATTGTGCCTCAGCCTCGCTCATAAATGGATGGGCTATTGATATTTCGTCTCCCAGTCCAGCTTCAACTATTCAGACAGAACCTAATAACAACATGCCAGCATCAGGCTTCATAATAAAAGATGGGAGGGGGAAGAGGAGTAACAAGAAATCAACTTCCCCAAGATGGTTTCTAAGCACAATTCCAAAACACTTTTTTTTTTTTTGGAATCACTGAACTTGGTTTCCATATGCTACCCAGAACTGCAGGCAAGAAATGACCATTCTATCCTCTCCAATTATTATTATTGTTGTTAGTTATTATAATAGAAACTGACTTCAGATTCACACATCATTCTTTTAGAGTCCCATGTACCCCACCTCTCCTTAATCACCCCCATAGCTTCAAATACACTAGCCATAATTGAACTGTGACTTTTAGTACCTGAGCATGGTGGGGCAGAAAAATGCAGACAGCTGTGTCCAGAGAACAGTGGAGAACAGGGCTATCTGTATCCTACAGGGGTGGGACTACTTTGAAGATTTTGCTTCTAAACCTTCCTTGGTGACTTATCAACAAGAAGCCATCTAAGGTTTGTTCTGAGCAAAGACGCTATTGACACAATCATCCTGAAGCAGCATGATATGATGAAAAAGGCATTTAGGGACCTGGATTCTGGTTCAAACTCTCCTTAGATGAAGACCACATGAGCTGTGTGACACTTCGTGTCTCTGGATTCCATTTTCTTCATTTGAAGAATGAGGGTATTGGACTAGATCAACTCAGTAATCTGATTGGGAACTTCCTCTACCAACTGCAGATGGGAAATCTGTATATGACTTAATTGACAATTCTCAGGGAGTTTTCTGAGGCAGAGAGGTTAATTGACTTTGCCAGTGTCATACAGTTGTTAAACATCAGAAATACTATTTAAACATACATCTTCTAGATTCCAAACTCATCAGTTTATCCAACAGGTAATACTGTCTACAGAAGAAACTTTGTAGCTTCATATGTAATATATATATATATACACATACATATTAGCTATGTATAAATAGCTATCTCTAGTCTCCTCCTCCTCTCTCTCTATTATATATGCATATGTATACATTCATACACATATGTGTATGTGAAATTGTAATAAGTAACCTAAAGAGGAAAGATGAGGGGATCCTATAAATAAATGCTAAGTGAAAAGGTTGTATTAGTTTGGGGATTGATGGTGGAAGGATGGGAAGTGAGGGAACATGAAAAAGAAGAAAGGAGGGAAAGAGGGGGAGACAGAAGCAGAGAGGGCAGATAGAGGTAAAGAAGAAGGGAAGGGAAAGGAAGAGAAGGGAAGTGAAGGAAAGGAAAGGGGAAGATTAAAGGGGGAAAGGAAGGGAAGGGGAGGGGAAGGGAAGGGAAGGGAAAGAGGACAGGAAGGGAAGAGGAAGAGAAGGGGAAGGGAAAGAGAAGGGGAAGGAAAAGGGAAGGAAAACAGAAGGGGAAGGGGAAGGGAAAGGGAAAGGGAAAGAGGAAAGAAAAGGGAAAGGGAAAAGGAAAGGGAAAGGGATAGGGAAAGGAAAAGGGAAAGGGAAAGGGAAAGGGAAAGGAAAAGGGAAAGGGAAAGGGAAAGGGAAAGGGAAAAGGAAAGGGAAAGGGAAAGGGAAAGGAATTTACCTCACTTTGTAGTGCATGGGCTTTCTTGGCCCAGTACAGTTTCAAGTCCTCAGGAAGTGCTGTAAAGTCATGGCACCTCGTCCTATAATCGTGCTCACTTGCTAGGGCCTGAGCCTTGCGAGCATGGACCAGGTTCACCATGTCCATAGGGAGGTGGTATTGAGCATTGCTCCCTGGTGCCTCCTTCCTGTACTGCTGTTCACTCTGTAGCTTCCCCACCCGCAGGCAGTGCTGAAGTCTGTGGTCATCCAGAATGCTTCTGGCTCCAATAAGTTTCCCTCTCTCCTTCACAAAGTCATGTCTGTACTGACACTTTGAGTGAAAAGAAAATCAGTCAATCATTTGCATTTTACTTGCTTAAATTCCAGTTGCCTGTGTTTACTTTAAATCTTACAAAATCACTTTTTTCTTTTTTTGTACAAGGGGGTGATTATTATGGGGGTGAAAATCTCTGAACCAAAACAAAACACAGGCTAGCTTGATAAAACACCTTCCTCCCTGGGGGTGGAAGAACCAAAGAACAGCTCTATTCTGCCTGCTTGATCAGAAGCTGGATGTTGAAACCAACAGAAAGGAGTCCTACTTGACTACTTTGCCTATGACCAAAAGGAATTTATCAAAAACTGAAAATGAGAAAGTTGTGTTTTATCCTGATGCACCAGGCAAAACGTTAAACCCTAAAAACAAGATCTATGCATTTGAAGTCCCTGTTTTCTATGATTTGTTTATGGGAAAGGAAAAGTCACCTTCATGTCCCAAAGCTATGGACTTTATCATCAGAGTGGGTTGAATTGCAGTGGACAAAGTGGAATTCTAGTCCCTAAAACTAGAATGGGAGCAGAATTACTGTGATTTTTCTACCTGATTCAGGGTTGGAGTTACAGGTAAAGAACATTTATTTCTCTAGCACTGTGATTACAAATAAATCAGCCCAGCTCCCCCTGGAAGGTCTTTGACTGTGTTTGGCTTCTGATTAGCAGAGCCTTTTTTCCCTCCTACAAAGACTCTCATTCATAAGTAATATATTCTGCAAGTGACATTCTTGTCTCACATGGTTATAGATTTGCTTTAATTCAGTAAAATTTGCCGTAGACATTGTTTTACATGAAGTTAACAGAAATTAGGCGAGATGGAAGGTCATATCATTCAACTCACATCACTGGCGATATCTCGGGAGGCCCTTGCAGTCTGGAAGGGGATTGCTTCCATTGTCAGCTTGTAGCCTTGAGCACATAGATTATGCCAAGACTCCTTGTATTTTGCCTAAAGTGGGAACACATGTAGATTTTCTTCTTTTTCTTTTTTTTTAAACACATGAATCAATGAACAAAGAAAACCCCCCTCTCATTTGTAGTTCCGTGTGCATGAATCAATTTCTGACATGCCAAAGCTCTCTATTTTGTGTAGAACATCTCATTAGCGTGCATGCTACCACTCTCTCCACATCTGTACTCAGCACATTTATACAAAGATATGGTTAATGTGGACATCAAGAGGTTACCCATTCTAGTAAGATTCTGAGCTTATCCCCTGTATTCAAATTTACATCATTCTGAAGTTGCGGGAATAAGTATCTTTGGATCACAAATAAGACTAACTACATATACACATATAATTGTTTATTTGCTTGTTTATTTCTTGCAAAGTTTTACTGATTTTTTTCTCTTTACATCAGTCATTTCTGTGTTTCACAGAATCTCAAGATTGAAAGCCACCAGAGAGATCTAACATCTTAACCCCACTAAGACAAAGCTAGCCAGTGACTATCCAGCTTCTGTTTAAAGACCTCTAATAATATAACCCATGCCTAGCCCAGTGCATCTTCCTCAAAAGACACAACAGCTATCGCATTTGAGAGCATATGCAATATTCCATATTCATTTCCTCCCACCACTCCAAGGAAAGGAGAGCCGTGAATTTCATCATTTTTCATGCAGTCAAATTTGGCCACTACAATAACCCAGAGATGAATACTTACCTCACTAAGGTTGGCTGCATTTATTTTTGCCCTGATAAACTCAGGAAGACCCAGGGTCGTTGTGTATTGGTGACTTGTGTGCTTCCCTGCTGCTTTATAGAGGCGCTAGCGGGGGGAAGATTCATAAAAACAGTCATCAAGATCTTTATGAACACCAAAGTACGTCTCTTCTGGTAGTATAAATAGTGTAGTGTGCTTTCTTAAAGTCTATTTAGATCCTATAAGGCTAGAAACAGATGAGACTAACTAGAAGGGGTCAAGGAGCAAAGAGATGCTATTATTATTAGTTTACCAAAATACATACATTTTCCATTTATTAAAATATGACAAGTTTGGACTTTGTGACTTTGAGACATCAATTCATCATTTGTTTTGCTAGGTTATGCCTATTTGTTATAAAGATTTTGTTTTTCAGTAGGGAAAATGTAGAAGGGAGAGGAAATAAAGATTATTAATTGAAAAAACAAAATTCAATTTAAAAAGACATTTCCTCATTTTCATGGGATCATACATCAAGAGCTGGAAGGGAATTTTAAGGTTTTCTGCTCTAATCTTCCTTTCTCTATTTTAGGGATGAGAAAACTAAGATCCAGAAGTGAAATGACTTCCCTAAAGTCACACAAGTAATAACTAGTAGATAGTGGATTTGACCTCAGATCTTCTGATTCCAAATTCAATGCATTGTCCATTGTTATTAACATTATGAGAAATTATTTATTTAAAAAGAGGAAGGCTATATGTTGGATAGTACACTTTTAGCCTTTCTTCCACTAAAGGGCAATCAAGTCCTAAACAAACCAAGCAAATCACTTATACATACAATCATGGACAAAGGTGCAATGCAAGAAGTAACAATGGGATTACGATGGTGAAAGGAAGAGAAAGAAAAAAGAAAAAGAAGCAAGGTGGTATTTCCTCTCTATGTAGAAAAGGCATAGTAAAATTGCCAAATAGAACTATAAGATTAAGAGTTGAAAGGTACCTTAAAGATTTAGTCTAACAACCTCATTTTACAGATGAGGAAACTGAGACCTAGCAAGGAGACCTGACTTACCCAAGGTCACACAGCTAACAAGGAGCAGAGTTGGAATTCAAACTCCAATCCTCCAACTCCAAATTAAGTGGCCCATGATCCACCACACCATATTGTCTCTCACTATAATGACCATCACCAACATTTGTCTACTGCTTTACTGTTTACAGAGCATTTTAATAAGAAGCCAGCATTAAAATGCCTTACGTATATTAACTCATTTGATCTGCAACATCATCCTGGGAGAAGAGGAAATATTACCCTCATTTTGTTGTTGTTCAGTGGTTTCAGTTGTATCTGACTCTGTGATGCCTTCTGAGGTTGTCTTGGCAAAGATACAGAAGTAGTATGCCTTTGCCTTTTCCAGGTCATTTTACAGATGAGGAAACTGAGGCAAACAGGATTAACTCACTTGCCCAGGATCACACAGCTAGTAAGAGTCTGAGGCTAGATTGGAGCTCAGGTCTTCCTGACTTCAGGACCAGTGCTCCACCCACCCATCCTCATTTTTACCAAGGAGAAAATGGGCTCAGAGCAGTAATTTGACTATAGTCACATAGCTAATAGGAGACAGAACTGGAAAAACCTAAATCTTCTGCCTCTAAATCTACTTCTCTCTCCTGGACCACAGATGCATTAGATAATGATGATGATCTATAAATCTCTAGTTTTGTACATTTCTGAATTTATACTAAAATTGTCATCAATTGCTACATCTTTCCCCATCTCCCAATATTTAATGATTCAAATATTTGAAAATGGACTATTAGATTGAAGAAGCCACCTCACAAGACAAGATCCCAACAGAGATTAGTCCATATGCTCCCTTTTTTTATTTTCCTGAGCTGCCTTTTATACAGTCACCACTTGGTAGTAAAATATATATATATATATATGTGTGTGTGTGTGTACTGTGTATGTATATGTGTATACAATATACACATACATATATATACACGCATGCATATATTTATATATGTATGTGCATATAATACACATATACACCCATATAACTATATATGCATATACATATACATGTATACACATACATATATATCCAAATTCCAACTGATTATAAAAATACCTAGGGTCATGGACCAGAATTCCAAATCTAGAAATTATCCAAAATCCTTCAATTGTTCTTGATCTTTAGGTAGAAATCCAACCTCCATACCAAATTAGAGAGGGCAACTGAGAAGTGTTCTATCGGTAAATTGGAAAGAGCATTACACTAGAAGGCAAAAGATCTAGGAGGATCAAATGAGAGAATATAAATTGATCCAAGGTCATGCTATAATATATTAAGTATTTTATAAAATTTAAAGTGCTATATAAATGTCAACTGGTCTTATTATTATTCTGAGGATGAGATTCTTTTCTTCCCAAACTTTTGTTGTTGCTTTTTTCCCCCTTTCTTTTTATCAGCACATGGCAATGTTAAAAGTCCACCCCTGATTTCAGTAGAGATTCTTTTTTACCTCATTAGTAATCTGATTGCTGAATTTTGCATGAAGGAGTCCTGGTGATTCTGTCACAGCTGTGTACCTGAAGGACTGGGGCGGCTGGCGATATTTACTCTGAGTTCCCACAAAAGAGGAAAAAAGAAAGAAAGAAAGGCTCCATGAGGTGCTAGGTCAGAAGAAGGCCCAGTGTCTTGGTCTGACTTCTAATACTGGCCATAAAACTATGCTTGACAAAAACCAACATTCTCTCAGTCACTGAGTTCAGTTCTCTCCTTAGACTTGTGAACTATCTAATGGGTATAGAACTCATTAGTAAGAAAAAGCAAATGGGGGAAAAAAGTATAGGGTTGGACCAGATGCTGCTAAACAGGAAAGGGAAGTTTCCATTGTTCCTTCCCTGCAAATGTCATGGGGACACACAAATTAGAGGTTTAGATACTAAATTTCTTCAGGACCGCTGCTCACTGAAGTATTTTAATATTTTAAATTTATTTTATTTACTGCATATATATATATATATATTTACTTTTTGAGCCATACCAATAGGCATGATAATGGGAAGCAATGGAAAAAACTGAAGATATGTAACATCCTATTTCCTTTGAACTCCTTGTAAACTTTTCAATCAGTTCAAGGATATGAGCTCATTGGTGGGGGCACTCTCTCCACTGACACAGATTCCAAGCCCTCTCCACCTTAGTAGACCATCTACAAGAGTTGCTATGTGTTCAAAATAAATTATCCCTAGTTGTCACCCCTGTGAGGGGAGTTCTCTCCATACTTTGCAGGATTACACATCTAGACTTCCAAGTTTAGTAGACAGGTTCTGGCTAGTGCTCCATAGGTATGGCCTTTAAGGATTCAAGGTCACTTGAGCACCATGATGAGGCATTATCATAAATATTTAACTGGATCAAAACTCACTTGACTCCAATTGAATCCACTGAAAATGATAGAGATTGTGAGCTCTAGCATGTTCTCCCACATGCAGTTAAAAAGAGCGAAAGCTCCCATGCTTACTTAGAGTATAGGTCTATGACCCACCTGAGAAATCTGACTATGATTTTTTTTTAAGTCAAAGGGGAAAGCTTTTTATTCTCCCAATCCCAAGATCAGAATCCAACATTTTTTTTCTTCAAAGCCCACAGGAAATCACCAGCCTTCAAAGAAATACCAGGAAACCACATCTTACAGGCTACTAAAGTAATGTTTTATTCTGGGTAATGGAAGGTTTGAAATTATCTGCAAAGATGTCTTAAATGACACTAAGATTCAAATGGGCACACCAATAAAAATGGGTGAAATTAAAGATTAATCTAATGAGTCACCACATTGAAATAACATAGCAATGTACTTTCTTTCACTAAAGACATTTCCCACAATATGGCAAATATTACTGATAATCTTCATACCCAGAAGGAACTAACATAATCTGAGGGAAATTGCTGGTTACCTCACTGATGAGCTCAGATGCTTTCTTTCTTCCCTCAATCTCCAAAGTCCCTGGAATAACACAGCCAACACCTCTCATAAAGTTTAGGTCAGATCTATACAAATTCTGCAGGAAACAAGATGAGAGGGAGAGACAGAAGAGTTAGTCAAATATAAGTTTAAACCCTTTTTTGTTATATCTCAAAAATCAAAGTAAAGCAGGAGAAGCCAAGGGATCCATTAAAGACCATCTTAAAAACAAAACAACATTCCAAACAGGTTACCTCACACCTCACTCAAACACTTCCCTTCATCAAGTTAGGTCTTTTCAGATCAATATTCATTTTACAACTAAGTCACATCGATAACCATCCAATTGGAATGAATAGCCATTTAATTCAGCAGAAAAAAACCCCACCAATGTCATTTACTTTAGCTGTTGAGTGACTTCTGAAGGGAAGCCATGTAAATTAAATTAAATAAATATATGCATAGTAGGAAGACAAAAGCTAGGTTAGATTGTACTTATAAACAGCGCTGGGTGAAATGTTTATGCTATTTAAAGTGTCCCCCAAAAAGCAACCACCAAATCTGTGGAACTACAACAGCACTTCTCAAAGTGTAGTCCAGGGATTCCTGGAGGGCCTAAGACCCTTTCAGGGGACCTGCAAGGTCAAAATTTATATTATTTTATTTTTTGCTTTTTTTTTTTGGAGGGGCAATTGGGGTTAAGTGATTTGCCAAGGTCACATGGCCAGTTTTGTGTTAAGTGTCTGAGGCTGGATTTGAGCTCAGGTCCTCCTGACTCCAAGGCCTGTGATCTATTCACTGCACTACCTTGCTGCCCATCAAAATTTATTTTAATCATATTACCAAGATGTTTCCATGTCTAATGCCACATATTGATAGACATAACCCACATAAACCAAAGTTCTTTGTGGGGTCCTCAGTAATTTTAAGAGAGTCCTCAGATTAGAAATTTTGATAAGCACTGAGCTACAAGTAAAGTAATGGGTAGCATCAACTAACACAAGATTCAGAACTTTGTTAACAAAGAGTTCAGAATATTGAGGGTGTGTGTGTGTGTGTGTGTGTGTGTGTGTGTGTTCGTGCGCTCATTTTTCATTTATGTTAATGATGTGGAAGTCCCCAAATTTACTGGATAATTGAACTTTCCTTCACTTCTGAAGGAGAGGCACTGACCAGGACTGCTGCTTTCCACTTCCACTCATGAGGAAAAGAAGGGAAACTAGCAGGACTTTGGTGCTTGTGTGACAGGCCCATCTCCAATAAGTGAGCATGGCACCTCCTTTGTCAGGTGTTCCTGGCCCAGCTGTGAACTCCCTGGCAGTTTGTGTTAGTCAGCAAAGTCTGTAAATAGGTGTGAAACCCACACAGATGACAAACCCTCACACACATCTGGCAAGGCTCTGTTTGGGGGACACAGTCCCAAATATTCCCAGCTGTCTCTCCCCTCTACTCTTCTCAGATAAATCTTCTTGCCTTAGGAATATGTCAACTTAGAGAAAGGACACCTCCTGATTCACAGAAAATCTGGTCAGGATACACCCAGGAATAGAAAAGTCCATGAATACTCTACCCTACACTACTCCCCTACTGAAGAGACTAGGAATGACCAGGCTAAAAATGTCATCCAGGAGCTCTGAACATTTCCAAGACTCTCAAGAAGACTGAGAAGAGTCTCCAGTGAATCTCAGTTGCTCTGATTTCTTTCTGTCTTTCCCTTCCCCAATAAATTTTTCTACAGTCCTCTTCCCAAAGAGAAAATAGTGGGAGTGGGGCAAGCCACATAATGGGAAGTAGGGGTGGTGTGTACATAGCTTCACTTCCAAAGCTACCTCCTGAAACAGGACCCAGGGCATGAAAAAGAAGTTGTTTCCCTCCCTGGTCCCAGCTAACTGAGGCTCTGTCTCTTTTCTGGTAACAAAGTTGTATGAAGGGAGGGAAAGAATTAAAAGGTCATGTTTAGCATGAATGGAGAGGAAGAGGAGAGGGGCTGTGTTCTCCTGGGGCTCCTCACTATTGCTAACTGAATAGAAAATCTAGACATGAAGGCATCCTGGAGAGAGAGAGAGATAGAGAGAGACAGAGACAGAGAGACAGAAACAGAGAGAAAGATAGAGAGACAAAGAGATAGAGAGAGAGAGAGAGAAAGAGAGAGATCTATATATCTTATATGTACAATCTTTTACATGTTGTTCCCCCACTATTAGCATGGGAACTCCTGGAGGCCTTTCTTTGCATCCCATCAGCACAGTGCCTGGTACATAATGCTTATTAAATGACTGGTGACTGAATGACCGATAAATAGCTCCTAAGGGAGATTATATTTAAATAGCTCCTTTCTAGGCTTTCCAATAACCCTTATATAAAGTTCTATAAGAAGAGATAAATGGTATGTTCTTCACAGTTTGTTTTATACTTTCAGAGCCATTGAACACCCTTTAAGGTTTAACACAGACCCAAGGAAATGTTTATAATCAAACCTAGAAGTAAAATGGCCCGAGGTCTTTCTGCCTTTACCTCACTCTGCAGTTGGTAAGCTTTTTTGGCACAGCGTAACCTCAGGTCTTCTGCCAAGGATGTGTACTGGTGGAGCAGTTGTTTGTAGTCCTGGTCACTGGCCAAGCTCTGGGCCTTCTTGGCATGCACCAAGGTTACCATGTCCAACGGCAGATGGAACTGAGTCTTTGAATGTTCAAAGCCTTTCTTGTAGTTTACCTAGAGAGGTAGGAACACCAACAGTAACAGTTTCAATAGCATTATTACTATATTTATTGTCTCCATTCTAAAGTCCAAATATTATGTAATTACCCGTTCATTAAGGCCCAGGAGGGATTCTTGGCAAGGCCAATGCTCCTTCCCTGCTGCAACTAATGTTAAGAGAGTATGAATGGTCTCCAGAAAGAGCAAATTATTCTCCTTAGCCCACTGGGGCTGATGATCCAGTTTTTAGACACACTTTAGTTCTATGCTTCCCCCAAAAGATAGAGGGCATTGAGGAAGTACCATGTAACTTCTCCTCCAATTCTGGCCTTTCTGCATACTTCCTAGATACAAAAGGACACACCTGGTAAACTTTTGCTGTCTTTCCTCCCTGTTTCTCACCAACTCCTTTATGAGTTCAGTTTTCTAGCCATCTGCAATATATATTTTCTGGGAAAGCATGTTTATATAATTGCTTTATGAGCTCAGTGGGAATTCTTATTTTCTAATAGGCAAAAATCACAATACAAATCCAAGGATTATTCTATAACTTCAAAACTCTCAAATTGGACTTAGAGGGAGAAACAGAATGATATAGAGAAAAAGAGCCCTGGAAAAATGAGAAGACACAAGTTCAAGTCCCTGGACCACAGCCAAGTTAACTTCCCTGAACTTCAGTTTCCCAGTTATTAAAATGGGAAAAATGAAACATTCTATCTGTCTCACTATGTTTTGGCAAAAAACGTTGCAAAAACCTTTGAAAATCTTAAAATGAACTTGAATGTCTTGAAATATACTTGAAAGGTCTTAGCATTATTGTGATAATCCCCAAAGCCTTCCACTAACCCTTAATCCTGTGTGCCACAGAGAAGTAGGGTAAGGGAGGAGGGAAAGATAAGCAACAGGTACACCCGGCCAGGCCATCTCTAAGACCAAGAGCAAATACTACTGCCTATGTCTTCCCTCTACCAGCAATGTTTTAAATCAGATCAATCACAAAATTGGAAGGGACCTCAGAAGTTACCATATCTAACTTGTACCTGAATGAGAAATGCTCTCTACAACCTTCTCTCCAAATGTGTTTCAAAGATTTCAAGTATCAGGGAATCCACTAACTCCCAATACAATCTGTGTCTTTATTAGATGGCCCAAATTGTTAGGAAATTGTTTGTTTGTTTGTTTTTGGTAAGTTTTGAAAAAAATTAAAATGTACTCATTTGTAAATCTGCTCCCTGAAATTTCCATCTGTGATCTCAGTTCTTTCCTCTAGAAACAAGGCCAGTTATCAATGC
Organism: Petaurus breviceps papuanus; assembly: GCF_028583685.1. Lineage (NCBI taxonomy): Eukaryota > Metazoa > Chordata > Mammalia > Diprotodontia > Petauridae > Petaurus > Petaurus breviceps. The sequence continues at coordinate 89,151,735 of NW_027186296.1, forward strand.
TCCAGAAGAGAAGACTTTAGAAATTTTCTGCCAGTTAGGTTGCCCACCCACACACACTCTCACCAGTCATCATATGGCATCATGAAACCTAATTAAAATAATCACCTCTGGATAACTTAAAAGAGAAAAGAGGTCACTGAGGGGCAACATACAGACTGAGGAGGAAGTATAGCAAGGGCACAAGGAAAGCCAGCTCCAGTCTCCCTCTGCATTATGTGTTCACTATACTGATATAAATTTCAGATCGTGATTTAGCTCCAGATTCCTGACTCCCTAGGTCTCCCCTTACTATCCTTGATTGCATTCCTGCCACCCCAGCTGTCTGACTCTTCAAAGCACAGGATTAGGGTCAGCTGCCTTGACCTGCCCTATAGAATGCATTGTGCTGACCAGCATCTTAAGGTCATAAAGCTGAGTTTTCTTCCGCAAAATGACTAATATGGAAATGTTTTATATGATGGCACATGTATAACCTATATCAGATTGCTTATCATCTCAGGGAGGGGGAAGGAGAGAGGGGTAGAAATTGGAACACAAAATTTTTTTAAAACAAACAAAATCATTTTACATGTAATTGGGGGGGGAAATAAAATGTTATTTTTAAAAAAGATCACATAGCTAGAAGAAGAAGAGACCTTAGCAGCCTCTAATCCATTTCCCTCATTTCACAGAAAAGAAAACAGAGGTCCTAAGTGAGTCACCCAATATTACCCTTGTAGTAAGTAGCAGGTGCAGGACTTGAACTTCTGATTTGTCTTTTGATTCTAAATCCAGTGCTCACACAAAACCCACTGTAAAATCATCTGGCTGATCACTCATTTGTAACATTTCATATTTCTATGGTTAGAACTAACTGCCCCCCTGTAATGTTGTTTCCCCTAACATTATGTTTCCCTAGAACCAATTAACAACATTAAACAGAGTATGCCCGATATTGTCTCCTCTAGGGATAGCCTCTCTGAACATGAAGGGAAAAACTTAAATCATGGGCAAATGAGGCAGAGAGAAGTCAAGCCGGGCTTCACACATGACTAGCCAAGCTACATGTGTTCCAGAAGAAGAGTCCACATGCGTGCACACAGATCCACCCCCGAGAGATAATCGATGTCAAATCACCAGATGAACTATAAAGCATTCAGTGTAAGACATAATTATTATGATGTCTGAATAACTGTATAAACTATAGAATGTTAGAGTTGAAAGGGGCTTAAGAGATTATCCATCCAGCACTCTCATTTTATAGATGAAAAAACAGAGGACCCTGCAAAGAAAGGCAATTAGTGGAAGAACTAGGATTAGAACGCAGGTCTCCTGACTCTAGTAACCTTTTCACTGCCCCTTTTTGTGAATGCTGACATTTTAAAAACTTTTTAAAAGGTTGAGTTTCTTTTGTTTTTGCTGTTGGGTGGGGGGTGGGCTTGTTTTGTTTTGTTTTAGGGGGATGGGGTTTGTCCATAGAACCTGAGGCTCAGCCAAGGTTCAGGTGTTTAATAATCTCAAAGATAAAGACATAATTTGTTCCCACAGACTATCAGCCTTGGATTCCCTGGGAATATTACCATGGGTGGGCTGAGACATTCATTTACATTTTTTTCAACTTACATCACTTTGGACTGAGGTTGCGTGCACCGAATGTGAGAGACTGATATCATCTTCCAAGCTTCGAGATCCGAGCATCTGCCCTTTCATTTTCTCAAACGCCTCTTTGTATTTGTACTGAGGGGAGAGAGAGAGGGGAAAAAAATAATAATACATAGGTGACAAGGGATGCAGAATGGAAGAGGTGGGTATTGGGCGAAAATGTTTTGTTCTTTTGACAGTCACTGAGTGAATGAGTTAAAAGAAAATGTGGTGCAGAAGTCAAGAGGTCTAGTCTTCTTTCATATGCAAGGCTCAGGAAGAGTAAAGGGCTCTGTTCTGTTCTGGGGAATGGCAGTAGATCTTTAGTAAATCAAATTCCAGTCTGGTTCTACCTGCTGGGACCTGGGTTGTCCTGCCTAGAAGAAGAAGGTGCATTGAACTGTTTGCAATTTCTTCCTGGGGGCTTTTTCAAGACAATGATAGATGGATGGTAAATTCCATCTCCTTGGGGCCTATATTTATACTTAAAGCAATCAAGTGCTTTCTTTTGTTCTTACATAAAAGAAAAAAATGATTTTTTTCCTCCCTAAGAGATGAATATGTTTTGCTAATAAGAGAAGGTTCTTGGTGCAGGAGAAACAACATTGAACTTGGAGAGTCTGAGTCCTAATGCCATAACTTAACCCATCTGACTTTTGGTAAGTCAATTATCACATACGATTGCTATAAGGAAAGTGCTTTGTAAACTAGAAAGGTTGGTATATACAGTGGAATTATTATTATTATTAATTACTCATTAAGAGTAGGTTCAGAAAGTGAGAGCGTCTCTGAGGATGGGTGGGGAGGTGAATCCTATGCATCCTGCTAACCTTCTCAGACACACCTCCAGCCCTAGAGAGGGCAGCCAAAAGGAGTCAGTGGCAGACACAGATATGGCAGCAGATGAGGGGACAGGCGGGAGTAGAGTAGACCCAGCTCATATGGGAGGGAAGCATCCTACAGGAAACCTTCTCTGTTCCTCTGAGTCATTGCTACTCTCTCTTCCTCCTTCTCAAATTATCTTGTATCTATTTAATTCTTTACATGTAAACCCCACAGAGGTAGGGGGTGTTTTCAGTTTTATCTCTGTGTGCTACATACCTAGCACAGTGCTTGCAGACAGTAGGTGCTTAATAAATGCTGGTTTTATGAGATTCAGTGGATTCTGGATAGAAGAGGTGATCAACTCATCAGTTTAGAATATGGGAAAATATCCATAGGTATAGAAAACGAGGCAGGGGTTTGAGAGAAAAGGAAAAAAACAATTTTGTATTTAACATTGACAAGATAATCACAAGAAAAACTCACATCACTTATGATTTCACTTGATGCCTTTGCAGCCTGGAATGGAAGGGCATCTAGCCTTAGTTTATAGCCACCATCTCTAAGCTTGCTCCAGGATTCTTTGTATCGAGTCTAGGGGGAAAAATGAACACAAATTAATTTCTTCATTTTACCTGAAGGCTTCCCAACCACTAGGTTACCAAAATGAATTCATTAATTTGCTTATCTATCCATCCAACAAATATTATTGAATGATTACTTTTCCATTCAATAAACATTTGCATTGGGAATGTGCTTCCCTTGGCTTCCCATTACAGCTATAGATTCCTTAGGCTTAAAATAATAAACTCTCTCTTTTTCTTTATTTTTTTCTTGACAAGAGAGAGGGTCAATCTATGATTCCATCAATGTGAGGAACTCCTCTTAAAGATGTAACTTACATAGAATGTTGGCTGGGGCACTAAGAAGGTAAGTACCTTGCCCAGGGTCATAAACCAGTATGTGTCAGAGGCAAGCCCTGAACCTGGGTCTCCCTGATCCCATGACTGGCTTTCTATTCAATATGCCATGTTGCCTGTCAAGAAGGCAAATATTGCCTATATATAAAGAAGCCCATATTATATGAATATAAATAACCTAACTAGTGCCCAACATAAGGCCTTGTGCCATCTCTTATATTATTATATATTATTATCTTTTTGTATTTACCTGTCTTATCTCCCTATCTTAATCATAAACATCTTGAAAGCACAGACCACAGGTTAAATTTTCACTCTATTCCATCATGACCCAAACCCCTAGAACAAATAGGGTCTTGCATACACTCATCACTCAAAAACATGGAGACGCTCATATTTTCATTGGTATACACCTGCTCTGAAATCAGCTGAGGCTTTTGATGATCCATTATCTTCATTATCATTATCATCCTCATTATCATCAAGTATTTATTAAATGTTTTCTATGTACCAGGCATAGAACAGGGCCTTGCACATAGCAGTTGTTCAAAAACATGGAAACAATCATGTTTTCATTGGAATACATCTGCACATCTGCTCGAAGATCAGCTCTAAGACTTTTGATAACTCATTAGCCTATCATCATCAATGCCAAGGATTTAAGTGTTCTTTCTAAGCCAGGCATTGTATGAAGTTCTGAGAATACAAATAAAGGTAAAAACTCCCTGTCCTCAAGGAATTTACATTCTAATTGAGGAGATGACATGCAAATATCTCTGTACCTATAAGACATATACAGTGTAAATGGAGGTAATCTCAGAGGTAAGGGACCTGGGGTGGGGGAAGGTACTTGGGAAAGGCCTCTTGCAAAAGGTGGGATGTGAGCTGAATCTTGAAGGAAGACAGGAAAGACAGGAAGCAGAGGGGAAGAGGAAGGGAATTCTGAGAGGGCAGCCAGTGAATAGACATGGAGTCAAGAGATGAAGTGTTAGATACAAAGAATAACAAGAAAGCCAGTGTTTTGGGGTCATAGAGTATCAAGAGGAGAGTAAAATATAAGAAGAATGGAAGAGGTCAAGTTGTGAAAGACTTTAAAAGCCAAAACAAAAGATCTTATGTGTGCTCCTACAGGTAACAGGTAGCCACCAGAGTTTACTGAATGATATGATCAGAACTACTCTTTAGGAAGATCACTTTGGCAGTGGATTAGAGGAGAGTGGACTGGGTTGGGGAGAGCCTTGAAGTAACACACCCTACCTATACATCCATGCGTTCCCATTCTAATTCCCTAGAATTCATGTCCTCCATGCAAAGAGACACTTCTCCTGTCCAAGGACAGTGCTCCGTTTACCCAAGTTATTATGATTTTTTAGAATATATGTAGATCTTCTCTTGCTAAAGAGAAGCATCTGTCTCCAGAGTCAACCTCACCTCACTGATGTTCATGGCATTCAGTTTGGCCAGGAGTACTTCAGGGATGTCAGCAGTCTGAGTGTAATGATGTTTTATGTCTTCTCCATGCTCCCTGTACAGCCTCTGCAAACAGGGAGTAGTTTCTGATTAAAAATGGAGTCCATTCCCCAATGCTACTCTAGCTACCAAGGGACCAAGTCCAAGAGTGGCAATGCCAATGTCTACCTATATTTAGATCTCAATATACCACTCCTGTCTCCTTAGATATTCTACAATCTCACTGGAACATTTCTCTTTCTTACTGTTCAGAACATGACAGATTGAGACCACTCCTGCTAAGTTAACTCTCAACTGAAGAATGCAGTGGAAATCATAGAATTTAGAGGTGGAAAGGGTCTCAGAGGTCATTCAGTCCAACCCCTTCATTTTATAGATGAGGAAAAAGCAGCTCAGAAAGGCAAAGTGATTTGCCCAAAGTCACACAGGTGGGAATAGAGCTAAGTTTCAGTCCAGGTCTATGATTCCAAATTAAGGACTCTTTCAACTGTATGACAGTAAGATGAGGAAAGAAAAAGGAACATAAAATGATTATTTCAACCACAAGCTACTAACAGATGTCAGGATTGAAAAGCCACCAGATAAGATGACTACTTCTTGAATAATTTTAATTTCTTTAAGTTTTCAATGCATTTGATTCCATCTGCAATGCCTCACATATATCTGCTCTAATCTAGACCAGGCTCACGCTGCACTGATGATTAACCTAGCAATAAATGTGGGTACCCTGGTATGGTGTCTCTGGTGTTTCCGGTTTAAACTATAAAATATTCTGGGCTGGGTTGGGCTGTCCCAGCCCCCAAATCTTATTTAATGAGTCCATGTTTCTAAATATCACAGCAGTGCCCCCTAGAGTTAGTTAACTAAAGAATCTGGCAGTTTTCTCAACATAGAAAAGATTCTGTTTCATCATCAACCTTCCCCAGTTTTCAATGTTTATTTTTTTTTAGTCTAAAATAAAACAGACACAATTCATTACCTTTACAATTTGAAAGCATTAAAATGAACCTCAGATTATTCTAGAATGTCAGACCAACAAAGTACAGTAATGACAATAAACATCTGTTCAATTTGGGAATGTAATGGGAAATTTGGCTCCTGCCTAAACTTTCTAAAATACCATTTAGTGGTAAATTAAGGTGGTTTGAAAATATTTTAGGCATGTCTACACAGGACATAGTGAAGAAGGTAGAGGCAAGGCAAAGTGAAAAACTGTCTCAATGCAGGCAACCAAACTAGGCTAATGTGCCACAGAGTGAATTTTTACAATTCCAAGTATGGAATCATCAAGCTAGCAGGGGCCTTAAACATAACCTGGTCCAATCTCATTATTTTGCAGTTGAGCCCCACTAAAGTCCAAAAAACTTCCATGTGTGAGGTAAATTGAACAAATGTCAGATCATCATTTCACTCTGTGCTGTGTAGATAGGAACAAAGTCAAGTTCTGATTGAATTTATTTCATTTCTTATCAGAACTCAGAAATGAAGGGGATGAAGAAACAGTTCAAAAATTAAACTTAATATCCTCAGAGCGTGCTCAAATCATTTTCCATTGTTAAAGGTGCCTAGACTTTGGGTCTCATTGTAGTACCAGGCATGCCATTCATACATTATAACTAAAAGAAAAAAGCAGTAACAAACAAAAAGAAAAATTCCTACTGTAAAAATGGTGTCTTTAAAAAGGTGGCAGGGGGGAAGAATTTGTATAGAGAGGAGGTAGAGAATAAGGGAGCATTACAACAGAAGGTAATGCAGAGAACACAAATGTGCATGGGTCTTTACAAGGTGGGAGGTATAGATACCTGCTTCTCAACATATAGAAAATAATACCCTGTGTCCACACCACAGAAAAGTCACCTCATTCTAGGTCCACCTTGCTGGTACACAAAAGTTTGCTCATGCTTAGGGTGACAGGAAAAGCAAGACTGAGAAACATTCTGGCTTCCATCGGGTTGCTGAAAGAGAATCCCATTCTATAATAATGATGCAGATACATTATAACTTACATCCACTGCTTGGGTATAACTAATTCTAGCCTGGACCATCTCAGGAGTGTCTTTAATACTGGTAAACTTCAAAGCCCACGGATGCTGACGGTACTTCTTCTGTTGAGCAGAAAAAGATCAAAGCTGTGAATTTTGTGTGGTTCTTTCATGCCATTTGAAAGAGAAAAATCATAGGTTGCTTGAGATTAGAGTGAATTTGTGAACATAATTATAATTCCACTTCCTCCATCTTTATGTCCTGGGTGCCTTCGGGTTAATATTTGTTTCAATTTCAGCATAACCTTGTGTCAATTAACATTAAAGTAGTTCTACCTGATACAAAGAGAACACCTCAAAATTAGGTTATCCCAGTAAAACATTATAAGAGCCACACTTAGAAATGGGCTTTTAAAGGCTTCAAATACTATGTAGTGTGTTGTTTACATATTTTTAGTTCCTCTAAGCAAAAAAAAAAAATTCTGGAACGGTTACATTTAACATCTGAAGTTTTCTATTCTCTTCCCACACAGGAGCATGGCAGTCAAAAACAGCTCACTTAACATGCCACATGCCAGTTTATACAGACTGTGCAGTCATTTATAGATCCCATTTAGGCCATTCACACAGTAGGCTCTCATTGATGTTTATGATAATGATGACAAGAATAATACTGTTATTCAAAAAAGGGGTCACGGAAGAATACAGAACTTACAACATTCATTCATTCAACAAGTATTTTTAAACACGTTACATACAGGGCCTTGTGCTGAGGGGGTTATAAATAAAAATAAGAAACAAATATAAATGATGACAATTCAATGTTAGGTTGGCAAAATTCATTTACGTGATTTTAAGTGTTTATTCTGGAAAAACTGAGTATAAATGAATTGAAAAACAAGCAAGGAAACCATATTTGCAATGAGCTAGGCTAATTGTTATTTTAAGGAATTTTGAAGTGATGCCTTTTATAACCACCCTATTCACCCTTTCTAAAAGCAAGGCCCACCACAATATTTTTCCCCTACTTGGCCAACTTATTTAAAGGGCAAACAAGGTAATGGCATCATTTCCCTCACTGTCTATTTCCAGCTACTCACTTGTCTCTGAGCCAGAAAGATTGGAGTGTGCTTTTTCTTCAGCCCAAAGAAAATTCTTGAGTCAATATGCCTGAGTGTACTGTGGCTGCCTGTGCATACTGTGACCCTCACCAGTATTTAGTTTTCATCCTGAAATAGTAGAGGTCTGTACACAGATGTGTGGCACAGATCTAGTTCAGCTCAAGAATCTGAGTGATGCAGTAGAAGGGTGCTAGGATCTCTGTTACTATCTATGTGACCTTAGGAAAGTGACTCAACTTTGCTGAACCTCATTTCCTCATCTGTAAAATGAGGGAGTTGGATCAGATGGCCTCTGAGATACTTTCCAGCTCTCAATATATTTGTAGCCAGAGTATCTGATTCAAAGAGACTGGACTACCTGTGAAACATTGCAAAAATTTAATTATCTTCTTTAAAATCACTTAACACAATTAAAGATTGGAATCTTTCAAAGCATCAAAGAAGTTAAACGAATTCATTTGTTCAGGTTCTAAAATTAGACAGAGAATTAAAACCACTATGGGATAATTTTGTCTAAAAAAATCACATGTATGGGGAAGGTGGCAAATAGGCAGGCAATTGAAGAAAATGCATTTTTAAACAATGAAACTTAAATGATCATAATTCTCCATTTCCATTTTATATGTGGACATAATCTTTGGACTAGTTATTACAAATCCTAGAGCTAGAAATATGTTCTTATATGATATCCAAAGCCCATTCTGTCCCTTTGGCATGGCAGTCATCCCAAGAGTGCCTCCCCTGAATCTCATGAACCATCTTCTGGTAGAAACAAAAATTTTTTTGAACCCCTGTGGTCTGTTGGGCCATGGGGCTTATTAGGCCCTTGTGAACAAGGATTGTGAGGGTTTTTTAATCTTTTTATCCCCAGCACCATAGTAGGTCCTTAATAAATGTTTGTTGATTAATTGAGATGACAGAAATCAGGCCAAGAAAAGTCATGTGTGCTATAGAAATCGATTAATCAGCGAATTTTCAATTACTATTTACTACAATGTCGTACCAATGGTAGGGATACAAAGAAAAAGCAAATGTAGTTCCTGTCCTCAAGTAATAAAAATAACGACAAAAACTAATATTTCCATAATGCTCACTATGTGCCAGGCGCGGCACTAAGCATTTTACAATTACCTCATTTGATCCTCACAGCAATCCTGGGAGGTAGGTGCTATTATTATCATCCCCGTTTTACAGATGAAAAAACTGAGGCAAACAGAAGTTAAGTGACTTGCCCAGGGTGACATAGCTAGTCAATGACTGAAGGTGCATTTGAACTCAGGTCTTTCTGACTCCAGGCCCAGTGCTCTATCCACTGAACCACCTAGCTGCCAGATAGAACAAATACATAAATCTTCACCAGAAAGGAAGGGAAGGAGATAGGTAGAAGGAATAAAGGGAGAGGACAAAGGAAGGGAGGAAGGAGGGGAAGAAGCAATGAAGGAAACCAGCAGCAGGTGCCTAGTACAGAACAGATAGAAGTTATCCTTAAAGTGAAAGCACTAAAAAGTACAACTTTGTCATGGAAATGGGGAATCTACTCCACAAGGCAATAGCAACCCCCAGGAAGATGCAGTGTCCCATGAGGTGAAAACCGAGACATCTTTATGTTTTCACTATCTATTCTTACAGACTAAAATATCCACAAGGAGTCAGACTATACAGTTCCCCAAATGGCAGACCAATGTATTTTACTCTGCTATATTTATCTGCATATGCATACTAGACTGTAAGCTTTCTGAAGGCAGGAACTAGGCATCTGAGTGCCTAACACAATACCTTTACGTTTTTGACCTAAGGTCTAATCAGGTATATGTTGTTAGTGTTTTTGTCACCACTAAGCTTGGTTTTGAGGGCTTTGGGCCCTTATGAAAATGCAGATCGCCCCTTAGGCCATCAAACAAATGCCTAAGGTCCATTAAGGACAGGAGCAGAAAAAGATTTTTGTTGGGGACTTCACCAGTGTTTAGCCTACGATGCTCCCTTCCTCACCTCTGTGCTTGGATTTCAGCTCCCTTCAAGCCCTAGCCCAGGTGAGCCATCTCTGATTTGAGGCCTCCCCTGATCCCTCTAACTATCAGTGTTTTATCTCCAATCACTTTGTCTCTGTGCCAGCTTTATCCTCCCCCCAGGAGGATGTAAGCTCCCTGAGAAACTTGGTACTTTTGTCCTTATTATCCCCAGATCCTAGGATAGTGTCTGGCATATGGTAGGGATAGGGCTAGATACCTATGATTTATTTTGAATAGGGAGCGACCCGATGAGGAAACTCCCTTCACCAGTTCAGGCTGGTACTTTGTCTTCAACTTATATTCTTCGTGAGCTGCCTACAGCAGAGTCACTGTTAAGGGACTTACTCAGGGTCACACAGCCAACATGTGTCAGCATGAACCCAGGTCTTCTGAAGACAGCTCTCAATCTGCTGCATCACACCGCTTCTTGACATATTATAGTTGTATTTAAATGCTTATTGAACAGAGCTGACCTTAATTCTATCTCCCAGTCTGGCTCCCATAGATTGGTTCAATGAGGTTGTCCTCAAATGTGAAAGAAACAGCCTTCCCTCAGCTGTATGCAATTAATCCAGAGAACACGGGGATGCCTTAGGGAAGGGTTCGTTCAGTCGGGCTGAACTTGGAGAGCCCCAGTATTAAAATGCAGGTGAGATACCCAAAGGGCTGAATTATACAGAGCAGAGCGCTGGGCACTCCACGGATGTCTAAGGTGTTTGGGGAGCAAGGGGAGGAGGGGAGGAATGAAGAAATGTGTGTATAAAGTGACAAAAGGGCTTTCTGGGCGCAATCAATGTATCTTTTCATCATCTCTCCTATGTTGCTTCATTAAAAAGGTAAGTTAGTGGGTAGCAATTGAGCGCTGTTTGATTGTCATTATTATTCATAATATCATTTGTCACCTACTTTGTTTTTGCAAAGGCTATATGGGCTCCTACCGGCGTGTGTTTGGTATGTGGTTTCCCTCTAATTACCAGTCCTAGTCTGGGTTTGGAGTCCTTTCATGTGGCATTGCCTTTTTCTTTGCCTTTTGAGTGGAAATGATTTTAATTTTATACAGGAATTTTGCACACATAATGCAGCCAGTTCTGTTACATGCTGTCACGAAATCTCACCTCACTAATGAGTTCTCCTGCCTTCTTAGCCTGTTCCACATTTAATGACCCAGTGGCTATCCATCCGGCTCCTTTCATCCAGTTCAAATCGGCTCTGTATTGGTTCTGACAAAGAAAAAAAAAATGCACCATTGTTGGTGCTCAGACATTTAAAGCGCCATTAAAGGATCCTGACATAGCCCAGAGACCAACTGAGTCAAATTAGCTCCTGCTTTTGTTTTATCTGCTTCTGCACAGTCACAGGTAGGGCCTCCCCTCCCTCAAAAAAATTAAATTAATTTTAAAAAATTGGAGCCATCCCCGCTTAGGATGACTTTATGTGATACCCAGTAATATGAGGAGGAGGGGGGAACTCAACCTTTTTCCTCATTATTGACTTCAATCCTGACTCCAGCAGCTGAAAGGAGCAGATCTCATTGTCTGTCTTACCAGTTTTCTTCTTTAAAATGACATGCAGGGGAGAAGAAAATGAGAATGCACAACAGAACGCAGGTGGAAAACTATTTGATGGAATTTCACAAGACATTCAATGCTTCCTGTGGTTTCAGTTCCTTCCTACACATCTCCATGGGGCAAAATATTCCCTTACTTGCCATTATACAAGGAGTTTTAATGGGAATGGCCATTTAAATGGATCCCTCATTGAAACTAGTTCACCTATCTACGGTGGACTAACCACACTGGTGAGGATGTGCCTGCCCCCAAAGTGCAATATTCAGCAGCATCTGTCCCGAAGCTTTGGTTCATGGCCACTATCAGGCCATATTGAGCTACATTTAAAAAAACGAAAATTTTTTAAAAGTACAGGTAGGGGTCAGAAGAGCAAAGAAGGGAGGAAATAGCTGATGATTTTCACCATTGAAGCCACTATTTCCTGGAAGGGCAGTATAGGTGAAACAAAATGTCAATCAATAAATACAAATTTATAAAGGACCTTCTACATTGCCAGGTCCTTTTCCCAACAGCCCACAAACCAGAGCCTACTCATTCCATTATAGCCTCTTTTTCCATCATAGTTCTACATGGGAAAAAATTTGAATATGGAAATATTCCAGGAATATTTGAAACTGTTGTGAAAATATCCCATGAAGAAGAAGATAGCCCCACAACTTCTTTGCTGGTGGGAACCTAAGTTTGTTGATTGCATGGGCAAGAGTGAAATAACTGGGAAACTAAACATTTTTAATTGGATCTATAAACAGGAGCTTCTAAGCACACAGTTGTTTTGAATCAACAGGAATCAGGTAGTGTCATTTAAAACAAGCAACTTACATCGCTTTGCAAACCATATGCCTTTCTTGCCCATTCCACCTTCATGTCTGTTGGCAGAGCGGTAAACTGATGCTGGGCCGTCTTATATCCAATGTCTGTGGCTAAATGTTGGGCCTTCTTGGCATGGACAAGGTGGATCATATCCATGGGAACATGGCAATGAGTTTTGACATCCTCAAATCTTCTCTTGTATTCCAGATCACTCTGCAGCTTGGACACTTGGAGAGAATGAGCCATCTGAGAATCACCCTGTACACCCTGGGCTCCGATCAGTTTGCCTCTGGACTTCTCATAGTCCTCCTTATACTTTATCTAATAGGAAGAAAGCACAGAAGGGCACATGAGACTTTCCCTGAGAAATGATCAAACCTCAGTCTGCAGTCAATACAGGTTACAAAACAAACCCCCAGAATATTTCAAACCCAGATCAGGCCTGATTGAATATATTTCCATAAACCCAATTAAATGAATGTTTACTGAACACCTACTATGTTCAAAACCCCATACTAGGCCTGAGGGAGATGCAAAGTTGAAAAGACACAATCTTTGCCTTCAAGACAATCTGGTAGGAGGGAGCAAACATATGCTGGAGGAATTTTATACAAACAAAGTAGGATAATAATAGCCTAAGTACAAACAAAATACTCTGAGAGTTTAGAAGGTTTCCTCTATAACAGAGGGTCTTTCTTAACTGGTGGTCTTAACTTGGATAGGAAAAAAATTACACATTAATTTTTATTCATCTCTAACTGAAATTTAGAATTTCCTTTAATAATTTTTGAAACATGGTTCTGAGAAGGGGGTCCACAGGCTTCATTGGACTGCCAAAGGGGTCCATGTCAGACAAAAGTGTCTGGAACCGTGGCTCTATACCAATTAGGTCAGACACTCAGTAACAGTGAGCAGATCAAAAAAATATGCTGTCTGGAGAAAAACTCTGGAGTAGGAGGGGAAGCTAGAGGCATCAACTAAAAGCCTCAGACACTTGCTATGTGACCCTGGGCAAGTCATTTAACCCTGTTTGCCTCAGTTTCCTCATCTATAAAATGAGCTGGAGATGGAAATGGCAAACCACTCCGCTGTCTTTGCCAAGAAAACCCCAAATGGGGTCACAAAGAGTCAGGCACCACTGAAAAATGACTGAACAAGTATAGTGGACAGAACATTAGACTTTGAATCAGGAAGGCCTGGGTTCAAATCCCACCTCAGATATTTGCTAATTTTGTGATTCTTGGTAAGCCATTTAATCTCTGTTTGCCTCAGTTTCCTCATCTGTAAAATGAAGATAATATTAGCACCATCCTCACAGGGTTATTATGAAGATCAATTGAAAACCATGCAAAACATAAAATGCTAAACAAATGTTAGCTGATATTACATCTTTTAAAACATTTTAACTTAAAAATATTAAATGAAAGAACTGATACTATCTGAGTACAGACAGTTTTTCACTTTCATTCTCTTTTATTCATCTTCTTGTACAAAATGACTAATATGGAAATGTTTTACATGATTGCACATATATAACCTATATCATATTGCTTACCATCTCAGATAGTGAGAAGGTTGAGGGAGGGAGGAAGGGAGACATCAAATTTGGAACTCAAAATTTTTTTAAATGTTAAGAAATTTGTTTTAATATGTAATTGGGAAAAATAAAATATATGTTTAAAATGAAAAATAAAATAGGTCTAAAGAGTACTATATGAATGTAAAGTAATATTACTATTACTTTTATTATTATCAGGATATTTGGGTTCTAGTTCCAGGTCTGACTACCTGACCTTGGGCAAGTTACTTGAAAGGCAACATGGTATAATAATAACAATCGTTTATATTTATGAAGTGCTTTTTGTAATTTCATTAGACCTTCACAACATTGAGGTATGTGCTTTTTTTGTCTCCATTTTAGAGACAAGGAAACTGAGATAAAAGAAGTTAATGTCGGAGGCAGGATTCAAACCCAAATCTTCCTGCCTACAAATCCAACATTCTATTGGATTGAAAGTCCAAAAACCTGGGTTCAAATCTTGACTGTGTTTCAGAGGCACCTTGTGGCCCTTAGCAAGACATTTCACACCTTTTGGGCTTTTGTAATATCTTTAAAATGAGAGAATGGGACTAAATGATCTCTAAATCCCTTTTCACTGTAAATTCTTGGATTTCCCCTCTCTGATTCTCTGTTTTATCGATTGTAAAAAGAAAGACTTCAACTAGTCAGTCTCTAAAGTGTCTGGGAACTGTAATAGTTCATGATTCAATTATCCATTCTAAAAGCTTGAGTAACCACTCACATCACTTGCTAGGTCCCTCTTGGCCTTGGCTGACAGAAAAGACAAGGAGTCCAGACGAAGTTCAAATCCTTTTGCCTTCTGTTTCTCCCAGCTGCTCTTATACAGTTTCTAAAGAGATATTAATTTTTTAAAAAATTAACCTTTAGGTGAGAGGTTGGCTTCAGACTTCTTAATAGCCTCATTAGGAAGGGAAATTAAATCACCAAATGTCACCTGCCAATACCTAAGAAACTACAATGAAGCTCATTAAAACTATGTGAGAAATAAAAGTATTGATTCTTAAGTCACCTGGTTGGGAATAACTCATATGTCTCTAAACTATCCACAATTTCATGCAGTCCACAAACATTTATTAGGCATCTGTGTACTGGACAATGTGTTAAGTACTGAGAGAGAAACATAAAGTTCACATAAGACAGGGGCCCCTGCTCTCATGGGAATTTACAATCTTGTAGTAATTAGGACATTTCTCTCACTGAATGATGTATGAATAATTGAATTATGTCACCAAATAGCTTCTCCTAAGGCACCTTTTTCTCACCCCAAACTCGAGTTGATCAGAAATAAAATATAAGTTAGAGGTAGGAAAACCCCTTACAACTTAGTTACAAAACCATAGATAGGTTGCAATCTGTGTTGTTGAAGGGACTTTCCATGCTGGTAGTCCCCCAAATCACCAGGTATTTCATGGACTCAAAAATGAGTTAAATTACGATCTAATCCAAGCACACAATACACGTAACCTTAGATGGCACTAACACATTGTCTGTTGTCCACAGGATTTCAAATGAAGCAGGTCACATAAAATCCCATTTAAGGAAAAAAAGAGTATAACATCCAGTCCCTCTCCTAGTACCTCACTGAGATGCTGGGCATTAGCCCTGGCCTGTAGGAAGAGTGGTTCATCTTTGCTGATGGTGTATTGATGAACACAATGCTCATTCCCGGACTTGTAAGCCACCTAGCCAATAAAAGCAAAATGTCAGCAGGAGAATCAACTCAATTCAATAAGCATTTAATACATATGTAAATGCTGTGTATTATACTTCTACATAGCTGATATTCATCATCTGTATCACTCCATAAGAAAAAGAAGCTAGGAACAACCATTCAGTAGTATGTTGTCTTTCCCTTGGTATCATGCTTAGGGGACTATCTTTGTAACTTCTACCCATTGCTCCTATTTCTACATTCTATTACTAAGCAAAATAATTTTAATCTTTCTCCCATTTGACAGCTCTTCAAATCCTTGAAGCCAATAGCACACTATTTTCCCCTCTACCACCATCTTGCACTAGTGCCTTCAAGAGATTCCCATATGGCATGATCTCAACACCCCTTGCCAACCAGGTTGCCCACCCTGGACACTCTTCATTTTATTAATGTCTTTCTTCAAATGTAGTACTCTGAACTGAATACAGTATACTTAAAATGTGGACTGACAAGAGTATGGAGGACCATGGCTTCCCTAGGCCTGGGAACTATGCTTCTCTTAATGTAGCCTCAGATCACATTTGTTTTGTTGGCCCCATCACATATGTTGTTGAGCCTGTAGTCCACTCAGACCCTCAGATCTTTTTCAGATAAACTGTTGTCTAACCATAGCTATACTATAAAATACTTTGTAAAGTTGACTTTTTTAACCCATATTAGACTTTGCATTTCCCCCTATTAAATGCTATCCATCCTAACTTTGTATCACTTACAAATCTGATAAGTGGGTCTTCTATATTTTTTAATTTCACTTATAAAAATGTCAAACAGCACATGCCCAAACAGAAAGAGATCCTGAGCACACAATTAATGACCTCCATACAAGGAGACTTGGATTAGATATAGTTAACCCTAAGAGAGCGAGAAAAATTCAAGGCAACTTCACCAAAATGAAAATCTAACTTCAGTTTGGTCCTCAAATACGTCCTCAAGTGTGCTTCATGAAGATGATAGAGATTAGGGATTCCAGGAAACTAGTCTTATAAAGGAGGTTTGAAAGTCATGCTAAAAAAAGAGACAGCCCATTTTAATTCTTGGTCAACTTCTTAGAAAGCTATTGCATCTGTCCCCGGGAGTTCACCAGGTTCATGGTAGAAGAGATCAGTGGAGATCGGGGAGGCAAGGTGACATAGGCAGTAGAAACCACACTTGACTATGAGTCTAAGTTGAAATCTCTTCTATATACATGGGAAATAATTTCACATACATGCACATGCACACGCACACACACAGATCAGGTTTTCCATCTAGAAAATGGGCAACATATTTTGGCGGAGAGGCAACATAGTAGAGGGGATTGGGTATAAGCCATGTGGACCTTGGCAAGTTATTCAATATCCTTTTGCCTCAGTTTCTTCATCTATAATATGAGGAGGTTGGACTTAATGACCTTTAAGGTCCCTTCTAGCTATCAATCTATGAGACTGACCCCTAAGGTCCCTCCAGCTCTAACCTTCTTACTCCAAGGACCAACTCAGTACTTACATTACTCTGCATCTCCTGGCTTCTCTTGGCATGTTCCATCTGGGAACTGTCCGTCACACTGGTGAACTTCAGAGCATCAGCTCTCTGCCTGTACTTTTTCTGTATAAAAGAGAAAAAAAAAACAAACAGAAAAGGAAAATACCATGATACAAAGATAATATTGAACATTCATTTCATTAAACAAAATCTTTATTGGCTATTCCTCACGACTCCTTATAGGACAGGGGCATTGCTACACATAGTGTTTAGCATAGTGTCTGGCATACAATAGGTGCTTAATAAATGTTGACTGATTAGTTGATCCTTAAATTTAAGTATTATCCTCAATTACTTGTATCTTGTAGGAGTCTCACAAAGGGAAGGAGTCTCCCCCTTTTGGGTCTAGTATTTGCCATTATTAAAGGGAACATTTTACTTTAGGTAGAATGGGTCCCCAAATCTAACTGTATACCCCAGGTAATGTTCATCTTAGAAGCAATGGAAATGGCATAAAAAAGGAAATTGGGGGGGTCAAGATTAGGATTTTATTTTTACTATTCTGAGAATATTTCAGCCTCTTGACTATAAGCAGGACTGAGTCAGAAGCATCTAAGCCACATGGGGAATCTAACTGTCACTTTGTGGTTTTTAGCATGTTTCATAATGAACTGAGTTACAAGGACCCAAGTAGGTGTTTTTGTTTTCTCTGCCCTCCTCTGTATACATGAGTTATCCAATTTATCTCTGCCACAAGAGAATGGTCAGTATCATGGGAAGTTTTCAGGACAAGGAATTCTTGTTGAATTCAAGTTGAATTCTTGTAAGAAAAACATCTCTTATGTGAACTTCAAAGAACTTTAGTAACCTGTTAATACAAATATTTTAAGTGGAATTAGAATTCAAATGCTGCTTTCATTTAAAAGGAGGAGGGGGAATAAAACTTCATTGACTTTATGTAAGAAGCTTCCCAAGGAGTCTAAGTAGTAAGAGGGGTGAAACTCAGTAAGATAAAAACCTTCCATTCTTCTCCTTTCCAGGGTATACTACTGATTCTCCTGGACTTTACTATGCCACAGAAACCTCTTAACCCTGGATTTCACACATTAGAACTAAACCTCTGCCTCTTCTTCTGATTGACCGGATCCCTCCACAACCTTGATTTTAAGGACGATACCCAGGTCAGCCATGTCTTCATTCCTCCCCAGGCTATACTCCTGACTCTCTGGGCTTTCTCTACAATACCCTGCCCTGAATACTTTTATTTCTTCCCCTCCTAATCCCTCATTTTTTGATTTGTGTTATTTTCACTCATACTTCTTGAAAATAGGTAGGGGCTATCTTTCTTTTGTATTTCTGGTGATTAGCATGGTGTCTGGCATACAGTAAGCACTTAATAAATGCTTGTTGACTTGACTTGATGATAAATGAATGGTGTAGGGTCTTTTATTCATCCTATGTAAAAGTTAGTGGAGGGAGTTCAGGGAAATTAAGAGATTTCATCAGGTCTCTCAATGTCTCCAGGACTGAACAAGGTCTGAGAGACCAAAATAACTGTATTTTGGGTACCTCACTAATCAGCTCTCCGGCTTTCTTGGCTTGTTCTATATTGAGACTCCCCTCTGCCAGCCACCCAACTCCCTTCATCCATGACAGGTCTGCCTTGTACTGCAACTGCAAGAGAAATTGAAACAGATATAGGAAAATTACCAGAGAACTGAAAAAGCCCCACACCTTATATGTGCCTTCCATTTAAAGCAAACAAACAAAAAATCTTGGGTCCTACTCAAGCAATGAAACAACTGGGCTAATCTTGTGTCCAACCCAAGCATGTAGTTTGTATTGCCCCACAGGGGCCCAATCAAAGGTGAACATTTGATGCTCTTTTGATAAAGGACCTCTACCCTTGCTATATGACTAAATTCCCAGTCTTTCCCCCATCTAACATCCCATTGCTAATACCTCTTTACCTTCCTAATATCTCCAGGCACCAACTCTAATTTTCTCTGCCCCAGATGCTATTCCATTCTCTCAAGCAGGGTCAACATCTCCAAGTTCTTTTTTCTCTTATCTTTTTTTTCCTATCTGGAGTCAGCCCTAATTCCTCCTTCTCTCCCATTACTCTAGGTGAATCAGAGAAGATCCCAAAGTGGATTTTTTTAGACTTTCTACTCTGAGGAACCAACCCTCTGCTGTTATATACTCGTGTCTTTTTAATTCTAAAAGATTTAAAGACTAAAAATTATCTAAGACTAAGACAAACTATCTAAGACCTAATTATGTAAGACAAAGACTAAGGATTATCTAAGCAGTCTGAGGTTACTGTGCATAGAGATCAGTTTGGGAATGCCTGAAAACAGGATGGATAGAGACCTCACCTCACTCTGAAGTTTGTAGGCTTTTTTGGCCCAGTTAGTTTTTATGTCCTCGGGGAGCACTGTATAGACGTGCAGCTTCTTCCTGTAGTCTAGGTCGCTGGCAAGAGCCTGGGCCTTCTTGGCATGCTGGATATTGACCATATCCATAGGCAAGTGGAAATGAGTCTTACTCTCTTCAAACCCTTTCTTGTATTCAACCTTAGGTACACATACACACACACACACACACACACACACACAGAAATGTCTGATTTAAAACATGACTGCAGAGAAGTAGAATGAGCAGGTAGAGAAATAAGTAAAGCTCATTTAAAGGAATTAGACATCTTCTAGGAGTTATCAGTGCCTAGGACAGGGGCTTGGCACATGGGAGGAGCTTAGTGGGCAGCTAGGCAGTAAAGTGGATAGAGTGTTGAATTTGGAGTCAGAAAGACCTAAGTTCAAATCTAGCCTCAGACACTTACTAGCTGTGTGACCCTGAGCAAGTCACTTAACCTTGTTTGCCTCAGTTTCCTCATCTGCAAAATGAGCTGGAGAAGATATTCTTGGAGTGACTTCAGGTTTACAAAATCTGGATTTCATCTCATAACATCTCTATGTGTTTTTTTGTAGGGAAATGGGTTCAGAAAAGTCAGTTGCATTGATAGTCACACAGCCCATCAGGTTTCAGGCATGGGATCTGAGCTCAGGTTCCTCCTGATTCCAAGTCCACTGCTCTTACTTTCCTAACGTAAGATGGAAGTCTTCTCAAACCCCATTCTAATGTGTAAATGAACTTCCAAGGCTATATTTATTAATTATTTCTCACTCTCCTGAACCATCCCTGAACTACTCTGAAATTATAGCAACAAGTCATGGCTAATGAACAAAGGTTGCACCCCCACCAACCTCTCCCTCAGTTCAGTCAAGGAACGGGCTTCAAGCAGGAGTTTCTAACTGGTTCATGGTCTCATAGGGTGACCAACAAAGAATGTTCACTGAAGAAGTTTTCCCTAAAATACATTATAAGTAACAGGAAGAAATACTTTACCTCACTGCTCATCTTGGCCACCTGCAGTGAGTGCAAAAGCCTTGAATCTTTGGTTCCCATGGCTCTCCCTTTTGTTTTTTCATAGTCTTCTTTGTATTTAATCTTGAAAAAAAGAAGAAAGTCTCTTGTGAGTGGGGAGAATGGGGGAAGAAGTCCGCCATCTAAAGAGTCCAGGCTGTTCCAAGTGCAAGGCGAAGGATACCAGAGGAAAAAAAAAATTAAAGCATCTCTCAATGTTTATCAAATCCAGAATAAGATGAAAGTATTAGAAGTTCTGCAACTTTAAAATGCAACCTAGCAATCATTATTTTCCCCACATGACCACCAACACCTCATTGGAACAATTTCTTATGCATTTACAAGTTAACGAGGTAAAACCTACGTTGCTGGCAAGCTCCCCCGAGGCTTTGGCAGCCAACAAAGGCATGGCATCCAGCTTCATCTCAAACCCTCGGCCCTTTGTCTTCTCCCAACCTTCTTTGTACTTAACCTGATAAAGGAAACGCCAGGTGAATAGGAGTAGCTATTGGCAGCTTTGCTCAAAGTCAAAGTGAAAAAGTGAAAAGAAAAGAAAGCCTCTATCTTCCCCAAGATACGGAAAAATGGGCTATCAGAATTAGAATTTTTACTATTGTACTGTCATTATTATTTTTATGATCATTAAGAGCTCATGATAACAGGGGCTATGCATTTAAATAAAGATAATAAAATTTAATATTATCAAGAACATATAAATATTATTAGTAATGTGAATTTTATGAATAGTGATAATACAACTAAGTTTAATATTATTGATGATATGGGAATATCATCAATCATATAAATATTGCAAATATTGATAACATGTAAATGGTGGTGACTAGATTTAATCTTATTGATACTATGTGAGTAGTATCAATAATGTAGATATCATTAATATTGATAATATAAAAATAACTATTTAATAATATTATGGTATATGCATATAATCAGTGACATAAATGTTGCAAATATTCATAATATGTTGTTCATAACCTTGTCTTCTTTCCCTAAGGTCCCCTATACCTCCCCAACCCTTCTTCTCATAACAAATATCCTCACCTCCTACTTGACTGGGAAAATGGAGGCCATCTGTTATAAGTTCCCCCACCATCCCCACTCCATATACAAAAACCCCTCTACAACACGTATTCCTTACTGCAGTAGCCCTTCTCCTTCCCAAGCATAATCCCCTGTCTCCTCCAGGGGTTTGCCCCTTTGAAAATATTTTCTTTTGTCTCTGTCTCCCTCTCCATATGTGTGTGTGCCTCTCTCTCTTCATACCTCTGCATGTTTCTCTCTCTATCTCTCTGTCTGTCTCTATCTCTCTGTCTGTCTGTCTCTGTCTGTCTGTCTGTCTCTCTCTGTCTGTCTGCCTCTCCCTCTCTCATCCTGAATCCCTCCTCAACTACTGGTTCTTTTCCCCACCACCTACAAATATGTTCAAGTATATAACCCATCCTTAAGAAAAACTTCTTTTGACCCTGCCATCTTCCCAAACTATCATTCTCTCTTTCTCTTCTTTTTTGGTGCCAAGTTTTCAGAAAGAATTTTCTACACTTGGGACCTTTTCTCACCACAATGTACGTCTCAATCCCTTGCAGTTTGGTTTCCAACCTACCCACTCAACTGAAATTGTTCTTTCCAAGGTTGCCTGCAAACTCTAAGCTGCAAAAATTGATTCTCAATCCTCATTCTCCTCAACCTCTCTGTGGCCCAGAGTCATACTAAGGGAAGGGAACCAGAGCTTTCCCCCAAGGGATCTGATTTCAACAATGACAGAAACAGAAAACAATGACATTTTCAGTCCTTCAACTGTTCAAAACCAACACTCATACAACAATTTAGCTCCTAGTAACCAAGAAGAATTCAAAGTAGGATGCTACCATGATGCAGACCAAGGTGATGTTTCTCCCTTAACCCTTCCTGAGAGTTTTCCATATACCACCTCATTTAAAGGCATGCTTGTCCTGGAGGGATCTGTCACACTCCTTGCTGTTGTTATTGTTTAGTCTTTTCAGTCTTGTCTGACTCTTCATGACCCCATTTGGGGTCAGACAGAGATAGTAGATTTGTTTGCCATTTCCTTCTCTGTGAGGAGCCAAATAAGCCTGGTTCAGAACTTAGATATTAAATCCTAATAGTGGATTTTAAAACAAGAATCTCTTTGAGATGCAAGTTTTCGTCAAGTTAGCTCCTGAGTTCTTTGATATGGGTTACACTTATAAGGATGTTACTTGAGTTCTGAAATCAATAGGCTATACCCCAAGATTTTAGTTATTAAGAGCTAAGATATTTGATTCAGCACTCAGGTATCTTTGGGTGGTCAGCTCTAAACGTGATATCTTTTGAGGACTGCAGCTCTGGCTTTGCAGTTTGCTCTCAATTGTATCTGTTTATGACTATGGCTGCATTAGCAGGTACCTGAGATCAAAGGTCTTACCCTAAAACTTTAGTCTCCTAGATAACAAATCCTTAACAAATTATCTATTCTGTGTTACTTTCAGCATATAACAGACTAAGATAATGATAAGAATACTTGAATCCCCTTCCTTTGTCTCATTGCTCTATAAAAACCTTGTCCTAAGAATCAATAAATGGAGTTCTTTGTTCTTCCTTGAACTTCCCATATGGTCTGGTCATTTCTTATTCACATCTCCGAATCATGCTAAGTGCTAGACACTCAGCAGCCCACAGCACTTCTCCAGCTCATTTTACAGATGAGGAAACTGAGGCAAACAAGGTAAAGTGACTTGCCCAAGGTCACATAGCTAGGAAGTATCTGAGGGTGGATTTGAACTCAGGAAGATTGGCTTTCCTGACTCCAGGCCCAGCACTCCATCCACTGTCTGCCACTTTCTCATCCTTCTTTTCACCATAATCTCTCCTCCCTTGGCTTCAGTGACACAGGTCTCTCCAGCCTGCCTGACTTCTCTCTCAGCCTTCTCTATTGCATTGCTGCCCATCTCATTTCCCCAAAGAGTGAGGGTCCCTAGTACTCTGCCCCAGGACTGAAGCACTTCATGCTGCCTCCCATAGCGATCCCACCCCATCCTATGGATTCAAATACTATAAGCTCTATGCTTTAAACTCCCACATATTTCTACCTAACCCTAGTCTGTCTCCTGGACTCATTTTTTTGTTGTTTTCAACTCCTTGATGGATATCTCAGCCTGGATATTCTGTAGACAAAGCAAATTCAGTATATCCAAACCAAAACTAACTATCCCCCTCCATACCTTCCCCCATCCCTCACACCCCTTCTTCCTCTATACTTCTCTAGTCCTGTTAAGGACACCACCATCTTCCAAATCTCCCCTGTCCATCACTCTGAGGTCATCTCTGTCTCCCTTTGCCCTCAGCTCACATTTCCAGTCAGTTCAAAAAGCCTTCTTGATCTAATTTCCACAAAATCTCTGACAATCATCTCTCTCTCTCTCTCCATTTACACAGTCCCTCCCCTAATTCCTGCCTTCATTGCCTTTTGCTGAAGCTATTACAAGAGCCTCCTAACTGGTCTCTTTGCTTCTAGTCTCTGACCTCTCCTATCCTTCCTCCTTGTATCTTCCAAAATAATCTTCCTAAGCCATAGGTCTGACATGTCCGATTTCATACCCTGCTCCACAACTTTGCCTTGGGTTAAAATGCCAATAACTCAAATCTGACAATTAAGGCCTGTGACTCCCATTAACCTTCCCAGCCTTACTTTGTACTACTCCCCTTCACCAATCCTACATTCATTCCAACCAAACTCAACCACTGGCTATTCCCCAGACTTGATGTTTTATATCCTGTATTCACACAAATCATCCACCATGCCTAAAGTGTACTTTTTCATTTCTGCCCTCATTTCAAAACCCTCACCTTTCTTCAAGGCTCCTCTCAGGTGTCTCCTATTCCATGAAGTTTTCCATGATTCCTTCCACCCCCAATTGCTAAGTCGTTCTGCCTCCCCAATTTTCTTTAGACTGTACTTATTTGCAAATATATTCTATTCCCCAATAGAAGGCAATTAAGTTCTTTGCACTTCATTTATGTCTTGTATTTCTAGTTTCTAGCAAAGTGATATGCACACAGTAAATATTTAATAAATATTTATTAAATTTAACTGAACTATCTCCCATGTATTCACGTAACAAATGAACTCAATGCATCTTTGTTGAATTGATTGAACCTGCTCCCATTCAGACACATTGTTTGCTTACCTCACTGAACAGCTCAGCATTGGCTCTTGCTTTTACTAACTGAGGTACATCTTGTGGCAGGGTATAATTTAACTTGTTTTTCTCATAATCTGCCCGGTAATTCACCTGTTAGGATCCCAAATACAAAGTTCTGAGTGCAAGGTTTCTAAGCAGGTCAAATGTAAACATGTGCCCTTAATTTAGACAAAAAGAATAAGGCTACAGGCATTCTCCTCCAATTTGAATCAAATTAGTAATCCTGGAGTGGGGTGAGGAGGAAGCTTAAGAAATAGGAGGAGGAAGAGGAAGAAGAAGAGGAGGAGGAGGAAGAAGAGGAGGAGAAGGAGGAAAAACAGGAGGAGGAAGAGGGGGGAAAAGGAAGAGGAAAAGGAAGAGGGCAATCCCAAAATGACTCCATAATTTGGTGAATGATGATACTTTTAAAAGGGCAGAATAGAGAAGCCAGATGGTAACTAAAACCACCAAGAAATGAAGGAAACCTTAGAGGCCATTATGTCCCACCTGTTCAGTTTACAGATCAAGAATCTCCATTTCAGAGCAGGAAAAGTGGACTGTGACAAACAGATCCGAGACATGAACCCAGACCAACTGGGCTCCCAGGTCTGCACAAAAGGAACTGGAGAAGTCAGAACAATTTGAAGAACTTCTCATAATAAGTTATGATTCCATTGCTTCTTGAAAGTCCCATGAGGACAGAAGCAGCCCATAGTGAAAAGCACGCTGGGATTGGAACCAGAAGATCTGAATTCCAGTCCCAGCTCTTAGACGCTTTAGCCAAGTGACTAGGGACAAATGACTCCACCTCTCTTACTCTGTTTCTTCACCTTAAAAGTAGATTCGAAAATTCTTGCATTACCTATTCCATAGGGCTAATGAGATAATGACTCCAAAAAAAAAAGACTTTATAAAATAAACCTCAAAGCATTATATAAATATAAGCTGTGGCTATATTGGTGTTATAGTTTATTATTATGACTGGCATAAAGAAAGTGCTATAGAATGTTAGCTATTCGCTATTATCATTATTATTATTATTAAGTTGCAATTTCTCTATTTATTGAAAAGCTTTGTATAATCATAACCCCCACTTACCTCTTAGGAAGGTTGGGAGAGAAGCTCTTGGTAAAACATTTAAGCAAGATATAAATGAGAGGTTTTATTATACTTTCATATTTACTTAACACCTAGTGCTTTAATAGGCACAAAGTAAACATTTATATATCACCTACTATGTTCCAGGCAAGAGCTAAACATTTAATAATAATAATAATAATAATGGTTAATATTTATATAGTGCTTACTATGTGTTAGGCACAGTGCTAAGCATATAATAATAATAGCTAATATTTATGTCATATTTACTATGTGTGCTAGGCACTGTGCTAAAAGGTTTACAAAAATTATCTAATTTGATCCTCACAACAACCCTGCAAAGTAGGTACTATTATCATCTCTATTTTTACAGTTGAGGAAACCGTGGCAAACAGGGTTAAGTGACTTGCCCAGAGTCACACAGCTAGTAAGTATATGAGATCAGCTTTGAACTCAGGTCTTTCCAACTCCAGACCCAATGCTCAATCCAATAATCCACCAGCTGCCTCAAGGACATATTGAATTGATGGAGTGATTTGACTGATTTTACGAAAAAAAATAAAATAAAATAGGAACCATTTCTTCAAAGGCAACATAAAAGATAAAGCACTGAGCCTGGAGTATGGGTCAGTCAGGTACAAATCATACCTCAGACACTACTCATGTGACCCAGAGCAAATCAACCTTTCTGAAGCCCTTTCTTCATCTGTAAAATGGGGTACTAATTGCATCTCCTTCACAGGATTACTGTTATGACAAAATTAGAAAACACATAAAGTGCTCTGCAAACATGGACATTATAAAAAATGAGAGTTGAGTCTGTGAAAAGCAACATGATGTCAGTTTCTCCATGTTTACACGGCTGATCATCAAGGGAGAAATTCAAGGTGGCCAAAAGCCCAGTGGATAAAGAGAAGTAAAATGAAGGTGATCACAATGTTCCCAGTTGACTGCCAAGAGTCAGGAATAACTCAGTGGTCAGCAGCACCCCCCCTTACATGACTGAGCTGTTGTGCATTGATCTTGGCTTGAATGATCTGAGGAGTATTTGTCACGGAGCTGTACTTCAACTTGTCAATGCTCTGTCTATAGTTGACCTGGGTCAAAAGGAGACATCAAAGAAGTCAGTTTGTTCTCATAGAAGGTAGACAACATTTACTTAGTTGTTGGATAGTAGTCCTAACTAAATATTTACTCATTGACTTGCTAAAAGGAGGCACAAGATAATTCTTGGAGACAGAAGACAAGATTCAGAGTAGATTTTGTAAAATATAAAAAGCCTGTATACGCTAAAAAGAGAGAAAAATCACAACAAATGAACATAATTGACCTGACTTTCTACAAAGGGGAATGAAATATCGATTGCTTTATTTGGAGACATTTCTAATTTCTCTTTCCCTTATATCCACTGGATCATCCCAGAATCATTTCTCAGTATTCTTCTTGGTCTATGAATAAATTTATGAACCTGCCTTCAGGGATAAGATGCTATATTCCTGCCAACCAACTGGACTGACCAACTCCTACTGTTGCTGCCTCATATTTGGGGTTGGTTCAGCTGGCTAACGCCTGAGGAAAATGAAGACAAACAAGGTTATGGACAACCCAGTGGGGCAAATGGGGTGGCTCAGGACAACTTGAAGGTACCCTCAGAGAGAGGCAAGAGGAGCATAGAAAGGGAGGCTGACGAATGCCTAAATTTTACCTATTTAAAAATCTCGCCAAGGTCTGTCCCTGGAAACCAGAAATAGGGAGGAACGGTCCTCCTTGTCACCTCTCCTTTCTGTGTGGCATGGCCCATGCTTCTAGCACTACTAAGGCCACAGTCCACCTTCATTATGGTTTCAAGAGGCTGTTTTGGGTTGGTCCAGACATCTAGAAAAACTGTTTTCAATGTTCCAAACAACCAGCCTGCAAAGGAACTTGTCACTTGTGAGGTGGCACTACCTGTACTAGAAATAATTCAAAGTATATGCCAATCTAGCAATGGTCTAGTAATAGTCTTGTGCCACCTTTGTAAGTCAATAGTAGAATTACTATTAGACATTTAGTTACTGATTCAGAATAAAGTTTGTGCATGGTCTGAGATTGGGGTATAGGGAAAAGTAGAAAAATTAAAGTTATTTCAATGTCAACCACTAATGAGATTAGCGTATGCTAGCTTCCTAATGTATTAATTCAGTAGCAGAAATGATCATCTTATAGGAAGTGAATTAGGATTCTGAGTTATGCAAGATTAAATGTAATGAAAAATATATTTTTTAAGCTGCATATGCCTTCCAGATAACTAGGCATTAAATACGGAGCAGAACACAATTATTTTTCACTGTAGGACATAATTAACAGTCAGCACAGTTAATCACCTCCTTGCGACATCAGAAATGCATGTATATTGCTTCAGTCTAGGTTCTGAAGGGGCTCCTTGCCATAGAGTGAAGTCTAATTTTAATGACATTTAATGTTGACAAAATCCTTCTAAATGGAATTCCCTTTAACTAAGTACTTCTAACTCCCATTTCATCTCCATTCTCCTTCCTTCATGGTTCCAGGACAGAGACAGAGCAGGGATAAGATGTTAGTACTTCCTGGGCAAAATTGTAACTCCTTGCATTTGAAAATTGAGTTCCTTGTCTGATACTGTCCACATGAAGCTTTAAGTCTACTCTATAATATACACAGAGTTAAAGGACTGTGTGTCATGGTAAGCCAGAATTTCTGGCATTAAAATATATACATTTTTAAAAGGAATCATAAAAAGTATTCCTCGCTGTGCTCCCTGAGTGTTTTACCTGGGGCAGTTGCTTGGCTTGTCTACCCCTAATTCTGACTATAGTTAAGAGAACGGAAATGCAATAAAGGTGGTTTTTTTCATATTTTTGTCCAGCAAGACTCTATAATGCTAGCAGTGGAAGACAGAAATAGGATGATAGGATGGATCATGGATTTAAATCTGAAAAGGCCATCAAATCCAACATCTTCATTTTACAAATGGGGAAACTGAGGTTGAGAATAGTTGATTTGTCACACAGAGAGTAAATCTCTGATGCAAGAAATGAGCCCAGCTCTTCCTAATTCCAAGTCCAGTCCTCTCTCTGTGCCATCACCTACCTCTACACAAATTGATAATAAGAAACATGTTTAACGTTTAATATTATATCAGATGTTTCCAACACATAGCAGGTAGATTTGTGGGGTATTACCTGACTGAGATTCCTGTTTATATCCAAATCCATACAACAACAAGTCTTGCTATTTTGTGACCTATAAAACGTTTGACCTATTTTGTGACTATATAAAGCTTGAAGACCTCTACTCTGAATTTTCATATGTCTAAATAAACCTGTTGGTTTTGAAGGATTCTGTCCTGCAAGGGACATGCTAAAGTACCCAACCTTTTCTAAGTAATTTTGCAGCAAAAAAAAGTCATCCATTTCTAGCAGATAAATTAAAGTCATCTGTTTCCAGAAGAAAAATTAAAATGTTGACCACAAAAAGAAACAGTGAGAACATAAGACAGTGGAACAAAGTCACAATAAGACAGTAAAAACACTAGCCAGATGCCAACTTTCTTATATTCAAAACTAACATTTTCTTCTTTCAATCAGCTACTTTAAAACATTCAATTCTGTTGCTTTCTCTCATCTCCATTAGGAAAGTATTAAGCTAGGTGGCACAGTGGAGAGAGTGCTAGGCCTGGAGTCAGAAAAACTCATCTTCCCAAGTTCAAATCCAGCCTTAGACACTTAGTAACTGGGAGACCTTGGGCAAGTCATCTATAAAATGAGCTAGAGAAGGAAATGGCAAATCACTGTAGTATCTTTGCCAAGAAAAGCCCCAGAATGGGTCACAAAAAGTAGGACACAAGGGAAAAAATGACTAAGCAACAACAAAATAAGCAACAAAAGTAAAAGAGGATCTTGGAAATCAACTTACATCCTTTAAGGGAATGAGCTTCATGGTTGTCTGATAGGAAGGAGTAAGAGTTGCTGGGTAGTTGTAATCAATATTGTCGTGTTTATAATCAGATTTATAGGCTATCTGAAATACACAGAAAGCAACAGCAGCAAATTCAGGGACTTGAGAAAACCTTAGTGATAAATTATTTGACTATGAGTTATAATAAAAACCAATGCCAACGTGAGTTCAAGATCATCACCCAGTAAGAAAATGGAATTATTTGCATGGTTTAAAAAAAAACACTAATTGATTCTATTTCTTCTATTCAATTGATATATCAGCTGCCTTTTATCTCTGATACATCTAATATAGCAGAAAGAGCACTGCCTCTGGAGTCAAAGAATTTGGATTAAAATCCAACCTCTGATATATATGATGCCACCTCGGGAGGGTCACAAGTTTTCTGAGCCTCAATTTCCTCATCTATAAAATGAGGGAAATGGGCTAGATGATCTCTATGATCTCTTCCAGTTATAAACCTATAACTGCATGATCCTTCCCCTCCCCCCATCTTACCCTTTCTCCAACTTAGCACCACATGCATAATAATTTAATAATAGTTTATTTTATTGAATACCAGTATCAATATGCTTCCTACATAACTCATTTTGATGAACTGAAAGTTAAATAAATTAATAAAAATCCTTTGGGAAACAGAGGCAATAACATTTAAATTCTAGGGGTTAGTTCATTTTAAAGCTCTGGTGTTATAAATGGGTCAGTGTTAAAATTCATCTTCTGATAGAAAAAAATATAAAAGAAAATTGGTCAAAATTTCCTTCCCCTTTCTTGAACCATCACCTGTTGTTCTGTGTTGGCCAGTTTGGCCTCAAAAAAAAAAAAAAACTTACATTGCTTGCCAGATTTGCGACCTTCATGGCATGCAGAGTACGCCGGTCCATGCCAACCCCTTCATAGTGGCCTTTCAGTTGGTT
This sequence comes from Petaurus breviceps papuanus, assembly GCF_028583685.1. Taxonomy (NCBI): domain Eukaryota; kingdom Metazoa; phylum Chordata; class Mammalia; order Diprotodontia; family Petauridae; genus Petaurus; species Petaurus breviceps. The sequence continues at coordinate 89,182,429 of NW_027186296.1, forward strand.
CTGATAATTTTCCTTGTATTTATTCTGTAAAGAGTCATCCGACATTCAATTTTGTCATTCTTTTACACAAACAGTACAAGAAAAACAATTCTCATTTTTTTTGTCTCAAAATCAAAAGAGAAATGATGAAATATGATTTTGTTAAAGTGTTTATTATTCTAAGCTATTATACCAATGCACTAAAAAACTTGTGAAGCATTTTTTAAACTCAAAGCTCTAGCAAAACACGAGAACATTGGTTGACTACATCCTGGCAAGCATATAGATAAAAAATATAGGTTTTTTAAAGCCAAGAAAACTGAATTTTTAAAGCCTCATCTGCAAACATAGCAATTTTCAATTCCCTTCTTCCAATGTGAAAACCTGTAGCATTTTAATCAGATTATGATCACTTAACTCAGTCAGTATTTATAGGTACCTACTATGTGCAAGGTCCTGTTCCAACAGGATTGTAACAAGGCATTATAAGCCACCTCTTTTCTTGGTGTTGCATTTTTTAAAAGTTCAGATAAAGGTGTATGTATATACATACATATATTTTTTGGTATCTACTCATCATATATTATATATGTGTATATAAACACACATATGTACAAAACCAAGCATAAACACAAAAATATATGCTATATATGTATGTGTGTATATCCACACAAACACAAACTAAGTTTGGAGATAACTAGTTAGCTACCTAGCTAGCTATCTGTGTATCTCTCTATATAAAGTGCATATCTGCATATCTATAGAGAGAGATATATAGATATCTATCCAGATCTCTATCTTTATACAGATATATTTATCAATCTGGATCTCTACATATCTCTATATTTTATATACATACATGTACATATGCATATATGTATGTATACATGTACATAGATATCTCCAAACTTGGTTTTTAATCAGAAACTTTGGTTTTGACCAAATTCAATTCAATCCAACACAATTTATTACTAAATACCTATTATATGGCATTCATATATCATGCTAGATATTGGGGATATAATGACCAAAAAAAGGCCCAGGCCTTCCATGTGTTACTAGGGAAAACAACCTATATACAGGTAAGTAGATACAAAATATATGCAAAATATGTATGAAATATTTTCTGGGAAAAGAATATTAACAACTGAGTGAATAAGGGTTCAATCTTGAAGAGAGCTGGGGTTCCCAAATACAGGAGAGACAGAGAGCATTGCAGGCATGAGAGCCAGCCTGGGTAAAGGCATCAAGATGGGGGATAGAACTGAAAACAGCAAAAAGGTTGGTTTGGGGAGAACATAAAAGTGACTGCCAAGGAGTATTATGCAATCAGCCTGAGAAGATAGGATAGAAACAGATTGTGAAGTGCTTTAAATTCCAGACAGAGGAGTGTGTATTCAGTCCTAGAGAGAACAAAAAATCATTGAAGCTTCTTGAACATGAGAGTAACATGGTTAGACTTGCATAATAAATAATAATAAACATGGCCCAAATATATCTAGCTAAGTAAGTGGTCTTGGTCTCTTTCCCTGCAGGGAAAAAAACCTTATCTTTCCTAATCACTCTGTATAGTATGAGTGTAAGCAGGCACTTGTGAAATCTTTATGATATTAATGATCACTGCTCATAGTAACACATTTTGCTTTTCAGAACAGCCTAATAAAAAATAAATTTTCCTATTACATTTTAAAATATTTCCCAAGCTTGATCTATTAGAATCAGTGGGCAGAAGAAGGCAAACCAGAGCCAATGGGAAGAGAGGAAAGGTAGACCAGATCTAATGGAGTTAAAAAAGAAAGATTCTAGCTCAACATAAATGAGAATTTATTAATGAATGCAACCATTGATTAGTGGAACAAGTTGTCCTGATAGGCATCAAGCTCCCTTTCTCTGAAGGAATTAAAAAGAGGCGGCCCTCTGTCAAAAATACTGTAGTGAGATTACTCAATGCGTAGGTCAAACTAGATTATTTCTAGGATACCTTCCTACTCCAAAGGCTATGTTTAAGTGAAATAAGGTGATAGAATAAAATCATGTACAAATCATGCATAGAACTGCGATATACTTATCACATCCTTTCACATGGGTTAGGAATATATTGTACACAAAATCAAAACTAGGATAAGACAACTGGAAATTTTCCCCTCAAGAATGGAAATTTAGAGTAATTTAAGTAATTTAAAAGTAAAATTTAAGTAATACGTTTAAGAGTATGTGATTTTTAAAATAATTTTGCTTTCATTTTTATAGAATTTTTATTACATTAGCTTCATATGAGTTACCAAGAATAATTAATTAAACTAGGAAATTATCAGATAGTGAGTTTCTCCCACTGTCACACACTAGGAGGGCTCCTTCCCCACTCAGCATTGCCTTGGTCCTTCTCCAAATAGAGTGGCCTCAAGAGGGTTTCTCCTTGACCCTAAGAAAGGGTCTCCCTCACCACGAATGATTTGAGAACATGTTTACTGCTACTTGACCAGAGCATTAAAATAGCTAGTTATCGCTCTAATTTAATTATACGTAATCCATTTTGTCAGTAGTGACTACTACATTCAAAAGCCAATGATGGGGGAGGCTAGGTGGCATAGTGAATAGAAACCAACCCTGGACTCAGGAGTACCTGAGTTCAAATCCAGCCTCAGACACTTAACACAAAAACTAGCCTTCTGCCCTTGGGCAAGTCACTCAACCCCAATTGACCTCCAAAAAGCAAAAAAACAAAAATATAAAAAGCCACTGATGTTCCTGCCATGCTTATCTTAAACACATACATTCCCGTTAACAAAAGCATATAGGTAGCCCTAGAAGCCAGGAAGATAATAGCTACAAGGCCTACAGAGTAAGGCATTAACAACTCACATCACTGGTGAATTTTGAGATCTTGCTGACGTTCCTGAACTGAGGAGTCTCACAGTAGTTAATACTGTGGCCTTTACTGTTTTCCAGATCTTTCTTATACTCCACCTGAGAAACCAAAATATCATGAGGTACAATATAACCAAACCCCAAACTGACCTCTAAAACCTCTAAAAAAAATTGAGAATGACTTAGAAAATTTTCAACCCAAAAGTTAAAGGATTTTAAAAGATTTTTTAAATAAGCATGTATTCCTCACCCTCCCATATCAAGATAGCTCTAATCATCCACTCCTTACCAAACCCCTCCAAATTTTTATCTAGTTCAAACAACATAATGAAAAATTTGCAATTGTTTAACAGATAATCATTGAAGACAGCACAAATAGATGAGGAGAGTTCCTTCTAATTTATGACTGCTTGAGAAACCCTGGATGACAGAATGGGAAATGCTATACAATAGCTATTAAATTGTCCCCAAATGGGGCGGCTAGGTGGCGCAGTGAATAGAGCACTGGCCCTAGAGTCAGGAGGACCTGAGTTCAAATCCGGCCTCAGACACTTGACATACTTACTTAGCTGTGTGACTTTGGGCAAGTCACTTAACCCCAATTGCCCTCCAAAAAGCAAAAAATAAATAAATTGACCCCCAAATCACTATGGGTAGTGGAGATGCCACTGGAAAGGCTGACTGAAGTCCTATTACCATTAATAGAGTCTTAACTGATCTGTCTCCACAGCTAACCATATGGTCAAAAGTAATTGGAGGACTCCCTGGTGCCCTTCTCTTACAAATGGAAATGTAACTCCATTCTATGTGACACATTACAAAATACATGTTTATGATTTGTCCTTTTTTTAAGGGCTTAAAGCATAATCTTGGAAATATCTTCCCCCAAATTCCACAGTACACTTCTCCTGTGTTCTAAATTTTTGTTTTGTTTTTTGGAGGGCAATTGGGGTTAAGTGACTTGCCCAAGGTCACACGGCTAGTTTTTGTGGTAAGTGTCCGAGGCCAGATTTGAACTCAGGTCCTCCCGACTCCAGGGCCGGTGTTCTATTCACTGCACCAGCTAGCCGCCCCTCTCCTGTGTTCTAAACATATGGATGCTATCTGTTTAACAATATCTTGAAGCTAAATCCAATGGGAGGCATTGCAGAGGAGTAGGAGAAAAGAGTGTCAGCATAAAAGTCACATCTGAGTGCCAGCTCTATCTTTGCCACTCTCTGTGAGACCTTGGGCAATCTCCCATCAGGGCCTCAGTTTTTCAAACTGTTCGATGATGGGGTGGGACCACATGGTCTCTAAGATCTATTCCAGTTCTGTGTCTGTGAAACACTTTCCTGGAAGCTAGAGTTGGGGAAGGGCCTTCAGAAGAGTTTCTGAATTAATACTCACCAGGGTTACGAGTACCTTCCACACCCTTTCTCACTTCAGATAAGAGGTGAATACAGCTAAATCCCAATGAATGTGATTAAAGAATCCTCTGAAGTAATTGAATTATTTGAATTCCCACTGCGTATTTCCATTGGGCTGGAACCAATGGCCACATTTAACATAATTATAACTTCAAAAAGTCCAAGTTCCAATGCATGGGACCATTTCTGGGGGATTCATTATTTATACTAGTTGGGATCTATGTAGTAATTGATATTAAGACCATTTTCCTACCTCTGAGTTTTAATGAAGATCAGCATTTGCAACTTGATGCCTTGTCTTTGAAAACTACTATATACAAAAACAACAAGCTATAGGAAAATCTAGCATGTCTGACTTCTAGAAACCTCAATATGCGTTCCATGTGACACTTCTCTCATGCTACAGTACAACGATAACTGATGCTTGTAATGATAATCTTAAGGTATCTCTTCATGGCATCTTCTGAATCATTAAGGAATCAATTATGTGTACAAGGTTTTTAATGTTGGACGCATTGTATCTCATTCTGTTTTTTGAAAATTTGCTAATCTATGTCCACAGTATTTGATTATCAGAATATCTTGTTCCCTGCCCATGCCACATAACAGTATCCCTGGTAAGACCATAAACACAGGTAACCCCCTCCTCACTCTTACCTCACTGACAAGTTTGTTCACACTCTGGGCACGTTTTAGGACCAAGTTGTCTTGGGCTGTAAGTGAGTGATAGTGAGCAGCTCCTTTCATCTTATTGAAATCCTGCCTGTATTTTATCTGAAAGAAACGATGAACAAAGGAGGTCTGAGATCGCCACTTTCCTGGGCTATGTCTGAAAGTGCCCCATAATTAGTTTATGGAAAAATGTTTCTTTACTAAATCTGACATAAACCTACAAAGTATGTGTTCAACTTTAGATGATCAATTAGCTACTTTACCCTTCTCTTTTCTCTTTGTGTATTTTCCATATATACATTCAATCAATCTATACCAACTGGTCATACAGGTGGAAGCAAAGTTTCCACCCCATGAGGAAAAAATCACCTTAGTATCAATGAGTGATATAACAGTGATTTGAATTTCACCTCTTCTCCCTTTACCAGAAGAAAAGTAGAGTAAGGGTAACATAGCCAATGATTACATAAGCAAGAAGGCTCAATGCTTGGAACTCCTCTTTATCTTTAATGAACAACAGACTTCAGTAAGATTTGACATCCTAGGGATTCTCTCAAAAGGAAGATATGGAAGATGGAAATAAAGATGATCTCACTCTCTCTGATTCCCTTTTGCATTTAGAGATTTATATTGAGTGAAAAGTTTCATTGGGTATTGGAGAAGATGTAGTTTAATTATAGCCCGTCTTTCAAGGACTGCCAGCTGGCTGAGACTCCATGAGGCAGACTCAGGTTACTGACTAGGCTCTACCAGTACAATCACATGCCCAGTACGTGTTTACCCAATCAGATATTCACCCACAGTGCTGAATTTCTAACACAGACTTCCATTTTATATTAAGCTATTTCTTGTCTTCATGCATGTTTCAACATCTGCATGAGCCCAAATTGGCCAGAAGCACAATTATCCTGTTTGTTTATACTACTGGAACAAGAAACTTCCAATAATCTCCAAAAAAACAAATAATCTCCAAATTGTCCCTGGATGCAAAACAGGAACTGAGGACTGGATATCTATGTTACTTCAGTTTCTTAGAACTGGAGACTGCTAGACCTGGAAGGGGCTTTGAGATCATCTAATCTATCCTTTTAAAATTTTTACAGGTGAGGAAACTGAGGTTCACCAAAGTCTAGTGATCTGACCAAGATTACAAAGGGAATTAGTGGAAAAACCAATATTAGAACCTGAGACTCCTGCAGTCCAGTCTAAGGCACCTTCCTCTTCCCTTTCTTTTTCAATACTGACATTACATAAGGTTCTTTAAGGATATTGGTGGAAAAGGCCAATTTCTTCATTAACTCTGTTGCCCTTCGGTCTCCTCCACTTTATACTTACATCACTTGCCAGTTCGTTGGCTTTCTTCGCATTTAGATAAGCAGGCGTGATCATAGCGGGAAAGCTACCTTTTCCCCTGGCCTCTTCATATTCTTCTGAATAGTCCTGCTGAGACATGTGGGAAGTTTAATTGTTAATGCTAACTTCACAGAATGAGTGGATGATGAAAGACCATTATCAAAACCCATACTAGAGCTGTACTTACAAAAAAAATCACTGAAAGAAAATATTCTTGAGATAATATTGGATAAATATTATTATCCAATTCAATGCAATCCAACGAGCTTTCTTTAAGTACTCATTAGGTGCCAGCCACTACGCTAGGCACTTGGGTATAAAGTAAAAATGAAACTGTTTCTGCCCTCAAGGAGCTTATATTCTGTTGGGGGGAAGGGGGAGGTGGCGTAAGCATTCAAAGTTTTATGTCTAGTTCCAATGCTAAATAATATATCTTCAATATTCTCAACGGTCCTCATTGTTATGTTCTCTTAGAGTCCTTTCTCAAAGCCTTATGTCTTCCCATAGATTCTGCATTATTATTGGGTTGTTATCTCCTTATGTCTTTCTAGATCTGAGTTATTACTGGGATGCCCTATCAGTCTCATCAATAACCTTATTCCAAGTGTGTTTACCATATATACTTGATCCTTAGTAGAGCCACACGAATGTATATATTGACATTTGGTCTCTACACGCATTGGTTTCTATCATTAATAACACAAGAATAACAATAGTGATAATCGTAATAATAACAGCTCACATTTATATAATACCTAATGATTACAAAGATTTTTCACATACATTAGTTCAATAATCCTCTGATAATGGTTATCATTATTGGTAGCTAACGATAGGGGGGTACACTCCAGAATAGGGGTTAACACTCCAGAATAGGGGTTAAAGAGTCATCCCACTATCCCTCAAGGGTAGCCCCTAGAATTCTGCAGGGAAGATGTAGCTGGTCTCCCTCTGTGAGAGACATCACTGCATGTGTATAAAGTATATTGTTACGTTGTTTTGTGCCCTTTCAGTCATGTCTCATTCTTCCTGACCCCATTTGGAGTTTTCTTCGCAGGGATATTAGAATGGTTTGCCATTTCCTTCTCCAGCTCATTTTACAGATAAGGAAATGGAGGTAAGCAAGGTTAAGTGACTTGCCCAGGGTCACACAGCTAGTGTCTGAGGCCAGATTTAAACTCAGAAAGATGTCTTCTTGATCCCAAGCCCAGTGTTCTATCCACTGAGCCACCTAGCTGCCCATATTGCTATGTACCATCTGCCGTATAGTTTGTGATAAAGATCAAATGAGTAAATGCTTCATGAACCTTAAAGTGTTATGTAAGTACTAGCTATCATTATTACTACTGTTAATAACATTATTCCCATTTAATGGATGAAGCAAGTGAGGCTGAGATGTTCAAGGGTATGGACATGGTGCAGTCAAGATTCACATGTAGGTATTTTGATTCCTCAGTACACCACACTACATTGCCTCCCAAAAGAAAGTCTGCATCATGCAGCTATATTCGAATTTTGGTATGTGTTTATGAAAAGGCAACTTCAAGTTGGCAGATGATTACCTGAAATGTAATCCAATGGATATTTCAGGCAGGGTATTTGACCCTACCCTTTCCCCTAGAGTTTTCTTTTATAGACATTCTGTCAATGCATGAATTATGTAAACCACATTGGCCATTTTAAAGAAGTGCTAATACCTCACTTGCTATGTGCCATATTTGGTCAAATTAAGACTTGCTCACCCTTTAGAGGAAGGAGTGAATAATGGGACATGTTAAGTGTTTGGGATATGTACAGCTTCTCTCTCTCCATGTGTCTTTTATCCTGGTTCTTTTTGTGAAGCAGTGGAACACAGAAAATCACACCATTGTCACACAGTACGCAAGATCACACTATCCTGAGGGCCCTCAACAGTTGTGTGTGGCTGACGATTGTCAATCAGGGCTTCCTCTGGTCTCATGTATGTTATAATGAGGCCTGGAGAAGACCATCTAAAAGGACTAAATTATCAGCATTGCTAGGAGACAAAAGCGGTATTTCATGTGTATATGTGTGTATATTTTTGTGTAGAGGAATTTTATCAGCAAACTATTGGTATGCAGTTTCCAACTTTTTAAATATCTAGGCAATCTATCTTGTTCACCTTCCCAAAATCCTAATTCTCATAGATTCATTTGTATTGAACCAATGCTTTTCTCCCGTCTCAATTCTTTGTATATGCATTCTTTTCAGATATAGTAAACAAACCAAAAAAATTTTCATGAAAAAGTGTGTGCGTGTGTGTATACACTGAGCCCCAGAGAGAAACAATTTGCCCAAGTGTATATAAGTGTGTAAGTATGTATATGTATATATGTTTAAATATTTCCATATATGTATGTATATGTTTTAATACATGTACATCTATATAGGTATATAGTGCATAAATTAGGTATATTTTATACCCATATGCATATATTTCTATGTATATATTTTAATATATGTATGTATATTTAGGTATATATTGCATAAATTAGGTATATTTTATATCCTATGATAGGTTAAGACCAGCCAAGATGTAGCTAAATCACTAGATTCAAATCTTCTTAAAATACATTTAACTAAAAGTTTTTTTTAAACCTACTTTGTAAAAAAAAATTATTTTAAATACATTTTTTTTCATTGAGTGAAAAACAAAGTGAGACTTCTATTAACTTATTCTTGAACTGCTGTTTTGGAATTCATCAAAACTACTTGGGTTTAAGAAAAACATAATTGAAACTGTTTTGTTTAAATGTTGAATTCAGCATTTTTTTCATTGAATCTCATCTACCAATTTTCAGATACCAGAATGCTTGCAAATAGTCCTTAACATATGTTATATACATATCCACACACTTTAATAGTATGAACAGACACTAAAAATGACCAAGAAGTCTTTATCAGTCAAAGAGGAATAATTTGTGGTTTTCCTTTTTTATGTCCTTTTTTATACCTATGCCAGGAAGATTGATAGCAAAATAACACAATATTGGCTAATTAAGAAACATCAATCCAATCTCTTTTTTGATAGCCCTAACTCTTCCTCCTCTTCCTAAATATTTTTCTCTCTCCTTAACTCTCTCACTCTAAAAATAAAAAATATAACCTCCCCAAAACAGTTATGTACTTTGCCAGAAGAGGAAAATATAGGGAGAAAAACCGGAGTTATCTTTTAAATGGCATCCCAATTGTTGCAATCACTGCACAGATTCAGTTCATGTACAGAGTGAGGCTGGGTAAAAGATCTGAATAATTCATCCTTTACACAGTGCTTTATGCAGTACTGCTCTCTGCCCAAGGAATGATCCCCAGTGCACCTGAATTATAGACTAAGTTTAAAGAAATGTAGTTTTATTACTGTCAAGTACATATTGCTAGGCTAGCTCGGTGTTGGTAATTAGCACTCCTTGTAACCTGCCTTAACGAAGATATAAGAATAATTTATAATTAACATGTTTGATATATTTGCAAATTTTATAAATGTTTTTAAAATAGCTTGTTCTCTTAGTTAAGTTAAACATATCATTTGTGGTTATAGTTTCATCAACTATTTATTGAGTAAACCTTTCTTTCAAAGAGTAGATCATCACCTATCCAAATGACTGAGCACCTCAAATTAGAATCCAGTTAATGAGTTCTTAAAGTATTGACAAACCAACTTCCAACAAGTAATCATGATTACATACCTGGCCAAATTGGTCTCCATATTCCTTTGCCCAAGGGCCTTCAGCTCCAGCAGCTGCATGGCTGGCTTTTCCCTTCATCTCCTTATGGTATTGCTGGTGATATCTAACCTGCACAAAGGTAACATGAACAAGCCAGACAAATTTAGTTGGCCATATACCAGTCTTAAAGCTTTAAAATGGGGGGCGATTAGGTGGTACAGTGAACAGAGCACTGGCCCTAGAATCAGGAGGACCTGAGTTCAAATCCAACCTCAGACACTTAACACATAATAGCTGTGTGACCTTGGGCAAGTGTCCTGCCCTTCCCCCTCCAAAAAGGAAAAAAAAAGGCTTTAAAATGAAATTGTCTCCTGATGATCCTTCTTGTTTCAAATTCAGGAAAATGTCATGGACACTGAAGAAGTCAGATTCCCAACATAGCCAAGTGCATCCATTCAACATTTAGAACACACTTAAGTGCTGACTCTGGGCAATAGTTTGTGTTAGATAATGGGGGTGTTACAAAGATAATTAATTTTCCCTACCCTTGTGGTAGTGTATGGGAAAATTCACCCTTATAATCCAATGGGAGAGAGAAGACATGTAAGATATATATATATGTATGTATGTATGTATATCCAGATCTGTGATCTTATTTATGAAGGAAACGCCTGGTATAGAAATTTCCTTCACAGTTTATGATGCTGCATCTCAAAGTCTTAAAAAAAAAACTGCCTTGGACATGAGAGGTTAAGTGACTTTTATCCAGAGTCATATAACTAATAAGTGTCAGAAACAGGTTATCAACCTAGGTGTTCTTGACTCCAAAGGTTAACTCTCTATCCACTGCACAATTCTGCCTCTCAGACGCTAAACAAAATATGGTAAATACGGCTTGATAACCATGTAATTAAGATGTTTTCTGGCTCTGGGTTCCATAGACTAGAAGTCAATTGGTTGCATTTTGTCTTAAAAAGAAGGCCACTTTTGTGGTTGTATATTGAATGACTAGCATGATGCCCGGTACACAGTAGGCACTTAATAAGTGTTTATTAATTAGTTAGTTTCTGAGCATGACAATGTCATGTTAATATAATTTTTTTTGTAGATTCCCTACTATCTTATGATAGAAGCCATACTTTAGTAGCCATCTGGGTGAGAAAGGGCAGTTATTCTTTCTACATTGTGACTCTCCTCATTGTAGTTTTGATATGTTGTGGGTCAGCATAAAAATTAAATGGGAATTTGGAGGGAGTTTTGCAGAAGCTGTAGATGACACATGAAGGCAAGTAGATGATACAGAACCTATGACCAAATACTTAACTCAAATTTTACACTAAGGTGCTGTAAACACCCCATAAAAGAAAAAGAAAAAAAAATTCAGACTTCTTCTCTGGTACAAACTGAGGGCCAAAAATTTTTACACTGATTTTCCAGATCACAGGGGCACTGTGCCCTTAAACCCCTCAAAGTGGAAGGGATAACTGTATACAATGATTTTTAAAAAAAGTCAATAGAGAAGAATTTCATTCTAAAAGCCAAAGAAAAAACTGTTCTTAGTAGCTACAAGTGAAGCATTAACAATACAAGCATTACTATTATAATTTATTAATGCTAAAAAAAGATAAAAATGACAATATGTCATATACCTATGGGTTCACAGACCCATGGTAATAATCCCAAACCAACAAGGCAAGAACCGCTGCCTCGGTCCTTAGAGTAAGCGTACTCCCTGGCTGTGATCCCCTGACATGAAAACATTCATTTTAATACTTACATCACTGGCTAACTCGTTGGCTCTTTTTGCAATCTGGTAAGCTGGAGTGATCATGGCAGGGAAGCTACCTTTTCCTCTCTGCTGCTCGTAATCTTCCATGTACTGCACCTAGTACAACAAACATTTACTGAGCACCTACTGTGGACATAGCACTAGGCTAGATACTAGGGTAACACCAAGTTCAGATAAAAGAAAAAGCAAGGGCCACTTGCTGTCACCACTTTTTCTACTAGGTATGGATTTGAAGAATATGGACCTCAGTCCCAGACCTGGATCTTGCAGTGACATTGGTGACAATGAGCATCCTTGTTTCACGTCTGATCTTACTGGGAAAGCCTCTAGCCTTATTCACAGCATAATACAACCATTTGGGTAATTGCACCATGGAGCAGAAAGGCTGTACAAAAGGGAAATTCTTTCTAGACATGGTGCTTTAATAACTTGTAGCATCAAAGAGAGTCTTTTTTTTTCTTTAAAGACAGTGAGATAGACTATGATGACAACAGTAACTATTAGGCTGACTAGACGGACTCCTTGGAAACTTGCTTAAATGCATAAATAAGAACAATTTATATTTAATGAGTCTGTTATGTTTGCAGATGTCATAGTAATAGTGTTGTTTAGTGGAAAACTATACAAAGACAATTATTTGACCCAGTGGATAGAGTACTGGGCCTGGAGTCCGGAAGACTCAAGTTCAAATCTGACCTCAGACAGTCACTAGCTGTGTGACCTGGGCAAGTCACTTCACCTCTGTTTGCCTTAATCCACTGGAGAAGGAAATGGCAAATCCAGCAACTTTGCCAAGATAACTCCCCAAAAAAGAGGTCAAGAGGGACACAACTGAACAACAAAAACAGTGGAAAATCTTTACCTTACAGTCAAAAGACTAATATCAAAGTCTTAACTCTAAAACTTACTAGTTTGTGAACCTAGGGAACCATTCAGAACCTTAGTTTTGTCATAGATATAGATATGTTTTTAATAAATTAGCATTTATTTTCTTTCCTCACCTTCCCCAAATCATTAAGAAAAATAGAAAAACAAAACCAAAGATGGGTGTGTATATATATATAATATGCATGTAGATTTATATGCATATATGTGTGTGAAATTTCATACGTAATATATTATCCATGATATGTATAATATATGTGTTGTATACATGGAATTATATCTTGTAACATATACTTTTTATTATATATGTAATGTATCTTTTATAAATGTGTATGTATTATGAATGTGTATATATACACATATATGTGAATATATGTGTGTGTGGAATAAAAATACTTACTCTGCTTATTCCAATGTGGTATTATAAGTGAAACATTTTGTAAACCTAAAAGTGTTACATGAGTGAGAACAGTCATGGGCCTCTCACGTTTTTCTAGAGTTCTATAGTTACAAAGCACATTCACACAGATCTCATTTCATCCTTACATAGAAAAGCGCCCACAGCTTCTCATCCTCATATATCATGTATAGAAGGAAATATAAGTATCACTACTTTTGTTTTACAGATGTGGACACTGATGTCGAGAGGGATTGTGACCAGCCCAAAGTCACAAAGCCAATCAATACCTGAGACTTGAACCCAGGTTCCCTCTCTCTCTTAGGCCAGAACTCTTTTTAATTGTATTATGTTATTCTAAATTCACTCTATCTGGAGTTTTGCCTATGAGAAATCCTATGATGAGGCCATTAAAAATGATGAAAGGGATGGTTTCGGAGAAGCCTGTGTAGACTTACATAAGCTTGTGCAAAGTGAAGCAAACATAACCAGGAGAACAATGTATCCAATGATAACATTGTGAAAACAAACAATTTTAAAGACTAAGGACTCTGATTGATGCAATGACCAACTATGATTCCAGTGACTAATAGCAAAGAAAGTAAAGAGACACACATTTTTGGACATGACTTCTCACTTATCTTTGTTACAAGAGTTTGTTTTTCTATTTTTCTTTCTCAATGACTTGGGAAATGTGAGGACAGAAAATAAATGCTTATTAATTGAAAATATAATTTGTTTTTAGAAAAAGAAAATATTCAGCAAAGTGAAGTGACAGATAAAATGTCTGACTGTGGAAAGAAATACGTTACTAGATTAAGAAAATTGCCACCAGGGGTGGCCAGGTGGCTCAGCGAGTAAGAGTACTGGCTCCAGTGTTGGGACGACCTGGAGATCGAATCCCGGGCTCGGACACTCAGCACCACACCCAGAAATAACTGGCCGTGTAACCTTGAGCAAGTTACTTAACTCCGATTGCTTAAAAAAAAAAAAAATTGCCACCAGTATCAAAGACAATTATCGAAGAACAGAATCACAGAATTACAATTAGAGGAGACGTTAGAGGTCTTTTCTCATTTTACAGATGGGGAAACTGAAGTACAAAGAGTTTTGTTGTTATTTTTTTTTTTTTTTGCTTTAAGTGACTTTCTCATGTCACGCGGTCCTATATTAAAGTCCTACTTTGATGATTTATCATGACATAGAAGGGATTCTGGGGTCTAAAAGGCAATGAAAAAAAGACCACAAGTTCTGGTGGGTATGACAGCTAAAAAAGTTATGTGTGAGGACCTGGTATGTGTACTATTGATAGACACTATGGATAAACTAGAGAAGGCCCATCACCAGTGGCTGGCCAACAGATGATGATTTTGTTAATCAAAATAATTCATGGAGTCCATCTACCAAAATGTAGAAGAATTGGGAGCTACATTGGTGGAGAGTCTGGGCATCCAAACTCTAAGATTTTCATAAGGATTGAAATAGATGTACCATACTAAGTTTCCTCCTACTTCCTTTCTCTTCCCCCTTCTAGGTGAGACATAGAATATAAACTGTAAATATGAATAAATGAGTCTCAGCCTCTAGTCCTTACATCACTTTGAAGTTGTCCACTAGCCTTGGCATGCAGGAGCTCCGGGGTATCTGCCACAGTGGTGAATCTGGAAACACGTTCATCATGCCCACGTTTATAATGCACCTGGTGGAAGAAGAAGACACAGAGCTTAAGTTGTGCCCATTCCTCAAACTTCTGATAGCAATTATTTCTCACATGCAACTGGTAGAAGAGGAACTAAATGGTTGGAACACCCCTAATGGTGCAGCCTTGAATGAAGTGGCTCTGACCAGTCCTCCAGGAGTCTGGCATGGTTATTTAAGCTAGTGGAAACTGCTGTGCCAATCTCTTAAGTCCTACTCAGCAAGAGTTCACCAGGTTTCATGCATTTGATAGGCTCATAGGTTTAGGAAAGACCACATCTTTTTCTAGACATGACACAGGGAAGCCACGCTTGTCCTCATTTTATGAATTTTATGGGTGAGGTATCTGGTATCGAGAAAATTAAGAGATTTGTTCAAAATTGGGTCTCCTACCTCTTAATTCATTACCCATGAAGCAGTACTGTTTCTACTAATTCATCCACCATTTTAGGATTATTTTAGTGGCATAAAGAAAAATTAATGCATGTTGAATGTGGCTGAGCTACTTTTTTAGACAGTCTAAAATGTGCGTGATTCTTAGGACTCTCTTAGAAATATATGAGTCACAGAGAATAATGGGGTATAATCTGCATCACTGGAGGGAATTGCCTATATTGGTGGGATCACATGTCCATTGAAGTACATTAAAAATAATGTGGGGGGGAGCAGGTAGGTGGCGCAATAAATAGAGTACTGGCCCTGGAGTCAGGAGGACCTGAGTTCAAATCCTGCCTCAGACACTTAACACAAAAACTAGCCATGTGACCTTGGGCAAGTCACTTAACCCCAATTGCCCCCCAAAAAGGAAAAAAAAGTAGAGAAACTTACCTGGCTAGCCAATTCATTGGCTTTCTTGGCTCGTTGGTAAGCAGGTGTGATCATAGCTGGAAAACTGCCCTTTCCTCTCTGCTCTTCATAGTCTTCTGCATACTTGGGTTGTACAGAAACAATGCCAAATGGCAGCTAATTAAAATGTGTAATAATATAGATTCCACATTTTTTTTTACCTCTGTGCCCTTGCTGACACTGTTTGCTATTCCTGGGATATCACCACCTTCCACTACCTCTACCCAACCATACCTTTTGACATCCTATATGTTACTCAAGTTCAAACTAAAATGTTATCTCAATGGGTAATTCCACTAACTGAAAATTATCATTCCTTCCTTAGATCTCACAGGAAGCACTTGGTTTCTATTGTGCTAGTGCATCTACCATATTCTATTTTGCATTATAGAATTATGGGATCACAGATTTAGAGCTGGAAGGAGCCCTAGAGGCCAGCTAAGCTAATTCCCTAATTTTTGAGATGAAGAACCAGAGGACAAGAGAGGTCAAAATCATACAGACAGCAAGTTACAGATCCAAGATTCCAATACTGATCTTCTTTTATTTTATTTTTTAAAGCAATAGGGGTTAAGTAACTTGCTCAAGGTTACATGGCCAGTTATTTCTAGGTGTGGTGCTGAGTATCTGAGCCCGGATTTGATCCAGGTCATCCCGACACTGGAGCCGATGCTCTTACTCGCTGAGCCACCTGGCCGCCCCTAAGCAATTGGGGTTAAGTAACGTGCTCAAGGTTACACAGCCAGGTGTTTCTGGGTGGGTGCTAAGTATCTGAGCCCGGGATTCGATCTCCAGGTCTTCTCAACACTGGAGCCGGTGCTCTTACTCACTGTGCTACCTGGCCGCCCCCAATCATGACCTTCTAACTCCAAATCCAATACTCTTTCTATTATGCCACACTTACTTGCCACTTGAGAATTTTCATAAAATAATATTTATGTACAGGTTATATCTCCCTCTTCCCCTCCTCATTAGATTACATAAACTCTCTGAGACCTGGGATCCTATCTGATTTAATCTTTGCCTTTCTCCTAGTGTCTTTTTCCCACAATAGTTTCTATAGTAAATACCTTTTGAATATATGGATGAAAGTACTCATGGATGGATACTATAAAGAAAAATTACTATGACAAGTAAAAGTGTCCTTATAAAGCATTGGGAAATGGAAAATGCTATCCAAAGGACAAGTAATAAGAAGGATGTAATAACTAGGAAATTCTATAGTCTTGATGAAACCTTTACCTATTGAATATTACTCCTTTTTAAAAATCAGTGTCAACTGTAAATCTGCTCTGACCTAAGTTATGGCCTCGGTCTCATTTAAACGTTTGTATGATGACTGATAGCAAAATAAGAGATCACTCATTTTCTGAAATAATAACATTTTCAAGGCAGAAAGTAAAAAGTTGTTGATGAGGTTCTCTCTAAACTAATTTGTATTGAAACTCTTTGTGCTGAGCATTGCAGAAGTTTTATTCCCCATGATGAGATCCATCTTCTGTGTATATGTATGTATATGCATGTGTATACAGGTATATATATACATACTATATACATGTGCATATATATGTGTGTATACATATACATCTATCACTGTAAGTAATGTCCAGTATGGAAAGCTGCTCTCTTCTCTTCTGTGGGAGCTTCTGCTGGATGAATAAGTGTTCATCTTTAACAAATTTTTCATTTTATGTCATTATTTAAATGGAAAATACAAATGGACAGAAAACTTCTTCAAAACTCATCACAAAGAGCTTTGATAAAAATGAGTTAGAGAGATTATGTGTGTGTGTATTCTTTCTGTAAACACTTGCCAAGGTTCCTAGTAGAAAGTAACAACCCAATAGAAAGTAATTTCTAACCTGCTTACCTGACTTAGAGATTTCTGTGCTTCAACCATTCTTACAATTTCAGGGTCTGGGAGAGTTCCAGGGGACCAAGAATTCCCCTCACCATATGTAGCCCAATAAGCTTTCTAAAAGGAAAAGAAGAATAGCTAGCATTTAAATGGTGCTTTAAAGCTTGCAAATTACTTCACAAATATTATCTCATTTTGCCTTCATAACAACCCCGGGAGGTAAGTGTTATTTTTATCCCCCATTTTACAGATAAAGGTTTTGGAGTGTGATTAAAGATACTTGGGTTCCAATTCCAATTATGCCACCAATTAGCTCTATGACCTGAAGCAAATCATTTAACCTTGCTCTGTATCTCCTTTTCCTCATCTTACAGATAAGGAAGTAGGATAAGGTGATCTCTATAATCACTGATGAGTTCAATTTTGGACATATTGTGTTTAACATGGTAGCGGACACCCAAATGAAGATGTATAAAAGCAAGTTGCCATAACAATAACAACAACTAACATCTGAAAATAAGCCCACATAAATCATCAACTTTTTTCTATATCACCAACAAAACTCTGCAGGAAGAGATAGTAAGAGATATCCCGTTTAAAATAATGGTAGACAATGTAAAATACCTGAGAGCTACCTACCAAGACAAACCCAGAAAATGCATAAACATAATCATAAGGCACTTTTTGTATAAAGTCAATTTTAAATAATTGGACAAATGTTCATTGTGGGTGGCAGAATCAATATAATAAAAAATGACAATTCTATCTAAATTAAGTTGCTTATTCAATGTCATTCCAATTAAAATAGAAAATAATTATTTTATTGAGTTAGAAAAAATAATAAAATTCACTTAGAAGAACTAAAGATCAAGAATATCAAAGGAATTAATCAAAAAATATATAGGAAGGATGTTTAGCAGTACCAGATCTTGCACTGTATTATAAGGTAGTAATGAGGTACTGGCTAAGAAATAGAAGGGTGGATCAGTGGAAGAAAGTAGACATATGATTCACAGTAGTAAATTATTATAATAACCTTGTTCTTGACAAATGTAAAGATTTAAACTTTTGGGATAAGAATTCACTATTTAGTTAAATAAAATTGTTGGGAAAACTGTAAAGCAATCTGGCAGAAATTAGGTATAGACCAAAATAAATCTGACACCATTTACAAAGATAAGGTCAAAATGAATACTTGACCTAGATGTAAATTGAGATATAGGAAAATTAGAAGAACATAGAACATATTATCTATCAGATTTGTGCAAAGGAGAAAAATTTATTAATAAACATGAGAGCATTATGAAATGTAAAATGAATAATTTTGATTACAATAAACTAAAAAAGGTTTGTACAAATAAAACCAATGTAGCCAAGATTAAGAGGAACACAGAAAATTGGAGGGAAATTTTATAGACACTTTCTCAAATAAAAGTCTCATATCTCAAATATATAGAGAACTTTGTCAAATTGTCAAATGATGTGAACATGCAGTTTTTCAATGAAGAAATCAAACTATATACAGTCATATAAAAATGATCTAGATCATTGTTTATTAGAGAATGCAAATTAAAACAACTTTGAGATATTTTCCTAGCCCCATCAGATTGGCTAAAATGATAGAAGGGGAAAATGACAAATGTTGGAGGGGATGTGCAAAAATTAGGATACTAATACACTGTTGATGGAACTGTGAATTGATCTAATCATTTTGAAGAGCAATCTGGAATTATGCCCAAAGAGTTATAAAACTATGTACACCCTTTGACCCATAAATACCACTATTAGGTTTCTTTCTCAAGGTGATCAGGTAAAAAGGAAAAAAAAAAACCTATATTTCAAAATATTTATAGCACCTCTCTTTGTGGTGCCAAAGAACTGGAAACTGAGGGGATGCCCATCAGTTGGGGAATGGCTAAACAAATTGGAGTAAATGATTGTGATGGAATATTACTGTGCTTTAATAAATTATGAGCAGTTTGACTTTAGAAAAACATGGAAAGAATTGCATGAAATACTGGAGTGAAATGAGGAGAACCAAGAGAACACTGTCTACACTAAGCAATATTGTTCAAATAGCTATGAATGACTAAGTTATTTTGAGCATTATAAATACTCAAATCAACTATTAAGGTCCTGTGAAGGACAGTGCTATCCACCTCCAGAAAATAACTGATAAATACAAGCATGCATAGTATGGTTTTGCGTACACACACACATACACACACACACACACATGCACGCGCGCGCGTGTGTGTGTGGGGAATGGTGGCCTTCTCTAGTGCGTGGTAGGGAGGGAGGGAGAGAGTTCAAAACTTAAAATGTAACAAAAAATTAATTTCATTCAATTTAAAATAATAATTAACATCTCTATTATCTTACCTCATTGGCCAGTTCTGGTAGCTTATGTGTGGCCGTATCAGCTTTGGATTTCATGTCCCAGTGAAAAACAGATTTAAATCGTTCTCCATCTTCTCCATATTTCATCTAATTGTTGTCAGAAAGGTTCCCAAAAGAAAAGAAAAAAGTCATTAGTTCAGAGCCAAAGTTGCAGAGTCATAGAGTGATAGTAAGACCATTCATTCAACAAACATTTATTAAGTATATATTATATTCAGTACATCATGCTACATTCTGGAGGAGACAAAAAGATGAAGAAGACATGGTCCCTGACCTCATGGATTTTCTAATCTCAAAAGAGTAAGAATGTAGATGAAATAATACAAGTTAAAGTAAAGTACAGGCCAGAGGCAAAAAGTACTATGTGATTTATAAGAGACAAATCACTTCCTACTGGAGGAATTTGGGAAGGTGTCAAAAAGTAAGTGATTGAGCTAGATTTCATTTAAACTATGATGACTTTTATTTTAGAGGAAATATTTCAAGAATCCATAATGTCACTGGCTGAGTTGCCTCATCACAGATACAGACCACAGTCCTTCTGTGCCTTTGGGGACAACTTTCATGAGTCGTTATCTTCTTGAAAAACTCAGCACTTAATGGCTAGCTTTCTGGTGATGCATCTCTTCAGACCTAGCTAGGCCAGTCCATGGGCAGCAGACTACATGGTTCATCTGTAGGCACCTGGTACCTAAAAGCTTTCTTGTTTAAAAAGGCTTCAAGTAGGACCTGACAAAACTTGTGTTCCAGATCCTTTGAGAACCTAGGGACACTTCCAAACAATAATAAGAAAGAGGACTTTAGTGGAAGTGAAAAAGAATCCCAAATTATAAATGGGAACTTTCATATTCATCCAGTCAACACTGCTTGAGCACCCACTATGTACAGAGCCCTAAGTGAAGTTATCATCTAAAAATAGTCTCATCCAACCAAATTTACTCTAGTTTGGTATTAGGATTACTTCTGATACCATTAGGATACCATTTAATGTGATGCTTTAAGAAACTCTGATATTTTTTCAGGACCTAAAAGTACAGAAAGATACTAACAAGCAATCTCTATTTGAAAACACATGACTACTAAGTGAGACTAAAGCATTAAAAACATTTGAACAAAGTAAGTTCTAGTCCTTTACAAAGCAAATTTTTTTTTTACCGTTCATTTCCACAATATCTATCAGTAGATACATACCAGTAGAATTCACCTGTCTGCCCCCTAAAAACTTCTCAGGAGTATACAGTGAATTGGTACTAAAGGCATTTAAGGCAAGGAAAAATGTCCTAAATGCTATATTTAAAGCAATTTCATTAAGGTCCATCTCAGATCAGAAAGGAGAACCAGATTTAAATATTCTCCTTAAAAAATGTGTCTATTATACCATTGATCAGAGAATGTTAAACAAGTTGTGGATGGATATGGTGAATTTAGGGTAAATATGGGAACTGATGCAAAGTAAAGAATGTAGAACCAGGGAAACAATATGCAAAATTTCTGCAATAGTGTAAATGGGGAAAAAAACACAACTAGAAAACAATTAAAACTGAATTCTATGAAATATAATGACCATGCATAGCCCCAGTGAAGAGAAATGAGAAGTCACTGCCTCCACTTCTTTGCAGAGGTGTGAGATTATAGGGGAAGAACACAACATACAATGTCAAACTTTTTCAATATGTTGGTTAGTTTTGCTTAATTGTTGTTTTTCTTTTTTAGTCTTTGTTATAAGGAATGTCTTTCTGTGAGGGGAGAGGGAGTACACGGAGAAATATAGATAATGTAAAGACTAAAATATACCAATAAAATTGTTTTTAAATGTATATATGTGCCTACTAACTAGATTTAAGGAGAAAATTCCATCCTGTAAAATTTTTTTAAAGAAAGAAAGTGAGGGAATTCTACTGAATGACCTCTAAGGTCTCTACCACCTCTAACATTCTATGACTTTAAATACCATTACAAGAAAAATATAAACCTGGCTCGAATCATTTCTCATCTTCCCAAAATTGCTGAAACTCTGTTGTATCAACAACTTCCTCAAAATCGCTCAAAGGTATAAAAAACTTAAGCCATCTTTTATCCCAAAGTGCAGAAAAAATCTAAATATACAGATACTCTAAGGGGACTGAGTTGTTGAATAGCATTTGTTTTTCTCTTGGTAAAGGAAGGAAAAGTGATCTCAGCAGCCAATTGTTCAGTTTACACCCACCTCTCTTGAGGTTCTCAGATTGCAGCCTGCGAGTAGAAATAGAACCTGTAGTAATTTCTGTCTCATTCCAGTACAGTCTGTCATACACCATTAAAAGAAAGTGAAGCCATTACTACCTTAAAGGATAGCAAATAATGCATGATTTTTTGGAGATCATGATGGAGAACTGAATTGTCTGTGTCAGTGAGGAAGAAAAAAATATACTATCAAGCTTATTTTTTCCTCCCCTGGGAAATGTAAAAGGTAAAAAATAGTAAGATGACTTTAAAAATACATCTCTCATATTAAAAATTGTATACATTGTAAAATGCTATAGCTGTCTTTGTTACATAGTATGTTTGTGTTTTTTGATGGTTAAGTTCATAATAAAAAGAAAATTTTAAATTTAAAAAAAGATGTTAAAATGCACAAAGATGAAATTTTAAAATATTAATGGTAAAAATGGCACATTGACTATAAAGATGATCTTCAACTTGTAAAAAAATTGTAAAGCACTATATGCCATGGAGATAGATTGATTTTTTTTTCAACTAGATATTTGGGTATCCTATCACTAATCCAATTCTATTTTATGTAACTATCCTTAAACATCAACAGCGAAATCTACAGATGTACCAGGGCTATTTTTCTTCTTGAGTTTTTGTGTACTATGTTCTACAATGTCAAAATCCCCAATTGAGAAATAAATGACACACAACAATTCATAAAACTATTTTGAAGCACTCTATAATAGGGTGCTATGCTATTCTATATGGACAGACCAGGAGCTGAGCTCAGTAGACTTTCTGTAATGTCTTGTTCATAAGGAGAGTAGTGGAATTCAGGTTAATCAGTCTATAATCCAGGGCAATATTTGGAAGGAATCCAAAGCAATTTTCCACTTTTAAATCATTTACCTATTTGGGGACTAGGAGAAGGAACAGCTAAATACCATCAAATAATTAGTTAAAAGGCAACTAGGTGGCTCAGTGGATAGAATAGTGGGCCTGGAGTTATGATACACCTAAATTCAAATCTGCCCTCAGTCCTTACTACCTGTGTGACCTCGGGCAAATCACTTAACCTCTGTTTCCCTTCCTTCACTGGAAAAGAAAATGGTAAACCACTCCAGTATCTTTGCCAAGAAAACGCCATGGACAATATGGTCCACAGGGTCATGAAGAGTTAGAAACAACTGAACAATTAGAAATTTAGAGAAATGTGAAATAAGTTTTATTCTTTAGCTGTAATAATAATTATAATAATAATACCTCATATTTACATAGTGCCTTAAGGTTTCCAAAATATTTTACATACATTATCTCAGTTGCTCATCACAACAGTCTCATGAGGGAGACTTTTTTTTACTTACCCTAGACTTTTCATTCTAATGCCTTCCCTCTCTTAATGGTTCCCTATCTATATTGTATGCAGCTCACTTTGTATATATTTGTTTGCATGTTGTCTCCCTCATTAGACTGTAAACTCCTTGAGGGCAGGGACTGTCTTTTGTCTCTTTTTTTATCCTTAGCACTTAGCACAGTGCCTGGCACATAGTAGGCATTTAATAAATGTTTATTGACTGATTGACCCCACTTGACAAATACATAAACTGAGGGTCAAAGATATTAAATGACTCTCCCAGGATCATACAACTAGTACATACTTGAATTGTAGACACTTTCTATAGAGAAGTATAAAATGCTGGAACTCTGAAGGCTCTTGGGCAGGGGTGGAGAACCTGAGGTCTGGAGACCACAAGTGGTCTTCTAGATCCTTGGGTGTGGCCTTTTGACTGAGTCCAGATCTTACAGAACAAATTCTTTTATTAAGGGAATTTATTCTATAAGTTTGGATTCAGTCAGAGGGCTACACTTAAAGACCTAGAGGGCCACATGTGGCCTTGAGGTCTCAGGTTCCCCAACCCAGCCTTGGGTATCACCTAGTTTAGTATTCTCATAAGAGATGAGGAAACTAAGGCCTAAAAAGGTATAATAAATCAGTTTTGCAGAGCTCATTAATGAGGGAACTTGGATTAGAATGCAGAGATGCCAATTCTGAGACTAGTATTTCCACTCCACTCTGTAGCACTGTCAATAACATTTTTTAAAAGGTTTTTTAGGGGTGGCCAGGTGGTGCAGTGAATAAGAGAGCCAGCCCCAGAGTCAGGAGACCTGGGATCAGTTCCAGCCTCAGATACCCAGTACCCACACAAAAATAACTGGCCGTGTAACCTTGAGCAAGTTACTGAACCCCAACTGCTTTAAAAAAAAAAAGGTTTTTTAAAAACTCACTCAAGTGTAGGCCCAGCATACAAGCATGTCACCCTGCAGCACAAAATATGTACTTAGTAGATATTTGTTGATTGATTGAAGGATAATTATTAAGAAAAATCAACCTTATATCCTATAGCCATAGGGTGGGTATAGAAGGTCTCAAACATTTCTACCCTGAGCTCTTTATATAGAGTTGCACCTTCAATGTAGCTAATAGTTTTCAGGTTGGGGAATTACAGATTTAAAATTACCTGAATGATTTCCCAAAGTGAGGACACACACATACACACACACACACACACACATACACACACACACACACACACACACACACACACACCAAATTTCATTGATGAGAAGAAAAGTCAAACTATACATCCTTTGTTCAATTCAACAAACTTCCATTTAACAATTCCATTTAAGCACTATAGTATGTTCACTACACTGAATTAAATGAATTATCAGATTAGCTAGAAGAATATGAAACTAGCTAAACCAATTATGCTGTACAGAAGCCTAAATAATATTTATTCTTTATCACTCAATAGGTAAGCACACTGAATATTTGCCATGAAGTTGGGAGGAAAGAGAAGTACCAACAGATAGAAAGCTCAATACTTGTTCAAGAAATACATAAGTGTATTAGAGTGGAGAAAAGGTCTGAGATCCAGTCTAGGTAAAGAATCCCAAAAGCAAAGTAAATTGAAATACAGATTTAACGATTTCCGAAGAATCAAGTTACTTACCTCACTACCTGCTTCTGATTGTTTTTTCAAATTTATATTTAATGGGCTCTGATACACACTAGTGAATGTGTTGTTCTTAGGGTTATGTCTATAAAATGCAAAAGAAATATGACAGGAAGTTAGAAAAATGTTAATCTCTCAGCAAATTACCTTGGCCCAACACTACTGATCATGAAGAATCTAAATGTACAGTTCCAGTTTGAGGCAGTAAATGTAATATCTTAAAGTTAAATTAATTATAATTTAGGCTTTTTAGAATTTTATTATAGATTTATAGATATATTTTTTTTATTATAGAATTTTAGAAACTATGAACTGGAAGGGACAAAAGGAATAATTTCAAATACTCCACCCCCCCTCCATTTTACAGATGAGGAAACTGAAGCCTAAAGAGAAATGACAAACAGGAAATGAACACGGCAGGGTTCCAACCAAGGTCTATCAAATCCAAGTCCAGAGTTCATTGTATAACACCAAGTTCTCATGTGTCCTATTTTTTTTAAAACCTCTATCTAACAGGGAATGGTCATTACAAAATGAAAGTTTTCTGGAAAAAAAGTATTTTTCAAAATTTTTTTCCAAAACTCTAGCCCTCATATCTTATGGTCATTATGTGAGTTTGCCCATTTCTGCAGCTCAGACTTAGTCACATTTATAATTAGAAGGGACTTAGGATGTCTGTCATCTGGTCCAACCCTCTCATTTGAGATGAGGAAACCAACTTCTAGGGACATTAAGTAACATGGCCACGGTCACACAAGTTTGAAGTTGCAGAGCTAAGGGAAAATGCTGCCCTTTATCTGGTTAATCTGACTTTTTCCAAAATATTTAAACTTGAGACCTCAGCTTCTTATTTATTTATTTTTTAGTTTTCAGCATTTACTCTTACAAGATTTTGAGTTCCAAAATTTTTTCTCCCACTTCCCCAAGACAGCAACCAATCTGATAGAGGTTATATATGTACAATCATATCAAACATTTTTCAACATTAGAACTTGGGACCTCTTTTAGTGCATGAAACTATACATCCTGAGATGTGTTGCAGGTTATATTTAGGAGAATACTTTTTGAAAGCCTATGCTTTTCTTTAGAATTGGCATCATTTATTTGAGTGGTTTCTTAGTGATTCTCAAAAATATATATATATATATATTTATTCAAAAGGGGGGGGTGAGCTGAGAGGAGAAAGCCACAAACACACTTACGCATGACAATAAGGCTTCTTCTGGTGACTCACAAAATTATTGACAGTTAGCATCATCTTGCAGATCTCACAGTGAAAACAAGCTTTGTGCCATGTCTAGAAACCACACAGAAAAGAGAAAGGGAGATTCCATAATTTCCAAATACTCAGATATGACTCAGAGTAAAACTCAGTTATTAAGCTTCAGTCACCCTAGGGTTTGGGCAAGAGAAAGGGTTAAAAAATAAAGCTTCCATATATTAAGTTAAAAGACTAGCATCTTTTCTTTCAAGATGATATAGACAGTCATATTTCTGCCCTAGAAACAGACCCAAGCCAAAAAAAAAAGGGGGGGAGGGAATCCATCCTCTTCAAAAGTTACCATTTCAAAATGCACAGGAGTTTTTACTCAGGTGAAAAAAATAAAAATAAATGTTTTCCTCAAAGACCAAAGAAATATCAACTGACCTGATCTATACAGTTGATCTTCTCAGCAGGATAAACCCCATACCCACACCGAGAACAAGCCTGCACATTCATCTTAGTGTCAGAAGAATGAGGGAAAAGAAAAGTAACCGACAAGAAATCCAAGGATAACTCGTCAAGCTGTCCAACTCCACAGTGTACCCAGGCCCCTTGCTGAATCTCCTTGTCGTCCTTCGTGGTCACCAGCCTGTGTTAACCTTCTCTATCAAACCACCTCCTTTGCTTTCTTGACTTTCTGGTTTGAAATCAGCAGCTGAATGGCTTATAAAGCTGCCACTTACTCAGAGGGTCTATTTTGGCACTTCTGTCAACACACATGCTGGGGGAAGGGAGAGTAAAGGCATTTCTAGCTGACATGGTTCTCTAAATAGAAAAGTGAACTCATGGACGGCATCATGCCTGTCTGGATTACCAAATCCTGGAAGGTGACCATTCTGCATTCACTCTTGGTTGTTTAATGCTAGCTGTGATCATTAGCTAAGAAAAGAGCTTTTAAAGAGATAACACTGTATCTTCATAAGACCATCAAGGAAGAAAAGTTACTCTTATGTCTTTTCCAGACCAGGTACTTCCAATATAGTAAATAACCCCCAAGGGCAAAAATATAAAGCTAAAAGGATAAATGAATGCTGGCTTTATCACTGAATATTTTTGCCCTATAATTGAGGTCAGAGTAAGGCTAAAGTTGTGGAGAGTAATACACTTGACATCGTGGGTTTGAATCCTACTTCTGATAACTGTCTTCATAGAACAGTCACTTCCCCTTCTGAGCTTTGGGATCATCTGTAAAATAGGGATGATGATACTCTACAATCTTTCTCACAGGGTTGTTTTCAGGCTCAAATGAGATAATACATATAAAGTACTTTGTCAATCTTAACATACCATATAAACACCAGGTATCATAACTATTTCAATGTCTTTAATTCACCCTCTTTCAGGTATCATGAACACCAGGGTAATTGTTATGTTTAGAATATAAGTTTCTTAAAGGCAGAGACTGGTTTGAGTTTGTTGCTGAGTTTTTTTATTTATTTGTTTTCTCTTTGGAATCTTAAGGCTTATCACAGTACCTCAAATATAATGACCCTCTTATAAATGCTTATTGAGCTAAATTGAAATAAACATGGTCTTTTAAAATTTTGTTTTTAAACTACCATTAATTCTATTTTTAAAACCCCTCATAAAATTGAGACATGGTCTAAATAGATTTATTGCCATCATTAGAATAAAAACACATTTAGATAGCAATTTCCTTTTTAAAAATATTGATATCTTTTGCTTTTTCCATCACTTTTCCTTCATCTTCTCCCTGAAAGCTGTCCTTTAGAGAAAATAAAAAAGGATCTTAAAAATAATTTATCAAAACTTAAAAAAAAGGTCAACTCGAGTCAACATTAAATGCAGTGTTTCACATCTATAGTCTCCTTTCTCTATAAAGAAGGGAAGGAGGTGCATTCTTACAACTCTTCTTTAGAGATTAATTTGTTCATTTAATTTTTCAGTATTCAGTTTTATTTTTGTTGTTATTTTCTTTCTATTTAAATTGTTAGAGTCATTATATAAATTGTTTTCTTGGTTCTGCTTACTTCACTTTCCATTAATTTATGTTCATCTTTTTTTTTAACAGCACAGAATGTTCAATAACATTTGTGTACCATATTTTGTTTTGTCATTCCAAAACTGGTGGGCTTTTACTTTGTTCCCAGTTCCTTGATATTATAAATAGTGCTGCTATAAATATTTGGGGATCTATAAGATCTTACTTTGTATCACTGACTTACTTGGGATCTCTAGGTGAAAAGCTATGGGTATTTTAATCAATTTCTTAGCATAATTCCAAATTGCTTTGCAGAATGGTTGGACCAGTTTCCAACTCCAGCATGCCAATTTTCTCATTAGTGTACCTACTATTTTTCCATACTCTCTCCCTCAACATTGACTATTTCCATATTTTGTCATCTCACATTTGGGTGTGAGGTGAAGAACCTCAAAATTGTTTCACATTTCTCTCAAATATACCCCTGATTTTGAACAGTCTTTAATATGATTGTTAATAACTTGCAGTTTTCTTTTGAGAACTATTTGTTCATATCCTTTGATGGGCTTTTGCTATTGCATATTTGAGTCAGTTTCCAACATATCTTCAATCAGAACCTTATCAGAAATACTTGACACAAAGATTTTTTCTTTGCTTATCAACCACTTCCTTTATTAATTTGGTTGCATTGATTTTGTTCCTGCAAAAGTTTTTCATTTTCATGTAATTGAAATTTAACTTGTTAAGATTACCCTTATCTGGTTAGAATTCTCTCCCTAGTTATAGCAACAAAAGGTACATGACCTAGTTCTTTTTTAATTTTTTATGGTGTGAGTTTAAATATTTAAGCATGAATCCATTTTGAGCTTATATCATATAAGATGTTGGTTTAAAACTAATTTATGTCAAAATGCTTTCAGTTTTCCAATAATTCCTATCAAACAGGAAGTTCACCAAGTAATTTATATTCTTCATTTGATTGAATTCTGGCTCACTGAGTTCAATTCCTTCTAATTCTTCCTTATCTAGTTAGTTCTACTGATCTATTTTTCTATTTTTAAAAAATAAAATAGGTTTGATATTTACTGTTTAATAGTATAGTCTGAGGTATGGAAATGCTATTTCCCTTTTTTTATTATTTCCTTTGAGATTATAGATTCTTTGTTCCTACAAATTATTATTTGTCTACCCATAATTTGTATTTCACATACTTGGTTCCCCTCCACCACCATCACCACCAAGTCTTCTCTTTTCAAGGTAACCATCCCATTTATTCAAATATTTTTATATACCAAGATTTATATATTCTTTATTATTTTAGTCACCTTTGCTTATATACACTTTGTCAATGACCCCTTTAAACTAGAGTAGCCCAAACTAAAAATAACACTTTAGATGCAATCTAGCCATTTTTTAAGCAACCATATCATACTGTTAGGTCAAACTGAACTTCCATTCAACCAAAACCCCTATACCTTTGGCAGATTTTCCCCATCTTGTATTTGTATTGATGCTTTGGACTTAAATATTGAATTTATAAACTTTATCTTCATTAGTTTAGCTCTCTCTTTTAAGCCTATCAGAATCATTTTTAATCTTAATTCTGCCTTTTAAAGCATTAGCAGTCTATTTCAAGTTTTCATTAACTATACATTTGACAAGCATGCCTTCCACATCTTCATCCATATCTTTAACAAAAAATATCGAATAAGACAGAATCAAGCATTATAGACAAGTAGTATGGCAACTGGAACAATCCTTGCTAACTGGCATGGAGCCATTGATAAACAGTTTGGATCCAGACATTCAGCCAGCTATGAAAATGTCTTACTGTATTAATACCCAATATATTTCCCATCACACCATATACTAAAAGTGACCTTTAACCTCTAGGACTTAAGAAGTTCAGTAGGGATTCTTCCCACTCTTCTACTAGTATTAGAGGAGGGTGTAGATATGGTATCTGAAGATGGAGTACACATAGAAAAGCAGAGACCAGTGGCATACGGAACAAATGCTCATGAATGGCTGGAGTTGTATCTGGTGGGCTACTAGGCTTCTTATTTAAAAGACCCTGCCCCTCAATGTGTTAGCTTTTCCAAGGATCTGTCGGGAAGAATGGAGTTGCAGAGAAAGCCCTGAGCAAATTTTTAGTAGTTAGGGATTTCTTGATAATTTCCTTCAATTCAAAGGCCTTTTCACTCCAATCTTCTTAGGTCATAGATCATGAAATTTTTGATCTAAAACAACCAGAGAGATAGTAGATATCTTTCAGTCCAACTCTCTCATTTTACAGATGAGAAAACTATGAAGATGAAGTTCACCCAGCTTCCAGTCAATACATTTTGCTTTGTCACTGGGAGCTGTTTGGAAGTCTATGAGAGAAGCAATGAGATTTCTATGAGTGGAAAGAGACTCATAAAAAAAAAACCACATTTTTTTAACTGACAACTATTAGTTTGGGGAAGTTGATTCAGTATGCCAACAGGAAGTTGTGGGATAATGGTATAACTTCATTCTGTTGCATCTTTATCTTATCTAGTTTTCTCAAAAAAAAAAAAGTTGTCATCTATGAAGGAATTGAGAAGAACAAGGTGAGAATAGCTTAGTACAAAGCCCAGCCTGCAAGTAAAATAAGTCAAGTGGCATAATTCTTGTTTTCAAAATAGTCCCACTTATAGTCCAAGAGTCAACAAACATTTATGAGGTGCCTATCTTGTTCTTAAACCCTTGGTTTCAAAAAACAGTCCCTGACCTAAAAGAGCATCTAATGAGAGAGACAGCAAGCAAACAACTATATACAAACAAGATGAATCATTAACAGAGGGAAGGCACTAAATTAAGAGGGCTTAGGAAAGGCTTCCTATAGAAGATGGGATTTTAGTTGGGACTTAAAGAATTCCTGGAACACCAGTAGACAGAGTTAAGGAGGGAGAGCATTCCAGGAATGAGGGACAACCAGAGAAAATGCTTGAAGCCAAGAGATGGAGTGTCTTGATTGTGGAACATCAAGGAGGTCAATGTCCCTGGATCAAAGACTATGTGAACAGGAGTAAGTGTAAGAAGACTGGAAAGGTAGAAGAGAGCTGGATTATAAAGGGCTTTGAATGCCAAACAGAGGATTTTGCATTTGATCCTGAAGGTAACAGGGAGCCACTGGAGTTTATCGAATAAGGAACAAGACCTAATCATACCTGTGCTTGAGGAAGATCAGTTGGAGAGCTGAATCAAGGATGGATTAGAGTATGGAGAAACTTGAGCAGGCAGATGACCAGAAGGTTCTTTAACAGTCCAGGCATGAGGTGATGAAGGCTTGCACCAGAGTGGTGACAGTGTCAAGAGGAGAGAAGGGGGCGTATTCAAGAGATGCTACGAAGGTAAAGTCAGTGGCAACAGATTGGATATGGGGTGAGAGAGAGTGAGGAGTACAGGATGACTGTGGCCCTCCAGGATTGGGAGGATGGTGTTACCCTCTATAGTAATAGGGAAGGTAGGAGAACAGGGAGGGTTTAGAGGGAAAGATATTGAATTCTGTTTTGGACATGTTGAATTTAAGATGTGTGCTGAACATCCAATTGGAGATATCTGAGCAGTTGGGAGATTCAAGATCAGAGGTCAGCTCAGCCTAGAGTCTTCAGATCATCAGGATAGAGATGGTAATTAAATCGATGGGAGCTGATAAGATCTTCAAGGCAAGTAGTATAGAGGGAGAAGAGAAGAGGACTCAGAATGGAATGCAAAGAGACACCTACAGTTAGATAGCATGATCTGGAAGAGAATTCAGCAAAGGAGTAAGAGAAGGAGCTTTCAAATAGGTAGAAGAAAAACCAGGAGAGAGTGGTGTCCCAAACATCCAGAAAGAAAAGAGTTTCAAGAAAGAGAGAGTGATCAATAGTGTCAAAGACTGCAAAGATTCCAAAGAGAATGAGGATTGAGAAAATGCCATTGGATTCAGCAATTAGGAAATCACTGGTAATTCTAGAGAGAGCAATTTTGATAGAGTCAAAATTGATCAAGCTGGATTATAAGGGGTTAAGAAGAGAGTAAAAGGTAGTGGAAGCTTCTCTTTTTCAGAAACACTTCCTATTACTATTGCTTCTTTCTTTACAATCTTTCTTCTTTGAAAAAGGATTCTCAAAATGTCATGGGCTGGGCCCTCCTTGAAAGTAGAGGAAAACATCTGACAATTAGCTGCTATGACGTGAAAGGCACTCTAAAAAGAATCAGCCCTACTAGAAGGTGTTGGGGATTCCCATTACTAGAGACATTCCAGTTGAGGTTTTGAAGTCTCTAAAAAAGTGGCAAGTTTCATGATAGAGTGGAAAGTAAGCATTGTTGCGCTGGCAAATATTTAACAACTGTCTCTCTCCCTCCCCCCACAAAAAAAGTACTTGTGACACACTTTTAAGTTTAACCTACATTATTTTCTTAAGTCTAGACAACCAACAAAACAATAAATCAAACCCTAATTTATGTTTGCCCATTTCCAAGGTGCAAATCCTCCTACAGAAAAATGGAATAATCAGTGGGAGTCAATTTAAGCTGTCTCTAGAATGCTCTGAAGGTAGGCCTTTAGGATAATCTAGAACCTGAGGAGCCATAATTATCAACTATCCCAACCCCCAAAAGTTATAGATCAGGACACTGAAGTCCAGAGAGGGTCAATAACATACCCACGGTCATACAGTTAGTAAGTTGTAGAGACCGATTTAGAACCCAGATCCAGACTCTTAAGTTCGGCACTCTTTCAACAATACCATATAAAACCAAACTAAGATTGTGGGACACTCTGCATATCAGAATCCAACAACTCTCAATTGAATCAAGATGAAATCTGTGACCTTGTGCTACATATGTGCATGATACACAACTGGTACAAAACAAATGGATGTTGAACGAATATTTAAGGAGCAAATGAAAGCGGTCTCAGGTATCTGACCCCAAGAATTGGCAGAGGTAGCCTTTAATATTCTTAACTCTTTTCCTCAGGCCCTTTGTAGGAGTAAAGGTGGGAAGGTATATATGGAGTATAGCAATGGTTGAAAAAGGCCCCATTGCCTAGAATGCTGTCAGACTAAGACAGAAAGGTCTGAGCACCAATTGCTGATAGAAAAGGGAGGATATATGAGCCGGGTAGGACATGGAGAAGAGCTGTCACATGGGGGAAGGGAGGGGACTCTGGATGAGGATGCAATTACTCCTGGGAACTCTGTTATCAACCAATTACATCTCAAAGTGAACCCCTGTATTTGATGGCCTATTTTGACCAGGCAGAGAGAACAACGAAGGGATGAACAATGCCTTTTTAACCTAGTTTTTAAGGTCTTCCACAATCTCCCTCAAGTTACCTTTCCAAACTTTGTGTCTCAACTTCTTATACTCCAATTAAGCCAAATTGGATTTTTCATCATTCTCCTACCTCACTGGCCTTTTCCATCCTCCATGCTATTGATCACATGGTCTTTCATGAAGGTAATGGCCTTGCCCACTCTCATCTCTGCTGTCAGTCCAGGTACAGAGTACAGAATTAGTAAAGGGAAGAGGCATCCTCGCCACTCTGAATGAGTCATAGCCTCTCTGGGCCAGTTTCTTTGTCTTTAAAAATGAGATTAAACTTGATTTTCTTTAAGATACAAATTCCCCTGATCTGTTTATGTCTCTTATCTTTTTCCCCCACTTGTTTTTTCCATTATTAGAATGTAAGTTCCTTGGGGCAGAGAGCTTTTGTCTTCTGTATCCCAGCGCTTAACACAGGGCCAGGTTACATAGCGAGCTCTTAAGCAATGTTTGTTGACTAACTGCCTCGACTTGACCTTCTGAGAGGTCTTCCTCTATCCTTCCAGGATCCCTCCAGGTAAAAATGACATATCTTTTCCTGGATTTAATCTCCTCGGGTTTTTGCACTTTCTCATATTCTAAAATTTATCCTAATTTTTTTCTCAGCTTGCAAGTAGGGAGGGGTCTCATTCACCCTTAAACAGCTACTGGATGGGATTGCTGGCCTGGGTGGGTGGGGAAACAGAGCCTGGATTGGGGACTAAAAGGCGCTGTCAGGAGGACCACGTTTCCCGTTCTTAACAGTCCAAAGTCTTTTAAACTCTCAAGGAACACCAGACTCTAGACTCCAAAGGTGGGAAATCCAGGAGATGGATTCTCTTCGGAGAAGCGGGCGAGACAGGGAAAACAACCTGGGTAATTTCAATGCTAAGAAATCAGGTGGCCTCCTCCAAGCTGCTGGGCCCCAGAACCCGGAAAAACTCCATAACGAGGCTCACAGACACCTCCCCGCGCGCATGGGATGTGGGCGGTGTACCAGGCACTGCAAACTTAGGGAACTGGAAGCTCGCTCCGCCCTCCCAAAACCCCACGCTGGGGCAGCCCAAGGGCCGCGTACGTTCGAGGCGGGCCCTGGGGGAATCGGACTCCAACCCCTGGCCGGCCTAGGCTCCGCCCCTCTACCCATTTTCGCTTTCGCGCCTTAAGCGCTATATAACCTGGCCCGGCTGGCACCGGAGACCAGTCTTTTTGCAACGTTTCCTCCACCTCCTCCAGGATCCACGGTGGACACACGGTAATCCCAGCTTGTCCCCTTCCCCCGACTTTCTCTTTTCTTTACTGTATGGGCTTCCTGCCTGTCAGCCCCCACAGCCTCGCTGACCTCCCCAATCCCTTCCTAACATAGCAGCCCCCTCTTTTCACTCTCTCGGTTTCTGGGGCTTTTCTGGGGCTGCCTGGCCTTTGGCCGAAAGAGCAGTTAGGCTGTCTGATGGAGTTAATACTTGTTGATGGACAGTGGGATATTTGTAAACTCCTGGAGAGTATGGGCTGGTACATAATTGAGTTTGTATGCTTGTCTAGGAAGCCACGGAGATAGGTCTTAATACACTTTTGATAAGTTTAGTAAGATAGATATATAATCGTAGCTAGCATTTATTACAAGGATTTAAGGCTTGCAAAATGCTTTACATGTGTTATTACAACATCAGGACACCTGGGAGATAGGTGCTATTATTTTCCTTTTTATATATATATAATAGGTAGTAGATATTTACAGAGCTCGTTAAAGGTTGCAGAATGCTTTACAAACATTTCATTTGAGCCTCACCACAATCCTGGGAAGTAGGTGCTATTATCCCCATTTTACAGATGAGGAACATGAACAGTAACAAAGGTTAAGTGATTGGCCACACAGATTAAGTGTCAGATGCAGGATTCTAGCTTGTGTCAGGACTGGGAAGTAGATTTAGCTAGTGGGGGCAGGGAGAGATCATAGAAAGGAAACCAGAAGGGATATTGGAGATCATAGGATTGAAGATTAATAGTTGGGAAGAAGTTTGGACATCTGGGAGTCTAACCTCCCTCTTTCTTACAAATGAGGAAATTCAGGCCCAAGAACAAATGATTTAGTCTTACTGTCTGATACATGAGGAAATTGAGACTCAAAGGACCATAGGATTTTTAGAGCTGAATTTTAGACATGGAAAAAATGCTGGATTTAGAGTTGCAGAACCTGGGTTTGAATCCTGGCTCTGTCCAGGGAGAGTTAGCTAGGTAGTACAGTGGATACAATGCTGGGCCTGGAGTCTGGAAAGCCTAAATTCAAATTTAGCCTGAGCCACTTACTAGTTGTGTGACCTCGGGCAAGTCACTTGACCCTGTTTGCCTCAGTTTCCTCATCTGTAAAATTAATAAGGAAATGGCAAACCATTTTAGTATCTTTGCCAGGAAAACCCCAAACACGGTCATGAAGAGTCAGACGTTACTTAAAAATGACTGAACAACAAACAGTCTACTATTTAATTCAAGTGTGATTTTGGCCAATGAGCCCACTCTTTGGGCCTCAGTTCATCTATAAAATGAGAGGGTTGGACTACAGGACCTCTGAGATCCCTTGTAGCTCTAAATCTGTAATGCTTTGACCATAAGCAATCCACCAAGGAACATTTATTAAGCATGTGCATTGTATTAGGCCAGGCACAGAGCTATGTGCTGTGGATACAGAAACTACAAAAAAAAAACCACAACAACCAAACAGTCTTCCCTGTCAAGAAACATCCCTGACCAGCATTAGACACCAGGAATATAGGGAAGGGTACTACAACAGTGATCTCGTTGTGTAGGGAATTCCCCTGTGAGAAGACTCTTCACTAATGCAGGTTTGCATCTTCTCTAACAGTTACAGTCTTATAGAGTAGCTTAGGGCATGAGAGGTTAAGCCCTTTGCCTGTGGTCACACAGCCTGTATAGATCAGAAGTGGAACTCAAAATGTAGGTTTTCCTGCTTGTGAGGCCCACTTTACTGTATCATGCTGCCTGTATTGTGCATGTATAAGGAAATACAATATACATATATAGGTATACATGCATATATACACACATATTTTGTTGTTCATTAGTATCTGACACTTTGTGATTCTGTGGACCATAGCATGCCATCCTGCTGTCATATCTTTTAGCATTTTAATTCTGTCCATGGAGGTTTTCTTGGCAAGATACTGATGTGATATGGTAGATTGTTCCAAGCTAGACAGTCTTCAGGCATGGCTGCTAGTGATGACTGTGTCTCAGCTCATAGGGCACCATGTTCAGAAAAGTTTCTCATCAGAATGCTTTTCTTTCTCCTGTTAGTTTTTTGGACACTGTTTTGAAGCAAGGTGGAGTAATAATAATATAATAATAATAATAAGTAATAAGATAAGACTGAAATCTGTATGGGTGGAGTCCCACATAGATGAAACCAGTAAGCCGAGAAGTGTTGTAGCATGTCTAATCTAAACAATAACTTACCTTTATACAGTAAATCATTATATATGATATTTACATAAAACTTTTCTCATGACAGCCCTATGAAATAATTAGGGCAAGTATCTTTATTTTACAGGGGGGGAAACTGAGGATTGGAAATGAAGGCACATGCCCAGAGTCATTCAGCTAGTGATTTAGAGAGCCATGACTTTAGAGACCCAGGTCTTTTGTCTCCCAATACAATTCCCCTTTAACTTAATTAAATGCCAATTATTCACTAAAATTAATTACTAATTAATATTTACAAAGTATTTTTATGTACATTATCTTATTTGAGCCCTGAAATCACCCAATGAGGTAGATAGGACAAGTACTGCTATCTTTTTGTAGCTAAGGAAACTGAGGCTCAGCCACCCCCCTAATAAAGACAGCTGTAGTCTCTTCTGACTTTTTCCTTCACTAACTTCCGTTAGACTGTTCTGATCTAGGCATTTATTGGCATTGCAGATTTAAGAACTCTCTTCCCATAAGGAAGCTCCTTCCAGATTGTGGGGTTTTTCTTGGTGAGTGAGTCACCAAGAGTTCCATGGAAGCTTGTAAAGGCCCCGTAAGCAAGTACATGTGGCCTGGACACCCCTTTTACTGAGCATGAATTTATTATGAAATTTCCCAAGAAAACCAGACTTGGCTTTAGAAATCTGGGAACCTGGTGTCCTTTGAGATAGAAGAAGCAATGAGCTGTCCCTCCCTCTGGGTAGGAAAAGTTTATAGTGGAGATTATCTGTTCAATTGTTCTGGGGAAGGAGCCTTACCAAGCTCCGGCTTCCTTTTCCTTCCTGTGGCAAACCCTGATGGTTTTGTTGTTGTCATTTATTTCCCCTGAAGTTTATTCTTTAAAACCACTGGACCTCTTGAACCTGTATTCTTGGGCATAGGGCCTGTTCAGAAATTCCCTTGTTCTCATTAAGGATAGGAAAATTGATTTTTTTTTTAACCCCATGTGCCCAAACAGTAAGTAGGTGATTTCTTAGATGAATTTTAGTTCAGTTCAACAAGCATTTATTAAACACAAAACATACAGAGCACTATGCTGGGTAATGCGGTACACAGAGAAAGCCAGAAGAAAAACTCAAAGTCTACCTGTGTGACCTTGGGAAAGCCTCTTAACTTCTCTGGGCCTCAGTTTCCTCTACTATAAAATGAAGGGGTTTCTCTGGATGACCTCTAAGGTTTCAGCTATAATTCTATTACTTTTTGAAATAATAATAATAATAGCCTTATTTACACATTTTCACTGATGAAAACATGTTTTCCTTACTTCCAACAAACCCCTGCGGTAGACATTAAGAAGAGATCCTTGTTTTCATGAAGCATACATACTGGTAAAGCTAGCTATAATAAATCTCATTGAGTAGAGTGGCTTGGAGTCAGAAAGACATCTTCCTGAGTTCAAATCTAGCCTCAGACATTTACTAGCTGTATGACCCTGGTCAAGTCACTTCACCTTGTTTGCCTCAGTTGCCTCATCTGTCAAATGAGCTGGAGAAGGAAATGGCAAACCACTCCTGTATCTTTGCCAAGAAAACCCCAAATGGAGTCACAAAGAGAGTTAGGCATGACTGAAAATAACTGAATAATAAAAATAGAAATGGTCACCAGAATTATTTTTCTTCTACTTTCTATTAAACTATTGAATTTCTAATCAGCTAACATATTGAAGCCTTTTGAGTCAAGTACAACAGTTTATTACTTTGTGAGTACTAGCTATGAAGCCAGAGAACATGAGTTCAAATATGGTCTCTAAAGGAGAACCATATGATATCAGATAAGGCTTTTAATTTCTCCGAGCCTCAGCTTCCTCATCTGGAAAATTTAAAAAATTGGATTAAATGGCCTCTAAGGCCCTGTCCCACTGGTGATTTAAGATCCTGTGACCCCATTTTAAAAAAATACCTCACACCAGGCTCTAGAAATCATTTTTTTTCACTCTGTGGTGGCTTTATACATAATATGTTATTCAAATTATTAAACATTTTAAAACAATTTTCAGTCAGCACCATTAAATGTCTGATTTGGGGACTGTTTGATAGTATGGGAAGGCCACTGAATTTGGTGTCTAAAGATCTGGGTTCAGATCCTACCATTGACACTTAACCTCTGTGACTTTGGGCAAATCATTTCATTTCTCGGGGATCAGTAATGGCGTAATGATCCTGATGGTCCTTTGAAGCCCTGAATCTTTGTGATATTCCTAGAGAACATGCTTATGGGGACAGAGTACAGAGTAAATAGACACATAATATAGTTGATAACTTTAAGGTGCAAAGTCCATTCATTTCAGAGTATCTTGTAAGTTTGCCAGTTTCATTTCCTTTGTAAAGGCTCTAAGCTAGGAATAGGCAAGAGAAGCTGTTGCCTACTCCATGGCACTGTTTCAGTGACACTTTGTTATATTTTATAAGTGCACTTATTTTCATACAGCTGGAATATTCTCCTGCCTATGGCATGAGAATGTTTATCTGCGACATAAGGCCTGAGTATGTTACAATTTATTTTTAAAACTTGGACTGGAATGCCTTGCCCTAGTTCCGCCTAGGTGTGGTGAATGCCTGAAAATGCTCATAAATTCTGCATTGTGGCAACTTAAGTCCCAAAGGTGTTGTGATTAGTAGTTTCTCAGAAAGTTGATTTGGAAGAATACTGTAATTACTAATTTCTAAACAGAGAGGTAGCCTAGGGCAGGGACACATGTAATAAATGTGAGACTCTGGCAAATAACTCAAACTCTCAATACTCGAGAGCAGCAGATCTCTAAGTGTGGACTGAGAATCCTTAGGAGATCCTTTCAAGAAGTCCACGAAGTTGGGCTGGCTAGGTGGTGCAGTGAAGAGAGCACTGGCCCTGGAGTCAGGAGGACCTGAGTTCAAATCCAGCCTCAGACACTTGACACATTTACTAGCAGTGTGACTTTGGGCAAGCCACTTAACTCCAATTGCCCTCCAAAAAAAAAAAGTCCATGAAGTCAAACTATTTTCATAATAATTCCAAGGCATTATTTATCCTCATATTTTTACTCTCATTCTCATATAGGCTTCAGCTTGACTGGTGAATTAAAGATTTAGCTAACAAACATAAAAACTGAATTAATATATCTCATCAAATCTACACATGTGCCTGGGCTTGCTGTTTTGCTTAGATGTGGCCAGCATCAGCACCAGCTAATGGTTGAAGATTTTGTTTTTTTTTAGGAGAATGCTAGGTCGCAAACACAAACAAAAGCGGTGCTGAAGTACTCACAGTATTAAATGACTTTTTTAAATGTCTTGGCGAATCCTGCCACTACTTTGTTGACACTGATGGTGCAGAAGCAATTGGTAGGTCAGCCCATTGACTTGTTAGCAGGAATCATGTCAGTGGCATCAGACTGGGCTACTTATCATTGCAGCCCTCACAGGCAGTTTTAAAAAAGGTTTTCTTCACTTAAGAGTTTCTCTGATGAAGCAGTAAAAATGATTGCAAATTAAATCTTGTTCCTCGAATACACATCTTTTGAATATTCTGAGAGATGAAATGGGAAGTACTCATAAAGTACTTCTTTTGAGCACTGGGGTATCATGGTTGCAGGGAGAAACAGATTTGTATCACTGCTTGAGCTGTGAGCCAAACCAGTGGATTTTTTTCCATGAGACAGTACATTCGATTATAAGCTCCTTGAGGGCAGAGACTGTCTTATGACTCTCTTCATATCCCCAGTGCTTGACCCAGTGACTGACATATAGTAGATGCTTCATAACTTCATAAATGTTTATCGATGGATTACTTTAATTGCTGCATTTAAATGACTGAGGAACTACAATTTCAAAATTACATAATCAGAAAACAAACCTTGCATTGAGCAAACCAAAAATAAAAGAGGAACTGAAAACCCCAATTCCAAGGAGAAATAACTGAAATATCACATCAATATTCTGTGCATAAAAGAAATCAAAGGAAAAAACTAGAATATCATCTTGGAACAAAAAAAGCATTAACTGGGACCCCTTCCTCACACCCACACACACACACACACGGTCAGTCAATAATAAAGGGAAGGCTTTAAGTCATATTTTCAAAAGGACCAACAGTATTGACGAACCCTGGATTCTATGTGAATTCTAGTACTGCACTAATGAATGCAGACTTGGGTCTACTTTGGGATCCAGGGTGACTTTCTTACATCTAAGATGCACCAGAAAATAGCTATTCCATTAATGCTTCAGTGAAGACCACATCAGTAATCCTCTTAACCAGACAATCCAATCAGCTTCTTGCTTTCTTTTGGAATATTACCCGATTTGTGTCTGTCACCCCTGTTTTTCTGTATAGTCTATTCTAGCAATTGTATCTTTTACAGATCCTACCTTAGTTCAAGAAGTGTCCGATGCTGGTCCAACTGCTCATGTCAACACTGTCCCTGTTACCACCTTGTATTTCTCCTTATCCACAGATATCACTCCCTTGACCAGGCAGGCACATATGACTTGCTTCTCTCTTCTAAACAGCCAACCTCTCCTTCTCCATCTCTGATCTTCCACCTGCCTCTCAAAAAGTACATTTCTCACATGCTGCTTTGATTCTCCAGCATTTTGGAAAACACATCATTTCTCAATAGCAACCATGGTATTTGGACTCATGGACTTCATTCTTACCACAGCCGAATATGTTTGTTTTGCATGTTTGGTACAAGGAGACTTGGCCAGCTGCTCGGGGTGCACATCAAGCCATCATTACCACCTGCTCTATTGCTATATTTCCTATTTGCATTTTTATGTCCATGATTAGATTTTGAACTCCTCAGAAACTTGGGCCTTGTTACTTTCTTTGACATTCTTGTCTGCCTCTTTATATTTGCTTCAGGGAACCCTGTGGGTGGTCAATACATGCTTGTAGAAAAATTGAAAGGGGGAAAAGATTTACAGATTAGTTGTGTATCTGCAGCAGTGGAGGAGAATTTCTGCCTCAGCAATTCTGTGCATGGCAAAAATAATGACTGGAGACATTTATAATTCTATAACCTACTTCTCAAACCCTACCACTGTGACTCTGAGGGCTGGATATGATGCCTGTGACTAGGGTGTTAACAAGTGTTAACCCCAGGCATTGAGTTCTGTCTTCTCCCACCACATTTTAATTAATATATTTTAATAGTGGTTTTTATTTTTGTTGTTCGTTTGTTCAGTTGTGTCTGATTTTTTTGACCCCATGGACCACAGCACCCCCCAGCGCCTCTGTCCTCTACCATCTCCCAAAGTCTGTCCAAGCTCATCTTTGTTGCTTCCATGACACTCTCTAACCATCTAATTCATCATCTGCCGTCCACTTTCTCTTTGCCTTCAGTCTTTCCCAACATCAAGGTCTTTTCCAATAAGTCCCATCTTCTCATTAGGTGGCCAAAGTATCTAAGCTTCAGCTGCAGTATCTGTCATTCCAGTGAATAGTCTGAATTAATTTCTCTAAGTATTGACTGATTTGATCTCCTTGCTGCTGACCAAGGAATTCTCAAAAATCTTTTCTAGCACCACAATTCAAAAGCAACAATTCTGTAGCACTCAGCTTTCTTTATAATTCAACTCTCACAGCTATACTTTGCTACTGGAAAAATCATAGCTTTGACTATACGTGTTGGCAAGGTAATGTTTCTGTGTTTTAGTATGCTGTCCAGATTTGCCACAGCTTTCCTTCCAAGTGATTTTTACTACTACTGTGCAGTAAGTCACTTTGAACAGTCTTCAGAATGTAAAGACACCTGGCATAGTGTACATAATGCTGGGGTTGGCATCAAGAGGGCCTGAATTCAAAGCCACCTCTGACATATACTACTAGCTTGTGTGACCTTGGACAAGTCACTTAGACTCTGAGTGCCTTAAGTAATTCCCTAGGATTTAACAGCTGAGTAATAGACTGGTTGGGATCTCTTGGTAGAGACAGTTCCCATTTGGGGAGTTCCCTGCCATGACAGCATCACACATCCTTTGTGTATTTGAGTATAGAA
The DNA here is from genome assembly GCF_028583685.1 of Petaurus breviceps papuanus. Lineage (NCBI taxonomy): Eukaryota > Metazoa > Chordata > Mammalia > Diprotodontia > Petauridae > Petaurus > Petaurus breviceps. The sequence continues at coordinate 89,225,461 of NW_027186296.1, forward strand.
AGTGTGACTTCACAGCAAGGGTGTACTGGAGGGCCTATAAGAGCTGATTGCTAAATGTTCAGTGAGAGCATTTGTTGTTATTATTATTCAGTTGTTTTAGTCAGGTCTGACTCTTTGTGACCCAATTTGAAGTTTTCTTGGCAAAGAGCCTAGAGTGGTTTGTCATTTCCTTCTCCAGCTCATTGTATAGATAAGGAAACAGAGGCAAGCAGGATTAAAGGGACCTGCTCTCATAAGTGTCTCGGGTCAGTTTTGAATTCAAGTCTTCTTGACTTCAGGCCCAGTATTCTACACTGCACCACGTAACTATACTATATGAATATTTACACCATAGAAATCTTCAAAGGTTACAAATTGGGGGTTGATTTATTATTTCATTGATTTTCAAGACTTAAAAAAGTGATGGAGAAAATGTTAATAATGAATATTAAACCTAAAAGTGTGTCATTCAACTCAGTTTAATTCATTAAACATTTATTAAGCACCTATTATGTGCCAAGCATTGTGTTAAGCTCAAAGGATACAAAAAAAAGGTAAAAGACAGTCCCTACCCTCAAGGAGTTACATTGTTTTTTTCTGGAAAGACAAATGTAAACATTTACCAGCACCTGTCCTCCTTTATAGCAATATGACATACTCCCAGCTGCCCCCAGTCCTAAAACATCTAAAATATTGTTTGAAGGCCACTTCCAAACTCCCCTTTGCTTTCATAGAATACTTAGGGTTAAATGTTTAGTGCCCTACATGCTGTAACAAGGCATTAGTCGTGGAAGGAATCTTAGAAATTTTCTAGTTCAGCCCTGTTATTTTGTAGATGAAAACCAATCAACAAGCATTTATTAAATATGTACAATGTTCCAGGCTCCGTATTAAGCACCGAAAATACAAAGGCAAAAACAAAACATTCTTAGCTGCCAAGGAATTGAAATTCTCTCAGGGGATACAACATATACATATATAATTACGTGGAGAATGAACACACGGTTGGGAAGGAGTGCGCTAGTAGTTGGGACATCAAGACAAATTTAATGTTGATGATAGTGCTTGAGCTGAGTTTTGAAAAAGTGTGAGGGATTCTGAAGGGTGTTGGTGAGGAAGGAGTTCATTCCTAACATGGGGGACTGCTAGTGTAAAAGCAAGAAGTGAGAGACGTAGGTTAGAAAGGGGAGAGAGAAGGCTAGTTTGGTTGGTCCATGGAGTTATATTGAGACCTAGCTATGTGGCGTAGTAGATAGAATGGAGTCAGGGAGAACAGAGGGCAAATCTAGCCTCTGAAACTGGCTATGTGAACCTGGGCGGATCACTTACACTCTGTTTACCTTAGTTTCCTCATCTGTTAAATGAGGATAATAATAGCACCTATCTCCCAGGGTTATTATGAAGATCAAATGGGATAATATTTGTAAAGTGCTTTGTGAACCTTAAAGCATTATGTAAATGCTAGTTACTAATGAGGCCAGAAAGATAGGTTGGGGCTAGATTGGCTTTTAAAAAAAGGAACATGGGGCGGCCAGGTAGCACAGCAAGTAAGAGCACCAGCTCCAGTGTCCGGATGACCTGGGGATCGAATCCCGGGCTCAGACACTTAGCACCCACCCAGAAACACCTGGCTGTGTAACCTTGAGCAAGTTACTTAACCCCGATTGCTTTTAAAAAATAAATAAATAAAGGAACACAAGGGTTTATGTTAGATATTGGGGGTCATGGGGGACACTGGGACTTACTGAGTTGGGGAGTGGTTTAGATCAGGGAGATCAATTCAGAGTCCATTGAAATAAAGAGAAGGGTCAGATATGAGATGCCAAGATTGGTAACTGATTTGGGTATGAGAAGTGATATGAGTCAAGGATAATGCCAAGGTTGTGAATTTGGGAGGCTGGAAGAACAGTGATGCCCTTGTCAGAAGTAAGGAAATTTGATATAGGGGTTGGTTGGGTAAGGAGGGGAGCAAGGAGAGTGAACGTAATGGATTCTCTTTTGTGTGTGTTGAATTTGAGACTTCTCTAAGATATCTAGTTTAAAAAGTCCAGTAGAGAACTGGTGATGTGATGCTGAGGCACAGGAGAGATTCTGGAACTGGCTATATAGATATGGCAGTATAGAGAGCTGGGAGTCATCTGCACAGAGATGGTAATTAAATTCATGGGGGCCGAAAAGGTCACTCAGAATGTAGAGAGAGGAAGGAAGGAAGGAAAGAGGGAAGGAAGGGAGGGAAGGAAGGAAGGGAGAGAGGGAAGGAAGGAAAGAAGGAGTATTTATTAGTAGTACAATTTAGGGGCTTATTCCCTCACCCCTATTAAGTACCTACTATGTGCCAGGCACTCTGCTAAATGCTTTACAGATACCCCCATTTTAACCTTACAGTAACCCTGGAAGGTAGGTGTCATTCTTATCCCCATTTTATAGAAGAGGAAACTGATACAGACAGGTTAAGGTCGCACAGCTAGCTAGTGTCTGAGACCAGCTTTGGACTCTGGTCTTCCTAATTCCAGGCCCAGTGCTTTCCCACTGTACCACCTACCTGCCCCTGCTGAGCCTTGGGGTATACAATACTTGATTGATGTTTATGATGAGCTAGCCAGTTGAAGAGCAGTCAGGCATCAAAAGAAAACCAGGAAGAAGAGAGGTTGTCAGCAGTGTCAAATTCAACAGAAGGGGCCTGAGAAAAGACTTGGCATTTAAGAGATTATCAATAAGTTTAGAGAGAACAGTTCCATTTGAGTAATAAGGTCAGAAGCCGGGCTTACAAAGAGGTGAGGAGTGAGTAAAAGGTGAGGACGTTGGGGTATAGGTAACTTTTTTTCTAAGCATTTGGCCAAGAAAGGGAGGAGAGACTGAGTGGATAGTCAGCTCTAGTGAAGGATTTTTTGAAGATGGAGATTTGTGGCATGTTTGAAAACAGTAGGGAAAGACCTAATAGATAGGAGAAATTAAAAATTGGAAAGAGGGGAGATGATTGAGGGGGCAATGTGCTGGAGAAGAGAGGAGGAAATGGATTCATTGGTATAAGTAGCGGGGCTGTCCTTGGTAAGAAGAGTCACTTCATCAGAGCCTGGGGAAAAGAGAGAGTGGAAGGTGATGGCAAGGAGCAGCTCATACTGAACGGTCTGTTTTCTTAGTAAAGGAAGAGAGAAAAGAAAAGTAATTAAGAGGGAAAGTCCTCAGAGGATGTGGGTGGAAAGTAGGTGAAGAAGCCTTGGGGACTTGGGGAGTGGGAGAGAGAATCATTTAAGGAGGAATAAGAAGATTTCTTTGTTGTAGTCAGGGACCTGCCAAGTTAGGGAACATAAAGTTTAGGTGTCCCTAGTCCAGTCTTTCTAGCATCAGGTGAGTAGGAGAGATGGCAAGGAGTGGGGAGAGTAATCCTAGGTTGGGGTTTGGCAGGATGAGCTTCTATCAGACAAGGGGGCAAGTGATTGAACAGTTTGGAGGTGAGCTCAAATCCAAACAGCTGAATTTGGTCAAAGGGCCACACTTAAGGACCTAGAGGGCCACATGTGGCCTCGAGGCTGCAAGTTCCTCACCCATGTAATTAACCATAGTATTAAGATTGAGTAGGAAAAGATTTAAAGCCAGAGAAGGGACAATAGCCTGAGAAAATACTGAGGAATTAGAGGTCACGGTGCCAGTAAACAGTAATTTTAGTCCAGTCTTCTTGTACAAAATGACTAACATGGAAATGTTTCACATGATTGCCTGTGTATGACCTATATCAGATGGTTTACCATCTCAGGAGGAAAAAGGAGGGAGGGAGGGAAGAAGGGATAGAATTTGGAACTAGAAACTTTTTTAAATGTTAAAAATTGTATTAGCATGTAATTGGGAGAAAAAGAATTTTTTTTTTAAAGAAAGTTCATGGTGCTAATGGGACATCCAAGTAGAGATAACACAGCAGGCAGTGTGCAGAGTAGAACCAGGACTCGGAGGAGTTTGGGCATTCAGGGCTGGAGGTATAGTTCTGTATATGGTAGATAATAGAAGCCATGTGAATAGATGAGTATTAAGTCAGACGATCAATAAACATTTATGTAAGTAACTACTACATGCCAGACATTGTGTCTAATACTAGATTAAGACAGAAGAGAGCTGGGGTGGCCACGTAGCACAGTGGGTAAGATCACTGGCCCCAGAGTCGGGATGACCTGGGGATCGGATATGGGCTCAGACACTTAGCACCCACCCAGAAACACCTGGCCGTGTAACCTTGAGCAAGTTACTTAACCCCAATTGCTTAGGGGCGCAGGATGACCTGGGGATTGAATCCCGGGCTCAGACACTCAGCACCACACCCAGAAATAACTGGCCATGTAACCTTGAGCAAGTTACTTAACCCCAATTGCTTTAAAAAAAAAAAAAAAGAAGAGAGGACAGAGACTTGTGAGACTGAAAGCAGTAAATGAACAAGAGAGGAAGACTAGGAAGGGACATTCAGATAGTCAATAATATGCTCTGCTTACATTTATCATTTCATTTATTCTTCACAACAACTCTGCTTATGAGACAGATACCACAAACATAATAGACCCCATTTTACAGATGAGTAAACTGAGACTCAGAAAGGTTAAGTGACTTACCTGAGGTCACACAGCTAGTCAGTATCAGAAACAGCTTTTGAATGCATATCTTCCTGACATCAAATTCAGTAGTCTATCTACAAAGAATAGGAAGAGGGGAAAGTGAAAAATGTCACAGATGAGAGTGAAGGAAGTATCGAAAAGAGACCGCAAGCAGGTTTGTTGTTCAGTCATGTCCAACTCTTTATGGTCCCATTTTGAGGTTTTCTTGGCAAAGATATTGAAGTGGTTTTCCATTTCTTTCTCCAACTCATTTTACAGATGAGGAAACTGAGGCAAACAGGATTAAGTGACTTGCCCAGGGTTACACAGCTGGTAGGTGTATGAGGCCAGATTTGAACTCAGGAAGATGAGACTTCCTTACTCCAGGCCCAGCACTCTGTGCAGTATAAGAGTTAACATGCTATAAAAACTGTAGATAGAAGAAAAGTAAAAAATTGGAATAAATTTAAAATATAGTGAACTGTACAGCATCTCTTGTTTTGAGTAGCACATAATAATCTAGTATCTTCTCCCTGTGTCTTTTTGTGTAATTCTCTCAACTTTTTGTCTCTTTTTTTTTTTTTTAGTAATATAAGCAAGGCTACATTTTAGGGGGAATTTTTAGTTTACTGATGATTTCATAATATATTTAGTCTCTCTTCCAGATTTATGGCAGGAAAAATTGCATTCAAAAGCAAAAGTTAAATCCCAATTAATCTCCATTAGAAATAGTACTAATGAAAGCCAGTTGAATTTTCCTATGCAGCTTTTAAAAACTTTGCAATGTTTCTTAAAGTGACCATGCAAAACAAAGTAATTGAGACAGGTTAATATAATTTAGAAGACTTGTACCTAATAATTATCATTTAATACCTTTCCTAAAAAAAAGAAGAAATTTAGGAAGAATAAGGCATAGGGAGAGATGGTATACGTTTATGGTGGTGAGATAGGAGAATGTTAGATTCGTGATTCAATAAACATTTGTTGATTGATTGATTTATCAATAGGCCTGACCCATGCATTAGGAACAGATCTCAGTCAGCACACCCACTGCTTACTACTCAGTGTTTTCTTCCTCCCACTCTGAAGCCTTCATCCCACCCATCCATCTCTAGTTTAACAAGGCCAGTCATTCTCTCCTGGAAAATGGTTGTAACCACTGGAAAGTCTCAGATATAAACAGTTATTTGTAAAGTACTTCCTGTTAGCAGAAGTATTTTTGAAAATACATTTTCAAGGGAGAGGGGGATTTTTTAAAGTGTCCAGATGTTGACTCTGCCAAAAGGTTTTACTTTTATCAGAATTGTCCTTCCGAGAGTCCCAGAGACGTGATCTAGCATGGGCAGGAGCAGGATCCACCCTGTGTTGCTTCCACCAGTATTTGTAGCCATGTAGAGGGCATTGTTTTACTGCATTAATAGCATGGAGGAGTTTGGGCATAAGGTGGGGAAGAGGAATCACCCAAGAATTATTGAATCTCGGCCTAGGAAGGGACCCACTCTATCTACTCCATTCAAGAATGTCCTCTACAGTATGCCTAATATATTGCCATTTAGTCTCCATTTAAGCACTGCCAGGGACAAGGAACTCTTTACCTTGTGAAATAGCCACTGTTGGATAGCTTTAATAATTAGAAAGTTGATTTATTGTGTTTAGTTAAAATCTGGATCTCTCTAACTCTTACCCATTGAGCTCCAAAATTCCTTTGCTAATAGCCAACATTTATATAGTGCTTTAAAGTGTGTAAAGTACTTTACAAATATCTCATTTTACCTTCACAACAACTTTTGTTGTACATAGATGCTATTATCATTTCCATTTTATAGATGAGGAAACTGAGGCAGACAGGTCAAGTGACTTGCTCAAGGTCACACAGTAATAATTAACCTGGGCCTTCAGTGAAGAGAGGCAAACATTCTATTCCTCTCTAATTGATTCTCTATCCCACTTTACAAAGTTACTGTTCCAAATCCCTTACCCTACCTTAACCTCATACTTCACTCCCCAAAATTAAGGTCCTTGCTCATCCCATATAACCAGTTCATCACCAGATCTTGTCATTTCTACCTTTAGGACATCTTACACACACACACACACACACACACGTATGCATACATATACACATAATATAGGTATGTATGTGTGTGTATGTATGTATATATGTGTGTATCTCCTTCTCTTCATTCATACAGCCATGATCCTAACCTAGAGTACTACAATAGCCTTCTAATTGGTCCCCTGTCTCAAGTCCCTCCTCACTCTAGTCCTTCTTTTCTCCCTTCTTCCTACCTTCCTTTCCTTCCTTCTTTCCTTCCCTGCTTCCCTCCATCCTTCCTTCTCTTATCTCTCCCTCCCTCTCTTCTTCCTTTCCTCCCCCTCCTTGTTTCCTTCTTCCTTTTCTCCCTTCCCTACTTTCTCTACCTCCTTCCTTCTTTCCTTCCTTTCTTCCTTCTTTCCTTCCTTCCTTCCTTCCAACCCCCTCACCCTTGGAAACTAGAACTTTCCTATCACCCTTAGTGGCCATATTGTACTTGGCATATGTTACCCTTTATAATTACTTCTTCCTTTATGTCTACAACTAACTCTCCATCTAGACTGTATGTATATCAAAGGCAAGGACCATTTTTATACGTTTATTTCCCCATTGCCTAGCATAAGGCCCTGCAGAAAAAATATAGTATGCAAATATTTGTGGGTGACAGTTATTTTAGATGGTAAGCAAAACAGGGAAAGGTCATTAATAGAATTGGAAAGGATTTTAGTAACATGCTGATCTAACCCTCTCTTTTTTTCCTGATGAAGAAACTGAGACCCAGGGAGAGGAAGTGATTCACCCAAAGTTGAACATCAAGATAATAGTAAAATTGGTATCAGAATCCAAGTCTGCTATCTGATGCCAGTAATTTCTTTGCTACACACAGTTAATCAGGAGCAAACATGGTGTGTATTGGACTGGGATTGAGGATTTGGTTTAGACACTAGTTTGGGGCCAGATTATAAAGTACCCCGAAAGCCAGGGAGAATGGTTTGGACTGGATTCCTTAGGCAATAAGAGTCATTGAAGGTTCTTGAGTAGAAAAGCAACATGATAAAAGTAATATTAGGGGAAGATTGGGTTGGTAGTGCTCTATAGGATAAATGAGAGGCAGAAAGCCTCTCATCTTTCTGGTTATTAATTCTAAATTGGACTTGAGTGGAGATGGTGTGTCCTAAGTACTAACTGAAGCTTAGTTTAGTGATGTGAGTCAGAAAGTTTGAGTTCCAGTTCTGATATTTATCTGCTGTGTGACCTTGGGCAAGTCACTGAAACTCTATCCTTTAAGTTCTTCATCTGTAAAATGGGATAAAAATGAACTACGTCCCTCACAGAGTAGTTGTAAGAAAAATGCATTGGAAACACCAGCACTTTATATATGTGAGCTCTTTATTCCGTGATGCTGTGATTTTGATTGTGTGTGTGCATGTCTGTCTGTCTGTTTATCTATGCTCTTCTCTCTCCACATAGATGGCCGATGAGTTGGAAGCTTCAGTGCATCAGGGAGCAGGGGATGTAGAAGAAGAAGATGATGACGACCTCGTAGATGCCAGGCCCGATCGATCCTCCTTCATGTCAATGCTCAGGTAAGTTACTTCATTCCAAACTGTGGAGTGGAACCAGATCTCTATACTCTTTCTCTCAGGGATCTCACTAGGTCCTGTGAGTTCAGTTACCTCTAGGAAGATGACCCCCCATCTATATATCGCATCCTGATCTCTCTTGAGCTCCATTACCTCATCTCCTACTGCCTGTTGTATATATCCGACTGAATGGCCCATAGGCATCTCAAAGAAAGGGGTTAGACTAAATGACCTCCAAATTAGGTTCCTTCCTCCTTCAAAGTAAACATGTCCAAAATGGAACTCATTGTCCTCCCCGCAAAATCTCTCTGTCCTTCAGACTTCCCCAGTTTGTTGATTGCACAACATCCTTCTGGTCACCAAGAGTTCTTACCTTGAATTCATCTTGGGCTCTTTCTCTCCTTCACACATGCATCCAGTTAGTTGCCAAACCCTGTTCTAACAGACAGTCAGAATGCTGTGGTTCATCACATGTCGCCATAATCTTGCAATTCATGTCTTCTCTGTGGTCCAACAGTTCATTAGTGTCCTAATTTTCTCACATCCTCTCCAGTGTTTGTCATTTTCCTTTTCTGCCATATTCGCCAATCTGATAGGTGTGAGGTGGTAACTCAGAGTTGTTTCTAATCAATAGCGATTTAGAGAATTTTTTTAATAAGACTGTTGTCTCCCCTGGTGGAATGTTAGCTCCTTAAAAGTAAGGATTGCATGGAGCAGCTAGGTGGTGCAGTGAGTAAAGCGCTGATCCTGGAGTCAGGAGGACCCGAGTTCGGTTCCAGCCTCAGACACTTAACACACACACACAAAAACTAGTCATGTAACCTTGGGCAAGTTACTTAACCCCAATTGCCCTCCAAAAGGCAAAAAAAAAGTAAGGATTGCTTCATTAAAAAAAAAAATTGTATACCCGGTTTATACCTAGCATCATGCCTGGCACACAGTAAGAGCTTAATAAATGCTTGTTGATTGTATTAACTGATTTATATTATTGGTAGTAATCATTCAGGTGTAAGCAGTTCACAGAAGTCAGTCCTCCCATATAGAAACCAGGGTGAATGCCAAGCAGTATGGCCACCACCCAATATGTAGTAGATCTGGTATAAGATTCTGTGATAGCTCCCAAATGGATTCTGTCTTTGGAAGATCTGTTCTAAAAGGGACTAACTCATTTGCATGCACCAGAGGTCCTAAGCCTCAGGTAGCCAGAGACAGAAGTGGGCCTGTACCAAAGAGGACTCATCTCTGTAGATCCTGAGCAGATTTGTTAGAGGCCTGAGCCAGAAGTGCTAGAGGACCTCCATTTCCAGTGTCTCAGAAATGAGGGACTAGAGGCTTGCTTGGGTATCTTTTGTTTCGTGTTCTCCTCCTCCCTTTCTTAAGCAGTTCAGTGCCTGGCTCATGGTTTTTCTGCCTTCATAATGGGAACATTTTGTAAATGTGGGGTTTTTTTTAAGTTTTATATATTTTTTCCAGTATATATATAATTTTTAACATTTTTTCTTTTAATTTATTTTATTTTTAATTTATGGAATAAAACAAGCATTTCCATAATATAACACAATAAAAAATTTTAAGTTCCAAATTTTCTCCCTCTCTACTTCCATTCTCCTCACCTCAAGAAGGCAAGCTATTTGACATAGATTATACATATGCAGTCATGCGGAATATATTTCCATATTAGCCATGTTGTAAAAAAAAAATAAACAACAGGAAAAAGAAAGTTAAAAACAGTATACTTTGATCTGCATTCAGACTCTACCAGTTCTTTCTCTGGAGATGGATAGTATTTTTCATCCTAAATCCTTCAGAATTATCTTAGAACATTTTTTTGCTGACAATAGGCAAGTCATTCACAGCTGATCATCATACAGTATTGCTATTACTGTGTTGTTCTGGCTCTACTTACTTCACTTTGCATTAGTTCATGTAATTCTTCCCAGGTTTTTCTGAAATCAACCTGCTCATCATTTCTTATAGCACAGTAGTATTCCATTGCAGTCATATACCACAGTTTGTTCAACCATTCACTGATTGAAGGACATTCCCTCAATTTTCAATTCTTTGACACCACAGAAATAGCTGCTATAAATATTTTTGCACAAATAGGTCCTTTTCCCTTTATGTTGATGCCTCTGGGATATAGACCAAATAAAGGTATTGCCAAGTCAAAGAGTTTGCACCATCTTATAGCTCTTTGGGCATAGTTCCAAATTGGTATCCAGAATTGTTAGATTATTTCCCAGTTCTACCAACAGTTCTACTACATACAGTTCTACCAACTACATTAGTGTCCTAATTTTCCCACTTCCCCTCCAATATTTGTCATTTTCCTTTTTTGTCATATTAGTCAATCTGATAGGTGTGAGGTGGTACCTCAGAGTTGTTTTAATTTGCATTTTTCCAATAAATATTGATTTAGAACATTTTGTCATATGACTATAGTTTTGATTTCTTCATCTGAAAACTGCCTGTTTCTGTGCTTTTACCATTTATGTTGCAGACATGTTGATATCCTCTGCTACCCCAAGCAGAGATTCCCACTTCATCAGCCTCTTCAGATCTTGTGACCTACATCTTCACTCCAGCTTAACCACCCACAGGGTGGGATCATATTGTGGATCTCACTTTACATCCCTCCATAACCTCAGACTCTGAAAATTCCCTTTCTTGGGGTGGCTAGGTGGTGCAGTGAATAGAGCACCGGCCCTGGAGTCAAGAGGACCTGAGTTCAAATCTGGCCTCAGACACTTAACACAAAAAACTAGCTGGGTGACCTCGGGCAAGTCACTTAACCCCAATTGCCCTACCTTCCCTCCTCCAAAAAAAAAGAAAAAGAAAATTCGCATTTCTAATCCTAACCTTTCCTGCCATCTCTCCCATTGCCTCATCCTTTCTCCTATACTTCATCTTTTTCACCATGGCCTTCCAACTCTGCACTCTCAATTCATCACCTCTTCCCTGGCCTGACTTTCCTCTCTTGACAGTCTTAACCCAGTGGGCCATATCAATTATATGTCACCCCCATCTTTGAATTCCTTGCCCTCCTTGTCCTGTTGCCCTTCACACCTCGCCCATCTTCAGGCCTGGGTTGTCCCCACCATTTGCCCTAAGAAAGAGTTTTCTGTACTTTCTGAACTCCCATTCCTTTGCCTCCTTGCCACCTATTTACTTATCAGCCCCTTACATTTAGCCTGTCTGACTTATGCCCTGCTTTCTGCAAGGTTACCATACTTTCTGAGTAGGTAATATTTATACACAATATTTATGCACATAAATCATAGCTTTAGAGTTGGAAGAGATGTTAGATGTCATCTGGTCCAATTCCTTAGTTTTGTAGATGAGGAAACTGAATCTCAGAGTTTTATAACCAGCCGAAGGCGACCCAAGGAGTACAATTGTCAGAGTCAGGATTTGAACACAAGTCCTTGACTCTATATCCCACTCTGCACAACTTTTTTAATGAAAGGAAGGCGATATATTTATCTCCTCCTTGGGATTGAGATTAGCTAGTCAGACATTATAATTAGATAGAATGACAAGAGAAGAAGACCCAGAGGAGAGCCCTGAAGGACATCCATGCTCGAGAAGTGAAAGATGGATGATAAAATAGAGTCAATGTGCCATTGTAGACACCCAGTCTCTGATTGAGAAGGACATAAATTCAAATCCTGACACTGCCATCTGACAGAGCCTGTGACTCTGATCGTGTCGCTTCATCTCTTGGTGCCTGCAGCAACTTTCTAAGATTGTTGTAGAACTCCACCAATAGAAGAATTTTCTTCACTGAGTGTTCCTTATGCCTAATTAAATCATAGGACTGGTCCAAAATAATAATAATAATAGTGATAATAATTATTAAGTGTTCCCCTCAATTTTATTTTTCACTTATATTATTATAGTCATTATTTATGGTTTTCCTTAAAATTCCTTTTAGTCACAGAATTTCATATAAATAACATTAGTTCACATAAGTCTTCCTGTTTCTTTAAGTTCCTGTTGTTGGCATTACCGTTCAGTCGTTCAGTCGTGTCTGTGGACTATAGCACACCAGGCCCTTCTGTCCTCCACTATCTTTCAAAGTCTATGAAAGCTCGTGTTTGTTGTTAAAGGTTTGGGTAAATGACTCTCAGAGCAAGTTGGTCTTCTTTTCCATGTTTCCCAGAGAATGGAGTCCTCCTGTGGGGTTCCCCTGCTCTGTTGTTGTTACTATTCAGTAGTTCAGCTGTGTCTGACTCTTCATGATACCATGAACGTGAATCCTTCTGTCCTCCATTATCTCCCAAAGTCTGTCCAAGCTCAGGTGTGTTGCTTTCATGACACTATCTATCCATCTCATCCTCTGCCATCCCCTTCTCCTTTTGCCTTCAATCTTTCCCAATATCTGGATTGTTTCCAATGAGTTCTGTCTTCTCATTATGTGTTAATTATTTAAATTTCAATATTTGACCTTCCAGTGAATAGTCTGAATTATAGTTTCTTTTTTATTTTTCTTTTTTTTGCTTTTTGGAGGGCAACTGGGATTAAGTAACTTGCCCAAGGTTACACAGCTAGTTATTTTGTGTGGGTATTGTGTCCGAGGCCGGAACCGAACTCGGGTCCTCCTGACTCCGGGGCCGGCGCTTTACTCACTGCGCCACCTAGCCGCCCCAAGAATTACAGTTTCTTTAAGTATTAACTGATTTGATCTCTTTGCTGTCCAAGGGATTCTTGAAAGTCTCCTTTACCACCACAATTTGAACGCACTAGTTCTGCAGTACTCAGCTTTCCTTATAGTCCAGTTCTCATAGCCTTACCTTACTTATGGAAGAATCATAGCTTTGACCATACAGACCTTTGTAGGCAAGATGATGCCTCTCCTTTTTAGTATGCTGTCCAGATTTGCCAGTAGTTTTCCTTCCAAGGGGCAAGCATCTTTTAATTTCATGGCAGCAGTTGCTGTCTACAGTGATCTTTGAGCCCAAGAATGTATTCTGACATTACTTCCATTTCTTCTCCTCTGTTTGCTAGAAAGCAATGGGACCAGTTTCCAGATTTTAGTTTTTTGGATATTAAGCTTCAGACTCCTAGTGTTTATCATTTCTAACATGATATTCTGTTACATTCACATACCAGTTTGTTAGCCTCTTGCTGGTCGGCCCCCTCCTGGATAGTATCTCCTTCCTGGGCTTCCATGATGTGTTTTTTCCTGGTTCCCCACTCTGTGTAGCTAGTCCTTCTCCGTCTCTCATGCTATTTCATCATCCATCTTTCACCACCTCAACATGGATGTCCTTCAGGATTCTCCCCTGGGCCTCCTTCTTATCTCATTCTACCTATTGACTCATCGAGCCTCATGAATTCAACTGTCGCCTCTGTGGAAATGATTCCCAGATTTATAGGCCTGGCTTATGTCCCCTCTCTAATGTCAGCCAAACATCACTTACTGCCTGCATAGACACAGCAAATGTTGCTTCTTCAATTGAACAGAAAACCCATGCTGACTTAGCATTTTCTTCTGGATTTCTATTAAATGAGGAGTTTGAGTATATAGAAATAGTAGATTGAGTAGTTCATTTCTCATTTAAATCACTGTTGCTTCCATACATCTCATCCTTCCTTGTGCCCATCACTGAATCAGGGATTTGTTGTTCTACCCTCCATGCTCCTTCTTCACATTTTTGGACATTAGATGAAATTATTAACCTTGTTACATTTTATTTGTTTTTTGTGACGTGATATACTTTTTAAAAAATTGCTTGTTTGTTGCCCAGTCTTATCTACAAATGAATGAGTTCTCTGTCCACCCTCTTGAAAGATTCTCTTCAGGGTTTAAGAGGACATCTCGCTTACTTAGCATGTATGGAAAATTATGGATTGGGATCTCCTGATGGATCTGGAGCCTTACCCAGCAGATCTCTAACATCCCTGTGGCTCCCACAGCCCTACCCATCTTATTTGTGTCTTTCACTTTGCTAAAATTCCCACTGGGCAAGTCTGGATCAGCCAACCACTTTCTCTCTTCCTTCAGGGACTTTGCTGCAAGGCCTCCCTTCCTCATTCTTCTCCCTTGACAGGATTCCAGGTGAAAAGTAGCTGCTCAGGAAAAGATTGTGGGAAGTCCTGGGAGAAGGGAACTTGCCAAGTCTTAGAAAGAATCCTGTTTCTCACAGTTGAGAAGATGGGTTTTGATGGCAAAGAATATATGCTTTGAAGCTAGAGGAAGGACCAAGGTTCAGATCCAGAGCTGCTACTGAAAAGAAGCTTTGTGACTTGGGACAAACCAGCTCACTGCTGCGTCTCTGTAAATCGAGATCACTTTCAGTTCAAAATGTGCATCTGTGACCCTAATAGCGTTTTTGTCTCATGTCCACTAGGTGGCAGGAAAACATCATTTTATTTCCAGTTTGTTTGGCAGACGAGAACTAAATCATTTGGGAAGGCTGCTTTATAATTACTTGAGTATTTGAGCTTTAAAAAAAAACTACTTAGAAGAAATAAATGTGCTTGTAATCTGGCTTAGTTGTAGATTTATGGGTTCTAAAAATAAAGTCTGGTTTCTGAGATCTGGGTTATGGAGGTATATATGTATATAGTATTTTTACATAATAGTATTACATATATACAGTGTGTGTATATATATGTATGTATATATTTTGTATATAGTATTATATATGCATACTGATATATACACATCTATGAGTGTATTTGTGTATATAATATTATATATCCATACATATATACACACATACACATATGAGTATGTGTATAGCATTTTTTAGTTCTTCAGTCTTGTGTGTCTCTGCATTACCCCATTTGGGGATTTCTTGGCAAAAATACCAGTGTATTTTAATTTTGCTGATGCCTTCTGAGTAATGAGTGCAGTGCATCGACTAGTGGTGGTATTAAATTACTTTGATTCTATTTGCCCTTCTAGACTAGAATACCTCAGATGGGGTGGGGGCAGGAGTTGTGATACCTTCGGTCTTGCGGCGTCATTCCTGCATGGTACAGGGTTAAGGCAGAGCCCAGAGGCAGTGAAAGAGACGTGCTTACCCATATCTACCCTGACTGTTGTTTTTTTTTTTTTTTAACTCTGGAATTCTGAACTTCCAAAGAAAAGAGTTTTGAGCCCTAGCTCCGGATTCCTCCAGAGCTACTCATTGTCTTGGAAAGTCGTCTGTGCCCCTACATTAAGTCTCCCCGTCACCTCTCTCCCTCATAAATACCTTTCATGGGGAAAAAAAAAGTCCAACGACCATGACTTAGTCTAAGTGGAACAGAGATAAATGATTTATCCAGAGAATCTGGTCAGTGTTATGGGCCAGTGTGACTAGACTAGGTCAAAGTTAAGTGAGTCTTGAGTTTAAAACAAAAATGACCCGGGAGCATTATGCTAACTTGGCTTTCCTTTACTTTGGCACACATCCCTGTTGGTCCCGGAACACCTTTTTGACCTTCATTTTTTCTCTGTGGATAATATTAGTGAAAAATGATTCCATGAGAAAAAGGGCAGCCAAGTAGTACAGAGGCTAGAGCACCAGGCCTGAAGTCAGAAAGACTTACCCTCCTGAGATCAAATCTGGCCTCAGATACTCACTGGTTGTGTGACCCTGGATAAGTCATTTAACCCTGTTGGCCTCATTTTCCTCATCTCTCACATGAGCTGGAGGAGGAAATGGCAAACCACTCCAGTATCTTTGCCAAGAAAACCCCAAATGAAGCCACAAAGAGTCAGACGTGACTGAAATGACCAAACAACAATGTTCCATGAGGACCTGTTATGTACCCAACTCTGCTAGGTCCTATAGTGAATCCTAAAGCCAGAGGCACAATCTTTGTCCCCAAGGAACTCACCATGTAGCCTAAGGACAAGCTTTGAAACTAGAAAACAATATAAAATAATGCATAATTAAGGATTAAGCTATACAGAGGCAGCCTGCTAGAGGAGATAGAGGATTATACTGTATAGAGACAGCTTAGTAGAGTAGATAGAGGGGCTGCTTTCCTAGGCAGGAAGACCTGAATTCAAGGTCCACCTCTGATGGTAACTGGCTTTTGTGACTTTGGGCAAATCATGGCCTCTCATTGCTTCAGGCATTTCTCTAAACTGAATTACAGAATTGTTGATATGTGTCTGTGGGGTCGGCACCCAAAGTTCCCTACACCAGGGAAATCACAGTTCTGGACCAAAAAAGAAAAACAAAGTATAGTGAAAGCTGTGTGATGAGAGGTCAGGGAAGGCTGATTGATTTGATTAACAAGGAAGGCTTTGCAGAGGGTATAGGACTTGAGGAATGGCTTGCATTTAGGTTAGAGCAAAGTCCATGATAGAATGGATTATATATTGGACTTGGAGTCAGGAAGACCTGGGCTTGGATCCAGGCTCGGACACATTAAGACCTTAGCAATAATTATATTAATAATAGCATTAATATAGCTCCTGCTGTGTACCAGGCACTGTGCTAAGTGTGTTGCAGATATCCCATTTGATCCTCGCACAACAACCCTGGAAGGTAGGTGCTGCTATTATCTCCGTTTTACAGTTGAGGAAACTGAGGCAAACAGAAGTTAAGGGGCTTGTCCAGAATCACACAGCTAGTAAGTTTCTAAGGCTGGATCTGAACTCGGGTCTTCTTGACTCCAGGCCCAGAGTTTTAATTACCTAGCTACCTCTGCACCTGTATAGTGCCCAACGTGTTGTTGTTGAATTGTGTCTGACTCCTTGGGACCCCATTTGGGGTTTTCTTGGCAAAGATAACGGAGTTGTTTGCCATTTCCTGCTCCAGTCCATTTTACAGATGAGGAAACTGAGGCATACAGGGTGAAGTGACTTTCCCAGGGTCACATTGCTAGTGTCTGGGGTCACATTTTTAACTTGTCTTCCTGACTTCATGTCCAGCATTCTATCCACTGTCCCATTTAGCTGCCCCATACATAGCAGATGCCTGATAAATGCTTGTTTCTTTCTCCTCGTATACTTTAGTTTCCTTTTCTGTGAAATGAAGGGGTTGGAACCAAGTCTCTAAGTGTCTCCCACCTCTAACCCTATGACCCTCTTAGCTAACATGAATAAAGATGGGCATATCCTGGTATGTTTGGGGGAAATAAACTAGGCCGGGCTAATTAGAACAGAGGATGGGTGTGGCAGACCAGAGAGGGACAAGACTGACTAGGCAGGGTTCTATTAAGTTAGGAGGGCCGTCAAAAGTCAGGCAGCTGAGCTGAGCAACCTGACTAGGTAGGTGATGGAGAGCTACTCTAAGTACAAACCTTGCCTCACAAAAGAAGACAAAATAGATAGAGTTGGTTGGGGAATCGAAATTCTCCTGGCTGAGCTCAAGGTCAGAAAGAAACAAAACAGAACAAAAGTGAATTGATTTTGTGCGATTGAAGGTTTCACCAGGACCTGCGCCCTATAGACGAATGCTTTGTTTATGCCCCTGGTCCCCCAGAGTAGAGGACAGGAGGGGAGGTCAGCAGGACCTATTTTTCAGTGACTGTTTCAAATCAAGAACTCCTTTTTTTGTCTCCAGTATAAATATTTTTTGGGTCCTTTGTTCTACCCATTCCCCCCAGGGTTGCTTGATAAATGATAGTACATTTTCTTGTATGCTGTGATTTTGATTCTCACAACTAGAAAGTGTTATATGTAAACAGATCTCCATAGAAAATGTGTTATTTGTGCAATTATAAGAGAGATCCAGGTGGTCTACCTTTTCCTTCAGCAAAAAACTAAAAAGAAAGAACTTGTATGAAGAAATAATGCCATTAGAGCTGGAGTGAAAAAAAAAATAGAACAAAGAGGAGAGATGATGTAAACTTTCCCAAGCTGTGATATTTAACAGTTTCCTGAATCAGATTGTGGAAATGTACCTGAGAATGCCAACACTGATTTGTGATGGGCAGCCTGGTGCTAATGATGATGTCATATAAAGAGACTATTTTCATTCTCTCCAGGGAAATATGAATGTAAAAGCAAATTTGATTGCATTTATTACTCAAGACCAGCATCCTGAAAGTCAAGGGTATTTTTTTCCTTCTTTTTTTGGAGGTGATTGGGGTTAAGTGACTTGCTTAGGGTCACATAGCTAATAAGTGGCTGAGGACAGATTTGAACTTGACTCCTCCTAACTCCATGTCTGGTGCTACATCCCCTGTGCCACCTAGCAGTCCCAAGTATATTGTTTTAAAATACCAATTGATAATAATTTGAGAGACAGAGTGGATATTGAAGGGAAGGCTGTCTTTGGAGGATTTACTTTTCGATCCTGTCTCTAACATCAGTTAATGGTGTGACTTTGGGTAAGTCACTTAATCTCTTAGTGAGCCCAGGCAAGTTTCAAAGACTTAAGTCACATCTACATGAGTCCAAGAACTTTCCACACCAGAAGGCCTCACCCTGTGATGAAATCACAGTTCTGGGCCACACCAAAACAAACTCAAAAAAACCATTCCTATACCCTCCAAAATTAATTATGTATGTCTGATTTGATGGAGAACTAATTTTTAAAACTATAGCAGCTCTGACTCTTACTAAGTTTCTTGAGACTGGATCTTAACAGTCTTTGTAATTAAGGACAGCAAGAAAAATCCTTTCTGCCTTCCTTCCCTCCAGCACTATCCCCTTGAATTTTGAGTTTTGTATGAAATATGAAAGACTGAAATTGATAGGAATAAGGGAATGTCTAGGAATTAAGCATTCCAGGCCTATAGTTATACTTAGCTACCACAAATACATACTCAGTGTATTCAGTAACCCAGAGCCCACCGTGGAGATGTTTCACTGTAGAGTTCTGAACAAGTGTTTGGGGCTTTTTTGTTGTTCCATCAGATCTACAACCAAACTTCCACATAAATTTTCCAGCTGGGAGTGAGGTGGAGGATGAAAGGAAGCAATTCACCAAAAATTCATTGTGTGCAATGCAAAGTACTATGCCAGTCTTGTAGGGTAGATTCCATTCAATTCAAGAAACATTAATTAAGTGGCTGCTGAGTGTACCATGCTAATAGGATATAGACCCCCAAAATGAAATAATCCAGAAGGTTGTTTTGGGAATCAGAGTACTTGAGTTTAAATTCCACCATTGATGATCTCTACCTACATGACCTTGGACTTGTCATTTCAACTTTTCTGGGCCTTGGTTTCCTCATCTATAAGATGAAGGGTGTGGACAAGATGGAGCCTTGGGTCCCATCTCATTCTAACTCGGTGATCAATGGGCTTGTATTTTACTGGGAAACATTTAATATGGTCACAGATAAAAATTAAGTATATACAAAATAATTATAAAGCTGTTTAGGGGCTAGGTAGAGATTACTAACAATTAGGGGTATCAGGAAAGACCTTGGATAGGAGATGGTACCTGAGCTGAGCCTTGAGAAGAAACTGGGGATTCTAAGGACAGAGATGAGAAAGTACACTCTACATATTAGGGAGAGCCTCTGAAAAGGCACAGGAGTGAGATATAGGTGTACATCAGTCAACATTCATTAAGCGTATATGAAGAACCAGGGTCAAGATGACAGAATGAGAGTCGGCGTTTTTGCCTGTATCTATACGGCCCCTGCACAACAGCCGAGAAAATGTACCCATGCAAATTCTGATCAAAAAAGCCAAGAAAAAGTCATAGTGAGTTATTTTTCCACCTCAGGGCAGCTTAGGAAGACAGAGGTCCACAAACATGTGGGTGGGGACTTCTCCTATAATATCTATATTATAAAAATAACTATTCACTAAACAATTTTTAAAACTTTGTAAACTGATGAAGAATTAAATGAGAAGAACCAGAATAGTTTATTCAACAAACATATATTATATGCCAGGCACTATGTTAGATTGTGGGGATACGAAGAAGTAAAAAGTCTCTGTCCCCAACAAGCTTACTTTCTAATGAGAGAAAAGATCTGAACCTACCTAGTTATGCATAAGATATTTACAAAGTCATTACAAGATAACTTTAGAGGGGAAGGCCCCAGAAGACGGGGGAAACTGGAAAAACCTCCTGCAGGAAATGATTATTAGGCTAAGTCTTTTGTCATTATTTTTGCGATGAAGTTTTTTTAATGGCTACCTGGGTTAAGTGACTTGCCCAGGATCACACAGTTATAAGTGTAAAAGGTCACATTTGAACTCAGTTCCTCCTGACTCCAGGGCTAGTTCTCTATCCTCTGCGCCACCTAGCTGCCCACTTAGGCTAAATCTTGAAGGAAGCAAGGGGTTCTATGAAATAGATGTAAGGAGGAGAACATCTCAGGCATGAAGGATGGTCAATACAAAGGCACAGACATGGAAGATGTGATGTTGCTTATGAGGTCAGTGGGACTATGAGAGGGAAGTCATTTATAAGAAGACTGGAAAGCTAGGAAGGGGCCAGATTCCAAAGAGCTGAGTACTAGACAAGGGACTTTGTATTCTATCCTAAAGAGAATGGAGCCATTCAAGAACCTTGGAGCTGACATGGTCAGCCCAGTGCTTTAGGAATCTCAGCTTTGCATACATGAAGGGTGAATTAGAGGAGAGATGCTACACATACACAAGTAACTATAATAGAATGACATCTAAGTACTTAATGAGGAAAGGGCCATGAGTCAATAATCAATAGTCAATAGACATTCATTAAGCGCCTACTTTGTGCTAGGCACTATGCAAAGTTATGAGGATGAAAAGATCATCTTTGTGTAAGGGTATCCAGGCAAGCACTAGTGGGCCTTCCTTTGGGCTATTTGTACTACTTTTAATTATAAACGATACACATAGCCAGGCTTCTCGACTTTTTTGGGTGCTGTGGACCCCTTTGGCAATCTGGTAAAGCCTATTATTCTCAGAATAATGTTTTTAAATACATAAAACACAGGATTATAAAGGAAAACAATCATACTAACATAATTATCAAAAAATGTAAAAAGCTAGTTCACAGACCTCGGATTAAGAACACCCTCCCGCCCCATAGATTCCTACATCTAAAAAAATGTGAACATGAAAGGATTCAGCCAGCCTTTCCTCTCTCTCTCTTTCTCTCTCTCTCTCTCTTAAAGACCAGTCTTCTTTCATGTGGGCCAGTGATGGGGCATGCTGTACTGTGACTTTTCTGCTTGTCAGCAGAAGTAGCCACCCAGCCCTTTGTGACCCCAGTAGCTCACTAGCGCTGATAGTTTGAATAATCCTATGGAAAACTCCAGCATCTCTCTTTCTGTCTCTATTTCTCTGTCTCTCACTGTCTCTCTCTCTCTCTCCCGCACATACACACCCATCCATACATACACACATACACATACACACACACACACACACACACACACACGCATCTCGCTGATTCAGTCACTTTGTCAGGCCTGGATGAACAGTGTCAGGTTTCCTGGCCAAGCCTAACCCTGAATATGCGAAGTCTCTGATACCACCAACAAAGAAGATAACTTGCCATCCCACACTGGGTGAAATCTCTTTCCAATGCAGAGTGGAGTGCTTTTGGATGAAGAGCCTAGGTACTGAATTAATAACCCTCTTTCTCTCTGTCTCTTGGCCTCGCTTCCATTTGGGTGGTAGGTAGGTCTTTGGGATTGTCATCCTTTGGAATGTCAGCAGCCAGGGATGAATCATCCCCAAAGAATTTGCACAAAAAGCTGGCTAGGGAAAGCAGAGTTCTGGTTCCATGTGAAATAGTTCTGGGGAAAATTGTGCCTGGTGCCGTATTTACTTTCATGCTAATGAAAGGCTGAAAACAGACCTGGCTTCTAGGAAGGATCCTTCTATAGCGGATAAATGGGAATTTACCAACAGGATTTAATTTACTCTCTGATACAGTATCATGTAGACAGGAGAGCACTCTTTGAATAGTGCAGTGGAAATCTGTAAGAGGATAAAATCTGCATTGACGATCTCTTTTGATGAAGTTATGCTCATGCCTAGATTTTTATGTGTAAATGTATTTTGCTAAGCACCCAGGAATAGAGCTTTATTTCTTTGTTTTTGTGCCCCCCCCACACACACACACCTCTATCCCAGCTATCTTACCTTTTGAAAGGCAGAGCGGTAGAGTGGATAGAGAGTTGACCTCAGATCCAGGAAGACGCAGGTTCAAATTCTGCCTCTGACATACATAATGACTGTGTGACCCTGGGCAAGTCACAACATCGCAGTGCTCTAGACTCTTCTCCAAGACTATCAGCAGCTGACTGACTAGAAGCTTGCTTTGGTAGGAGTTTCGTCTTCTGGCAACTCCCTATCACAAGGAATTTTAAAGGTGCAATGTTTGTCTTATCATTTGGAAAGTGAACATGTGTTCCACCTTTCTGATGTATTCTGTCATGATTATTATTACTATGCTAATAATACATTTATAATATATTATGTAATACTATAAATTAATATTTATTATATTGGGAAGGATTTTTATGAGTTAGGCTTAATAGGTCAGAGTTTTATTTTATACTTCTCTTAGTTTCTTGACTAGCTA
This sequence comes from Petaurus breviceps papuanus, assembly GCF_028583685.1. Taxonomy (NCBI): domain Eukaryota; kingdom Metazoa; phylum Chordata; class Mammalia; order Diprotodontia; family Petauridae; genus Petaurus; species Petaurus breviceps. Next base: position 89,248,067 of record NW_027186296.1, read on the forward strand.
TTATTGTTATTAATCTAACACAAGACTGAGTCTGCTCAGCATACAGGCTTTCAAGGGTCAAAAACACCATGACATTTCTGGATAGGTGACTAGATTGAAAATAAATGGAACCTAGACTTCTTCCTAGCACCCTCAAATTGTCCTCCTGTGAACCCTACAGTCTTTTAGGTCTTCTGATAGCATCTAGGAAATGAGAGTAATAGTGAGCAGGTACCCATATTTATGCCCAAGGTGAGGTTGGGAGAGCAATAAAATAATTATACTGAAGCCTTCCCTCTAACTAGGTTTGTGTTGTTGGGCTGGCAGGTCCTTATGGAAAAGGCACTAACTCTGGTGCCAACACCTTGCTTCCAATCCCACCCCTTACCACCTCTGATCATGGGCGTGTAATTTAACTGATCCCCCTGGACCTCGGTTTCCTAATCTGTAAAATGAGGAGGTTAGACTAGATGACCTCTGAGATCCATTTCAGCTCTGGGTCTATTATCCTGTCATTAAATGATCTCAAAGACAGCTGAGTGTCTCAGTGGATCTGTAGTCAGGAAGATCTGAATTCAGATCCAGCCTTAGACACGTACTGGTTGTGTGACTCTAGGCAAGTCACTTAATTGCTTTCTTCTCAATTTCCTCATCTATAAAATGTGAGTAATGATAGCCCCTACTTCCTAGGGTTGATGTGAAAAAAAAAATTTATAAAGAACTTTGCTAAGCTTAAAGCATTATATAAATGCTAGCCTTGTTATTATTCATATTATTATTTAAATCTAAATTAATCACATTCATTTAGACGTCAGGAACCTGTAGGTATTAGATCATATGAGAAACTTTTATTCAACAGCTAGTATATTAACATACCCTTAGAGTAAGTTAAAAGCCCTTTAAATAATATCATTATGTAAATGCATAAAGAAATCACAATTTAATGGCAATCTTACCTGAGATAGGTAATAGTGGAGGGAGCTGACCTTTGTTCAGGAAGACCTCGGTTCAGATCCCACTTCTGACACATACTGGCTGTGTGATTCTGGACAGGTCACTGTGTTTGCAATTCTCTAAGGATCTTATGCGGGGGGGGGGGGGGGGGGGGGGGAGGGCCGACCCAACCTACCCTGGTAGAGAGAGTTTCCTTACTCATGAAATCAAAGGTCCAGTTCCAGTTTCCTACCCATATAAAATACCCATTAAATATACAATGAAAAGGAAAAATAGTTGACAGTTTTTTGTTTTTTTTTTAATTAATAATAAGCAATTCCAAAAATCAAAGTACATAAACTTGGGAAGGACCCAGAGCTTCAAACATAAAGCTCTGGTTTATTATGATCCCTACATTTAATCTCCTGACCATTTCCCTCCTCCTGTCCCCCACAGCCCCTAATGTGATGACCTTAGCAAAGGTTTTTCCTTCAAAATGCAAGGCAGGCAAGATATAAGCTAGTCCTAGTGGCAGAAAATTATCAGAGGTAGACTGGGCAGGAAAACCTGACCGTAGATCAAATATACATTGGTACTAAGGACAACTTTCTCTTGCTTGCATTTTTCATGACTGTCGATTTCTTGCTCATGTCTGTAAAACAAATGTGGTGATGGCTATCGGAGTGTTTGCAGAATGATCTTAATGATCTACGAGCATAAGAGATTAGTATGGGTAAGTGGAAATACAACTTTAAGAAATGCCATGATGAGGCCTCCACCAGTTTTCTGTCTGTAATGGCACTTGAAAGGCAAACACAGCCTTTGTTTTAGGAGGTTGGTTCAGGGATTCTGTGTGCTCAAAGTAAGTTTGGTAGGAAATCCAAACACCAAGCTGAGCCAGAATAGCTGTTTTTGTTTTTGTTTTTGCTTCAATCTGTGTCTGTCCTAGAGGACGAAGTTCTGTGACTAAAGAAGGTTATTACCTGGGTCTTTGAAAGCTGCTTATCTCATGCCGTCAGAACCCTGCTGTGCCCTTCAGTTCAGAACATGGCCGTCTTTCTGCAGCCTGCTAATTAATCAGTTCTGTCTCCTTGGAAGTCTCTGATCCTCTCCCTTAGAAGTCTCTGAGGCTATTGCTGACCAGTAGAAAGAGTTCATCTGATTATCTGCTCAGCAACCCTAATTAATTACCAAACTGATCACAGTTCTTTTACCAAATAGGAATGGTCAATCCCCTGTTGTACTGACTGCATTTACCTTCTCTGCCTTATTGAAAGTGAAATTGTTCCTCAACACTAAAGACAACCTGCCATGCTATTAAGAGAAGCGCCAGATGGTGTGGTTGTGGGCTGGCTTATAGCATCACCAAACCTGGATATGGTATTCACTGAATGGTTATTTGGAAACAAGGTAGAATGATAATTACATTTCAGGCATGGCAATGTTTTTTCAAAACATTCCAGTGGTATCATTAAAGTAATTTCATTTATGTGTTACATTAGGATGTCCCCACAGGAAGAATATTTAGTATGAGATATTCTCTTTTATAAATCCTTCATACACTCACTTGCACTAATTTGGCCTTGCCACAAAAACATTATTAAAAATCCTGTCTCAACAGATCTCCCAAACAACCTTGTTGGTTGATAGTTTTATGGAATGGACTAAGGCTAGCTAGGCAGTGTGATCTTCATCTCTCTCTAGGCCGCACTGCTGACTCATCTCTATAGGACTTTATTATTGACCCTATACTGGATAATCTGCCTCCCCTTCCCGCACCCATGTTGTTCATTCCTTTCAGTTGTATCCAACTCTTTGTTACCTTATTTGGGGTTTTCTTGGCAAGATACTAGAATGGATTGCCATTTCCTTCTCCAGGTCAATTTACAGATGATGAAACTAAGGCAAACAGAATTAAGGGACTTGCCCAGCATCATACAGCTAGTAGGTGTCTGAGACTGAATTTGAGCTCAGGTCTTCCAGATTCCAGGCCCAGCATTCTGTCCACTGCACCACATAGCTGCCCCAACATGTTTTGCTTATATTTTATATTTTTAGTGGTTTCCCTCCTTGTCTCCAGTAAAAGTTCCTTAAGGACAGGTATAGTTTTATGTTTTTTTTTATTATCATCTTTAAATTTTAAGTGCCTAGCATTTAAACCCTGACAATACATTCCCCACCCACCCCCCAGATTTGGTTGCAAAGATAGAGGGAATTTTGCATAGGAAAACTCCCACCCTGAAGGAGTCAGGGAAGCCAAGTTGTGGAGATGAGGGATAGGGAGTCCCAAGCATGATGGACAGCCACTGAAAAGGAAGAGCATTGTCTGTGAAGTATCATGTATGAGGAATATGTAGGAGGCCAGCGTCACTGGTATGTAGAGGACTATAAGAAGACAGGAAATGTGGGGGGGGGGGGGGCAGGTTTTGAAGGGCTTTAAAAGCCAAACACAGGATTTTATATTAGATCCAAGAGGCAATAGGGAGCCACTGGAATTGATTAAATTAGGGGGCAGGGGAAGTGACATGGTCAGACCTATACTTTAGATTGATTTAACAGCAGAGTGAAGAATGGTCAGGGATGGGCAGAGGCTTGAGGCAGGGAGACTAATCAGAAGGTCATTATAGTAATATAATGAAGGTAAGATAATGAAGATCTACACCAGGATAGTTACAGCATAGAAAGAGAGAGGAGGGAGATATAAATATGTGTGTATGTGTGTGTGTAGTATGTGTGTATTTGTGTGTGTGTGCATATATGTATGTATGTATATGCATATACCTGTGTGTGCATGCATACATATATATGTGTGTGTATATACATATATATATATATATATATATATGATAGGACTTGGCAACTGATTGTATGTGGAAGAGGGGTGAGAGAGAATGCGGAGTCAATGACACCTAGATTGGGAACCTGGGTGATTGAGAAGGTAGCAGTATCCTTGACAGACAGGAAAAACAGGAAAAGTGGAGGGTTTGGGGGGAAGATCATTAATTCCGTTTTGGATATGTTGAGCTTGAGTTCAAGACGTCCAGAAGACTTCTACCTCAAGATGTCCAGTAGGTAGCCAGGAGGGTGGAGAAAAGGCATTTCCCTTCAAACAACTTTAAATAATACTTCAAAACAAAAATTTTGGAGTGGAAGAACCCTTAAAAGGATGGGGTGGGAATATTTTCCAGCCCAAGACAGCTTAGAAGGTCTGCAGGAAATATCTGTCTAGGGCTGGCAGCAGACCACAGCCCAGCAAACCAACAGCAGGCCTTGGGAATGACTGGATCAGCTGAAGCGGTTGATCTGGCTGCTTCCAGAATTCTCACCCCCCAGACAGTAAGGTGGTCAGACACCTAGTGAACAGGAGATTACAGTCCCTTTACTGGTGCCAGGGGCAGACCCTGTTGCATTGCCTATATGTGGATTTGGGTCTCAGTACTAGGTTACAGTCCCAGGGTGAGAAAGAGTAGCACTAGCATACAAGAGCTTGTGGGAGTCCTAGTCACAGTACCAGGGCAGAAAGCAGTATTTGTAGTCACTCATAGACAAGCACAGGCAAGGAGAGCAGTGACCACACCCCTCCTCAGATCATATCACTTTAGAAAAACTGAAAACATACAGACTTCCAGAACTAGCTGCACAAAAACCTTGAAGCTTGGGATAGTGCTCCTTCCACCCCAGCAGCAGAGTCCAATAATATATACTTAAAAATCAAGCAGTGGGCTGGGAAAACAAGCAAATAACAACAAAAAAGTCTGCTGACCATAGAAAGTTACTTGTGGTGATAGGGAAGACCAAAACATAAACTCAGAAGAAGACAACAAAATCAAAACTGCTTCATCCAGAGCCTCAAAGAAAAAGTGAATTGGTCTCAGGACCAAAAAGAATTCCTAGAAGAACCCCAAAAGTATTTTTAAAAAAATAAAATAAGAGAGGTAGAAGAAAAATTGGAGAAGGAAATGACAGTGATGCAAGGAAATCATGAAAAAATAAGTCAACAGCTTGTTACAGGGGCACAAAACATACTGGAGAAAAGAACTCCTTATTTTAAGGAGTTAATACTCTTTAAAAAGCAGAATTGGCCACATGGAAAAAGATATATAAAAATTCATTAAAGAACTCCTTTAAAAGTAGAAATGGAGGGGCGGCCAGGTGGCTCAGCAGGTAAGAGCACCGGCTCCAGTGTCGGAATGACCTGGGGACCAAATCTGGGCTCAGATACTCAGCACCACACCCAGAAATAACTGGCCGTGTAACCTTGAGCAAGTTACTTAACCCCGATTGCTTTTTAAAAAATAAAAGTAGAAATGGCCAGATGAAAGAGGGGGTAAAAAAGCTCAGTGAAGAAAATAATTCCTTAAAAGTTAGAATTGGGCAAGCAGAAGCTAGCAATTCCATGAGACATCAAGAAGTAATAAAACAAAATCAAAAGAATGAAAAATATAGAAAATGTGAACTTTCTCACTGGAAAAGCAACTGACCTGGAATATAGAGTGATAAGAGATAATTTAGGAATTATTGAACTACTTGAAAGCCATGATTAAAAAAAGAGTCTAGACATCATTTTTTAAGAAATTATAAAGAAAAACTGCTCTGAAATACTGGAACCAGAGGATAAATAGGAATTAAAAGAATCTATCAATCACCTCCTGAAAGAGATCCCCAAATAAAGACTGTCAGGAATATTATAGCCAAATTCCAGAGCTCCGAGGTCAAGGAGAAAATATTGCAAGCAGCCAGAAAGAAACAATTCAAATATTGTGGAGTCACAGACAGGAAAACACAAGATTTAGAAGCTTCTGCATTAAAGCATCTGAGGACTTGGAATATGATATTCTGAGAATCAAAGGAGCTTGAATTACAACCAACAATTACCTGTCCAGAAACACTGAATATAATCCTTCAAGGGGAAAAATAAATTGATATTCAATGAAATAGAGGACTTTCAAGTATTCTTAATGAAAAGACCAGAGCTGAATAGAAAATGTGACTTTCCAGCACAAGACTCAAGAGAAGCATAAAAGGTAAACAGGAAAAAGAAATCCTAGGGGATTTAATAAGGTTAAACAGTTTACATGGGAAGATTACACTTGTAACTCCTAAGAATTTTCTCATTATTAGGGCAGTTAGAAGCCATATACATAGTCGGGGCATGGGCATGAGTTGAATATGATGGGATGATTATCTAAAAAACTAAAATTAAGGGGTGAGAAAGAGGAATGCACTAGGAGAAAGGGGGAGGTAGAATGGAGGTCAATTATCTCATGTAAGATGCACAAAAGAGCTTTTACAGTAGAGGGTAAAATGGGGGAAGTAGGAGAAAGCAGGTGGATGGTAGAGGAAGGGATAAGAGAAAATGAGAGGGAACTTCTCTCTCATCAGATTTGACTCAGAGGGAATAGCACAATACACACACTGTTGGGCATAGAAATGTGCCTTACCTTATAAGAAAGTAGGAAAGGAAGGAGATTGGGGTGGGAAGACTGATAGAATGGAGGGTGGATTGGGGCAGTAGTCAGAAGCAAAATACTTTTGAGGATGGGCATGATGAAAGTAAAGAGAGTGTAGAATAAATGGGGGGGGGGCAGAGAATAGAATGGAGGGAAATACAGTTAGTAATTAAAAGTGTGAAGAAAAAAATGACAGCAAGTTTCTCTGATAAAGGCCTCATTTCTTAAATACATAGAGAACTGAGTCAAATTTATTTTTTAAAAAAAGGCCATTTCCCAATTGATAAATGGTCAAAGGATATGAACAGGTAGTTTTCAGACAAAGCAAGCAAAGCTGTATCTTTAGTCATATGAAAAAATAATCTATCACTATTGATTAAAGAAATGTAAATTAAAACAACTTTGAGGTACCACCTCACACCTATCAGATTAGCTAATATGGCAGAAAAGGAAAATAACAAATGTTGTAGGGGACGTAGGAAAACTGAGACACTAATACACTGTTGGTAGAGTTGTGAACTGATCCGGCCATTCTGGAGAGAAATTTGGAAATATGTCTGAAGGGCTATAAACCTGCACATACCCTTTGACCCACTAGATCTGTATATCAAAGAGATTTCTTTTTAAAGAGGGGGAAAAGGACCTATTTATACAAAAATATTATTGCAGCTCTCGTGGTGGCAAATAATTGGAAGTTGAGGGGCTTCCCATGAATTAGTGAATGGTTGAACAAACTTAGGCATACAATTGTGATGACATATTTTTGTGCTGCTATTGATAAGCTGGATACTCCCAGAAAAACTTGGAAAGGCTTGCATGAACTGATACAAACTGAAATGAGTAAAGCCAGGAGAACATTGAACAGAGTAACAGTAATATTACATCATAATCAACTGTGAATGACTTAGCTGTTCTTACCAGTGATCCAAGACAATTCTGAAAGACTATAATGAAAAATGCTGTCCATCTCCAGAGAAAAGAAGTGATGGAATGTGAATGCAGATTGAAACATACTTTTTTTAACTTCATTTTCCTTGTATTTTTTTTGGTCTATGTTTTTTTTTTTTACAGCATGACTAATATGGAAATATGTTTTGCATAATTGCACGTGTATAACCTATATAAAATTGTTTGCCTTCTCAGTGAGGGGGAAGGGGAAACGAGGGAGGGAGGGAGAGAATTTGGAACTCAAAATTTTTAAAAGTGAATGTTTAAAATTGTTGTTATATGTAATTGTGGGGGGGAATAAAATATTAAATAAATTTTTAAGTCCAGTAGGGGAGATACAAGACAGGAGGTCAGGAGAGTGGTTAGGGCGGACAAATAAACCTGAGAATAATCTTTATAGAGATCATAGTTAAAGCCATGGGAGATAATAAAATGACTAAGTGAAATAGTATGGAAGGAGAAGAAGAAAAGACCTAGGATAGAACCATAGGGTACATCCGTGGTTAATAGGTGTGATCTGAATGAAGATTCAGCCAAGGAAACTGATCAGGATTCGTCAGATAGGAATTACCTCATAAAGAAAACAGCACAAATTGGAATCAGATGCCACAAGTTCTCTTAATTTTGGACTGTTTTTGCTTATAAGGAATTCTAAATTAAGAGAATAGACCCTGAGGACAGAATAGAATGAAGACTTTGATGCCTTGGTTTTCCCCATCTGTAAAGTGGGGATTATAATAGCACCTACAACACAGTGTTGTTGTGAAAAATAAAGTGAGATAACTTCTATAACAGTACTTTGAAAACCTTCAAGTGCTATGTAAATGCTAGTTTATTGGTTTTTTTTTAAGTGCCATTTTTTGGTAAGAACTAGAAGACATTATAGAATTTATCTAGTCATACTCCTTCTCTTTATAGATGAGGAAACAAAGACCCAGGAAAATAAAATGAGTTGATTCAAGTTTCTCCTCTAGTTAGTGACTAGAACCCACATCTCCAAATTCCCAATCTAATGCCATTGTTCCTGTACCATCCTGCCACTCCCTTAAATATTAAATATTATAATAAAAATTATTGAGATGGAAAGGAATCAAGAATACTAAAAGGTGGGGGAGGAAAAAGGAAGTAGAATAAAAGGAAGGTGATGGAGAATGGGTAGAATGGGTATCCCCTGAGATTATATGGAAGGCTATCAAATAAACAGTGGTAGAGACCAGGATATTTTCTTTTGGTTTTTCACCGCTAATTAGGTTTCTGTTTTGGTAAAACGTCCCTTTCCTCCCACTTAGCCTTACCTCTCTACCTCCCACAGGCAGACAAACATATCGACACTCTGCCTAAGCTGCCAAGAAATTATGTAAATGATGAGTTGACACTTGTTTTTAAAATTCTCTACCTTAGAGGTGCACTATTAATTGGATTAAATGAAAATAGAAGATTAAATAGGAAGGGAGAAAGGGGAGGGGGGAACTAATCAGCACAAACAATGCTTCTAAATAGTGTTGTATTTCAAGAAAAAAAAATTCAAAAGCAAAAGAGCCCTAATGTCTACTAAATAAAAGAAGTAACAATTGTTTTTATGATAAAGTAGCTTCCTAATGATGTTTTTCCCTCAGCTCCTCCTAGTTAGGCTTAATCTTTATATATCAGACCTTATCTAATATTGTTGCAGCTAACAGCAAAATTAAACAATATGATCTCTAAAGAGCCTTCTAGATTGAAGAGACAGTGATTTGATATAAATGTCACGTCAGAACTCCCTGATCAAACCTCTGGACAAAGTTCACAGGCAAGAATGGGGAAGGGCTCCAAAGGTGGTGTCAGGGCTGCAGCTATCACTGATCTTGTGACAGCATCATCACTGTCCAGTCTTTTATTATATGTCATGCCTTAAGAGATCCAGCAGCCTGCAGTGCAAACTAGTGCCTGAAACAGAGGGGGCAAGGGGGGACACACAACTCAAGGGAAGGCAGGCATCTACACACACAACAGAGAAAACCACCCGGGTATCCAGGATCTCCAGAGCTATATTGATATGCCACAAAGCAGGGCTCATCTCACTTCCTTGTTTTCATTTCCTGTCGCTGTAGTCGGTTCTGCAGTGGCCTGGGTTATGAAGATTGGCCCAGAAACCTGGGCTAGCCCTCCTTTAATAACCTGGCAGCTTGATAGTGATATTGCTGCTACCTTCCTTCACTAAATAGCACTTGCCTTGCCTTAGGAAAAGTTTATGAGGCTGGCCTGGGCTGATCCAAAGCATGTTGAACCAGTACCTGCATCTGGGCCAACCCAAGCATCAATAAGACAAGGAGTGGTCCTATCTCATAAATCCATCATATGCCATCATTTAAAGTTAGGTCATCTTGGACCAATCCTTGAACACGTTTCCTAGGCCAGAAACACTAAGTGCACTAGGAATAATTATAAAATCCCTTTTTTACTTTCTAAAATGAACTCATATGTCATAGAGAAAAAGTAGAGGGGTAGCTTTTTTTTTTTTTGCCTTGAATTCGGGCTCAACAAACAGCCCTTCTGTATAGTCCCACCCATGTTCATCACAGGCTGGCAAGCCCTCCTTTGTGTGCTGAATGACCCTGGTCCAAGCCAGTATCAGACAGGTCAGTGTGTTGGTGGTATCCAGTGGGCATTTCTCCCCAGAAATCGTTTCTAGGCACACAAAAAGTTCAGTGGAATAGATAGACTGCTACATGACACTACCCCTAGTAAAAGGTAGGATTATATTCTATCAAGTTTTGTGTTAAAATACCTAAACGCATTCCACTTATATAGAACTGAGGCCTGCAGAATGGGATCTGTTGTCAGTCAACAGGATTTCATCAAATACCCTATCTCTCCTCTCAGGGAACTTAAAATTTATAGTGAATTTGGAACCAGTTGAAATGACCTGACCCAGAGAATATCACTGAATGGAATCACATCTCAAGAGAGATCTCTGTGGGAATGTCCCATGGATCTGTTTTTAGACTGCTTTTATCAGTGACTTGGCTGAAGGCTAGAGGATTCTTAAATAAATCTGTCCAAGACCTCAAGCTAAGGAGGTACAGTTTATAATGAAAGAATATGTATCCAATAATAATTACTCCTATTTTTATGTTTAATAGTTTACAAAGCACAGGGTAATAGATTTAGAGCTGGAAGGTTCTTCATAGATGTCTAGTTTAGAGGTGTCAAACGTGGTCCACAACAGTGTGCACATCAAAATGTTATAGGGAAATATTTAACCAAATAAATACAATAAAACATAGATAATATATTTTAAAACTAAGTCAATGTGTGGCCTGCAGGGATCCTTATGCATGGTTCCCATTTCTATTTGAGTTAGACACCACTGACCAGGCCAATCCAGGGAGGTCTGAATTCCTTGCCCAAGGTCATTCACATGGGTAGTAAATGGTAGAGCAAGAATTCAGACCCAGGTTTTCAGACTTCAAATCTGGCCCTATTTTCACTGTACTATGCTGCCTCCTTATGATCCTGTGAGGAGATAGTAGAAACAATGTTTTCTCCATTTTAAAGGTAAGGAAACTAGTATTTAGAGATATTAAGTGCCTTGCCCAAAATTACATTGCTCGTGGCTTCTAGAACTAGGACTTTGAGAGACTAGAATAATGGACCAAACCAGATAAGATAAAATTTAATAATAATAATAATAAATTCCCATAGTTGGGCTCAAAAACAAACTCTATAAGTATAGGATGAGGGGGAGGTGTGACTAGACAATAATTTGTGTGAAAAGTTTTAGTTGTCTTATTAGACCACTAACTCAACATGAGCCAATAGAGTGAGATGCTAACTTTTAAAAAATAAAGATATTTTTTATTTTTATTTTATTATTTTTAATTATTTATTTTATTTTTATTTTATTAAAAAAAGTAAGATCTTAGGATCTTAGAAGCATTATGTCCAGAACAAAGGAAGTGATTGTGGAACTGTGCTCTGGTTAGATACATCTGGAGTATTGTATTTAGTTCTGGGTCTTGGGTTTTAAGAACGACATTGACAAGATGGAATGCAGCCAGAGGGTGGTAAAGGGACTAGAAATTAGAACATAGGAAAATCAGTTGGGATCTTTGGGAGATGGCATGTTGAGTTCAGGGAATCAACAATTTTAGAGCCAGAAGGAACATTAGAGACCATCTATTCCAGGCCAGTCTGGCTGGTACAGAGAGTACATATAGAGAAGTAAATGATTGAACTAAGTACCTTTGAAGGTCCCATCCAACCCTGGAGTTCTATGACTATAATCTAGTGGTTTTAATAGGGATAGGAACTCAGGCCTGTGATTTCATTAGTAGAGGGAGATCTGAAATGAGCAAATTTTCTCTATCGTTGCAGGTCAACATCTCCTCTGCAATTTAAAGTCTTAAAGATTGGCCTAGAGCACTGAAAGTTTAGGTTAATGTGTCAGAGGTGGAATTTGAACCCAGGTTTTCCTGACTCTAAGGCCAGCTATCCATTTATTATTCCATGTTGCCTCTCCAATGATTTAAATGTTAAGACAGTTATATTGTCTGGACTTTGAGTCTGGCAGAATGTATCTCTGTGGAATGGGACTTGATTTAGACATCAAATCTTTCCCCTTGGAGGTTTTTTTCCATTTGCCTCTGCTTACTGTGTTTCATGATATTTGTCTCAGAGAGTGCTCAGAGAGCAATGTTAAGAGCTTGGAGGGTTGAAGATCATTTTGTCCAACTCTCTACTTTTACAGATGAGGAAACTGGAGCAAAGAGAGGGGAACTGAAATCCAAGGTCAACGTGACCTTGGTAGAGCTAGATCTCAGGTCTTCTTAATCCTAATCCAGTGTTTGTCGAACAAAACTCTGCCATCTCTATCATTACTCCCCAGAATGCTCTGGGCCATCAGCTATAAATTAAACCAGGAAAACAAACCTTTCTTTTATGTGTTGTCTCCTCCAATTAGAATGTGAGCTCCTTGAGAGGAGGGAATATCTCTCAATTTTCTGTTTGAATCTCCTTGTACTTGGCACATAGCATATAATCTGTGCTTTTCCATTCCATTCTCTCTGACTGCTTGTGTGAAGCTTGGCTTCAGGATTTCCCCTCCCAGTTATAAATGGCATCTTCCCTAAGAACTTTTCTTCTTAGAAAAGGATTGATCTAGGAAGGACTAAGCAAATAAGTTCTGACTACCACTCCCTGCCAGCACACACTGAGTGGACTTGGAGAAATGATGGTCAATTGACATTTCATTTGACTTTAAGGAAGGTCTCTGACTTTTAGTTCTGGAATGAGGAAACATTAGGTTCTTGTATAAAGAGTAGAAGTTTTGTTCCAGGGCAGGATAGGTAAAGTTCCCTTTATCTGTCTTTTGAAACCTGGGGAAGATCATTATGTTTCATCCTTAAAACAAAACAAAACAAAACAAACAAAACACACACCCTTTTTGTAATAGTGGAAACTTTTTTCTTAAGCTGTTTCCTTAAATAATATCTGTATTCTTTCCCCATTATATTTATTTCTGGCCACTTGATTAAATAAATGTTCTAATAAAAAGCACAACCTTTTCTTTTTCATGTTAATCGTGTCTGATCATGTTGTTCCAATGACAGTTACTTTAAGGTTTTGTTTAAATTGGAGCTCAGTGGGTACTAATGGCAGCTTCCTTTTAATCATAGACCAAATGCTATTCAGATGCCTAATGCAGTTGCTTTAAAAAATCATTGATGATGATGCAAAGGGTAACTGTAGGCTTCTTTCTCATCCACACATGCAGCGATTCTTCTTTTCCTTAGGGCATCTTTTGGTGCTCTAAAATGCTATGGTTGTCATTAGTTTATTACATAAATTATAACCTACCCTGCACCACATTAGCGTTGCAAAATTTAGGTAGCTGCTTTTTGGGGAGATCTGGGAACAGCTCTGGTCAACCACAGGGGCCCTATTGTGTGCCCTAGAAAGTCATATTTAATGTCTTAGAACCCAGTTTAGTGAACAAAATGGTTTCCATTGAGACCAGCTCAACAATAGTTCATTTTAAGTACCTACTGTGTACAAGGCATTGTGTTAGGAGATGGCCTTTACAAAGACAAAATGAAAGAGCCCCTGCCCTCAAAGAGCTTACATTTTAGCAGGGGTATACAATGTGAACACAAATAGTATAAGGGAGGAATGAAGACTCACAACTGGAGAGATCAGGAAAGACTTTATGAAGAAAATGGTACCTAAGCTGAGCCTTGAAGGAAGCATAATATGTGTTGTTTTGGGGGCATGGGATGCATTTACGGCATAGGGGAAGGCAAGTGCTGCCCAGAAGTAGAAGATAGAGTTTCCCATTCAAAGAACAGCTAATAGGCCAATTTGACTGGGATGTAGTTCATGAAGGGAGATAGTGCAAAATAAGGCTGGAAAGAGAGTTGGGAGCCAGATTATGTAGGGCCTTAAAAGCCAGGCTAATAGAAGGCCAGACTTCAAATCAGGAAGGGCTGAGTTCAAATCATGTTTCATACTCTGAGTAGTTGTGTGATTTTGGACATATCATTTAAACTCTGAAAGATTAGCCTCACTTTCTTCATTTGTAAAATGGAAATGATAATAGCACTTATCTCACAGGATAGGATAAAATGAAATTGAGGATCAAATGAGAAATAAGTATATAATTGTGAGAAGCACACTTATAGGCATCACAGGACTTCCCAGGAAGGGTCAGGGAATTAGCCCAGACAAGCTTCCACTGTCCACTGCTTCCCTGGGGGCCCTTAGGAAGGTCCACATGATATACCTGTTAAAACAGTAAACCCCTTCTCCTACAAGGAAGCAGGTGTGGTGCTCACCAGGAACACACCCACACTAATAAAGAAGCAGGTGTGAAGGTCTACAGTTCAGTCCTTCCAGGTAGACTTAGGATTAGTCAAATTCCTCACTCTTTCCCTACATTCCCTAGATGTGTGCAGATTATATGCAGATTACATAGGCGTGGTAGTGAGGATATTTATGAAGGGGTACAGGGAGGGTGACCTCCAAGGTCAGAGCTGTTCACCACACCCCCACCTTTCTGGTTCCCTCTGGCCATTGTCATAGTTCCAGGTAGGCCATAGTCTTAGTAAAATAAGGTAAGCAAGCTATTGATTATTTTCCAGTAACTTTTGTGGGACCAAAACAATATACCATAATATCACCTCTTACCTAATACACTTTGCTTAACGTGCTACATAAGTCTTAACTTCAGTTATTGTTGTTATTACTTTTTCTGATAAACTCAGGGGAGAACGACTGGTGGCTTTCAAGGGCGGGAGTGATGTGGTCAGACCTATGCCTTGGCAGCTGTAAGGGGGATGGATTAGTGAGGGCAGAGAATAGAAATAAGGAGTTGAATCAGGAGACTATTTTTGTCCTCGTAAGTTCCTAAAATAGTATGGTGGTTACATAAATGGAAGAAGAGCATGCATAGGAGATCTGGAGGTTGCGATGACAAAATATGGCCAGTAGTTGAATATTCAACCCATATCTTAGGGGGGGGAGGGGTGCTGAAGAAGAGGAAGGAATCTGAGATGACTGTGAGGTTACAGACCTGGTTCACTGGGTAACTCACAGAAATAGAAGCTTGAAAGAATGATCAGGTTCTCAGGGGAAGATGAATATTCAACAGGCGATGGATAATGAACTGGCCTCCCCACCATCCAGAATGAGCTCCCTGCACATTGTTATTGCTGTTGTTTGTCCTTCTTTCTTGAAGAGGACCATGACACAAGAGGTGATGCCATGACATTCAAGTGAACTGGATTTAAGTGAGGGAGGGCGGTTCCGAGTCACCAGCCTCACTTTCTCCTCCAGAGCCATCTGGACCCAGTGGCCAGATATTGATCAGGATGACTTGAGATGGTCCAGAATGCAGTGGGAGACCTTGGGTGAACCCCTGAGGAAGATTTTGGGGAGAATGTAGATTCATGTTTCCCAGAATGACAGAACATGGACAGGATGTAATTTGCATCATTTCCAAGAAAATATTCACATCAGTGAGATAACAGATTGATCAAAATATCTTTGCTAAGTGGTTCAGGACAGATTATATATTACAATTTTTTCTTAAAATTTTTTTCAATAAAAAACCATTCATTTTCCTTCCCTCCCACCTCTCTTCCTTCTCCCCTCCCCACCTACTGGGAAAAAAAAAGAGAAAAATAAACCCCCATTAAACAAATAGAGATCAGGAGGTGAGACTCATGTTTTATCATGGGTTCTTTGGAATCAAGATACATTCATCAGAATTCTTGAGTATTTCTAAGTTAAAAGTCTTTACAGTATTGTTATTATACAGATTGTTCTCCGGGTTTTCCTCACTTCACTCTCTCTTTGTTTTTGGTTTTTGCTTTTAGGAGGGCAATTGAGGTTAAGTGACTTGCCCAAGGTCACACAGCTAGTTAAGTGTCTGGAGCCAGATTTCAACTCAGGTCCTCCTGACTCCAGGGCCAGTGCTCTATTCACTGCACCACCTAGCTACCCCAGCCTCACTTTATTCTGTATCAACTTATTCATACAAGCTGTATTCATATGTCATAATTTGTTCAGCTATTCCCTGACTGATGGGCGAGCTCTTCACTTCCAGTTCTTTGTCACTAGGAAAAAAAAAACTACTATAAATATTTTACTTTGTGAATTCTTTTTCCTCTCTTTCTTTGATTTTTTTGAGGTATAGAGACCTAGTATTGCTGAGTCAAAGAGTATACAATTTAGTCATTTTGGAGGCATGGTTTCAAATTCCTTCCAGAATGAATGTACCAATTCAGAACTCTTCTAACAAAGCCTCAATGTGCCCATTTTCCCACAGCTCCTTCAATGATTATTTTTTTTCTCTTTTGTCAACTTGCTAGTCTGATGGGTGTGAGAGGTAAAGCCTCAGAATTGGTTTAATTTGTATTTTTCTACTGTTTGGGAGGTCTCTCTTTTAAATATGGTTATTGACAGTTTGAACTACATCCTTTGAAAACTGACTTCATGTCCTTTGACCATTTACCAGGTAGAGAATATGAAATGTTAGCACTTGATGGAACTCTGGCAAAAGTCCAAACCAAGAGACCCAGAGATAAGACGATTGTCCAGTATCTCAGAAATAAAGTGAATGGCACAGCCAGAATTAGACTTTGGACTTACCCTGGATTCCAGACTGGGAGTCATTAAGTATATCATACTATAAGGGACAGCGACAGGAGCCATTAAGGAAAAACGAGTTTAATGAGTGAGCCACAAGGAAGTGCATTCTTGCCTCTGCTCCCCTTTGCCCTGGCCCATAGCAGCATCATCCTCACTTTGCCACTGCTGGTGTCCTTAGGACTTTGGCTAATATCAAGATGGAGGCTTGACTTGAAGAGCCGAACATTCCCTACTTCTGTGAGCACCTCTGGTGGCTGAGCTTGTAATCCTGACTGTCCTTTTTAGCATTAGGTGAAGAAAACAATGTGCTGAAACCCCCTAATATCCTCCCACGTGACATAGGAAAGAAACAATAGGACAGAGTAGCCTAGATGTGCAAGTGAATTGGTTCCATAAGGAGAACACGTCCTTTTTTTTTTTTTGCTTATCTGTGTTGTTGCTTTGTTTTGTTTATTAAGAAAATGTCTGACATCCCATAACAATGAATGCAATCATATGAAAAGATTCAAGTCCTGTTGAGGATAAGGGATTGAATCAGTGATTTCATTGGTATAGAAAGCTCCTTCTTTGCAATTTATTCTCTTTAAGATGTTTGCCTAGAACACTTAGAGAGTAAGTGACCACCTCACAAACAGATAGCCTATATATGACACAGGAGACTTGACCCTGAGACTTCCCGGTTCTGAAGCTGGCCCTAACCATTATGCCACAAACAGTGAATATTTTTTTTTTAAAGAGAAATCTCAGAGTTAGGCTTGCAAGCCTAATCCAACCAGTCCCCATACACAATGCCTCACATACAATGAAGACTTAATAAAGGTTTATTGAATTGAAACTAAATCAGTCTATGGCTTGGTAGTTAGTGGTAGTGATGGGAGTGTAAGATTCTGAGATCCCTAGGCCTTTTAAGGATGGAAATCTCATTGGAGTAGGTGGATCCTGACTTCACTGAGACAGCTTACAGTTCCCTTATAACTTGATAGAATATCTTTAACAGTTGCTGCTACCAAAAGCTTTTCTGACCTACAGCTATCTTGTTGTCAGGCATCTCAGAATGTAACTAAACTAGACCTTGAACAATAGCTGTACAGTGTTTGGTCAGGCCTGAACTGTTAAGGGGTAGTCAAAATTGACAGAATTAAATTTAAAGAGGACAAAAATTGTCAAGATCAAATCAACTGTATAAAATGACACATTTTATATGACAAGATATAATAGGGAGGAAATATGGTATGGGGAGAGATCATTGGACTGGGGTCAAAAGATCTGGGTCTGATCCTGGCAACATCACTTGCTACCTGTGAGTAAAATACATAACTACATAAAACTTCCTCAGTTTCAGTTCACCTATCTCTAAAATACCCTACCCACCTCACAGGATTGGTCTGAGGAAAGTTTTATAAACCTTAAAACACTATATAAAAATGAATAGTTATTATTATTCTTTTCCTCACACTTTTTTGTGAGGTTCAGATGAAACAATCTGTACTTTGTAACCAACCATAAGGACAAGAGGCAGCAGGATGCAGTGAATGGAAAGCCATCTTCAAAGTCAGGAGAACCTCTGTGACCCTGGGAAATTCACTACATTTTCAGTGCCCTAGATCAGAAGTTGCAAACATTTAGGACCCTATACTCCCATGGCCAGAAGCAGATTAAAATGCATTTGGGGGGGGGGAGGGTGGCTAGGTGGCTCAGTGAATAGAGCACCAGCCCTGGAGTCAAGAGGACTTGAGTTCAAATATGGCTTCAGACACTTGACACTAGCCATGTGACCTTGGGCAAGTCACTTAACCCCAAATGCCTTGCCTTCCCCTTTCCAAAAGAGAAATAAACAAATAAATAAAGATACAGCAAAACATAAATAACTACATTTTAAAACTAAGTCAATATGTGACTCATTGGGATCCTTATGTATGGACTAGTGGTCCCCATTTCTGTTTGAGTTTGACAGCACTGCCCTAGATAACTTCATCTTCTTTGGCAGAATAAGTTCCTTATACCAATGAAATCACAAATCCAGAACAAAAACAAAACAGAAAAAAATCAGTAAGGGAGTTGGTGATGTGGCCAGATGCTATAATTTCATGGTCATTTTGATCCTCTGCACTTGAAACATATCTTTGGGTAAAAGACATCAATATTCATCTACTTCCATATAACAAATCATAAATGCCAATGTATATGGAAAAATCGCTGGCCTGAGAGTCAGAAGACTTAATCAACTATGAGATTTGGGGCAGGAGATTTAGTTTACTTTTATTCCTTTTATTTTGTGTATATTTCTGTCACTACCCATTAACTCATCTTCCTCCCAGTAAAGGTAAACAGATCAACATATTGGCCATTTCTAATAAGGGCTATCTTAACCTGTACTTCTAGTCCAAGGCAGGAGGCATGCTTTATTAACATTCTTCTAAAGTCATAAGCTATCTTTGTGTTGATCCAAGTTTGGAAACATTTCAAAGTTGCTTTCCTTCTGTTTTCTCATCTGTAAAATAAATGTGTGCACTAGATACCCTGTAAGGTCCCTTCCAGTTCTGACATTTGAGGTTTCTATCATAAAATTTAATTCAGTTTTAAAATGTCACCAAACACATAAGACATGCAGGCCATATAAAGGTAAGAAGCAATACAGTTTCTGTCCTCATGGAGCTTAAATAAGAACTGATGTGAACAAAACTGAGTGTAATCCAAGGTTAGCATAAGAAGGACAAAGGAAAAATAATTTTCAGTTTATGGGAATCTCAGGCTAAAGAGGAAAAAAAATTAACACATACAGATGAGTATTCTAAGCATTTGTGATTGTTTGGCAAGAGGATAGATTGAGATTGAGTGGCTAATAGGACACAAGAACATAGAATTCATGAAGGGTAAGTAAGACTAGAAAGGTAGGTTGAAACCAAATTGTAGAAGGATTTAAATCCCAGGTTAAGAAATCTACATTTTATCCTACATTTTATTAACATGCTTAGAACCTGTGCATTAGGAAGGTGATTTTGACATCTATTGAAAGAATGACCAGGAAGATGGAGATCCCTGAAGCCTGGAGAATAGTTTAATAACTAAAAAGTGATGAGGGCCTGAACAAGAGTGGGGAAGGGAGAGTAGATTTTAGATAGAATCTAAAAAGACTTGGCAACCAATTATAAATGAGGGGAGGGAAGAGGAGCCTGTATTATCAGGATTGACTCCTAAGGTTTCAGATTTGGGTGACTGGGTGCCATCAACAGAAATAAGGAAATTATCAGGAAGGAT
Source organism: Petaurus breviceps papuanus (assembly GCF_028583685.1). NCBI lineage: Eukaryota > Metazoa > Chordata > Mammalia > Diprotodontia > Petauridae > Petaurus > Petaurus breviceps. The sequence goes on from NW_027186296.1 coordinate 89,267,764, forward strand.
GGCATGGGTTTATGAAGTAAAACGATGAGTTTGAAGTACTATAGAAATCCAGGTAGAGATGTTGAGTAGGCAATTAGAATGGGGGCTGGTGCTATGGTGAAACATTGAGCCTATATAGGCACATTTGAGAGTCGTCTGTATAAATAAATGATGATAACTGAACTCAAGGGGACAGGTAAGATCACTGTGTGGAAAAGTATAGAGAGAGAAGAGCAGAAGGCCTAGCACAAAGACTTAGGGAATGCTCTTGGTTGATGATTGTAGGATGGGGGTAGGAGAAGGATAAAGGAATCAGTGAAAGAACTGAGAAGGAGTAGCTAAACTGGTAGGAGAATGAGGAGAGAGAGCAGTTTCATTCATAGAAGCCATGGAAAAAGTTTATCCGTGAGGAAGGGCTGGTTCATAGTATCAGATGCTAGAGAATAAGGTAAGATTCCTCATGCATCTGTGAGTTTCCTATGTTTTGGATGTTTAATAGCATCCTGGGGCTGGGGACCTGCCTTTATTTTATTTGTAATATCTTTTTGTCCTTTTAATATGTTAATTAGGCATCGATCAACAACTATTAAGCTCCTCCTGTTTTCTAGGCACTGTACTAGCTGTGAAGGATACGAAACCGAGAATGAACCGTGAAACAGTGAGCTCCTTGACATCAGGGACTGTCTTTTGTCCTTGGTATCCTCAGAGTATCCTCACAATACCTGAGCCTTAGGAAATGCTTGTTGAGTATCAGGTGGCGGGCGCAACCATCTTCACACTCACATTAATTTTTCTGCACAGATAGACATGTTGGTGGGCTAGAAGTCCTTCATACAGGCAGACAGTAAAGAAGGGAGCCAAAGAGGTCACATCTTTTTCCTTTCATGGCCTCTAATTGGCTTTTTGCTTTTGTTTTTTTTTTTTCCCTAGGAAAAAGAAAAATGTACCAGAGAAGTCAAACCAATCTCTGCATGATCATAAGCGAGTAGTTGTGCCCAATTTCCAATATAATATGAATTACAAGAAGGTTGGCAAATGCATCATAATAAATAACAAGCACTTTGATGATAGAACCCGTAAGTCCTACTTGAAATCAAAGCCATATGAAGATTGCATAAAGGAACTGGGAATGTCTGATCTGCAAAAGACTTAAAGAGTAAAGAGAATGTCAAATGAGTTAATATTTGACTTTGGGGGGAGGCTTTCTGGAGGGGGGAGACAAGGCAATCAGAGTTAAGTGATTTGCCCAAGGTCACACAGCTAGTAAGTGTCAAGTGGCTGAGGTGGGATTTGAACTCATATCCTCCTGACTCCAGAGCTGGTGCTCTATTCACCGTGCCACCTAGCTGCCCCTTGGGTTAATATTTGTAAAGCACTTTGCAAACATTAAAGCACTATGGAAATGCTATCATCATCAACATTATTACATCTGGGTTCAAATTCCAGTTCAGATATAATATCTTTATGCCCCTAGGCAAGTCTCTTAACTCTTCTGGGGCTCAGTTTCCTCATCTGTACCATGAGGGCGTTGACCTAGATCAGGGGTGGGGAACCTAGGCCTCAAGGCCACAAGTGACCCTGTAGGCCCTCAAGTGCAGCTCTTTGACTGATTTGAAGACCTAAAAGGCCACAGGTTCCCCACCCCTGACCCAGATGATCTCTGTGGTATTGAACCTGGATGCAGGAGCTCTCTGAAGAGAACTAATAAACAGTAAATTCCAGCTTGTGGTCCTACCCTAATAGCCAACAGTTGGCATATGTACCCAAGATTTCTAAAGTGCTTTGCATAGATTACCTCCTTTGGTCTACAAAACAATCCAGGAAATGTGATTGTGTCCATTTTGTAGATGGAAAAATAGGTTTAATAATTTGCCCAAGATTATATGGCTAGTAGATGATGGAACAAGGACTTCAGTCCACATCTTCTAACCATTACATCTGGGTCAGATATTTTACCCACTATGTTGGGTAACACTTAGAAGTTAACCATTATTTAAGGGAGAGGGTCTTAGATTAAGATACCCAACAATCAATATATTCCAACTTGATAACAAAACCCCCTTTAAAGGCCTGTGTAGGGTGGTTCAGAAGGCCCATACAAGTAGGTTTTTATTATGGAAATGCTCAGTTTTTACCAGAATATTGATTCAAAGGGATTGTCTCTCCCTTGTTTGGTTTGAAAGTGCTTTGAACCATTCAGGTTTGGTTTTTATTTTGCTTTTTTTTTTTTTAAAGTTTGGCCTTTCAAGGCACCAAAGTAGGAAATGAAATTAAGAATGAATGATATTAAGTACTCAATGGCCTCTAGCTTGTTTTCATATTCCTGCCAGATTTGAAGCTCTTAAGAAATGTTTGTTGATTGATTTGTTGGCTAACTAATTTATTGATTAATTCCCCTCCCACTCCAGGCATGGGTACAAGGAATGGCACAGATAAAGATGCTGAAGGACTATACAAATGCTTCAAAAACTTAGGCTTTGACGTGACAGTCTATAACAACCGGTCTTGTTCCGACATGCAGAACCTTCTCAAACAAGGTGAGCCCACATGTCTTTTTCTCCAGTGAGCCAGTGTTAATGCAAGTGAGTGGTACAGAGCGTGAGAGTGTTTAAGGCCTCTTAGCCTTGTGTGTGTGTGTGTATGTGTGTGTGTGTGTGTGTGTTTGCATAAGGGCTATTATGGAAATGTGTTCTGGATGACTTCACATGTATAATTGATGATATGTTGCTTGCCTTCTCAATGGGTGGGGGAAGAGTAGGAGAGAATGTGGAGCTCAAAATTTTAAAAGATAACTGTTAGAAATTTATAAAGATGACATATTGGGAAATATTTAACGAGATTTTTTTTAAAAAAGACCTCTTAGCCAAGCAGAGAGAGGGAACTCCTACTATGTTGCCTGTCTGACCAGAATTTAGCTTATTGGTAGTATGATAGTGTTGAACTTAGAATCAGCAATACCTGCATTTATATCCCATTATATAAACACCAGCTGTGTGACCACTGAATAAATGCACAAGCTACTTCTGTCACTTCCGGGACTCTTGAAAAGAACTAGAGGACAGCTATAAAACAATAAGATATAGACTAAAAGTCAGAAGTAAGCAAATTCACTCCATTTTAGAACTACCTCTTTGAGAGAAATTTGAGAGAGATATGGAAAAAGGCAAGAAAATGGACAGATGTGGGATGCCTATCTTTGATAGACTTGGGGAAAGGATTAAAGACCTTCATTGGAAGCCTTCAAGTGAGAGGGATTAGCCTTCTTTTTACCTTATATCAATCACATTGAACTTCTCTGACTATACCCAACAACTTATACGTGGACTAGTAGGGAAGTCATTGGGACAGCTAAGTGGCTCAGTAGATAGAGTGCCAGGCCTACAGTCAGAAAGACTCATCTTCATGAGTTCAAATATAGCCTCAGACATTTACTAGATGTGTGACCCTGGACAAGTCCCTTGACCCTGTTTGCCTCAGTTTCCTCATCTGTAAAATGAGCTGGAGAAGGAAATGACAAACCACTCCAGTACCTTTGCAAAAAACACAAAACCCAGATGGGGTGACAGAGAGTTGGACATGACTGAAAACAACAAGAGGAAAGTCACTGCTAATGTTTCTGTAGCTGTTGGGGAAACCAGCAGCCCTCCCTAGGTTATAATGGATAAGATGACAGACCACATTGCAGTTTTAGTCAAGTCACATTTAGGGAGAGAAATCTGTTATTTTTTCAGACCAGTGTAGTGTTCTGAATGGTTTTCCTTATGACACTTGATAATGCCCCTGAGAAAACTGGAATAGGTAATAGTCATAGAGTTCTCTCTTACTGGCATGTCAGATGGACAGTTGTTTTCCCATTATCTTTGACTGCACTAGTGGTAGCAGTGAGGGCAAGATGTCACTGAACTGACTTATCTTACTTTATTTCATCTTAAATAAGTATTGGAAAAAAAAATATTCTGAGTGCTGTCACATATCACTACCACCCCACCCATTTCCTCCGGCCATAAAAGAATTTTAAGAGCCCAAGGTATCGGGTAATTATAATGGAAAAGGCTCTGCCTCTTTTGTCTATACCCACTTCACCTGGTGGACAGCATGTGGTGTTTCCTGGTAGAACCTGATAGGCAAAAGAGAATGAGAATGAAGAAAACCCAACTATCTCCTTATTCCAACACTTTTCCCTGAAGCTACCCACGGACCCTTTTCTCTATATGTCCACCACTCAAAAATAAATACCAGATCTGAGGAAAGGTTAATTGTGCAGAGGAATTAGTGGCTGGGGAGGGAAGAAAAGAAGGCCCGAATGCTCTCTCATCTTCTCATTATAAATCACTTGTTAATTACAGTTTCTCAAGAGGACCATAGCGACTCAGCCTGCTTTGCCTGTATCCTTCTGAGCCATGGAGAAGAGGACCTAATTTATGGGACAGATGGAGTCACCCCAATAAGAGATCTGACTATCCACTTTAGGGGAGATAAATGCAGGACCCTCTTAGGGAAACCCAAATTATTTTTCATTCAGGTAATGACTTTTCAAAGTCAATGAAGTTAGAGAAAAGACTGCCCCACAGAGATACTTGAAACTGTGCTATATCCATGTATCCACATATTTGCTCTCTGGGTTTTAAAGACAGTTGAGCTTTTCCCCCCTTTTTCTTTAGAGATTAGTACATTAGTTCCCTCACTGTGGACTTTGTGGAAATAGCTTGCAACACTTCCATTTTCTATATTCACCATAACTTGGTAGGAGGCCAACACACTAGTTTTAATTTTAAACTCTGTTGGGTGGATCCTGCTTTGGTTTTCAGGCTTGCCGAGGTTCTGAGTTTGATGATGGGATCCAGACAGACTCCGGACCTATAAATGATACAAATGCTAATCCTGGATGCAAGATACCAGTTGAAGCAGATTTTCTCTTTGCCTATTCCACAGTTCCAGGTATATATCTAAATATACTCCTCTAAATGTACTATTCTGGGGCAAAATGTCAGGTTCAAAAGTATTTTCACTAAAGTCTATTAATGTTTATATAAATAGAAACACTCTTGTGGGGTTTTTTGTTTTGTTTTGAGGTTTGTGAGCATCAAGTGCACGGATTCAAGTAACATTTGCCCAGATAGATGCATTTATCAGGATTTATGACGGATAAAAAGAGCAAGTTCCCACTCTTAGCTTCCCCCTGTTGTTCGCCGCCCTTTATTGCCACTCCTCATTTAGCCAAGGACAGAAATAGCCAAGAACAAAACAAACAAGTATGGAGAAAAACAAAAATTCCAGCAGTCTGCAAGCACCCTTGTTATTTGTCATTAGGAGAACCTGTACGGATCTTGTGTAATGAAAGCCTTCATTTTTGTTCTAGTAAAAAACATCATACCCGAGTTAAAAATCTTATAACTCTAAGGAGCAGACTTGGTAAGTGTTGGCTCTAGAGGAGATGCTGACAGCAAATAAATACTGAGGAAGAGATTAAGTTAGGTTGGGATGGAGATGGGGACTCTACCTGCGGTTACATTGCTGTAGAGAATTCCTGAATGAAGAAACAGGATCTCCACAATTTAGAGAGTTGCTTAAAGCACCAAGAGGTTAAGTTGTTAAGGTTGCCTAGCTGATGTGAGTCAGAGATGGAACTGAAACACAGTCCTTCCAGGCTTTGAGGTCAACTCTCTATTCACTGTGTTCTTAAAATGATTCAGGGAGACCCTACTAATGGACTTCTGTGAAGCTTTTAATGCCACAGGATTTAAGAAGTTTGCATGATGGAACATTTGGAGTCAGAGGAAGGACCTAGATTCAAATTCTGGCTGTTTTTTTTATCACTTCTGTGGCTCTGAGCAAATTAGTTAACTTCTCGTTAGCCTCTCTAATGTCCCTTCCAACTCTGAATCTGGTGGCACCTGGACTGAAATCCCAGCTCTTCTACTTACTTATCTCTGTGGCCTTGAGCAAGTCACATTATTCCTCTGGTACTCATTTTTCTCATATGTAAAATGGGGGTGTTGGCCTAACCTTAATGTTATTTCTAGCTCTAAATTTAAATTGTCCTCCCTATCATTTCCTCCCTTTTTCTAATCTTCAGTCTCTATTTATTCCTTCCTTCCCTACTGCTTATAAACAAAGCCATGTCTTCCCCATCCTTTGGAAGCTCTAACTCAAGCTTTCCATCCTCCCTAGCTTTTTTCCTGCATCTCTCCTCTCTTTCTCAGATAAAGTCCTCAAAAAATCTTTTTATACTCATTGCCTCCACTTTCTCCTTTTCTAATAAACCCTCTGCATTCTGGCATCCAACCTAATCACTCAGCTGCCCACTCCAAAGTTATCTCCAGATTGCCCAATCTAATGAGTTTTTTTATCTCAGCCCTCATCCTTCTTGACCTCTCTACAGCACTGTACTATTGACTACTCTGTCTCAGATACTCTTTCTTCTCTGGGTTTTCATAAACACTTTTCTTCCTTCCTTGATTCCTTCCTCCAGTCTGACTACTCCTCAGGCTCCTAGGATGAATCTTCAACCATATCACACCCACCCTACCATATATATCATGCTACATCCTTCATGATCAGTGGGGAGAGGGACGGGGAGGTGATAAAATCATAAGACCACTTTATTATGAAATTCAGAGTTCAAAGAGACCCCATTTTTACCTCAACTCTCTGTTCTAGTTCCTCTTTTCTTTCTGTACATTCTTACCTGGTGATCTTATCAACTCTCATAAGTTTAACTATAATTCCTATAAACATAACTCTCCTATCTATAGATAGTGATATTTCTATGTGTAGTTCCTTTCACCTCTAGTCTCTCATTAGCAGCTGTCTATTGGACATTTGAAACTGTTGTCCTATAGGCATCTCAAATTCAACATATCAAAGAAAAACCAAAACCTCATTCCTCCCCCCCCCCCCAAAAAAAAACCTTAACCCTCTTCTGAATTCTTGTTACTTATATCAGCAGTTTTCAGAGTGTGGTCTGTGGACCCCTATGATTTCCCCAAAACTTTTTCAGAAGGTCCTACAAAAACAAAATTTTCATAATAACACTGAGACACAATTCTATATCTTTGTGAGGCTGGATTTTCTTCTTATATCTACTTCAACCAAAACAACATATTGTAACAGATTGAATGCAGAAGCAGATAGAAGAATCCAGTTGCCTTCTATTAAGCCAGACATTTAAAAGATTTGCAAAAAAAAAAAATGTAAAACTGCTAATCTTCTCACTAGATTTTTTTTTCATTTTGGAAAATATAGTTATTTTTATAAACTTTATTTATGTTAACATGTAATGGGTTTATTATTGTTATTTTAAAATGAATTGATAAATATTTTTAAATTTAGCACTTTTAATTTCTAATACAGTAAATGTTGATGGACATAACCCACATAAATGAAAGTTCTTTGGGGTACTTAGTAACTTTCAAGAGTGTCAAGCGGTCCTGAAACCAAAAAGTTTGCTCTACATTATAAACTTATCTCCAGATCTTGTTTCTATCTCCATTTCACATCTACCCCACCCCTGTGAAGTAGAAAAATAAGTTGGGGAGGGAAGCAGAGATTCTGGAACCCATGTATTTTTAAGCTTTGAACAGTGAAAGAAGAGTTGAAGTCGATTGAAAGTTAGTAGACTCCTCTGCCTCTTCTAAGTCTGTCACAGGATTTAGAATTAAAATGGTCTTTAAAGATCACATAGTCATTTTACAGGTGAAGAAATAGACCTGGATAGGTGAGGTGACTTACCCAGGGTTAATGTCAGCCAGTTGGCAATGGAGCCAAGATACCTTGGTCGGGGCATCTTGCTCCAAATCCAAGGTCCTTTTCACAATTCTTTCATTACCAAGCATTTATTAAGCCCATACTACATTCCAAGCATTATGCTAGACGCTTGGAATAAGAGACAAAAACAAAGAAGCCCCTGCCCATAAGGAGCTTACATTCTATTCTAAGGAAAAAACATGCATGCAAAGTAAATACAAAATTATTTTCTTGTGGGGGGTGCAGGTAGAGGGTAGGTGAGAGCACAAGGAAAGAAAGTCACTAGCAAATAAGGTAATTTTGAATAATTATTTTCAAGTGTATATATTTTTTAAATGTACAAAGAGATTGCTTTTTAGTGGGGCAGGCAGCTTCTAGTCTAACCAATATAATAACTATCCTACTACCTCTTGAAGTTAAAAAGATCAAACTAGTAGTAATACAAAGTAGTACTTTGAAAGCCAGAAAATATAATGCAAGTCTTAGGAAGTAAAATTTTCCCATTGGACTTAGACAAGGACCATGCTGGAAGTATAATCAGGCTGGGATTTTTTTTTTGATGGTGGCTGATGCTGTCCTTTCATAGGGAAATCTGAAAAGAACCATATAATCTATAAACAAACAGATTATTCCTGATTTGCTTGAGGTCAGAATGTTTAACCAGTGAGGTTCCCATTGAATGCTCAGTAATATACAGGAGTTGAATCTATTTCCTCTCTTTTATTAACCTACCACTAGTACCCTTCAGCTTGTTTCACAGTGGTGAATGAGTATAGCACTGTCCTGTCCTAATAATTATAAGAAAAAACTGTAACCCTATCTGCCATGCCAAACCATAATAATAGCTAGTATTATATAGTAGTTATTATCTGAGCTTTCAGTGAGAAGAAACAGATTCCATGCATGATCTCCATGCTCATGTAAAGCTCTTTACGTATATTATCCCATTTGTTGTTCACAGTATCCCTATTATTAATTGCATTTTATAGATAAGAAAACTGAGAGATTCAGGGACTTGCTCAGAATCACATATTATTACTAATAAAATATTACATAAAATACATAATATTATTAATAAAATAAAAAACACAGCTAATAAGTGGCAGGATTTGAACTCAGTTCTTCCCGATTCAGAGTCCAACACTATCTACTACCTGCCAAGCTGGACTTGGAGTCAGGGAGACTTGGGTGCATGTCCCACCTCAGATACTTGCTTTATAACCATAGACAATTCACTGACGTTTTCTGGGCCTCAGTTTCCTCATCTGTAAAATAAGGACGTTGGCCTCAATGATGTCTGAGGTCCCTTCCAGTTCCAAATCTGTTATCCCATAATCAGCAGTAACTCACACAAGTGTAATTAGGAGTGCTTAAGAGTATTTCTGAAAAGCAGATCCAAAAAGGCCTTTCTAATATGTGAAAGCTTATCTCTTCACAATGGCTCTTGGGGAACCAGCTGCCAAAGTCACCCCCTTTGATCTTCTTTCTCCCCTCTCTGAAGGCTATTATTCATGGAGGAATCCAGGAAAGGGCTCTTGGTTTGTGCAGGCACTCTGCTCAGTCCTGAATGAGGACGGGAAAAGCCTGGAGATCATGCAGATCCTCACTCGCGTGAACTACAGAGTGGCCATGGACTTTGAGTCTCAGTCCGACAACCCATCTTTCAATGAGAAGAAACAAATTCCATGCATGGTCTCCATGCTCACCAAAGAACTCTACTTTTGACAACAAACCCAACTACAGCTAGGAGATTTCAAACAGAAGCTATTTATCTTTCTCATTTTTTAAGAAAAACTTCTAATTTGTTTTGATGTTACAATCGATGATCTTAAATCTCCAGAAGTGTTTAATTGCAGGGAAAACCATCAATCCAGTGGAGAACACTTCCAGTGTTCCTTGGTGCTTTCGTGAATTTTTGAAGGGACTATAATTTTTTTGATTATAGTTTTGTTTCATGGCTGTTTGTAATTATCTCAGAATCCAGAGATAAGGGGCAAAGGGTTTGTTGATGATTTCTTTTGAATCTTTATGGAATGTGATGCAAACAACAAAAGTGACCTCTCATTGGATGCTCAGGGTGTGCCTCTTGGTTGTTCACGGACATGGGAAGAAATACACATCTACATCATCAAATAAAATTGCTGCTGTCAGTCTTGGAAAGAATCATTCATCTGTGTTTGTCTGAGATGGATAGAAGCACTTGACATTTAATGGTGGTTCAGAACAGTTTTCACACATACATGTATCACATACCCTAATAAATTAGAGAAACTATTAAGAAGTGGTTCTGTTGTGGGCTTAAGAATACAACTTCCTGGGCAGCTAGGTGGCGCAGTGAATAGAGCACTGGCCCTGGAGTCAGGAGGACCTGGGTTCGGATCCAGCCTCAGACACTTAGCACAAAAATTAGCCATGTGACCTTGGGCAAGTCACTTAACCCCAACTGCCCTCCAAAAAGCAAAAATAATAATAATAATACAACTTCCTCATGCCATCCCCTGGGTGCTTTGGCTCCAGTTGATTGACTAATATTTATTAAGCAATGTTTTTGTGAGAGGCACAGGGTCCAAGGTATAGAATTTAAGTATTAGACCAGACCTCACAAGCCATATAGTTCAGCCTCTACCTGGAGAAGAATCCCTTCTATTTTCAAATAATTACTAGTTGACTTTTATTGCAGAAGATTTTTCCTCGAAGTATGTGCCAATACTCATTAAATAGTTTATGTTAATTAATTGTTTTCAATTAACAAGGATATTTTCTCTTCCTCTCACCTCTTCTTCTGCTAGGAAAAAAAAAAAAAAAGAAAAATCAGGTCCTCATAATGAATATAGTCACACACACACACACACACACACAAATTCCCACATTGGTATTTCCAAAAATGTGCATCTTTCTTATTCTGTAGATTTAATCTCTTTACCTCTAGATCAGGAGGCGGATAGCATTCATTGTCACTGCTAAGTTCTTTTTAGGGGAAATTATGTGTTCAGTATAAAAGGGACAAGGGGACCACTGAGATTCCTCCCAACTCTGTAATTCTGTTATCTACAACAAATGGTCTCCTAGTCTTTGCCCAGGCCTGGAGCCTCCTGAGGCATCTCTTATGTTGAGAAGTCTTTCCTTTGCATTGAACCTAAATGTGCCTGTAAAACCTCCAACCATAGCTCCTACTTTGTAGTAAAAGCTACAGCAGAAAAAAAAATCCATTCCTTTTCTACATGCTAGTCTTCAAATACTTGAAGACATTGGGTGGGTAGGTGGCACAATGAATAGAGCACCGGCCCTGGAGTCAGGAGGACATGAGTTTAAATCTGACCTCAGACACTTAACACTTATTAACCGTGTGACCTTGGGCAAGTCACTTAAACCCAATTGCCCTGCCTTCCCCCTGTAAAAAAAAAAAAAAAAGACTCAGCTCAGATACTTGAAGACAGCCATCACGTGGCCAGCTAAGTCTCTTCTCCAGAAGAAAACCTAAAATGGTCAGAAAGATTACAGATAACGTTTTACTGACATGGAGTGCAGCCAGCATTAATTGGCAACTCTGTTACTCACACCTATCTCTGGGTCAAAGTTCCAGGGTGGAGAGAAGCACTTCTGGTCAGGCACAAGGGAGCAGGGGACCTGGTCACAGTTCTATGGCCAAGGGAAGCACTATCACTTACAGCTGCAGAGGAGCAGGAGCCTTTCCTGGGTAAGGAAAATTCCTAAAAACTAATCATAGCGACTCCTTTATTTGAGATCAATTTTGGTGATTCTATCTCTGGAGTTTAGAGAAGAATCTATGATAAGTATTGTCTATGTGATTTCTGAGTAGGTTTTGTTTTCTAGATTCTTGATCCTTATCACTTCTGCTTTAAGTAACTGGTTACCCAGCAAATTTTCATACTCACCAAATAATCAAGAATAACTCAATTCCCCCAACTCCCTCCATTCTCTTACCTATCCCTCCTTTCTACTTTCCCATCTTTCCTTTCCACTTTGAATATCTTTTTTATCGCTCCATGGAATTGAAAAGACCCTACTGATTTGTATCCAATATAGAAAAAAATAAGAGATTCATAAAACGAGGAAGTAAAAACTCATTTGGGAAATGAGGTTTTTCCACAGAGAGTTAACCAACTCACAAGGCTATTTTGTAATGAATAGCCATATTTGAAGGTGTCGATGGAATCAAATACTGGCAGGTAGCCTCTTTCAATTAAAAAAATGGGGTCGGTTTATTACACCCATCCCTGGTTGCCTGCCATCTAAAACAAATGAAGATGAAATTAAGCCTCCAAAAACATCTGACCTACCATTCCCACAATTCACAGGACGTTCCTCTTTGGAAAATATGATCTCCTATTGGATTTCCTTATTTCATAGAAAGAAATATGCCTCTGTGAATTGTAATTGGAAACAGAAACAAATAATAGGCTCAACTGCTTTGCAGGTTACATTTGCAAACAAGAATTACTCAAGACATCAGAGTTAGAATGGTTTCTGATTTGCTGAGATTAGGAATAACCTAACAGCACAAGTAGGTACAGAACTCAAGCAGATGAAGACAGTTCTTTTAAAAGGTATATTATGTTTTGCATAACTTCATATGTATAAAGTGTATCATATTTCTTGACTTCTCAGTGGACTGGGGGAGGGAGAATTTTAGAGTGAAAATCAAAATTAAATATTAAATTCTGTCTTACCAGTGTTTAGCACAATGACTGGCACAAAATAAGCACTTAATATTTATTGATTGATTGGGGAAAAAAAGTCTTTATGAACAGCACCATGAGCCAGTGGATAGAGGACTAGACTTGAAGGAAAAGCAGTATTCAAATCATGCCTCTGTCCTTAGCAGCAGTATGACCGTGGGCAGATTACTTAATCTCTCTAAGCCTTGGGGATCTCTCTTAAGCTTTAAGTTATAGGCAGGTTGGGTGCTCATTGGGATGGAGTTCCCAAAAATCAGAAGTCCTTGGGGTATTTTGGAGATCATAACTCTGGAGCAGACTCAAAGGCCATCTGGTCCAATGCCTTCATTTGCCAGTTGAGGGAAGCAAAACCCCGGCAGTTTAAAGGACTTACTTTTGGGGCATTATGGACTGTTGTAATCAATTACTACTCCCCACATCAGACACCAGCTGCTGTCTGGCGCTGCCTGCAGTTTGTGGTTTTACTATAGTCCCCACAGTGGTTTGGATCATACCCACATACCTGAACATTCTCATTCTCTAGGGGAAGACTAATGACTGGGTACCACTGAAAGAGAAGGCAAACACTTATCCAGCACCAACTAAATGCTTAGGACCCTGTCCTAAGTGCCTCACATAGAAAAACAAATAGTCCCTGCCCTCAAGGAGCTTAGGTTTATAGGGGGAATACAGCTCTGACTCACATGGTAAATGCAAAATGTATGTGCAATAAACACAGTAATATTAGATGTGGGGTAGGCATAAAGAACTAGGGGGATATAGCAAGAGGCATTTGAGCTGAGCCTTGAAGGAAGCTAGGGTCATTAATTCTCATTTATTATCTGCTATCAGAAGAGTTCCAACTTCCTGGCAGAAAGAATACCATCCTGATCATTATAAACACCTGTTCTACAGATATCAAATTGTCCAATCCCTTGACCCAATGTATTCACTGATTTCCTATGATACAAAGGCTTTAAAGATAGTCTACCTCATTAGAGTCACTGGGTGTTGAATTGGAAGGGTTCTTAACGACCACCTAGTCCAACATCTTCCCTCCCCTCCCCCCCATTTTATAGATCAGGAAACAGGCCCAGGGTGGATAAATAGGTTGCTAAAGGTTTCACAGTTAGTATCAGAGTTGAGATTCCTAGAAATCCAAGTCTCCTGATTCCCAGCCAAGTATTTTTCATTACCTCTCAAGAAGTTTAAAGTCTATTAGGAGAGTAGGGGAAGGAAGACAGGCATATGTGTTGTAAGCACTGATATGTTAACCAATAGACCTGAGCTCAAAACCTGATTATGTCATTTACTATCTTTGTGACCCTGGGAAAGGACCTACTTTGGCATTTGTTTTCTTTGGTAGCATAGTGGATAAAGTGCCAGTCTTGGAGTCAGGAAAATTCTCCCTGAGTTCAAATTTGCTCTCAAGACACTTACAAGCTGTGTGATTCTGGGCAAGTCACTTAACCTTATTTGCCTCAGTTCCTCATCTATAAGTGAGACAGAGAAGGGAATGGCCAACCACTCCAGTATCTTTGCCAAGAAAACCCCAAATGGGGTCACGAAGAGTCAGACATAACTAAAAAGATGACTTAACAACAACAAAATGAAGAGTTGGGATTGATGGTCCCTTCTAACTTTGAATCCTGCAGAAACTCTGAAGTAGCTACAATACAAGCTACAATGTGGTAAGTGCATTAAAGAGGTTCAGAGTCCCATCAGAAGTCAAAGGAAAGATGAAAGGGAATTGCTTGGGACCATCAGGGAAGGCCTCAGAGAGGAAGTAACATTGGAGCTGGGCCTGAAAGTGGGATAGTAATCCAGTTCTTATCCATGGAATGCAGACAGATGGCAGTATCTTGTGCCAGAAGCAGTGGAATCGCTATGGTTGCATCAAAATAGGAATTTAATTTTAACTCCTTTGAGAATATGATCCAGAAGATCATGCTGTTGATCTGGGTCTTTGCTTTGTTTCTCTAGGGCAGGGTTCTACAACTACTCTTTAAGTAGATAACTTTTGATTTAAAGCCCCCTTATAATTAGAGAATGGTATGAGTAAAGACAGAGGCCTGGAAAAGACAATAGGTCAATTTGGGGGGACGTGGAGTGAAACAAAACAGTCAAATGTCTTAGGTACTCCAGAAATGAATCACTAAACTCTAAGGTTCTGGTTGAACTCAGGACCAACTAGAGCTGTCGCCTACCTATCCCACTGCCTAACCCCTCAGTTGGGTTATAAGGACAGTGGGATTCTGCGCTTTAAGCATCCTTAGTAATAATTTAATCCAACCCTCTCATTCTGATCTCTTTTCCAGGCAACCTCTGATGGCTTGAGCCAAGAGAGTCTCTTAAAGTAATTACTAATAACCCCTGGATAACTATTGTGGTTTAATAGCTACAAACTGTAAATAGCCACCAAACTCTTAGACATTTGTGGTCCTTAGAAGTTCTTCAAAAACACAGAGGTCATGAAATCTTCAAAAAGAGTTCAAATACCTTCCGTGCCTTCTGGCCTCAAAGTCTAAACTTCCTTTCCTGACTTTCAAAGCCCCTTACAATCTGTCTCCAGCTTATCTTTACAACCTACCCTTCTTTTCCTACTGCTCCCCAATCTACTTAAAGACTGTATTTCTTGCTTCCCTACCACCTCTCCTTGTGCAGTGTCCCCCTTTCTACATCTGACTGTTGAAATCCTGTGCATTCTTCAACATCCACTTAAAATGCCACTGCCTCCATGATGCCCCTGTCTCATTCCTACATCGTAAGGATCCCAGTGAGATTGCTTCTTTCTCTGAGGTTTCATAGCACTTTGTTTATGCTTCTTATGTGTATTATTTATCACATTTTAATTACATTATAGTGCTTGGTATCTTCTCTCTCCCACTAGATTATAAACTCTAAGGTCGGGTAATCATTGAGCTCAATATTTACCTTTGTCTCCTAGACTAAGTATACCCTCAGCACTTAATACAGTGCTTTGAACAACTGATATGCTCCAACGATATTTAGTATTGATGAATGAATGAATTTGATACTTGCAAGAAAGTGTTCAAATGAATGAAATCTTATAATCATATAAATTTTTATATGATATCCCAACTCCATTTTCCAGGAAATCTCTTGTTCTCTCATTTGTCAGTCTGTCCAACTCTTCATGCCCTCATTTGGGGTTTTCTTGGCAAAGATTTCTAGAGTGCTTTACCATTTCCTTCTCCAGATAATTTTACAGATGAGGAAATAAGCAAATAGGTTAAGTGACTTGCCCAGGGTCATACCATTTCTGAGAGTGGTTTTGAACTCAGGTCTTCCTGACTGCACCTGGGGCTCTGTCCATTGCATCACCTACCTGCTGAACAATTTGAATACTCTCATGAAATCACTGAATATTGTGGGTATCAGCCTTGAAAATGTCTAAATAAGCAGAAGACAAGCATGGTGCAGTGTTTCCTCATTTGTAAAATGAAGGGATTTGCACTACATCTTTGGTCTTACTATATGTTTGTGAATTTTGTTCCATCCATTCATGCACAAAAGCTAAAAACTAATGGGAACTTGACTTCTGAAGTGGTGACTGAAACCTTTGTAAATATATCCCTGGTGGTTTTGAGTTAATGATTTATGGATCAATTATTTAAGAGGCACCCAAAAGAAACATTTGTCATTTGGTCCAAAATAAAATGCTAAATTCTATTTCTAGAAAGACTAGAGAACCTAGGGAGTTTTTGAAGAGAGGAGAAAATAAGTATGAAATATTACCAGTAATAGGATTAAAGATTTAGAGCTAGAAGAGAACTAATATGTAAATATTACATCTGTATATATAATATGTGTGTGTGTTTTCTGCAATAAATAGAACGGTGCCCAGAAGAAAATGTTTCAGGGGATTTATGGTGGAAAGGCATGAAGGGTAAGGAATTCACCAAAGAGCAGAACATACCTAGAGTTTTGATGCTCTGACCCAAATAGAGGTGTGTGGAAAAAGCATTGGTAGGAGTAAAAAAGGAGACACTTAACTCTATCTTCCCCACTCTCCTTTCCTTTTAAGCAGATGCCCTTCAAATTACAGGCCCCTGGTCACCCATTGTGGCTTACGCCAGAAGGTGGAATATTCTCACACTCAGCCTCCAACCAGGGACTGGGTGAGAAGCAACAGGCAAGTTGATCTCAAGGCTTAAGATCAAGATGGCCCTTTTAATCCTCCATCACAGGGAGCTCAAGCAGACCCCGAATATGGACAAGACTTTCAAGTGCTTGTCTAAGAATTTAGGCATCTTTATGTTGAAGCAAAATAAAGATATTTTAGTGAAGCAATTATAAAGGTCTCACAAAAGGGCAAGAATTAAACTGTTGGCACACACACATCACTAATAGGTAATAATGATAATAGCTCACATTTACAGGGCACTTTTCAAAGCACTTTCCTCACAACTGTATGAGTCTAATCAGTGTCACACCACCATTTTACAGATAGAGAAGCTGGGATTAAGAAAGGTCACTTTGCCCATAGTCACATGACTAGTAAAGCTAGTGAATAGAAGAGGTTGAATGCAAGTCTATCATATGCGATCCAAATCACAACACATGCATATCATTAAGAAAACACATATCCTCTACCACACCCTTCTACCCCCACAAAGAGTGAGTAGGGGATGCATCCAGAATGGCTGGGGTCAACTGAAAAATCAGATCCACTCAGCACTCAGATCCAGAGAACTGAGATGAGAGGCACACTGGTTGCCAAGGCAGAGATTTAGGCTGAAAAGTCTACCCAAACTCTGCAGAAAGCAAACTGCAGAGAGTGCCAGGAAATTAGCCAGTTGTTTGCTTCAACTGGCCTCCTCAAGTTGTTTGATTTTTTAATATTTTGAGACCTATATTTCAGTATAATTCATTTCCTTTGTAATCTTGTGGGTTTTTTGTTTGTTTGTTTTACACATTTTAAAGCACTTTTCCAAGAGGGCCGCCAAGTCTTTCATGGGGACTGCTGGTGTTTGCCCCCACCCTCACTCTTCATTGCTATGTAAGTGGGATGGGATAGGGATGGGGGCCACCATGCTCTTTCTTGATTTAATTGCTCCAGTTAGACTGGGACTGAATGAGATCTTACTCCAAGTTCAGTGCTCTTTGTTTAAGACTAGGAGAGCTCCTTGAGAGTGGAGATTGCTTTTGGCCTTTCTTTGTATTCCCAGCATTTCACACAGTATCTGGCACAGTATCTGGCACATATAGCCTAATAAATGTTTGTTGACTTGACTTTCTTTTCCACCTCACTGCTTCTGTAGCAGAACCAGCTCCGAAGTGAAGAACAGAGGACCTTAGGGCTAGTGCCCACTCCCCCAGCAACTTTGGGGTGCATCCACTGATATGCTATGCCCAGAGCAGCTCACTGGGAAACTTCAGAGAAGTGAGAAACGATTCACGGGCAATGGGACTCAGATTTATTGGGCCTTTCTCTGGATTATCCCAAACAGTGACTGTGCTAGAGCAAGCCTGTGAGAACCAACTGCTAAATTTTCAGTGTGAGCATTTATTTACACCTTAGAAATGAGCAAATGCTACAAATCAGGGCTTGATTTTGTTGTGGTTGTTTTTTTAATTGTTATCGTTGTTCATAGTCTTGACTTAACAGTGATGGAAAATGTTAAGAATGTTAAGAATGAAGATGAACTATAAAAGTGTGTCAGTATATAGTAGGCATTTAATAAATGCTTATCAACTGTTATAAACTATTCACTGAGCTGGGTGACTCAGTGGACAGAGTGCTAGGCCTAGAGTTAGGAAAGAAGAGTTCAAATTTGACCTCAGATACTTACTAACTGTGTGAAGAGGCAAGTCACATAATTGCTGTTTGCCTCAGTTTCCTCATTTGTAAAATGGAGATAATAATAGCACCCAGGGCTGTAGCAAGGATCAAATGAGATATTTCTAATGTTGTGTACAGTGCCTGGCACATAGTAAATACTATGCATTATAAATGTTAGTTTATTTTTTTTCCAGAGAGCTGGTTGTTAAACATATACAAGCATATCTCTGAATCCCCAAGCCTTCTCCAACTTTCCTCTTTTACCCTTTAAATCATACAATCATAGAATATCAGAACTAGAAAGAAATTTGGAGATGATTTATTACAATCCCTCATTTTAAGATTAGAAAACAGAGGCCCAGAAAAGTAACCATAAGCAAGTCACATTACTATTCATTACACGTCTATAAAATGGGAGGATTATGCTAGAGCTGAGTCCAATAAATACAAATAAAACTTCATTTTTTTAAATGTAAAAATCATTCTTAGGTCAACAACCATACAAAAACAGGCAGCAGGTCACATTTGGCCTGTGGGGTCATAATTTGCTGCACCCTCAGACTGTGTTATCAGCAAGGTTCCTTCCTTCCCCTTTAAGACCTCATGTTGCTTATGACTTTTACAAGCCCAGGAGTCTGCTGACATCAGGTCTAGGATGTTTTTCCAGGACTTCATGGGATTCCATTATATAGCCATATCTGTTGATGGTGTTTGTCCTTTGTTTTCAAAGAGGGCCAATGACATCGTGGAGTGATGTCTTCACTTGTGCATGAATTGGATTGAAGTGAGACAAAGTTGCACAAAGTTGTCAGCCTTACTCTCTCTTCAAGAGTCATTGAAGTCGCTTGAAAGACGAAAGTCAGGATGAGTAACAATGGCCGGGATGCAGTGAATGACCTTGGGGTCTTCAATGTCTGACCAAGCTCTAAGCACTCCACAGTGCCTGCTTTAGCCACCTTCATGGCTACTGGAACAAACTACTCATCAATCCATTCAATCTTTACATGCTTGGGAAAGACATCTAACTCACTGATAGGCTTGAGGCCCACAGGCTACCCTTAAGTGGTTTAGTCCATCTGCCAAGATGGTTTACTGGGGTTGTGGCTGCTGAGCACACTATAGCTTCTTGGAGCCACAGGAGAAAGTTAAATACCAGGTAGACACCAAAGGTGGATGAGCAGCCCTGAAAAGGGCTGGGCATGCCTTCACACCAGAGTGCTAGTCCTCATGAACACATAACAGTTCAACCCCTTATTCTCCCTGCTTCCAACACTGGCCAGTCAGTATCCCACAGTTGTACCACATTGCCTTGAGCAGTGCCCTCAAGGTTCAAACAGCCTTTTCTTGTGATTTAGGATTTGCATGCATCTAGACCAGCAGTGGGGAATCTGCAGCCATAAGGCCACATGGGGCCTTCTAGGTCCTTAAGTGCAACCTTTTGACTGAATCAAAAGGTCGCACCTAAGGACCTAGACCTTCTCCAAATGTCCAATGAACATTAAATTCCCAATTAATGCTAACCCAATTAATTTTGCTAAGTAGAGAAGTAGGGGGGAAATCAAGTGGGTATTTTATATCCTGTGCTGTACAATCAACTCTTAAAAGCTTAGAAAATCCGCTTTTGCAAATTCTCTTTGCTAAAGCCTCTAGCAGTATTAAGTGCACTGGGTTTCAGATGAAAGAGACAAATCCATTTTTATTTGTACAGCTAATTACAATACTGTTTGATATGATTGGGCTCCATAAAGCCCTGCTTTCCTCTTGAGATAGTTGCTAGCCAGAGACTTTCTTACACAAATATTTACAAGCTGTTAAAGTATACAACACAGACCACTTACACCAAAAAGATAGGGAGCATTATTTGCAAACAGACTCCCCAACAAAATGCTCCAGTTGGAGAGTGCCACACAACCAGTAGAAGCATTTACTCCTTCCTTGCTTTCTCTGTATGTTTGAGAAGAGCTTCTCTGGACAGATGTGTGTTGGTCCTATGGCATTTGACATCAATTACTTTCGCCATGGGCTCAGAGAGGGACATGAGGTTTTTCAGCGTAGAAAGAAAGATTTCCAAGAATCTGTCGGCCTCTTCTGGAATCCTGTACTGTCAGCATCTTTATCTCCAAAAGCCACCCACAGGGACCTGAAGAGGTTTATCCCCTGGTTGGGCTAAATCCCAGGGTTTTCTTTTCTTTTTTTTTTTTTTTTTTAAAGCAATAGGGGTTAAGTAACTTGCTCAAAGCTACACGGCCAGTTATTTCTGGGTGTGGTGCTGAGTATCTGAGCCCGGATTTGATCCAGGTCATCCCAACACTGGAGCCGGTACTCTTACTCGCTGAGCCACCTGGCCGCCCCTAACCAATTGGGGTTAAGTAACTTGCTCAAGGTTACACGGCCAGGTGTTTCTGGGTGGGTGCTAAGTGTCTGAGCCCGGGATTCGATCTCCAGGTCTTCTCAACACTGGAGCCGGTGCTCTTACTCGCTGTGCTACCTGGCCGCCGCAATCCCAGGGTTTTCAAAAAGCTGTTGGGTGTAGTGAGCAGGAAAGCTTGGGCAAAGTCATGATATCTCAAGGAGCCTCACCTAAGGTGATCACCTTTGGTTCATTTAGGAAATTTTTTAAAAGATGAGTAAGAGATAAAGAAGAGGTAGGGAAGCAGAGAGTAGTTCATGGGTAGAAATCTACTCTTTCCATCTTTATTTTACATATGACAAAACTGAGGCTGACAGTTAAGTGATTTGCCCAGCTTACCACAGCTGGTAAATGTCTGAGACAGGATTTTTAATTCAGGTCTTCCTGATTCCAAGCCCTGAGCTCTCTCTTCTTCAACAGTCATGTCTAGGGCACTAGGGAAGCTAGCTATAAAGCAAGGGTTTTTAATTTGAAGTGTAAGAACTTCAGTTTTTGTGTTTGTTTTCATGTTTCAAAGTCAGAATTTAATTGTAATAAATTTCCTCTACAATTCTAAGTGTTTTATTTTATGCATTCGAAAGCATTTTTTTTTTCTGAGAAGAGGTCCATAGGCTTCATGAGCCTGCCAAAAGAATCCATGATTGAAAAGAGGATGAGAACACCTTCTATAAAAGGCATCTCAGAATGACTCCTTTATTAAAGTGATTTTATAAAGTAAGTAACTACTACCCCCCAGTCAATCCATCTACTTTATAACCTCAGATTTTCCAATGTGGGTTTTAGGATGAAGGTCACCTCTCTTTGGGGTTACAGTGAGTATATTGTTCTACATTCAGCCTTGCAAATATCAGAGTGACAGAAAGCAAGAAGCTGGGGCAGCCAGTGGAGGTGGGTGAGGAGGGAAGAAGGGGAAAATATCTGGAACTCAAAGTTTTAAAAACAAATGTGTATTTAAAAAATTGTTGTTGTTATTTTTACGTGCAACTGGGAAATAAGATATACAGGCACCAGGGTATAGAAATCCATCTATATGCCCTACTAGAAAGTCAGAGGGAGTGTGGGGGAATATATAAGAGAAAGCAGATTGGGGGAAGGGATATTCAGTAGGATCACTAT
>NW_027186296.1:89294499-89296192 GCF_028583685.1 Petaurus breviceps papuanus
GGGGGTGGGGGTAGGGGAAAGACGAGGAGAAAAATTTGTAAAAAATCAAAATCTTGTGGAAATGAATGTTGAAAACTAAAAATAAATTGAAAAAAAATGAAAAGTAAAAAAAAAACTGGGGCAGCCCCATTGGTATATCCACAGGAAAGACCTATGGCCATTCTTATCTTGGATTCTCAGTGTTGCCATAAATAAAAAGTTCTGGAATCATATAAACCTCTAGGGTCAGAGATTTGGAGTTGGGACAGACCTTACAATATACCTAGCTGAACTGCACTACCTGGAAGAGCTAAGTGACCTGTCCAGCCTCATACAGATAAGCAAGTGTCAGGTTTGGGGTTTAACCCCCACATCCTCCCGTTCTAAACCTAGTGCTTTTCTTCCTGAACCATGCTGTTTCCATCATAAAATGTTTGTTGGTGCTTATTATTAGAAACTGGTTGTCTCCCTTACTAACCTGGTTCTCTCTAAACTGGATTTTAGACAAACGAGTCTGAGAGATGAATAAAGCCCTGTAAGAGTAGGTATTTTGCATCTGTAGTAAAAGAATACAGCAATTTCCTGAAAGCATTCCAGCCTGCTTTCTTTTTCCTTTTCAAGTCCAGGCCCAGTTCATTGTCCTGTAATTGTTTCCTGGGTTATGACCAATATATCTATTTTTGTTTTTGTTATTGTTTTCAGTAGTCTCAGTCATGTCTGCCTCTTCATGATCTTACTTGGGGTTTTCTTGGCAGAGACATTGGAGTACTTTGCCATTTCCTTCTCCAGCTCATTTTACAGATGAGGAACTGAGGCAAATAGGGTGAAGTGACTTGCCCAGGGTAACACAGCTACTAAGAGTCTGAGAGCAGATTTGAACTTAGGTCTTCCTTACTCCAGATGACACTCTATCCACTGTGCCACTTAGAAGAGGGAAAAGAAATTCATGATAATGCTTAATAGGTACCAAATTTAAAAAAAAATTTGTTGTTTAGAGCAACACTATGAGGTATTATGTGTAAAAGAAACTATCTCCACCCACCAAATAAGACAAAAGGCACAAAAATTAAAATTCTTCAGGTGATGGTACAGAAAATTTTAAATAAGTCACAGTATTTACTATTTTAAAAAATCCAGAATTTTACTTTCAGTTTTCAGTAACTAAGTGGAAGGTCCCAGAAACTATAAAGTAGCATCCCACAGTTCATGATACAATGAGTTAGTTGTAAGAGTGGGACTTTGTGCAAAAGCTTTCTAATTTCATAATAATTAATATAATATGACATGATATGATAGAGTATATAATCAATATACTCTATTTTGTCTTTCATGAACTCTTCTGTCCCATATCATTATTCTTTAATCCATAATTATAACAGTATAACTTTCTACTCTGTCCAACATTTTTATGTTATAACTTTTAATACTGAGATTCTTTATCATTTCCATCATATTATGATATCAGAGTTCTTACGTGCTTATTCTGCTCCACTGACCAACTTTTATATATTTTATCCATTTGCAAATTGTTTTGTGGTATAGTTGAAATCTGGTAGTTCCAAATTTTCTTTAGCCTACTTTTTTTTCATTATGTCTCTTGATATTGTTGAACTTTTATTCCTCTAAATGAATTTGGTTATTTTGTTTAACTTCATAAAATACTCCTTTGGCAATTTCACTGGCATAGTACTAAATATGTTTAATAATTTGGGTA
>NW_027186296.1:89296202-89340798 GCF_028583685.1 Petaurus breviceps papuanus
TGGCAATTTCACTGGCATAGTACTAAATATGTTTAATAATTTGGGTAGCATGTCCATTTTGATGATATTGGCATTGTTGTTTTTCAGTTACATCCAACTCTTTGTTACCCCTTTTGGGGTTTTTTTGGCAAAGACACTGGAATGTTTTGCCATTTCCTTCTCCAGTTCATTTTACAGATTAGAAGACCGAGGCAAACAGGGTTAAGTGAGTTGCCCAGCATAACACAGCTATTAAGTGTCTGAGGCTGGATTTGAACACAGAAAGATGAGTCTTCCTGACTCCAGGCTCAGCACTCTATCTACTAACCTCCCGGGTTGCCCTAATATTAACATAGTCCAGCCATAAACATTGACTGTCTCTCCCCCAATTTAGTTCTTCCATTATTTCTGTAAAAATTATTTTGTAGTTACATTTATATAAATCTTATGTGTATATTAGGAAGATAATTCCTGTATTGTTTAATTCATTTTATTATATTAAATGGAACTTCTTTTCCTATGTCCTTATCCTAGGTTTTGTCGGGATTAGAAAGTAAGGCTAATGATTCCTATGCTTTTATTTTGCTTCCTTGCACATTACTGGTACCATTACTATGATTCATGTTTTCATTGACTCTCTACACTAAGTAAACCATAGAGAGGGTTTATTTTCACATTGTTTGTAAACTAGAGATAATTTTGTCATTTTATTTATACTTATTCATTCAATTTATTTTTACTGTTTTACTGATATGGTTAGCATTCCTAGCACTATGCCAAATAACCATAGAAGCAGGCAGTGGGGATCCTTGCTTAATACCTAATTCTATTGCAACAGCTTCCAGTATTTCGCTTTAATAAATAATGCTAGATTTGGGTTTTAGACAGACACTTTTGGTCATCTAAATCTAAGTTCATTTTACTCTTTGCTTTCAGTGTTTTAGCATAAACAAGTATTATAATTATTCTGAGATTTCTCCTGTGTCTATTACAGTATGATTTTTGTTACTATGCTTTTAATGTACTTGTTTATAGTTTTCCAATATTAATCCATCCTTTCATTCATGTTGTAAATCCAATCTGTCATAATGAATAATTTTTGTGTCTATTAAAGCATCTTTCCTAATGTATTCATGACTTTTGTTATCTTCCTCTGCTTTATTTCTCCCTGATTTGTGTGACCTTTAGTCAAGTGACTTCCTTTCTCTCTCGGCCTCAGTTTCCTCATCCACAAAATGTGGGAGTTGGACTAGATGACTTTAAGGACCCTTCCAGCTCTAATTCTATGAGCTTTTACCAAAGGAAGCATAAAACCACTGGTCAGTTTAGATACAAATATAATAATGGATGGCAAAGGGAAGAAAGAACTCTTCAATTCTTATTTTACTGTTATTATAAGAAAGGTAAAGGGGATAGATTCTTAAAACTCTAGTGTAGTAATCTTGATTTTGATGTCTAGGAAAATCCCAAAATATGTCACTCAATGGGAATGATCTTTGTACTGGGAAGGACAGAACAAAAATGGTTAATAGAGAATTGAAACCCAAGACAGAAACCCAAAGAGATGGTCAGAGTATAACCCTTAATGAATTCAAGTCAGTAGTCCCAGAAAAATTACACTTATCAGAGCTGTAGCAGTAAAACCAGATCTTCACAGGGGATAGCCTGAGAAAATGAAAATAAAAGTACCTGGTGAGCCCATACTAAAGGTGCACCAGAAGGTCTAAAACTAGCCTGATTTCTTATATCTGGTCAAGGACTCTTGTGACCACAGCAGAGAACAAAGCCAATGCCCATTTGGTGGTTGCACAAGAACACATAAGGGCAAATACCTGCATTGAGTCACCAGACAGAAACAGTAGGCAGATGATTCAGTGGAGGGCAAGGCCTTGGTCCCGGCTACCCCATCCAGAACTATGGCAGGACAACAACAATGACCCAGACTTCAGAGGGGATAGTGCCTGGAAGGAATGGCCTATGCCATCCAAGAATGTAAGAAGTAAAACTTGACCCTACCTCAAAATCCCAGTGTAGGAATTAAGACTGGGGGGGAAGGAAACCAAAGAAAACTATGAAGAAATTGAAGAAATACTATAAGCCCAAAGGATAAACCCAGAAGGGAATAACTAAAAAATAAGTATAAGTAGAACCTCAAATGGTTTGGGGACAAGGAATCCAGAAGTAGAAAGAAGAAAGGAAGGAAAAGAAAAACAATGAAATGTGAGCTCTTGAGGAAAAAATTGAAAGGAGAATAGTTTAGAACAGGAGGTAAAAAACATGACCCAAGTAATAGACTACTTGAAAAACAGAATAAAACAAACAATTCAATGGTTCCATGAGACAACAAGAAATATTAGAATAAAATCAAAAGATTGAAAAGTTACAAGAATATGTAAGGGTATTGAAATTTGTACCTTAAGTGACCCTACTTTCTCCAGTTAGACTTGTCTTCTCCCATAGGTACTTGCTGGAAGTTAATCAGCCTGTGGGAGAGGCATTAGCCAGTCTGCACATATTTTGATCCTATTTCCTTATTCATTTTATTACCTGCTATTCAGCACAGAGTTACATGGACTTTGGTCCCATCCTCCTTGCCTTTAATCTCATGTCCCAAGATGTGGCAATAGGGCTGAGCTGAAAATCAATGATCCATACCCACTTATAGACATAGACCTCTCAGGATTGTCTTGCTCTTACTACAAAACATTATCTTTAAAAGGAGCTAGGAGGGGTGGCTAGGTGCCGCTGTGAATAGAGCACTGGCCCTGGAGTCAGGAGGACCTCAGTTCAAATCTGGCCTCAGACACTTAATACACACACACACACACACACACACACACACACACACACACACACACTAGCCTTGTGACCTTGGGCAAGTCACTTAACCCCAACTGCCCTCCAAAAAGCAAAAAAAAAGTAGCTAGGAGTTTGAGGTCTGCATTGGTCCTTCATGGCCATCCCATCAATTAGTCTCAGCCTTAGTGTTTTTTAAATATAATCCTTTTAATTTTCTCTACCTGAGTTTGTTTCATTTTTGAAGGCAAAGGCCCAAACAAAGATTTTCTTTTAATAAGGCGTCCACTATCAAAAACAAAGAGGTTGAGGAGAGATTATTTAAGAATGACCAAATGGGGAGGCTAGTTGGTGCAGTGAATAGAACACCAGCCCTGGAATCAGGAGAACCCAAGTTCAAATCTGACCTTAGACATTTGACACTTAACTAGAACTAGCTATCTGACCTTGGGCAAGTCACATAACGCCAATTGCCTTGCCTTCCCCCATCAAAAAAAAAAAAAAAAAAGAATGACTGAACCCCTGAAAACTGACCACACAAAATACCTGGATACTGTAGTTCAAGAAATCATAAAACAAAATCAAATCTATTAGCTGCAGAGGACAAAGTGAATTTTGAAAGAATACATCAGTCATCTTCTGAAGGAAATCCCAAATTGCCAAGAATGTCACAGCTGGAATCTAGAGTTTCCACTTCAAAAAAAATATATACTGAAAAGAAAGCAGAGGAACATAAAATTCAAGTAAAAAAGAACCACAGCCAGCATCACAGAGGACTGTGTTAAAAGTACTAAAAAGAAAAGAAATTCTTGGAATATGCACTCTAGAAAGGCAAAATATAAAGGCTTCTAGGGAAGAGATATGTAAACTGTAAAACTGTGTATAATCCAGTGGGGAGAAATTGACCTTTAATTACAATAAAGGACTTTCAAGAATTCCAGATGAAAAGACCAGAACTGAGTAAAAACTTTGAAATGCAAATACAGGAAACAAGAGAAATATAGTATTTACATTTACATTACATAAAGTACATTGATGTACTTTAGAGCCCCACAGAGCTGAGCAGTCATAAAGGTACAAAGAATAAAGGTAAAAAAGAATAAAGAAAGAAAAATTCAGGGTGTTAGTATGGTTATATTCTGCTTTATTTTTAAGAGAGGCAAGAGGAGGTAGAGGGAAAGAGATACATTAGGGAAGAAATGAAGGAGGAATAGGGAAAAACTTATTGTACCTACCAATTGGAGTATCAGGGAGAAGAGTAAGCAAACAGAGGAGGGAGTGGGCAAATTAGGTGTCTCACAAACCTCTCTTATGTGAAAGGGGGAAAGGAAGTTTGAATATGTTCTATCCCCCTTTTCCACTCCACTCTGGACTGGGTAAAGAAAAGAGAGATGAATAGAATAAGACTGTTTCAATTTTAGATCACTAGAGCTGATTCAATTCCTCACCTCCTTTTTCTTTGTAAAGAGGTGTTCCAGGAGCAAAGAAAGGAAAAATTATGAGGATATAGTTAAGGAGAAGAGACAACAGTCATAATTAAGAATGTGATGCTAATTCATCTATAAAATTGAAAGAGGTAGCAAAACAGATTAAAAAGCAGAATTCAACCATGTGTTGTTTATAAGAAATGTATCTGAAATATTCACACAATTAAAATGAGAATCGGAACAAAGTTTATTATGCCTCAGGCAATTCAAAAAAATTAGGGTGGTAATCCTTATCTCAAAAAGGTCAACAATAAAATAGACATTGTAAAAAGAGAAAATAAAGGAAGATATTAAACTAATAAATAAAATTAGAAGCTTTACAAAAATTAACAAAATAAAAAAATTAGCTAATTTTGTTTTTTAAAAGAGGAAAACTAAATTAACATATGCCAAAAAGAAAATTCTTCATACCAGATGAAGAATAAATAACAAATATTATTAGAAACTTTTGCCTAATTCTACGGCAATAAAACTTATATACAAATGCATAAATATTTACAAAAAATAAAAATACTTATATTAATAGAATGAAAAATAGAGAATTTAAATAACAATATCAGAAAAAGAAATTGAACAAGTTCTAAATGAAAAAAAACTTCAAGCCCAGATGAATTTATAATTGAATTCTATCTAATATTTTCAAAAAACAGTTGACTAATATTGTATAAATCCTTTACAAAAATAAAGGAGTCCTACAAAACTACTTACATGAGACAAATATGGTTATGATACCTAAACCAGGAAGAGATGATGAAAAGGGGAAACTATATCAATATTTCTAACAAATATTGATGCAAAAGTATTGAATAAAATATTAACAAAAAGGTCACAACATATTAAAAAGATAATACATGATGACCAGGTTGGTAAGGAATGTAGGGTTAATTCAACATGAGGAAAACTATGCTCATAATAGATCATATGAATAACCACAAAATTAAAATCGCATCATTATATCAGTAGATGCAGAAAGACTTTTGATGAAATATAAAAGCCCAATTATGTTAAGAACTTTTATAAGCATAGTGATAAATGGAACTTTTTAAAACAGAGTATAAACAGTATCTATCTAAAACTAAGAGCTAGCATTATCTGCACTCAAGAAATCCTAAAGGCTGTCCAATGAGATTAGAGATAAAACAAGGATGCCCATTATCACTAATATTATTTTATATACTTCTAGAAAATAGAGCAATTTCTCTTTTTTTTCCCTTTTGGAGGGCAATTGGGGTTAAGTAACTTGCCCAAGGTTACACAGCTAGTTTTTGTGTTAAGTGTCTGAGGCCAAAACCGAACTCAGGTCCTCCCAACTCCAGGGCCAGCGCTTTTTACTCACTGCACCACCTAGCCACTCCTGAAAATAGAGCAATTTCAATGCAGCAAGAGAGGGGATAACCAAAGGTGAAGAAACTATCAATGTTTGCAGATAATATAATGGTATACTTAAGAAAGCCTAGAGAGTTGACTAAAAAATAATTTCAACAATAATTTCAGTAAAGTAGCAGGATAAAAAAATATTCCCATAAAATTATTAGATTTTCTACATATTACCAACAAAATTAAGTAGGAAGAGACAGAAAAAGAAATCCCATTCAAAGTAACTACAGAATGTGTAAAATCTGTATGGGATTCTAAGAATACAACTACAAAACACTTTCCAGAAATAAAAGAAGATAAATAATTTTCAGATATATCAGTTGTTCATTGTTGGGCTAATATATTTAAAATGAAGATGTTACCTAAATTAATTTACAAGTCTACAGCTAGACCAATCAAAGCACCAAAGCATTTTCTAGAACTAGATAAAGTAGTTTTGCTTTGTTGTTTTGTTAAGTGGAAAGGAAGGAGGTTTAGCACTCTTGGATCTCAGATTATGTGACGAAGTAGCAATCATCAAAACTATTTCATAGAGGTTTAGACATTGAAAAATTGGTCAATGGAACAGTTTAGATAAACAAGAACAAAAGTAAATCAAGCATAGTAATATGTTGTTGCTGTTTTGTCAATTAATCTTGTCCAACTCTTCATGACCCCATTTGGGGTTTTCTTTGCAAAGACACTGGAACGGTTTGCCATTTCCTTTCCCAGCTCATTTTATAGATGAGGAAACTGAGGTAAACTTAAGTGAGTTCCCTAGGATCACACATCTAGTAAGTGTTTGAGGCCACATATGAACTCAGGTCCTGCTGACTTCAGGGTCTCTGTTCTATCTACTACATCCCCACTCTGCCCCAGTAGCACAGTAGTATAGAGTGATTGTAAGGTTAATGGAAGATCTTCCACATCCATTACTAGGCCTGTGTGACCACATGTGTTCACAGATGTCTTGCTACTTTGAGCTTGAGCCCAGTTCACAGCTGTGACACATCCTGAGTCACATAGAGCCCATTGGGAGAGGAACTTACCTAAGGAGAAGCTTGCTTAGGGAGAAGCTTGCTTATGGGGAGGCTTGCTTGAAGGAAGGCTTTCACACCTTTTGGTACTAAACCAATTAGGCACTGAGTCACTGGGTTGTGATGCTTTCTGGCTCTGAGCCTATTAGTAAAAAGTGTATGTATATTTTAAGGTGAGATTTTACTTTGGGGCTCACTCAGGGGAAGAAATGTTTCTTTGTGATTTGGCCAGATGAGACTCTGGGTAGCCATTGTTAAGGAGCCCCATCCCAGCTTTGTGAATCCAAATGTTGGTGCTCCCTGGTCTGCTGATTATGTATCTATTATTTTGTTTAGACAGTTGAAGCCCTGTCTATTGGATTCTTTCTTGGATACTCCTTTCTACTTATCTGTCTGCATTGTTTAATTAAAGTAAAATTGTTGAACACTTTGAAGCTGTCTTTCCTTTAGAAAAGCAAATCAAAGAATCTGTGCTAGCAGCCCTTCTGTGTGCTGGTGTTATTTGTCTTACACCTCCACCACAGTTGCAAATATCATTAACAATACAGTGATCTAAACCCAAAGACATCCATTATTGTGGTGCTATCTATTTGACAAAGTCTGCTAGTAGAAAGGAAAAACAGTCTGGCAGAAATTAAATTTAGGCTAATATCTCACATCTTATAGCCTAATAAACTCCTAAAAATGAAAGGTCATATCATAAACTAAAGAATATTGCTTTCATAACTATAGCTAGTAGAAGAGTTCTTGACTAAACAAGGGATAGAGACAATCATAAAATATGAAATGAACAACTTTGAATATTGAATTGGATTAAATTTGAATACTGAAAAGTTTTTGCATAAGCAAAACCAGTACGTACATAACACCAAAAAAAAAAAAAAAAAACTCAGCAGGGAGAGATTGAAAGAGAAATTCCTTTTAAAATAACTGCAAACAGGGGCGGCCAGGTAGCACAGCAAGTAAGAGCACCGGCTCCAGTGTTGAGAAGACCTGGAGATTAAATCCCGGGCTCAGACACTTAGCACCCACCCAGAAACACCTGGCCGTGTAACCTTGAGCAAGTTACTTAACCCCAATTGCTTAAAAAAATAAATAAATAAAAATAAAATAAAATAAAATAATTGCAAACAGTGTAAAACACTTTGAATTCTACTTCCCAAGACAAATGCTGGAACTATATGAACACAATTTCAAAACATTTTTCACACAAATAAAGACAGATATAAAAATTGGAAAAATATTAATTGCTCCTGGGTAGGATAAGCCAGTTACAATAGAAATGACAATTCTGCCTAAATTGATTTACTTACTTTATGCCATACCAATCAAACCACCAATGAATTATTCATCCAGAGAAACATACGGTCAATAATATTAAAAGAATCAATTTTTTTTAAGTGAAAGAAGGGGACATAGCAGTACCAGATTTCAAACAATATTATAAAGTAGTTATCATCAAAACAATTTTGTACTGGATAAGAAACAGAGTGGTTGATCAGTGAAGTAAATTAGGTATACAATATATAGAAGTAAATGAGTACAGTAAACTAGTGTTTGCTAAATTCAAAGATCCCATATATGGAGAAAAGAACTCACCATCTAACAAAAGCTTCTGAGAAAACTAGAAAGTAGTCTGACAAAAACTAGGCACAGACCAACATCTCATACCATATGCCAAGATAAATTCAGAATGGATACATGATTTAGACAAAAAGATATTATAAGCAAATTGGGGGTGCATGGAAGAAATTACCTGTCAAATCTATGGATAGGGGAAGAATTCATGACCAAAAGAGAGAGAGGTTCACAAGAGATAAAATTAAAATTTTTTATTACAAAAAAAAGTTTTTGTACAAACAAAACCAATGCAGTTAGAATTAAAAGAAAAGTAGAAAACTTGGGGAGGTGGGGGGGGAGTAGTTATACCAAATTTCTCAGATAAAGATCTCATTTCTCAAAAAAGGCAGGTTTTTTTGAGAAAGAAATCAAAGCTATCAATAAACATATAAAAATGTCTAAATCATTACTAATTAGAGAAAAAAACAAATGAAAACAACTCTAAGGTACCACATTAAACACATTAGATTGACTAACTTGACAAAAAAGTAAAATGACAAATGCTGGAGGGGACATGGAAAAACTGGGACACTGATGCACCATTGTGGATCTGTGAACTAGATCTGTGAACACTCTGGAGAATAATTTGGAACTATGCCCTAAGGGTTATAAAACTGTACATATCCTTTGGCCTAGCAATACTACTACTAGGTCTATGCCCCCAGAAAATCAAAGGAAAAGGAAGAAATATGTACAAAAATATTTAGAACAGTTCTCTCTGTGGTAACAAAGAACTGGAAACTGAGGGGATGCTTATCAAATGGGGAATAGCTGAACAAGTTATGGTACATGAATATGATTGAATACTATTGTGCTATAAGAAATGAAGGGAATTGTTTCAGAAAAATCTGGGAAAACTTATATGAACTGATACAAAATTAAGAGAGTAGAACCAGAAAAACAATCTATATTGTAGCAGCAATATTGTAAAGATGATCGACTGTGACTTAGTAACGCTGATAAATACTATGATCAACCACAATTCCAAAGGATTCATGATGCAAATACTATCCACCTCCAGGTATAAAACTGCTGGACTGAGTATAGATTGAAGCATTTTTTCTTTATTTATTTTTCTTGTTTTTGTCTTCAGAAGATGGTTAATGTGAAAATATATTTTGTATGCCTTGATATTTCTTGCATTCTCAATAGATAGGGGAGGAAGAGAATTTGGAACTGAAAATAAAAATAAAATTTAAAAATATTTTTAAAAACCATTGTAGTTAGAATTAGAAAGGAATTTAGCTGGGAGAAAATATTTATGGCAAATTTCTCTAATAAAGGCCTGATATCAATATATATAGGGAACTGATACAAATATTTGGCAAAATAGACATTCCCCAAT
The DNA here is from genome assembly GCF_028583685.1 of Petaurus breviceps papuanus. Lineage (NCBI taxonomy): Eukaryota > Metazoa > Chordata > Mammalia > Diprotodontia > Petauridae > Petaurus > Petaurus breviceps. The sequence continues at coordinate 89,305,823 of NW_027186296.1, forward strand.
AGATAAATTACCAAAGGGTATGAATGAGCAGTTCTCAAAAGAAAACAAGCAAGCTATAAAGAGCATTTTTTCTCTAAACCATTAATATTAAGAGATATAAATTAAAACAACTCTGATTCCCAGCCCCACCTCCACCAATCATTAATTGTGTGGCCTTGGGCACATCTTTTAGCATCAATAAGATGTCAAATTTGAGTAAGCTGATGTCTTAAAGCCCAATTCAGCTCTAATACCCTTTAACTCTGCAATCTGGCAGGCTGAGTTAAGAGACAGATAGGGGACTTCCTTTCTAACCATTGACAAGATGATAGGAGTCTGGAAATGGTGATAACCTCATTCCGAAAAGGGGGCTCTCTTGGATCGGGGTGTTGACTCTCATCTTTGGGAATTTCTGGAGTCCAAACAAAAGGAGATTGTTTCTAGTGAGGGTTAAGGTCATAAGACAAGATGTTTCCTGAACAAAGTAGAAAGGCATTTTTTTGTTGTTCCAGATACCTACAGATAGGTTGGTGCCTACTTGGGTGTGGAGACATACCAGTCAGAAATTTAAAAAAAAAAGAATTTCTGGAAATGGTAAGAGTTGATGCTTCTGCCAACTTGGCAAGTGAAACAGGAAAATTCTTATCATCTTAAAGAGGTCATGATAATTGTATTGATCCCAGGAGCTGAGTCAGTGGGAGCCAGGGCACTAAAGCAATCTCTCAGTTTGGCTTTGTGTATTTTTAGGTCAAGTTCAAAAAAGAAACAGAAGTATCTGCAGAACTTTAAGCAGACACATGAATAAATTTGTAGAGGTAATATCTTTTCTAGACAAGATCAGAAAGTGGCTAATGTTTTTCTTCAGCTTCTTGGAGCTTTCTGATCCAAGTTTTCTTTCTATGCTAATGGTCCATTGGTACTGCTGCCCCTCTTTCCCCTCAGGATCTTCCCCCCATGTTCGATCTCAGGTCTCCTTCTCATACTAAAGTCTCAATATTAAGATGATTACCCATGGGGCAGCTAGGTGGCGCAGTGAGAAGAGCACTGACCCTGGAGCCAGGAGGACCTGGGTTCAGATCTGACCTCAGACACTTAACACAAAAACTAGCCGTGTGACCATGGGCAAGTCACTTAACCCCAATTGCCCTCCAAAAAGCAAAAAAAAAAAAAAAAAAGATAATTATCTAAAGCTATTTAGCCTCTGGGCAGCTAGGTAGCACAGTGGACAGAGTGCTGGGTCTGGAGTCAGGAAGACATGAGTTCAAATCTGGCCTCAGACATTTACTAGCTATGTGACCCTGGAAAAGTTACTTAACCCTATTTTCCTTAGTTTTCTCATCTGTAAAATGAGCGGGGGAAGGAAAGGGCAAACCATTCCAGTATCTTTGCCAAGAAAACGCCAAATGGGGTCACAAAGAGTTAGCACAACTGGAAATGACTTAACAACAATAAATAAGCCAGATATTGTGCTAAGCACTGGGGGTGAAAAAAGAATCCAGAACTAGAAACAAAATTCAGACCTCAGTTTCTCTTGACATCAAATTCAATGCTCCTTCCATTTCACCCAACTCCCTCTACAGTAGATAGCCTTGGAGAGTTGCTACAGCCAAAAAAATTCATTATCCTGGAGCAAACCTAGTAATGAGTAACAAATTTAGCTAGCTAGTCTGACCTTTAGGCAACAGACATACAGCAGGTCCATCACTGGGCCCATTCTTAATGAAATTACAGAATAAAAGAGGGAGGGAACAGAGTCACATTTATAGATTAGGTTCTCAAGAGACTCAGGTTCAAGGTCGTCTGTGGCTTAGCCATTCCTCAAGCCACAGCTCAGTGACCTCTGCCTCTCTGTTCACCATTATTCTAGTCAGCCAGAATATGCAATTAAATAACTCATAAATGTCAAGGTAAAGCCTTTTACTGAAATAACATAGTAAAAACAGTAGCAATGCATCATCTTTCACATAAACCTGGGACAGTCTCCCACAAAGATTCCACGATATTGAAAAAAACTAGTCACATCTAGGGTTCACAAGCGGAAAGGCACACATGTACTTCCAAGGCGTGTGGAAGGAAGGACAACTCCCATGGAAGCTGCAGAGTCTTTGATGGCCTTACATGTCTCCTAAGACTCAGCTCAACTACATGGTACCAGATGCTACTCTGATGAATGCTTATGCATTGACTTCAGCTTTAGACATAGCTGAAATCCTGACTTGGCCTACTTCTCTGCACTTTCAGAAAGAACAAGAGGTCTCGCCTTAGAACCATTAGGAGTCTCAGCTCTGAGATCATTTCTCAAGCATGATACCAGTTCCAGATACCAAACTTACAACAACTTTCTTCAATTTGAATAGAATCCTTGCCCTGTGCTTCTACTGCAAGACACCATTGACCATGATGGTGGAGGAAAAAGAAAGCCCTTTATGATGGGAGTGGGGATCTGCTTCACTCTCCAAGAGGTGCAAGGCAAAAAGTAAAGGGCAACTCTACCTTCATATCTTGTCAAATGACTCCACAAACCAATTCCTCTACTCTTAAATTCTCACCATGGCAATCCTAGAGGTCAAGGCCAAATCTGTGGTTTCTATCATCTCTGACTGAGAATCCTGACCCAAATCTGAAAGGGACACACATTTGCAAGGTAAAAATGGGACCAAGTCTAAAAGATGAAACTTCATATTCCATTATCTCTGTAACCTGCCTCCTTTCATCCTGTAATTTCACCAAGTGGATTTGGGATACTCAATTGTTCTAGGACCTCTGATAAAACTCTACTATACCTTCACTGGATTAGGTCTCTACATCTTTCCCAAAAGTGGCATACTGAAGCAATCAACTAGATACTTAAAGTCAAAATAGATTGCTGTCTGAACTAGCTGATCTTTTACTATTCTTTGCCAAGAAATAAATAGAAAGATGGGAGAGAATGTTTCCTCAATCTAATTAAAAAGTTACATCTTAGACCTAGAGAAACAATCATGGAACCGTATCCCAGGAATGTTTTCTTTTCCTTTTTAAATTAGAAAATTAAAAAATAGAAATTAAAATTTCTAATTTCTGTTGCTATGTAGAGGCAACCACACTGGCATACTCAGGATGACTGCTAGCAGGATTTTAGATCTACTTTGCTAGGGAAAAATAGCTAAGTGGTCAACAATCTTTTTAAATTACATGCACTTTTATATTCATATTTAAATTACATTTCGGGGAAAAGTCAGCACCCTGAACTTGAGAGAAAGTACAAACAGAGAAAATACAAGCAGAGAAATAAAGAACAACAGACAGGGCTTCTAACTGTCTGAGAAATTAACACAAATCAACAGACAGATGCAGCTATCTGACCAAGGCAATACACACATAGTTACCAGAGAGACCATCATCTGAGTTTTTCAAAGGGGGTTGGGGGGCTTCCTTAACATCTACCCAGAGTCTATCTGGTCAAATCCAAGAACACTCTTCCAATGAGTGAGCCCCAAAGCAAAATGCTAACCAATATACCCTTTTTAGAGCCAGAGGACATCACAACCCTCCTGACTCAGTGCCTAATTAGAAATTAACAAAAGGTGGGAAAGTCTTCCTACAAGCAAGCCTCCTCTAAGCAAGCTTCTCTTAATGGGCTCCACCTGAGGCCTATTAATGGGCAGGGGAGATCTTATATTCCATTAACATTACACCCTGGCACACAATAACCAACAAAGTCACAAATGCTACTTAAATTCATCTTGACTAAAGCTGTCAAATAAAAGGAACTATCATAGTGTGAAAGTCTAAGACAAATGACTTCTAATAAGGCTTAAAAATCATTCATAGCTGTACAACCTTTTCATAGCTTGCAAAATGCTGACATTTTTATTATCCCCCTGTTAGAGTTAAGAAATTGAAACTCAGAGAGGTTAAAAGATTTGCCCAAGATCCAATAACAAGTAATGCTGAAACCAGGAATTTAATGTTAAATTTCTCTGGCTATCCTCTATAGCTAAAATCTTCTCCCTCCTCCAATTCTACTACTCATGTCACTGGCTTACTTTAAGTCCCAACTAAAATTCCATCTTTTACTGGAAGCTTTCTTCAGTCTCTCTGAATTCTAATGCCTTCCCTCTGTTAAGTATTTCCTGTGTATGTTGTAGGCAGGTATGTGGCACAGCAGATAGAGTGTCGGGTCTGGAATCAAAAAGGCTCATCTTCCTAAATCCAAATCTGGCCTCAGAAGTTTACTAGCTGTGTGACTCTTTATCTGTAAAATGAAAGAAGGAAATGTCAAATCCCTCCAATATCTTTACCAAGAAAACCCAAATAATGTCAATATCAGACACATCCAAAAAACAACTGAACAACAATTACATATATATATATATGCATGTGTGTGTATATATGTATATGTGTGTGTATACATATGTATTTGTAAATATAAAACTTGCTTTTCATGTACTTATTTGCATGTTGTCTCTCCCATTAGACTGTAAGCTCCTTGAGGGAAGAGATTGTCTTTTGCCCCTTTCTGAATTCCCAGCATTTTGCATAGTGCCTGGCATGTAGAAGGCATTTAATAAATGTTAATTGGTTGATTGATTGTTCAGTATTCAGCAAACATTCATAAAGGACCTAATACATGGGAGGCTCTGTGCTAGGTGCTAGAGATACAAAGACAAAAAAAACCAAAACAGTCCCTACCTTCCAGGAGTTTACAGTCAACTCAGTGGAAATAACATGCTCACATGTAAGTAAAATATATTCAAAGGAAAAATAAATTAATTTTGTTGGGGGAAGGCACTAACACCTAGGGAGAAGAGAGGATTAGGAAAGGGCTCGTGGAGAAAAGGGACACAAATTGAGCCTTGCAGGAAACCAAGGAATCTCAGAGGCATGGAGAGAGTGTGTTCTAGGCATGGGGCACAGCCTGGGCAAAGGGATAGAGGTGGAACCAGTCAATTCCAATCTAAAAATCTAAGTTTGCACATCTATAAAATGAGGGAGGGGGCTGGTCTAGAAAACTTAGGCCTGCTTCTAAATTCACTACTGTTTCCATAACACTAGGCTATCTTTTATACAAAAGATTAAATTTTGGGGGTTGGGGCAGGAATGTACCATTTCAATGAACCTCCCTATAGAGACCAAATCAAACCCAGTCTTCAGATTACTTTAACATCTCTTAAATAAATAAATGCATTTCAGATGTTCAAGAGATACCCAAACTACTGAACTTTTACAAAGTTGACATTTTCTGTTGTCTGTGTGCCTTTCAGGGATTACAGGTAAAAGCTATAGGAAATCATGCTTATCTCTGCTACCTGTTGACCCTGATGAAAATAATCCCATTGTGCATTAATAAACAAAACTTCCTGAAAACCCCTGGAGGAATATGTGGGTGTGAGTGTTTATAGGACACAATCTCTCTAGGACTTTTCCCACCTTCCAAATTGCAGTCCTCACTATCTTCTCCAGCAAAGCACGGGAAAGAGTTAAAAGTCCCTTGATTGAGGCCTTTGGATGAGAAGTGTTAAATGAAAGAAAGAAATCTCTACCAGAATAGTTCCTGTAATGGGTGTGTAATCAGATTTGATTCAAAGAGGGAAAGAGAAAAAAAAGACAACTTTCTTTTTGCATCCAGAAGTTTATAGGGCACTCTTTAGAGTCACCTGCCAAGCCAATACACCGGTGAATTTCCTTGATTTAATCTTATTTTTCACTCATTCTTGGCGTCAGAATAAACCTAAAGGAAGGTGCTGGCTGGGAAAATTACTACTGACTCAGACTTCAAACAGAAATTGTACTTAGTCATCACTTTATTGCCTGAGCTACATAACAGAAGTAAGAAGGATCCTTAAGAGTGAGTTCTGGAGATCTGGGATCAAGTAGATTTTCCCAAGAGCATCTATTACAGCAGCCCAGCTTTCAGTAAGTATTATCTTGGTGTGCTTGGTTGGCTTCATTTCCCAACATAATATTCATGTGGACCTTATGGGTCAAAGAGCAGCTGTCTGAAATTTGGGGATGGGATAGCTGGATATTTGGACAAAGGGGTATTAGATAACTGGCTTCAAAGATCTTAAAGAGCCCTTGGATGAAAGTGGATTAGATTTGATTTGCCTGAGCACTAAGGTCAAGAGGAAGGGTCAGAAGTTGCAAAATGGCAGGTTTCAGTTTGATGTAAGGAAAAAAATGAAATGCCTACTATGGGCAAGCTTGTGATTAGAGTTATTCATAAGTGGAAAGGGCTGCCCTGGAAGGTAGTGCCCTCCCCCTCTTCAAGCAAAAACTTGACCAGTTTTCAGGAGTATTGTGGAAGGGATTTCTGATCAGATACAGGTTATACTACATGGTCTTTGAGGTGGTACTCAATTCTTCAATTCAATGATTCAGTGCTTTTTCTGTCTTTAATAGCTTAGACTCTAAAGTCATTAGGAAATCAGTCCCCTTGATAAAATTTTCAAGTAACTCCTTAGTGGATAAATAACGAATAATAATAAATAAATCAGAAGTTAATTATGGATGGGATATACCTTGAATGAGATTACAAAGCTAAATGTAAAATTACTGATATGGGTAATGTGAAGGGGCAGTGTGTGTGTGTGTGTGTGTGTGTGTGTGTTGGGGGGGGGGCACAGTATGTTGTCAATGAAGGAAATGTGAAAGGAACATTTGAAAAGTTTCTGTTCTTTATCACTAAAAAGGTATAGAAATATGGATATCTAGACCAGTAGTCTCCAAACTTTTAAAATTATTAACTCCTTCAGTAAAAAAAAAATATATATATATGAGCATACTAGTTCCAGTACCATAATAGCTAGCATTTAGATAGCACTTTAAGGTTTTCAAAGTCTTTTACAAACATTATCTCATTTTATCCTCACAACAACCCTGGGAGAAAGGTGCTATCCCCATTTTAGAGAAGGGAAAACTGAAGCAGGAAGCAGTTAAATGACTTGTCCAAGGTCACATAGTAAGTGTCTGAGGCTGGATTAGAACTCAAGTTTTCCAGATTCCAAGTGCAGTATGCCACCTAGAACAACATAATCCCCCTATTTATAAATTATGTAGTGCTATATTAATAAATATATACATTATAAAACTCACTTAAGTAATACACATTTTAAAATAAGATTAAGACATTGAATACTAACTAGAGGCAGTGGAGAGTTTCTGTAGTTATTGAATAAGGGGGATGATATGGTCAGACCTGAAACTTTAGGATCAATTTGGCAGCATTGTAGAGGAGAGATTCCAGTGGGGAAAACCTTGAGGCAAGAAGACCAGTTAGGAAACTCTTAAAATAGTTTGGATGAGAGATGATGAGGCCTTGTACTTGGGTAATGGATATTAGGGGAGGGATAGGGATGAAAGCAAGAGATGTTCTGAAGATTAGAAGGTACAAGATTTGGCTACTGGTTGGGTTATGTAGACTAAAGGAGAATTAGCTTGAAAAATTAAGGGAGACACGAAGGTTTCAACTCTGAGTAATTGGAAGGATAATAATTGTTAGCATTTATATAGCGCTTTAAGATTTGCAAAGCACTTTACAAACATTAACTCACTTGATCCTTACCACATCTGTGGGAGGTAGATATTATTATTATTATTATTATTATTATTCCCATTTTATAGATGAAGAAACTGAGCAAGGGACAAGGATCACACAACTAGTTTGTGTCTAAGACTAGATTTGAATTTAGGTCTTTCTGACTCCATGCCCGGTGCTCTATTCATTACCTAGCTGCCATCAAAGACCTTGTTACCACTGTTAGCTTTTTTGATTGGATTTACTCGGGTCGAACATCAATCAGGAGGGAAGGGTGGGGAGCAGTGGTCCTGTTCAGCAGCTGCTGTCCTGATGCAGTCAGCCCACTGAGGGGTCTACACCACAAAGGTGTTCTTCCCACTGATAATTTTTCCACTAGCACCACCAGTCTTCTATAAACCTTGAGATTATCTTTGACTGTTTCCTCTCCCTCAACTTCTTGTATCAAGAAGTTACTAAAGCCTGATAGTTCCACCAACATCCTCTTACCCCCCTGGCTCCCTCAAATACACACCTTCATTACACCTTTATTTGTTGCCTGTTTAACATATCTTCCTTTCTCTACTCTCTACTCCTACTCCCTCATACTCTCATCAGACTAATCATTCTTAGACACAAATCTGGCCTTCTGCTCAAAGATCTTCAATGGGTCCCTACTATCTACTGAGTAAAATTTCGGTTCCTTTGCTAGGCATTCAAGGTCCCTAACAACTTGGTTAGGTCTTACTCAGATTTATAATTAGGGTGGCGCCACTGGAGCTTTTCTCCATTTGGGGAGATATGTAATACATGTGTTAGTGACTTTTGCAGCAGAGGACAGTGAGAAGAACATGATCTCAGATGTTGGCCAAGGAATGGACAACAGAAAGCCAACTATATGGATGGATGGAGAACCTCAATTTATTGACTTCCTCCGGCTCTCATTCCATCCCATAAATCCTCAATCTGCTTTATCCTATCTTTGCCTCATACCCTGCCCCCTGTCCCTTTTCTCTTCCCTTTCTAAGCAGACTAGCCTCTCTGCTTCCACAAGCTTAGAGCCTCAGAGAGGTCTCTCAGCTAGAGACAAGAAGAGCATGGGACCTCAAATCTCGTACTTGGAAAAGGAAAACTGAGGACTAAATCCCAGGTCCTTCTAGCTCTGGGATTCTTCTAAGCCGGTACAGTAACTAACTCTCCCTCCTGCTCTGCTGAATCTGTCTTAATTACTTCTTCTATGATTTTCATATTCTGAATTATAAAATCTATTTGAGGTCTGCTTAATTTCTTATTACCCCAGTTGATATTGTTTACCATGCACCTGGAATGTATTTCCTCCTTATTTCTGTCTCATAGAGCCCATTGTTGCTTCCTTTCAGACACAGCTCAGGTACCACTTTCTGTTTGAATCTTGTCCTTTCTGCACCTCTTCCCCAGGCAATCAAGGTAAGTGACTTGCCAGGGTCACACAGTTTCTAAGTATCAAGTGTCTGAGACTGGATTTGAACTCAGGTCCTCTTCACTCCAGGGCTGGTGCTCTATCCACTGCACTACATAGCTGCTCCTTGAAGCCTGTCCTGATTCTGACAGCTGCTGTTGCCCTCACTTCACCCCACAAACTACTTTATATTTCACTGTTTTCTATATGTTCCTCTTTTTGCCTGCTGACTTTTTAACCGTCCTTTAAAGTCTGACACAAAGCCCCTTCCATAAAAAACTGTCCCCCCTTTAAACCTCATAAAACACCTTTATTTTATAGCTGTCTGATTTGCTTATTTTTACCACCACAGATCTAGGGAGGTGCCCTTGGAGTTCATCTAATACAAATTCCACATTTTATAGATGGTAAGAGAAATAACCTAATATTATGTATTAGTTACCTCTGTGTCTTATCTATCCCTCTACCAGACTATAATTAAATTCAAATTAACAAACATTTATTAATTCCTACAGTGTACAAGGCACTGTGCTAGGAGAAATAGCTAGAAAGTCTAAAATTAAAATGTTCTTGGAATTGACATTGATGTCAATAGTAGTGCAGTGAATTAATTCCAGAAGCTGTGCTGACTCCCATGGCCAGATTTGAATAGCTCAAGTTTAGAATCCTACAGTTTATAACCTAACAATTCCATACACTGTTGTTGTCAACTCATTTCAGTTGTGTCCAACTCTCTGTGACTCCTTTTTGGGGATTTCCTGACAAAGAAACTGGAGTGATTTGTCATTTCCTTCTCCAGCTCATTTTACAGATGAGGAAACTGAAGCAATTAGGGTGAAGTGACTTGCCCAGGGTCACATCTGAGGGTGAATTTGAATTCAAGTCCTCCTGATTCCAGGGTCAGTGCTCTATCCACTATATCACCTAGCTGCCCCTCTATATTCTGTGAATGATATTTTAAAATAAATTGTTATTGATATCTTTTGTTTTTATATTTCCTAAATTTCTCTACTAAGTGCCAGTTGGTGCTTAATAAATGCTTATTGACTGATTCTCTTAACATACTTTCACAACTGCTATTCCTACCCCCAAATGCCATTCCCTAAGACAAAGAATATTTTTCAATTTAAAAAAAAGAAAGAAAAAGTAGAAGAAAATCACAAAATTGATTATTTTATTTAAAAAAAGTCCTAAATGATATACATTTTCCACATTTAAGACTTCTTCCCTTCCCCTCCCCCTTGCAAAGGAGGTATTTTCTCAAATCTCTTTGAGGCTATGGAATTCTATAATGTTCATCTTCAATTTATTTACATTAATGCCCTTAAGTGTCAGCTCAATGGGGGTCGGGACTGTGTCTTTTCTAAATGTTGTATCTTTTCCAGGGACAAGCACACTACTGGGGCACACAGTAGGTGCTTAAATAAATTTGCTGACTATTATTGAATCTGAACCTCTCCCCTGTTTCATGTCAACTTTCAGTATTGCAGATCCTTCCAGGGCAAGAGCCCAAGAGTCATTTAAAAATCAGTAACAGAGAATACATCCTGCAGAGAACAGCTCTGGTAATAATCTTGTGCACACCTGCAAAATGCCACTGTCTTTACCAATCAGTGTTCAGCTACTTGAATGTTTCCTGGTTACAGTTGCTATTGATCTGTCTTGGGGCAGAAAGAAAAAACCCAATTTTTCACATGACTTAACTCACACCCTATTTGTCCAACATTCCTGTAATAGCTGATCATTGGCCTCTTCATCACACTACCATATTATTTATTATCTGGCTAATCAGTGCAGTGAACTGTTTATTGTTCAGGGACTAAATAAATCAGGCCTTTTTTTCTTTTTTCTTTTCCTTCTTTACAGGTGGGAAGGAGCATCTACAATGGCTTCCAAAACTCAAGCTTACTCAGGTAACAAACTGATGCTATCTTAGAAAGAAAAAAAGATCTTTTATATCACCTGAAATGTTCTAATCAATTTAATTAGAAGGAATTCAGCTTTGGTTTTTAACAATAGGAAGCTTTCTTAGGGAAGATTCTCCAGTGGGAAGCAGCCACTGGTTTAAACTGATTTCCTTTCCTTCCTTTTAAGGTGGGCAGTTGGAATGTAAGCTCCTTGAGGGCAGGGATTGTCTGTTTTGTTTTTGTATCTCCTGAGATTATTAAAGGTGCCTGGCATACAGTAGAAACTTAATAAATACTTGTTGAATTGAATTGGACCTATAAAGTCTTGCTAGAAAAGATTTCTTGGGGCATTTTTTTTCATTTGATGATTATAGAATAGGATGTAATTTTCATTTCTAGACAAAGTAAAAGCCATTGATGCTATCCCTCAACCAGAGAAACTGCCTATTATCAATACAGGACCATCAGATTTTCCCTCTAGAGCTGGAAGGGACCTTAGAGGTCATCTAGGGTATCAGGTTTTACAGCAAATATAGCACCGATTGCACTAACCACATTCTTCATGTCTGTATAGTTCAATGATATATCAAGTAAAGCATAAGGATTGAGGATGGAATAAGCAAAGGCTTCTATAGGAGAAACTCAGGAAGTCCTGAGTTCAAATCCAGCCTCAGACACTTAGCAAACTGTAACTCCAGGCAGCTCACTTCACCTCTGTTTGTCTTATTCCACTGGAGAAAGACATGGCAAATCACCCCAGTATCCTTGCCAAGAAAACCCCATGAACAGTCTGGTCCCTGGAGTCATGAAGAGTCAAATATGACTGAATGATTGAATAACAACAACAATCTACTACAGGATGCTCTTCCCATTACTGGTTCTAATGTCTTTCCTCTATTGATTATTTCCTATTTATCCTGCGTTGGCTTGTTGTCTCTCCCACTAGACTGTGAGTTCTTCAAGATCTGAGGCCGTCTTTTGCTGTTCTTTGTATCACTAGCATCTAGCACAGTGCCTAACACATGCTTAATAAATGCCTATTGACTGACTGATTCTCTTAATAGTCTTACAATGGCTGTACCCAGAGTATTGCCAGAAATGGCATCTCCTATCTCTGTAATAACAGTTACAATAGAATGAGAGCGCAAGCCAGCTCCAATAAAGTGATAAGAGAAGAAACATTTCTAACTAACAGAAGGGGAAATAATAGAAAGAGACTTCCTGGTGCTTGTGGTACTTAAGCTTGGTCTTGAAAAATGGATGGGATTTCAACAGGTGGAGATTATCATGTAGAGGATAGGTCCCTTCCAAACACAGGGGATAGTTTGAGCAAAGGCAGAGGTTAAAATGTTAGACACATTCAAGTGATGGCCAGTAAAACAAGTCAACTGAAGCATAGCATATGTGGAAAGAATGGAGAAGAAAGGAGGAAGGCACCATATTGCGCAGGACTTTGAAGGCCAACAAAAAGAGTTTGGACTTTATTCAGTAGAGAGCAGGAAGGGTTTTGAACAAAGGAGTTAAGTGATTATATCTGTACATGAGGAATATTAATCTGAAACATGAAAAATGAGTGAAAAGAATGGAGTGGTGAAAACCCATCAGGAGGTTGTCAGAGAAGTCCATTATTCACTTTGGCAAAACTCTCTACATTTGCAAGAGAAACCTTCTTGTTGAAAGTCAGTTAGTAAATTTACTGAGTATTAATTATTCAGTGACAGAAAATATCCAAAAGTGAAAAGGAAAACTAGACCTGGAGTGAGAGAGAGTTCCTTTAAGATGCAGTTACTTTCCACATTGGTGTAAATACCACCAAAGTAGCCCAATCCCATGATGGAAACTGAGATGCTGACTGTATGAGTCATTCACTTTGGTAAGTAAATGGTCAAAAGTGAGGAAGCCCTTTCTGATTTTTTTCTATGGGAACCTAGACTTGAATACCGAGGGGGTAGGAGGAAAGGGGTGGGATGGAGTGGGAACCTTAGCAGTTTTTATTTGCCCTGTCCTGGGAGCTTCATTTAATAAAAGAGAGTTCAGTTCTTTAATGAAGATACCAACTTTTTTCCAATTGAAAAATAAAACAAAAACCAGAACTCAAAAACCACAGGTGGCAGGTTACAAAAGAAATCAATTCCTTTTCATTTCAAACTTGAAAAGATTCTGCATTCCAGTCTTAAAAGGCAGGTAGTGGTTGAGTTTGATTGGGTTTTTTGGAGGGTGGGGTGAAGTGGAAGGTGGGTATTGTTATTGGTGGTTTTTTAAAGGCTCTAGACAAAGGACAGATGAAGCTTGTGCTTCAGTGGCTAATAATATAACAGAAACAAGAATAAAGCCTTTTTCTTGTCTGGAGAGCCAACAAAAGTGAGTCAGAAATGCAAAGAAAAAAGAGCAAATAAGAGACTTTTAGCACAGTCAGAATAATACAAGTCTATGACTGCCAATCTCATACCTTGCTTTTCTCTCCCCTTAGTTATTGTGTGTTGTTTAAGAGTGGGTTGTGGTAATTGTTTTGTTATTGTTGTTGATGTTGGGGGGGGGGGGCGGTTTGGAGGCATTTCTTTCCATAACTGAGTCATTTGCAGACCTTTAGTGAGTTAAGCAGTAATGTTTTCCAACTGAGCAAGCTCTTTTCATAGATTGACCAGGAACAAATTGAGTAATAATTCTATTCGTTTTTTTTATTGTTGTTATCAGGCAAACAAGTACCGTTTTATAATGAAAATGAAGTCTGCCGACAAGCCCACTTTATTAAATCACCACCTCCTCAGCTTTTCTCCTCCCAGGTATGGTATTCAGTACAGTTTAGCAATCCTCCCACTGCCTTCATAAGCATTTTTTGCTTCTGCTCCCCCAACATTTCACAGAGATGCAAAAATCTTTTTTTATTGTGCAGACCTCCTGGAAAAGTCGGTATTTCATCCTGTCAAAAAATGAGGAAAATTGCTACAGTCTTCAGTATTTTAAAGACCATCACTACCGGGGTTCCATTGAAGTTGATCAGTGGGTACAATTTTTATCAGCTTCAGATCCTGAAAAATCAAAGTGGCTTCATATAAATAGTAAATTTAAGTTATTGATCTATGGAGTCAAGCCAAGGGTTTTGAACACAAACTGACTGTTGTCACTGGAGAACAGCTAGGACTGAACATTTTGAAAAAAGATACACAAGGTTTTATTTCACAGTCCACATAGTTTAAACTATAAACTGTTAAAACTCCAAGTAACAAGAGTTCAACAAAGAGAGAACATGTTTTTTCACTCTCAAGAGATTGTGTGTGTGTGTGTGTGTGTGTGTGTGTGTGTGTGGTATTTCCTGCTGACTAGATAATATTTGGGTATGCCACAAAAGGAAAGAGAAAGGATCATTTCATCTATCCAGAACTTTGTTCCTCAAGTGAGCCATTAAGAAAACACATTAGGACTAGACTACATCATCATTTCTCATATTAACAAATTGCTCAAGAGATAGCAAAGAAAAGGCTTAAGACTCATTAATAGGAAACCGGGAACTTGAACGGAGCCAGAATGAAGCCCAAATTAATACAAATCACAATATTTGTCTTAACCTTTTCTGAACCAAACCCAAATATTAATGCAACCACTAGATTATAAACCTAACAAATAATTTTTAATAACTTAGTGAACAAGTCTGAATCAGAACCAAATTTCATTTCCAAGACTATTAAATCATTGATGAGCTAGGTGGCACAGCAGATAGAGAGTGCTGCTGGGCTTGGAATGAGGAAGACTGCTTTCCTGAGTTCAGATGTGACCTCAGACACATTAACGGTATGACCCTGGGCAAGTTGCTTAACCCTGTTTGTCTCAGTTTCTTCATCTGTAAAATGAGCTGGAGAAGGAAATGGCAAACCACTCCAGTTTCTTTGTCAAGAAAACCCCAAATGGGATCACAAAGAGTTGGACATAACTGAAACGATTGAACAACAATAACAAAAACTGAATCATCATTGAAGTACTCTCTGAAGTGCAATGGATATCCTATTGGAAACTTTAATTTCTATTTGAATCCAATGAATCTCTCATACTTTTTAATTCCCTACATAAAATTATAGACCAGTTTTCTCCCCAGTTTTTTGTTTATGTCAGTGTAATAGGATGTGTCATGGAGTTATGGATAGAATGCTGGACTTGGAAGTCAGACAGACCTGGATTAGAATATTACCTCAGATTAGCTGCTTTTATGTCCCAAAAGTCACTAAACTTTTTCCAGCCTAAATTTCCTGATATGTAAAATGGAGATAACATCTGTAGTACCTACCACACAGGATTGTCTCGAGGACCAACGAGACCATCTGGGGCACTTTGCAAATCTTAGGGCCCCAGCTAAATTACTGCTATTATTATCACTCAACAGAATTTCCCGGATAGAAGTTGGCATCAGTAACCATGAGAAAATGACTTCAGTCCAAAAGATGTTTCAGTGCTTACCTGATGAAGTAATGTCCATTATAACCCCTAAAAGGGATTACTTTCTCATTGGCAAAGACTGGTGAGTGGCAGAGGGAAAAAAAGATTTCTATAATTTCTCTACTCTCCCCTTTTAACTTAATCTAACACCAATACAGTGGGCAACATATCCAAATATCATAGCAAAAACTTAAAAAATGTTTGTTGAGGGAGGCCAGGTAACACAGAGAGTAAGAGCACTGGCTCCAGTGTTGGGATGATCCGGAGATCGAATCCCAGGCTCAGACACTTAGCACCCACCCAGAAACACCTGGCTGTGTAACCTTGAGCAAGTTACTTAACCCCAACTGCTTAAAAAAAAAAAATGTTTGTTGAATTGAATATAATGTAAATAGAGTACCATTTGTGAAGAAATCCTGATGGATCTTCCTTTAAGAAAACTCAGTATTCCAACAAAGAGATTCACAAAAAGATATAAA
This sequence comes from Petaurus breviceps papuanus, assembly GCF_028583685.1. Lineage (NCBI taxonomy): Eukaryota > Metazoa > Chordata > Mammalia > Diprotodontia > Petauridae > Petaurus > Petaurus breviceps. The sequence continues at coordinate 89,321,552 of NW_027186296.1, forward strand.
TTAAAGTTTAGTAATTCTCATTTCAGAAGGATCTAACACTTAATGAAAAAGATTTCTTTCAGCAAACATGCTGAATACATTACTTAATGATTATTAGCAAATTGACAGAAAAGTTGGGAAACAGGACAAGAAATAGACAATTTGTGGAAACAGAGAGAAAATTTTAAAGTATTAGGCATCACAAGCAATTTGGTCAAGATCAAAGAAAAAATAAGACTTCTCTGAAGTGTTCATAGAAGCAAACAGAAAATAAGATACAATTTACAGAAATTTAACAAACCTTTTCAGGAACACTATCTTGCACCAAGTGAGGCACAGTTTGGGTTGTTATAGTTGTAGCTGTTGTGTGATTTGTTCTCCTTTCTCAAGGAGGACCATGACATCAGGGAGATGAGGACATGACTTGCAATTGACTTTGATTTGAGTGAGGGAGGGCTGTGCAAAGTCACCAGTCTCACTTTCTCCTCCAGAACTTTCTGGGTCCAGGGGCCAGATAAAGATCATGAGGACTGGAGATGGCCCAGGTGGCCGATGGAGACCTTGGCCCTTTTTAAGCTAAAGTCTTTTCGAGTTCTCATTTTGAGTGAGGCAACGCCCATTCAGTGAATAGGCCTCTTTAAGAAGTATGTCAAGGGATGGTCCCTTTAATTAAAAAAAAAATCAAACTGGGAGGGGAAGACCCTCAGGGTTGCTGGCCAAAAGAGAAAGTATTTACATTCTCTCTGAGCCATGTAGGGCCCAAAAAATAACCATTAAGTGGTGCTTGTGCCTGGCAGGGACCTATTGTTGTCCTAGCAATGAGATCCTAAGTGAATTGGGTTTAAGGCTTGGAAATCCATCCAGTGAACCCCAAGTTGACTAGGTAGGTTTAGGCCTTCAGAATATACCTTTATTTGGGCAGAACAACCTCAGGTAAGGGCATGAGAGGAGAGGAGAGGAGAAGAGAGGTGGAACACCATCTCGGTAATTTATCTAAAAGCACATGCAGGTACTTGCTCAAAAGCACAAAAGAAATTGGTGTCTAAGATGGGAGCTAAAAACTGGATTTTTATTACTATTATTTGCCACCTTCCTTCTCATTCCTACCCACTTTCCTCACAGAGGCATCACAAGTTCATCTTGTGGTGGGGGGTTGGAGAGGAACAATTAGGGGGGAATTCTGGGACTAGGTACCTATTTAAGAATGGAACCTGATTTCCCTGCTAATGTTACCGGGGCTTTATTACAAATAACAGAATCCTAGGTCAAAAGAAACCTAACTACTATTGTTCACCATTGAAACTTTAATTTCTATCAACAGGAGGACAATTGAAGACTGGGTCTCCTTCATATCATCATCCTGCCTGAATCTGAAAGTCACCAATCAGAATGTAAAGGTGACATTCCTTTACTAATAATGCAATAGGCCATCTAAGTTTGATCTTCTTTCAGAAGTAAACAAGAGAGCTCTCCTCCTCCTTCTTTTCCTTCTCCCTCTTCTCCTTCTCCCTCTTCTCCTCCCTCTTTTTCTCCTCCTCCTCTTCCTCTTCCTCCTCCTCCTTCTTCTCCTTCTCCTCCTCCTTGTAGCAGCAAGCACCCCAGCATCCCCAGGGTTGCTGCCAACACAGGTTCTTGGATCTGCTTTGATAAAGGAAAGAAACTCAAAATGGGTTAACAAGCTTACTTTAATCAGTCAAATATGTATCATTTACCTAGTTCAGGGGAAAAAGGTCAGCACCTGGAACTTCAGAATATACAGACAGAATTATCAAGACAGAGAAACAGATCAAGTAGACAGGATTCCAAACTGTTCAACTATTACATCCATACCAAATCAACATCTGGGTTTTTCAAAGCGGGGGGGCTCTCAACAACGGCTTCCCAGAGTCTCATCTGATCAAATCACGGAACACTTGTCAAAGTGAGCCCCAAAACAAAGCCTCAAATCAGGGTTTATATAGCCTTCTCCTGGCTCAGAGAATGTAACAACCTTCTGGACCCACTGGCCAATCAAAAAGTATACTGAAAAACAAGCCTCCCACCCCAGGCTCCTAAAGGTGCACTTTAGCCGAGGGGCAGGGAAGATCTTAAAAATTTACATTCCCATTACACTCCTCCTTCTCCTTTTTCTTCTTTTCTTCTCTTCCTCCTTCTTCTATAAGTGTAGGGCCCTGTATTGTTTTCCATTAATGACAAGGAGAAATCCTTTTCTGTTTTCCAGGAGAGCTAAATTACACACAAATAATTTAATTTTTCATTACTGGGGTGGGAAAGTGACAAGTCGTAAAATGCAATATTTTTAATATTTAGCTGGAGCCATTAAATTTTCTCTCATTGTTATACACAATAGCTTCTTTCTTAATGATTAAGTTTGGAGTTGTTTTGCTAAAAAAAAAGACAAAAACTTTACTTGCTTTTTGTATTTGTACTTAGTCGCTTCCATTGAACAACTTTTTGATTCACTTAATATGGGTCTTCATTAACTAATGTAAGTCCCTTAAAAGAAAACTACCCCTGTCAGGACAGGGAAATAGCCCAGTCTGGACCCATTCTGGAAGTTTCTTCTTTTTCTGTTCTTTACATGTGCCTTGACTGATCAATACTCCCAAACTTTGGTTTTTCTTTACTACATGCTTTGTGCCTGGCCATCAGGGTAATCCAATGCCCTTCGGGTTCTCCTAGACTAAACGTGGGTACTCACCTTATTTCCCATTAGTATACCAAGATAGGGATTGATTTTTTTCCAAGAGATTTGCAGTTCAATTCAACAATTATTTACCAAGTCCTTGCTATTTGCCCACGGCGGGTTAAGTGGACCTACAAAGATAAAATGAATCATTCTCTGACCTCAAGAAGGTTACATTCTACTGGGGAAAGATAGCATAGCTATCAAAATTTTTAGTAGAGACAGTAATTGCTGTGGGGATCAGAATAGACTTCTTTAGGAGGTTGTACTTCACCTAAAACTTGTAGGTGAAGGTAGGGAATCCCAAGAGATGGTAATGAGGAGGGAGAATATTCCAGACATAAAAAGCATGGAGGTGGGAGGTAGGATGGATTTTACTAACATGCTAGGAAATTAAGGTAAAATAAAACTAATTTATATAGTACAGAATTATTCAGCTATAGAATATAAGACTCTAGACTTAAACTATGCCTAATGTAGTCATTGAGTTCAACATGACTTATTGATCAATTCCCCTTGATACTAATAATAACAATAGCTAGCGTTTGTATAGCACTTTAAGGTTTGCAGAATGCTCTACAAGTATAATTTCATTTTATCCTCAAAACAACCCTGAGACATTTAACCCAGAATAGGTTAAATGACTTTACTAAGGTCCACACTGCCAGTAAGTGTCTAAGAGCAGAGAGATATCTAGTTTGAACTTAGGTCTTCCAGACTTCAGGTTCAGTGCTCCATCTGTGTGCAATCTAGCTGCTTCTAATCATCAAAGTCAGTAGAATTTAAACTCCTTGAGAGAAGGAATTTTCATTTCTGTCTTTGTATACCCCAGCATAAAGTAACTGCTTAATTTATTGAATTGAACTGATATCACTTATCTGGAACATAGTGCCATAACCATAAGTACCTAGGACTCAAGTGCAGCATTATAATGAAATTACAGGGTGCTAGCATTCCAACAACCACAACAACAATAACAAAAATGTCTTTGCACACACACACACACACACACACACACACACACATAAATTTTCATTTATACTTGGTTTAGAAAACCTGCAAGGGATACTAGCTGTGTGACTTTGGGCAAGTCACTTAACCCCAATCGCCCTCCAAAAAGCAAAAAAGAAAACCTGCAAGGGGAAAAAAGATATGGTTCAACATCTTTTCTTTCTTGAAGGTCCCATGAGACATGAACAATGCAGTCATATTTAAAGGGAGTGTTTCAACTCCCCCTCATATTCATGATGTTTTTGTATTTCTAGAATCTAAATTTTATAAATCAAAATGGCAGAAATGAAGCCAACTTTTTTTTTTGTACAGCCTCTTGACTCCGAAGGAAACCAGAACATGTATCAAATCATTTCAGAAATCTCTGATGTAGGAATACAAGTATTTAACCTAACCAAAGGGAAGTTCAAATTTGAATATAGCATTCTCCTGTGTATATTTTCTGTTTGACCTTGGAAATGTCATTTCCCTCTCTAGGCCTCAGTTTCCTGATCTATAAAATGAAGGGTTTGAAGTAGGCCATCTCTAAGATCCCTTCCCACTCTCAATCCAGTGATATTCTTTGATTTTCTATCTTGATCCAGAAATCAGGATTGATGAACAAAATTCCAGCATCCTAATGTTTAGGAAAAGTTCAGCCCTAGGTTCACATGAGTACTTTCTTGTCTGGAAATTTTAAGTTAGTTGAGGATAGGGATAGGAATGATGTTAACCTCATTAACTTTGCTCTTCCTCAGGATGTGGAGGAGATAGATTTCTCAGAAGACAAAAGACCTGTTTCCTACCCTGAACGTTTTTCTAGTTCTCCTAGTTCACCAGGGGGCAACACCTGCTCAAGCCTTCCAAGAAACAGTGACCCAGACATGGTAATTAGTTACTTCTCTCCTGTTATGTGCCTATATAATACTAGACCCTTCAATCTAACTTGCTTTGGATTAAAATAAATTTTGTTCTTCCTGTTCATAGCAATAGAATTGGAACCTTGTCCCTTTTCTTTGAAATCCTTTTTGCTACATAAATAGTTCTCCACTTAAAATAAAATTTCTCTTAAATTTGGTCTAAATTTTAAAGACTTCAGAAATTTATTCTTGGTTCTACCAGGATCCAAGCTTTTCTCTTCAGAACTGGAATGTTGGGGGGGAGGGGCAACTAGGTAGCACAGTGGATAGAGCACCAGCCCTAGAGTCAGGAGGACCTGAGTTCAAAACTGGCCTGACACTTGACACTTTACTAATTCTGACCCAGGGCAAGTCACTTAACACCGAATACCTCACAAAAAAAAACCCAAACCCTAAGAATTCGGATATGGCACAGCATAGTAGAAAGTACATTGGACTAGGGAAGTCAAGAGATATTTTACATCAGTTCTACTGCTAACATTAAACTAATACTTTTTCCTGTCTGGATCTCAGTTTGCTCATTCATTATAAAACATAGGGGTTATTGTAGTAACTAGTTCTGATGCTATGATTTAGTTTGCTATCTTCTTTCCAAGGAGTCTCTCAGTCTCTGGGGAGGTGGATCTCACTGAACCGGAAGGTTGCTTGACGCCCTAGAAGCCCAAAGTTCTTTCTCCTTATGAGGGGCCATCTGCTAAAGTGTTATTATAAGCTTAGAGGACTGAAAAAAAAATCCCTGGGAAAGTCAAAGACCCACCAGTCTGTAGAAGAGAATTGTGTTGTTTGTTTCAAGGCTTAGGTGAGAGCTCTTTATTTTTATCATTAGGTTAAATAAAGCCGTCCTACAGTCAACATTGTTAGACTAAATGCTTGCACGGGAACTCCTAGCCTTTTTGCCCTTGTTGTGGAGACCCAGACATGAGCTCAATTCTAGTGTTCCTGGAATAATTTCTGGGCAGAAATTAAATTACTAAAGTTCTGATGCTTCCCTTAGAAACTCTGAGTGAGTGAATGAGACAAAGAGAGAAATAAAGAGAAACCTCTAATTTTAAATATGGTCTGTATAAGTCTAGCACTTTGGTACATGGGTTACATTTTGCCTGTGTCCTCATTTTCATTCGCAGAATTTAGATTCACTTAAAAAAAAGATATAGAATATTTTCATTTCAATTCCTTGATAATGCCTAGATTTACCAGTGCCAAAGTCCTTTTCTGATTGATTGCTTTCTCTTACCTTGCTCAGCTCACTTTTTCCTAGGTGTCAAACTTCACCTTTACTTCTAACAAGACCAATTTTGTTGGACAAGGCTTCATGAGATATCAAGGCAGAATAAAGGATAGAGCATCAGACCTGGAGTCTTAGTGACCTAAGTTTGAATCCTGCCTCAGACGCTAGTTGGTTAGCTCTTGGCAAGTCACTTCGCTTGTCAGCCTAAGTTCTCTCATCTGTAAAATGGGGTTATTAAGAGCACCTACTTCACAGGGTAGTTGTAAGAATCAAATGAGATAATGTATGCAAAGCATTTTGCCTAGCTTAGAGTGCTACATAAATCATAGTTATTATTATTATCTTCAAAGAATTGAACTCTCTGTTTCCTTGGATTTTCTCACTCCCCAGCTCTGAGTACACTTCGGTACTAAGGCATCCTTCCAAATGGATACCGTTTCCTTTCCTTGGAGGTCCAACTCCCCTCCCCCTCCCTACTCCCCATTCATCAAGCACACACTAATGAAGTGTGACATTTCATTTTGTATCGTTGGTGTATCTCCAGCTCCTTAGTTTTTTATATGGATTAGATATATTGCATATGCCAAAACAGCTTGTCCCTGATATTCAAGTCAATGGGGAGAGAATTGATATAGAATGTATTGGTGTGACTTCCTCCCGTACTTTTAACTTCTGAGATTTCCCCTCTTCCAGAGTTAATGATACTGTATGGAATTCTTTGTATTTAGGCTCTGTGATTTTAAACCTCCTTGAGGTAACTGGATACTGTGTTGTTCTTTATAAAGAGGGGTCCACCTTTTGTCCACAACCCAGTGCCAATCTCAGCATGGGCAATGAGCACATTAAATACACTCATTATTGCTACTTTCTTCCTTTAAGCATTCCCTACAGTACATATAGAAAGTCCCTGTCTTGAGCCATTGTTCTTGAAAGGATTCATCTGGGCCAACCTCCATATACCTGCCATCCAGAACAGTTAAGAACAGTTCAATACCTAATGGGGGAAGTGGGAAGGAAAGAGGGAATCATTGTTCTAATTTACACCACTTTGAAATCCATCATTCCTACTACAGCATGATTAATGCTAAGAAATTGCATTGCTATAGAAACAAGAGATGTCCACAAGCAGAATATAAAGGAGGTTTGCCCAGCAGGACACAGAAAGAAAGGTTCCTCGCAAATAGTCAGCAGAGTAATTACCTTCTTCTCCAGCAATGCCTGATAGTAGGAAAGAATGCCAGAAGACAGAACTCAGTAATAGAATAGTGACTTAGAAAAAATCAGCAAAGAAAAACCCTCATCCAGCCTGACAGTTCCCAATGGCAGCACAAAGCCTGAAGAATGCAGAGCATCAGACTTGGAGTCAGCTAAGCTGAGTTCCAGGCCGGGCTCTTTCATATGCCACATCTTTTCTATGACCCTGGGTGAGTCTCTGGTGCCGCAGTGTTGTGTTCTATAAAATGAGACAACTGAAATAAATAAGCTCTCAGTTCTATTTTAGCTCTAACATCCTAGAATTCTGAAATTGTTAGTAGAGAAAAACACAAATAGGCAGAATGAAAGAAATGCTTTTTTTTTAAAAAATAGAACTATGTATAGTAAGTTGAAAACTAAGTTTCCAGAGGAAAGGGCATAGGATCCTGACTGTTACTTTGGTAAATCTTTTAATCTTCTCTAATAGAGATAAAAATAAGTTTATTTGTTTTGGCTTTTTCAGAAAACATCTGCTCTTGCTCGATCACATGCAGTGAAATTGAAAACACTTAATTATTCCCCCAAGTCCCAAAAGGAACATGATTTTCTTACGCAGCATCAAATAAAAGGGAATTCTCCTGTGATGAGTGATTTAGCTCCCAAGAATCAACAAGAGACGGAAGAGGAGAATTATTATCTTAGTCCTCGAAGTGTTCTTGCCCAGGTACTCCTGTCAGTCAATCTTGCCAAGGGTCTGTGGTGTGACTAGCATTGTACTTGACTCTATGAGGAATGCAAAAAAAGGCTTTAAGAAGTTTAGAATCTAATGGGACTTAGTCTAGATGTGTTTGCTTTGTTAGACGGACTCTGGTGTGGTGGGACCAAGGTAGGATAACCTCAACATCTGCATTTTAGCCTCAGCTTTGCCATTTCCTAGCTCTGTGATCTTAGGCAAGTCTCTCTGACCCTCAGCCCCTCATGGGTAAAATAGGGATAATACTATTTGTCCTACCTTCATCCAAGAATTGTTATAAGGATCAAAGATGTAGTGGCAGCTAGGTGGCACAGGGAGTAGAGCCCCAGTCCTGGAGTCAGGACAACCTGAGTTCAAATCCAGCCTCAGACACTTAACACTTACTAGCCATGTGACCTTGGGCAAGTCATTTAACCCCAATTGCCCTGCCTTCACTCTCCAAAAAGCCAAAAAAAAAAAAATCAAAGATGTAAGGTACATAAAGTGCTTTGTATTTGTAAAATGCTTTTTAAAATTCAAGCTGTTATCCATCATTAGACAAAATTAACATATATATGAAACATGAAATTGGAAAATTTCACTGAGAAGACTAAGGGTATTGAATATATCTGCACATGTCCTCTCTCAGTGCCTCTCCTTCCAGTCTTCTAAACTCTGAAGCAGGAGCATCCTCTCTCTCCCCCTTCCTTCTGATTGCAGAAGGCAAGATTTCTCTAAGATTCTCTGTGTTTACCTTGATCTCATTCACTTTCCCTTCTTCCAGGATCTTGTTCCAGGAATCATTCCCTTTCTGCGATGCACCTTCAGTCTTTCTTCACTTCCTGCTGATTACTTTCCTTCTGCCTAAAAAAATGCTTAGGTCTTCCCAAATCTAAAAAAAAAGCCCACAAAACCCAGAAAGTCAAGCTCTTTCTTGTACCCCATTTAGCTGCTACCCCATCTCTCTTTCTCTTCACTGCTAAACTTCTTGAAAAAAGCAGTCCACTCTACTTTTTCACCATTTTCTCTCCACACAAATGCTTAAAAATCTGGATTCTACCCCCTACTGGAACAGCTTTCATAAAGTTTAATAATGGCCATATTCAATGACATTTTTAGAATCATTGTCTTCCTTGACCTCTCTGTAGCCTTTGGCACAGTCAACTACCATATCTTACTGGATACTCTTTCCTTGTTTGGCTTCAAAGACATAATACTCTTCTGGTTCTCGAAGCCCTCCCCCCTACCACATTCTTTCTCTGTCTCCTTCACTGGCTCTTTGTCCTCCTGTGAACTCCTTCATGTGGATTTTCCTCAAGGTTCTGTCCACATCCCACTCTTTCCTTATTCCCTTCATTGGTAATAAGGATAATAATATTTTTCTTATTTTTATCCAAGAATTGTTATAAGAAGCAAAAGAGATAAGGTACATAAAATGCTTTGCAATTGTAAAGTGCTTTATAAATTCAATCTGTTGTCTATCATTAGACAAAATGAGCACATGAGACCTCATATGATATTTTGTTATTCAATTCTGTAATGTTTGTTGGTTGAGAACAAACCCAGAACAGAAAAAAAGTTTTAGAAAGAAGTTTATTAAGTCAAGAAGGGGTAAGATTTAATTATCAATTTATATATTCTTGTATTCAACAATTACTTATTAAAGACCGACTACGTGCAACATTCTATACTTATCACTAAAGGAAATACAAAGATAATTAAGCATTGTCCCTGCTCTCATGGAGCTTACAATCTAGATGGGGGATATGGCATATACAAAAATACATTGTAACCATACGAATGTGCAGTGGAGTGAAGAGTGCTTAATAACTGGGGACATTGATATTAGCAAAAGTGCAAAAGCAAGGAGAAGCCAAGAAATAATGAAGAAGTTGGCCATAATGGGAGAAAAGAGTTTACTTTGCAGGGGAGTGGAAAATGCCTTTGAATAGGAGAGTGAGAACAAATTATTTAAGGCTTTAAAATTCAAGCAGAATAATTTGGACCTGATGCAATAGACAATCAGGTGTCATTGTGTGTGTGTGTGGTGTGGTGTGGTGTGTGTGTGTGCATGCGTGCGTGCATGTGTGTGTGTGTGTGTAATTACTACTGTTTTTCAAGCCTGGTTTGAGCCTAACAGGTTTGTTGAGGTCACTATGTCTTCTGGGACTGAAGGCTCTAAGATTTATGCTCAATGCTTTAGCTCTGTTAGAGGGCTGCCTTGTTTCACTAAGCGCTAAAAATACTGGGTAAACAAATAGGTCGTGATAGATATGAACTCCAAACGATGGTAAATGGTTAATTGCTCCCTAAAGGAGTGGTATGTGTCATAAGCACAGGAGAGAAGAGCTTGGGTTTTTGTTGGTTAGGGACTTTTTGTCAGTTCAGATCTTGTTGCCATAGCCTGGTTTGGTCTTCCCTAGAATGAGCCCTCCTGGTTGATTTAACGTGGTCTTGTACCTATATCAGTGCCCAGGGCAATCAAAAACATAAGAAAGGACAAACGATCAGAGTGAGGGAGTGAAGGGCAGAGGAGAGCAGAGTGAGTTGTGTACCCTCCTGACATATCTCCCCCGCTATGGTTATTCCTATTTGTATGCTTGTTGGTTAATAGTTGGACAATATAATTACTTCCAATGAAGACAAAGAATTTGCTGAATCCAAAGAGCCAGACCAGGTCTCCAAGCCAACTGATCCTCTCTACATGTCAATGAAATCTCGGTATGTATGACTGGTCAATTATAACATGTAGATTAGTTTGTTGGTTGGGTTTTTTTTTTTTTTCTGGAGCAGTTTCTGCTTCAATCTGAAATGAATGTCACCATCAATGTCACATCTTCCCAGTTTGTTGAATGTCTAATATCCCATAAAAGTAAGAGTTGTCCACTTATCCACAGATGTGCTATAGTGATATCCTCAGGATATGCCCCCTTTTCTGGGAAAGTTACTTTAGGATCATTTTTTTAAACTTAGTATCTCCCCCCCGAGTCATTCCACCCCCCTTTCCTCCCCCCCACATTTTTTTGTTACCCAAAGGCAGTGAGGTGTGATTGAAAGAGTGCAGGATTTTTTTTTAATGGGTTCAAATTCCAGGTCTGCCACCTGTGTGACCTTGGAAACTGAACCTCTCCAGATCTCAGTTTCTACATCTTTAAAATAAGGGGTTATATCAGATCACCTCTGCAGTCTCTTACAGGCCTAAATCTATGATCCTATGACTTGTCCCATCCCCAAAACCAATGTAGAGAGCTAATTTTTGTTTCATGTCCATTTTAAAAGATTAGTTTATTTTATCTGTTTCTAGCCATGGCTGTAACTTTGATGGTTGGATATGCTTCAAGGCCTTGTTAATTTTCACTTCACTGAGAGTTCTTTGATTCTCTTTCAAACACAGTAGAACTAGCTGTACATGGTCATGCCAAGTCAAAATGATCTGAGTTTGTTTTAAATGATTATCCTCTAGTTTTGTTGAAGAGAAATTCCAGCAACCCTCCAACAGCAGAGATGAAGCTCAGGCCTTTCCAGAGAACCCGGCTGAGGCGCTCAACCCACAGGGACAAGAGACTACAAGTGAAGGACCAAAAACCAAGAACCAGAAAAAGGGATTGGTTTCATTCTCTGTTGTGCAGCTATCCAAAATAATCAAGTAATGGCTTAAGTTCCCGGACTTATGGTTCATGGGCCTAAGAGTGGACTGGGAAATCCTTTTTACTCTGTTGACATCAGCCTTAAAGCAGTTCTAAGGGGCGGCCAGGTAGCACAGCCAGTAAGAGCACCGGCTCCAGTGTTGAGAAGACCTGGAGATCGAATCCCAGGCTCAGACACTCAGCACCACACCCAGAAACACCTGGCCGTGTAACCTTGAGCAAGTTACTTAACCCTGATTGCTTAAAATTAAAAAAAAAAAAAGCAGTTCTAAGACATCCCCTAGTCTACTGAGAAAGTTACCCAGTTATCTCCCATGTGGCATCCATGCCACAATGAAGCCAAAAATCACTGCTGCTTGAAGAAATACAACTTCTCTGCTATGGGTGGCATTTTCTATTTCCATTAAAATCCTTGAGAGAAAGTGTGGCATTATGGGTAGAGAGCTGGCCTTGAAGCCAAGGAAATTTGGGCTCAAATCCCACCCCTGACACATAGTGGCAAGGCTTAACCTCTCATTTTTCTATTAAACTCTCTGATCCTCTAAATTGCAGAGAAGGTATCACCCCTCATTGGTAAAAGGAGTTTCCTTGTCTGGGAGTTTTCTATACCTATGCATTCACAGGTCCTTACTCTATTAAATAGTACCTATTCTTATTTGGCCAAGATTGTACCCAAGTGAAAATTTTGAGGGAAGCAGAAACTGTGCATTGTGGGTAATTTGCATGGGGAGTGTGCTCCCAGCTTCAATATTCAAATGGTCTCTGGCATGAAAAGCTCACAGATATTTGCTAAAAACCAGGGAAGGGAATCTTAGGAACTGTGCATTGTCACTCATTATTTAGTGAGCCCTCCTGTTTTCACTTTCCCTGCTTTCTTCCCATACTTAAATATCTACAGGAGTTAAGTGTATATGTGAAAAAATTCAGTAACCTAGCACAGCTTCTTAACTTCTTTGCAATATCAAGACCTTCCCTACTACTCCCATCGCTCTCAAAATAAATTAATGCATTTTTAGAAACATTTAGACCTAAGAGCCTGGTGAGTATTTTGTAAATGAGGAACTAGGAAACACTATATATAGTTAGATATTTCATAGGATCATGGATTTAAAGCTGGAAGGAACCCTAGGGACAGGCCATCTAGTCCAGGTCCTTCATTTTGTAGAGGAAACTGAGATTCAGCAAGGTTTGGTGATTTGGGGTTTCACAGTTAGAGTCTGAGACAGGATTCTAATCCAGATTTTTCTGACTCTTAAGTCCAGTGCCCTAACCATTGTACTATACTGCCTCTGAAAAGTAATAATGATAGCACTAACAGCTAACATTTTTAATAGCACCTATTATGTACCAGGCACTGTGCTAAGTGTTTTACAATCATTATCTCATCTGATCCCCACAGTGTTCCTGAGAGGGAGGTGCTATAATTATCCCCATTTTACAGATGAGGAAACTGAGGCAAATACTCACAAAGCTAGTAAGTGTCTGAGGCCACATATGAACTCAGGTCTTTTTAACTCCAGGCCTGGGGCTCTACCCAGTAGACCACCTAGCTGCCCCACAAGTAGAATCTAAAACTTGACTTGCTCAGTATTGGTTGTGTGACCTGATTTTTGTTAATGTCCTTTCTCACAGTAACATACCTGCTGGAAGCCCCTTGGAAGAGGTGGATGTATTCCTTTCCAAGAACGACATCAGTAGATACCTAACATTCACACAAGCTATAGGTCACATATGGTAGGTATGGTCATACTGGCAATAGACCTGAACAGGTCTAAAGTACACGAATGATAGAGTATCTTTTTTTTTTTTGGAGGGGGGCAGGCAGGGCAATTGGGGTTGCATGACTTGCCCAAGGTCACACGGCTAGTAAGTGTTAAGGATTTGAACTCAGGTCCTCCTGACTCCAGGGCTGGTGCTCTATTCACTGTGCCATTTGAGGAAGCAATCTGGTGGAGATGGATTGTTTGTTCTTTGCTGTCACAATAGGTCCTCAGCAGCAACTTGAAAGGATGGTCCACAGTCACGTGGGGAGAAAAAGGTGAGGAGGAACAAGCATTTATTAAGTACCTACTATATGTCTGGATTGCACTAAGCACTTTATAGCTGTATCTCATCTGATGCTCACAACAACCTTGGGTTGTAGATTGTTATTATTGTCCCCACTTTACAGCTGAGGAAACCGAGGCATTTGGAGGTTAACAAATGTGCCCAGAGTCACACAGCTTGTAAATATCTGAGGATGAATTTGAGCTCAGGTTTTCCTAACTCTGAGCCCAGCTTTCTCTATCCACTGTGCCTCCTAGCTACCTAATATACCCAGTTAGTAAGTGAGGAAGCATGTGTAATTTTAAAAGGGCTGAACTTTGCCATTTGAATTCCACTTCTGATACTTAATAGCTGTGTGACCCTGGACAAGTCATTTCTCCTCTGAGTTTTTGTTTCCTCAACTGTGAAATGAGGAAAATACATTATTTCTATAATACCCAATGACATATGAGAGAATATGTTAAAGGACTATGTAAACCTCAGAGTACCATATAAATGTCAGCTATCATTAAGTGTTAGAATCAGAATTTAAACACAAGTTTTTGGAATTAAGTCTGGCACATTAGAGCACAGGGGTCAGATGGTTAATGTGTAGGTACCCTAAGGCAAACCGCTCAAGTATCTTTGCCAAGGAAACCCCAAATGCGGTCACAAAGAGTCCGACTCTACTGAAGTGACTGAACAACAACAACAAAAACCCTAAGTCTGGGTGAGGTAGTGAATTCCAGAGCCTGGATGCTTCAGCAAAGATGAACAATCATATTTGAGCATGCTTAATAAAGATTTACAAAGTGAGGTAAGGAAGAGCAAGCAGGTATCAAGGGTCCTAGGTCAGGGTAGAATCTGGTGAGGAATACACCCCAGAAACATATGATACACAAGATAAGAATCCGAACCAAGGGGGTGGCTAGGTGGCACAGTGAATAGAGCACCTGCCCTGGAGTCAGAAGGACCTGAGTTCAAATATGGTCTCAGACATTTAACACTTACTAGCCGTGTGACCTTGGGCAAGTCACCTAACCCCCAATGCCCTGTCTTCCCCCTCCAAAAAGCAAAAAAAGAATCTGAACCAAGAAACTGGTAAACAAGATAGAAATGAACCTCACAGCAACCTTATATAGTATGTAGTACAGGCAATGTTATCATCCACATTTTATAGATAGAGAAACTAAGGTTCAAAGAAACTCAGAACTGGTAAGAAGGGTCAAAACTCAAACCCAGATCTTCCGACTTCTCACCTAGCTCCATTCCTGACTCTGTGGACTTTTCTATTTTTTATCTATCTTTTCTCACCTCCTTCTCCAACTGGTGAGTTCCCAACTAGAAACTCCATTTGTGGAAGTGACCAGACCAACCTGCTGATTTTTAACCCAGCACCACTCCTGACTCTCCAGACTTTTACACCTTGATCTCTTATGGCTATCTTCCCCCTTTTAAGCTCCTTTTTATATGTTGTCTTCTCCCATTAGAATGTAAGTTCTTTGAAGGTAGGAACTATCTTTTTTCCTCGTATAAGTATTCCCAGCACTTATCACAATATCTAGAACATATAATAAGATAGCTTGCTAGCTAGCTATTGATAGATCACTTATCTCTGTCTCCCAGTTGAGTGTTCTATCCCCTGTACTCCAAGAGAATGGTAAAAACCATAGGGGAAGGAACTATGTGTCATTATTTTTTCTTATACTAGGGGTTCTTAACCCTTTTTGTTATCATGGACCCCTTTGGCAGTCTAGTGAAGCATCTGAACCCTTTCACAGCAGAATATTTTTAAATACATAAAATGAAATACATAGGATTGCAAAAGCAAAATAAAACAAAGCAATTCTATTGAAATATAATATCAGGTAGAAAAGTTTTTCTAAATTCCCAGGACCTGGGTAATAATCCTTGTCCTATCACTTCAAGAACAGTGCTGGGAACATGATAAATAAGCGCTCAATAAAAATTTGTAAATTGATTGATGCCATCATTAGTGGAGAGAGCATTAGACTGGAAGACTGGAGACGAGTTCTAGTTCTCGCTTGATGACTAACCTTCAGCGTGTGTAAAATATATTGGTGGGTGTGGGAATTCCATGCACTGTCAGACCTGGTTAATGTTTTAATTTGCTTTGTTGAAATTTTGTTGTTTCTTCTTTTTTATCCTTCATTACAAAGAATGTCTCAGGAAAAGGGGAAGATTGGTACAATGGGTAGAGGAGGAGAGAGGGAGTGTGTTAAAAAATGAAAGTGATATAAAAACTAACAACGAGATAAAAAACAAAAGGCCAACAAAAATTTTATATAAAATAAGCAAATAAGTTTGAAAAGCTACTCAAGATAATTAGCATAAATGTAGAAATGGAACTGTTTGCAGCTATAAACATGTTTAAACTTTTTAATTTGTGGGTTAAAAGCTCATTTTTAAATCTCTTAAGTCTCTTCAAATGTTAAGATTCTGTGACCCAAATAAATCCCATCTTTCATAGGAAACCTTTCCTCTTTTAATTCTAATTCCGTCCCATTCCTAATTATTTCCTACTTATCCTTTACAGATATCTTGTTTGTGGATATTTGTTTGCATGTTGTCTCTCCCTCCCCCATAAGCTGGACAATTCCTTGAGGGCAGGGCTTGTCTTTCGCCTCTTTTTGTATCCCCAGTTCTTAGCACAGAAACTGGCACATAGTAGGCACTTTATAAATGTGATCGATTGATTGATTGTTCAAGAAATGTACAATATAGGGAACTAATGGAGATATTAATGTTACTGACCTTTCTGGGTCAGTATGTGGGCTAAATGGATGAGTCATGTTTTTGTTCTGGTCATCTAATGTAGAGGGTATCTCACATCTGCCTTACCTGCCCTTGGTTATATCTCCCTGCTGCAGTGTGGCTCAATGGGAAGGTCCCCCACACTTGGGATGTATATTTCACCATGGTGATCGCTTATCAGCTGTGAATGACCTTAAGCCTCAAACCCTGGAGGAAGTAGGCTTATTCCTGGAGAGGTCCTTAGGGAAGGAGGTAAGCCCTAATAAACAACCTGAGTTGGGATAGGACAATAAGAGAAAGAAAAAAACTAAATATTATCACCTTACACTTTTCAAAGTACCGTAATATGACTAAGGTCATGCAGGACCTTGATAGTAAATTGAAGAGTCTAGATTTGAACTCAGGTCCTCTGATTCCAAACCCAGTACTCTTTCAACTGATACTCATATCTGTTACCTCATTCTTCATACAAACCTTATGAGATACATAGGGCAAGTCCTATAATAACCTCAGTTGTATAAATGAGAAAGCTGAGACCCAGGTAGGGTAAATTCAAGCTCACACTCCTAGTTAGTGGCAGAATTGCCCCTAAAGTGGTTCTCTTTTGATTATTCCACAGTACTTTTGTCTAATGGTCATACATAGGTAGGGCCTGGGTACTAAGCAGTAAGTTACCACCAATGAATTCTCAGAGATAACAGGGCCAGGATGCTATTCAGGAACCTGAGCCAATCTGGGAACTGAGCCCAGGGAGAGACTGGTGCCAGTTTCTCAGCAAAGTCGTCCTTCATGTATCAAGGTGATGACTATATTCCTGTTAGACCTCCTGGAGAAATGTCTGCAGCTCAGCATATCTCACTACCCCTTTCCCCTCCCCTACAACCCTGAGCCCCTAGGAGCTGGCAGCAGTTGTCATTGGCAGGCCCAACATTTGGCACAGTTAGAGTACATATTCATCTACATGATGATTTGGAAGTCCAGGAAGGTCCCTCAACCCAAAAATGCCTCCATCCTGATGTTTAAAATTCCAAAACCAGCAACTTATCCCTTCTTATAAAATATTTCTCTGTTGATAATTCTCTTTTAAAATTTATATTCTCTGGGGGGAAATGTCTAGGACTTCCCACTATCCATCTGATGTTAGCCCAGAAAAGGACATTAGAAAAGCCAACTCCTTCAGATTACAAAGAAGGGCCATCTTTTTTAGTTTTCTTTGTTTCATGGGTTATCCTGCACTGAAAGTTAATCACCTTCTAGCAATAAGCCTCCCCAAGCTTAGCTAGACTTATTCTCAAACTACAGATAGATACATACTCAAATCCTTTTAAGTCTTTTGGACCTGCCAGAGATTGCACTTCATTGGCATAGCATTTGAGAGCCCAAGGCTACCTCTAGGCTATGAGGAGGCATCAGTGTAAGACTTTGTCAGAGGAACAATGTCAGCTCACAGGTCAGTAGCATTTACATTTTACAAAGCACTTTTCTCATAACTGTAGATAGTACAGACATTTCTATCCCCATTTTTTAGAGAATGAAATTGAGAGTCCAAGTAGTTAAAAAAAACTCACCTAAGACACCTAAGGCAGAGCTGAGCCCCCAGACTCTGTCTTCTGACTCTTAATCTGGTGCTAGCTCTACAGCACCACACTCCTACACTCTAAGCCTTAACCTGAATCTATCAGCTCAGTTTCTTTCCTGATGTGAGAGAGAGCAGAGAGGGAGCAGTACTTGGCTGGCTAGGACATGCCCAGAAAGGGTGGTGAGGTGGAAGTAGAGGAGAATACAAAAAAGGGAGGCATATAGGGAGAGGAGAGAAGAAAAGATGACCTGAGTAAAATGTTTGCCTGGGGCTAAACCTGCCTGTCAGGCTTATTTTGAGTCATATATTTTACTTTTCATGAAATCAACTTCATCCGGATATTGTGAGATCTGCTCACCTGGCTCTGTCAGAAAGGCTCAGACCACCAGAAGCCAGTGTATTCCAGAGAAGGGGAAAGCCAACACCCTCTTCTCAATGAGAATTTAAAGTGGTTCCTAGGCAGCAGTGAATAGAGTTCTGGGCTTGGAGTCAGGAAGACCAATCTTACTGAGTTCAAATCTGGCCTCAGACACTTACTGGATGTGTGTCCCTGGGCAAGTCACTTAACCCCATTTGTCTCAGTTTCTGCATCTGTAAAATGAGTTGGAGAAGGAAATGGCAAACCATTCCAGTGTCTTTGCCAAGAAAACTCCAAATGAGGTCATGAAGAGTCAGATATGACTGAAATGATTCCTGTCAGTCCAGATAGTATAGGTAATCTAAAGATTTTCTTTGATGAGTATTCTAGTTGATATTCTGAGGACTCATTATCCTAAGAAAACATCTTTTAGGACTGTATACATACATTCATATATATATATATATATATATACTACATGTGTGTAGATACATATATAGATGTAGGCATATATAGGTGTAGGTGTATATGTATATGAATGTCTACATGCATATGTATTCATGTGCACGTATGTGTGTATGTATATTAAGTGTATGTATATATGCATTTATGTGTGTGAATGTATACATTTTTTTCCTCTGTTTCATAAGGTGAAATTGACCATCTGCCGGATCCCTGATTCAGATAAATTCCACTCTGTGGCCTGTGCCTGCTCTTGAAAAACACTATTTTGGTTAAGTTTGGAGTGGTAACCATCCCCACTACAGATAAGTGATGAAAGAATATGAACAAAGACTTATCAATACAAATTTCAAATAAGAATGGAGGAAGAGGTGTGGATACTAACATATAAAAAGGATACTTCAAGTTACTACCCATTAAAAGAATGCAAAACTGAAACAACCTTGCAGTTTTACCTCACGCCCAGCAAACTGGAAAAATGACAGAAGATGGGAAGAGTCAATGGTGGATGGGCCGTGGATAGGCACATCTATACATTATTGGTAAAGCTGTTAATTGGTCCTGTCCTTCAGGAAAGCATTTTGGAATTATGTGAAGTAACTAAAATAGCTACTCAACATAGACAGTAAGGTAATCAGGACCAAAAAGAAAGTCCCTATATATGCCTGAAT
>NW_027186296.1:89340808-89369599 GCF_028583685.1 Petaurus breviceps papuanus
AGTAAGGTAATCAGGACCAAAAAGAAAGTCCCTATATATGCCTGAATTCATACTAATTATGAATTCTTACTTAAAAAAGATCCCAGCTTTGTGAAAGAACTTCTGTAATTTGACCCTAACAGAAAAGATCCAGGGAAATGGGTCCATCCTCCACTTAGTTTTCGAATTGATCTTGAGTAGTGTCCCTAAAAGAGAAGAGAAGAAAATAGGCAGATTGACAGTGTTTAAAAGTTGCAGAGAGATCAAGAATGAGGATTGAGAAAAGGCTGCATCCCAGAAGATATTGAATGAGTCACTCAACGCCTTTGGACCACAGCTTCCACATCTATAATATAGGAATAATAATTACTTCCCCACAGAACTAGGTTGTACAGTAGATAGAGCTCTGGGCTTGGAATCAAGAAGACTCATTTTCATAAGTTCAAATCTGTCTTCAGACACTTGTTGGCTGTGTGACCCTGGACAAGTCACTGAACCCTGTTTGCCTCAGTTTCATCATCTATAAAATGAGATGGACAAGGAAATGGCAAACCATCCAGTATCTCTGCCAAGAAAACCCCAAATGGGGTATGAAAAGTCAGACAAGAACTAAACAACAAAAACCAAACAGCAATAAATTTTTTTTCAATGTTTTAGTGATTGAATTTAGATTATATTTCATATATATTGAAGTATTTTACAAAATTGTATTTTATCCAGTCTATATCGCTATTTTTCTGGCTTCATTGCATTTACCTATTTTTTATTCAGCAAATATTTGCTGAGAACCCAATGGGTACAAAACACTGGGCTAGGCCCTCCAAGGGATACAAAGTAAATAGAGCCCTAGATCTAGAGTTAGAAGACCTATATGCAAATACCACCTCTGCTACTTGCTACCTGTGTGACCTGGAGCAAGTTACTTAATATCTCTGGGCCTCAGTTCCCTTATCTGTAACATAAAGGAGTTTTAATAAGATAAATTCTAAGGATCCCAGGTGTAAGGTTGATGGGAACCTAGCAGCACATCTTGTTCACCCTCATCATTTTAAAAATAAGGAAACTGAGACCCTAAAGATTTGCCCAAGGTCATACAAGTGTCAGAACTGGGATTCAAACCCAGGTCCTCAGAGCCAACCTTTAAATCCCAGCTCTGCTACTTATTAACCAATGCCCTTGGACAAGCCACTTCAGCTCTGTGGACCTCTGTTTTCTTCATCTGCAAAAAGATGTTTTTGACCAGTTGACTTCCAAGGGTCACTTACAGATCTAAATTCTGTGACTTTCCTTTTTAGTGGGTACCTAGTTTAAAAGGTTTTCCCTAAGAAGGAAAAAACCCATATCTGATGTGAGTCCTTATTGTATATCCTGTCATGATAATCTTGAGTTGCCAATTACCAAGATGCTATACATCGTGACCCTGGGGGTGGGGCTGGGCAGGGGGAGAATAAAAGGAAAGTAGGGAGGAAACGGATTGGCCTGGATTAATTTATCATCTTAAGGACCCAGTAAAATATTTTATATGTCAGAATAGCTTTAGGTCACATCCACCAAGGGTTATCTTGCTTTATAAGGACTGAGAAAAATACTTGGGATTTCTAATCTTTAAAGTTCTGTAAGAGCATTAAGTAATTCATTCTGTGAGGCAAAAAGAACAATATCCCATTTCACAAATAAGGAAACTGAAGCTAATAGGAAAAATAATCATACACTCAAAGAGCTGGACAAGTCCCTGGAGCTCATCCTCTCTAACTTCCTCATTATATTAATGATGAAATTGGGACCAGAGAAGGGAAGTAATCACAATGCTTGTGGTTGTATGACCACCAGCAAGCCACATGGTCACGCAGTAGAGGTGGTGTAAGGTCATGGAAAGAATATGGATTTCAGGATAAGAGATCTGGGTTTGAAGACTGACTCAACAATTTACTACTGTGTCATCTCTGGGCCTCCCTCAGTTTCTTCATCTGTAAAATGAATGTTGTTTAGTTGCTTCATTCGTGAGTGACTTTTCATAACCCTCTTTGGGTTTTGCTCAGAAAGGTAATGGAGAGGTTTTCCATTTCCTTCTCCAGATCATTTTACAGATGAGGAAACTGAGGCAAACAGGATTAAGTGACTTGTCCAGGGTCACACAGCTGGTAAGTGTCTGAAGCAGATTTGAACTCAAATCTTCCTTATTCCAGGCCCACTGCTCTGTCCACTATGCCAGTGGAGGCTAGCTATAGTCCTTTCTGGCTCATACCTATTCATCAAGACTACTTCTACTGGAAAGAGAATGAAGGGACATTGAATATAGCAAACATCAAATAATATCACAAAAGAAACTTATCATAGTCTAACACACAGAGAACCACTGGTTATTGATATGAGAACCATTTTCAAATGAGTTGTCTTTGTAAAGTCAGGCCTCATGTTAGAGCAGAGATAAAAATCAATGCCTAACTGAAAGAACGATTGAAAATGAGAAGATGTGAGTGTAAGTGGGGAAATTCCAACTTATTTCCTAAATGATGATGTGCAGTTAGATGGACAACCCACAGAGCCGATCTAGCAGTACATATGTCTTAGACAAACACTGCACGTGTTCATGAGTTGGGCCCAAAATTGAACAGGAGGAGAGTGGGCAGGATTGCCTTTGGAAAAATGCACAGAGCTTTTAATTACCCTAAAATTTTCCCTGAAACAGAAGTTCATCTTTTTTTTTTTTTAACACCAGTATTCTTCCAGTGATACTGTAGGACTACAAGTCATGGCATTATTTATAGAATATCATGTAATGTTTCTAAAGAATCAAAGTTACAGGCCATTCAGAGGAGAACAGGAAGATGCATGCTGGGTGTGAGTAGAATACAGTGGTGAATGTTGGGCCAAATCTGGTGAAATTCAGTAGGGATAAATGTAAAGTCTTATGCTTGTCTTAAAAACAAACAAGCAAACCTTCATGTCCATAAGATGAGGGAGGTATAGCTAGAAAACATTTTATCAGAAAAGAATATGGGGTTCTTAGTGGACCATAAACTCAATACAAGAGTCAATTCATATATGACATACACAAAAACTAATGTGATTTTAGACTATGTTTAGGGAAGCATATTATCTAGAAAAAGGAGGCAATAGTTCCCCTTCGTTGTTCGCTGATCAGCCCATATCTGGAATAAGTGTTACCCTGAGGCACTGTATTTTAGGAAGGATATTGATTAGCTTGACCATATTTAAAGAGTTCTTAACCCTTTTGTGTTGTGAATCCTTCTGGCAGTCTGGTGAAGTCCAAGGGACTACTCAAGTGTGTTTTAGTCTAAGAAGTCATAGAGATAGTGAGTGGAGTCATAGGAGAAATGGCTCACAATCTCTTATCAACTACATAGGTAATTATTAATTTCAATATTATTTTCAGTATAAGAGATGGAAAGTGGTTGAGGGATCTACATATGGCAGCATGGGCCAAAAAAAAAAAAAATCGCCAGGTTAAAGTGTGGTCTAGTCTAGATGAACTGACTAGATATAATGGGCTCTCACCTACCAGGACAGTATGGTCCCAGAATGGGAGTTCCAAAACCAATTGACTTAATTCTCCAAAGTTTCAGTTTAGAGGGTATAGCAGTGACAGGGTAGATGGCAAAAAAGTATCTGAAATAAAGAAGACACAGGCTATAAGCCGTGTTAAAAGTCATTGAAAAATTAATGAATGATGAATCAATCAATTGTAAGCTCCTTGAGGGTAGGAACTACCCTCATTTTTTGGTTGATTTGTGTGGACTTTTTGCCTTTGTATCCCAGCCATGTAGCACAGTGCTCAGCGTTGCTTAATAAAAGCATAATAATTGATTGATAAATGAATATGCTGGCTAATATAGTTTGATTAATTGGGAATTACCATATGTACCCTATATGTTGTAGGAATAATGCAATATTCACAACACCCAGGGTGGTTATGAATATGTAGGTATAGTTGTGAATTACAAAATGTAACAGGATCTCCACATGGAGGACAGAACCAAAGCTTTTATTCAAATACCATAAAACCAAGTCCCAGAACAAGAAAGCCAAAGTCATCACAGGAAGCACGAAGTTGGTACACATGGTTAATGCACTGAACACCCACATTCGCAAGCCTTCACAACAGAACAGGTTCCCTCAAACAGGGATCCTCCTCTCTCACTCATGGTAGCCCCTCAGCCTGGTTCTCAGAAGCTCTTAGCAAAAGTTCCCAGAAAAAAAGTCTCAGCAGAAGCTCCATCCTCAAAATCAAAATCACTTCTCCAGCCTCCACCTGGCTTGCTCCAAGAAGTTCCTCAAGAAGTTCTGACTGTCCAGCTTGTACTCTTCCTTATATATAGTATTAGCTTCTCCCTGTTCCACCCCTTTCTGTTACCCAGCAATAGGAGTTCATACCTTCTGTTTCTTTAATAGAGGCTTGATATAATTAACTTGAAACTAAGTGCTAAGTACCTGTTTACTTGCCAATCAAGGGCATGGAAGATCTTCAAATCCCATTAACATTACATATGTACCCTCAATTTTTAAAGAACTGTAATACTTAACACTAAATGATATTAAATACAATCCAATCTTTCTTTGATGACTCAGACAACCTTTCAGGATTTGGAGTCTCTCAAGAGAAATCATCTTGAGCACTAATTATCATGTTACCAGCAAACAACAACAAATCAAATATAGAACTCAGGTTGGCAGGGGAAAAAAAAGTAAATAACAAAGGCATATAATGAATCCTTCTTCTTAAAGAAAATTCAGTTATAGGGGCCAAAAACATATACAAGTACTTGACTTTTAGGAAACTATTCTAAGAAAATGTTATTTGATATAAGCCCTGAAATTAGGTCCACCCAATTACTTGAGGGATTAGAATATATTAAAAGTTTGATATCCCCCTGAATTCTTATTTGTCATTATATTAATTATATATATATATAATCACACGCAATACAAACCTAAGGGAAGGGGCCAAAATGAGGCCAATGATTCCTGACTCCGGGAAGAGAGTGGGAGTCCCTTGTGGAAGACTAAGAAAAACTATTCTGTCTCCTTTGCCCTATGAGCTAATCTGTTGGTTTAACTGTACCAATTGTGGGGATTTAGTAGTTGACCAATCTGCAAGCACCAACTCCATACTACAAAGCAAGTATGTAGGGGCTACAAAGTCATGGAATAAGGACATGGAGACATAGGTGTGGGGAAAGGATTAGCCACCAGGACCACTAGCCTGGTCCCCATATGATGTAGATAAAAGGTGACTTTTTCATCATGGACTAAATTGGCCAAAAGTTCTGATTTGGAGGATCTGCTAAAGATGAATCCAATGGTACCATCAAGGCAAGAAGTAGTCAAACATCCTCTAACAGTTATCTTGTACAAAGTAGGCCCTTAAAAAATTCACATTGAATTGATGTCAAAATTGAGATTTCCATTTTGGTTTGTTACCACAGACTAATATTCAATGAGTTCATATATCCGCAAACTCAGGGTTGCTAGTTAGAGGTGCTTCACAGGGTCATACAATTTCAGTCTTGAAAGGGATCGGATAGGCCTTCTAGTCCAAACCAACTGAGTAAGAATCCCTTTTACAAAATACTTGGCAAGGGTCACCATTCCTTATGTCAAGTCAGAATTTTCCTCTGTAACTTCCACCCAGTGCTCTTAGTTTGAGCCTCTGGGGCCAAACAGAATAAACCAAATCCATTTTCCATTAGACAGTCCTTCAGTACTTGAAAAGTTTTCATGTCCCTTCTGAAGCTTCTGTTCTCCAGGATAAACATCTATTACCTAACTTTGTATCTCCTTCACTGATTAGCATAGTACATTGTATACAGTAAATGATTAATTAACGTTTTTTTAAACTGAACTATAAAGTTGATGTCATACCATTCTCTGACCTACACATTACTGAATGTTTTAATGCAATAAAAGTTTGGGATCCCAAGAAGCAGTACAAGGAATCAAAGCCCCCCAAGACAGAATATAGAGTCAGCAGAGAGAAAAGTGAAGCAAGCCAACTTTGTTGAAAGGAAATACAGTGAGAAGGGCAGTCACAGATGGTAGAAATGGAATGCTGGGTAATAAAAGTAGTGTGAGGTTAAAGAGTTCTTCTCTGGGTCAAGCAGGACAAGTCACTGTGGGAGGGATTGTGGAGCCTGGGCCCAGTTTGCATATCAAGGACAATGCTAGGAAATTTAAATTCCCTGCCAGAGGGAAAGGGAGTTTTGGGCCCTTTTACTACAGCATGACTTACTTTGACCAGGTGACTTATGGGATCTGAACCTTCCCATAGGCTTCGTTGTTTAGGTGGTTGTGGAGGTTACCGTGAACTATGCCTTTGGATCGGCACCCCAATTCTTAAAGGTATTAATTACTCTTGCCTGTCAGCTTAATGGCTATTTCTCATGACCTAGAGGGGCAGCTAGGTAGTAGAGTGGATAGAGTGCCCGGCCTGGAAATAAGGAAGATTCATCTTCCTGAGTTCAAATCTGGCTTCAGACTCTGGGCAAGTCACTTAACTTTGTTTGTCTCAGTTTCCTTATCTGTAAAATGAGCTGGATAAGGAAATGGCAAACCACTCCAACATCTCTGACAAGAAAACCCCAAATGGGGGTCACAATGATTCAGACATGACTAAAAAATGACTCAACAATATCACTGAGAATTGCCTCTCCACAAAAGCATCAAGATTCAAATCTTTACTCTGTACATGTCAAGGACCCAAAGCATTAAAAGTATGACTTAAATACAGACTCACAATGTAGAGTAAATGCCTCATACCATATAAGTCTTTCCTTATTCTAGGCTATTGACATGTTGAGTGGATTCTAGGAACATTTTCTATTTGTAAATAAAGAGCCACTGTACATTGATATATACAAAAGAAAAAAAATAATGTTGAGGGGAGCAATTTCCCATCACAAAGATAACAAAATATTTATATATATTAGAACCTCAGTTTTATGTCCCATTTCTTCTCTTTTCCACTGACCTTAGGCTAGTTGCCTCGATTTTATTTTTATTTTAATTATCTTATAAATTCCCCTGCAGAATTTTAGTCTATGATATATTCTATGTACTTCCTCTGAACTCTTTGAAATCCACACTCCCAAAATGTAGGGTACATACCACAGGATGTTCAGCTTTGCTCTCCTTCTTTGTCACAGATGCTGAGATGGAATGGTCATAGAAAAACCGCTACTTGGCCACATGCCTCAAAGAGAGCAAAGACACATATGTACAAAAAAATATATATATGTATATATATATGTAGCAGTAGTTTTTGCTGTATCTGAGAACTAGAAACAAAGTGGGTGTTGAATGGTTGTCAAAAAGCTAAAAAAATATGGTATATGCATGTAATAGAATATTAATTATGCTGAAGAAATGATAAATATGACAGATTCAGAGAAACCTATCAAGATTTGTTATGAGGGGTGTCTAGGTGGCGCAGTGAATAGAGACAGCCCTGGAGTCAGGAGGACCTGGGTTCAGATCCGTCCTCAGACACTTAACATAAAAACTAGCCATGTGACCTTGGGCAAGTCACTTAACCCTAATTGCCCTCCAAAAAGAAAAAAAAAAGACTTGTATGAACTGGTGCAGAGTGAGATGAGCATCACCAGGAAAACATTTTGCACAATAACCACAGAAATATAAAGGAAAACAACTTTGAAAAACTTCAGAACTTTGATTAATGCAATAACCAATATGAGGACTAACAATAAAGCATGCTTCCCATCTCTCAGCACAGAGACCATGAGCTAAAGGGTCAGAATGAGACAGACATTTTCATATATAGCCAATCTAGTGTCTTGGTTTGCCTTTATTTATTTAAAGAGAGGATAATGGTTATGCAAAAGCAGAAGTAAAGAAAGAAGAGAGTGTCAATGAGACATTAATAACATACACAGAAAAGCAGGAAATTTGAGAGGTGATACAGAGAAACAGGACAGTTTTGTTACTATCCTGTTAAATTTAGCTATTATTTTTTAAAAATTGTATGTAACAGAAGCTCACAGTTTCATGTACAATTTTCTTTCCAATTCTTCTTTGTACACTGAAATGTTCATGTGTGCTAAGTTCATAGAGAGAAAGAAAAAATACATTTAAAATGTAGCCAGGTAAGGCCCTGGTCAGCTGGTGTGTATGCAGAATGTATGATTAGTTGAACAAAAACAGAAGCAGAAACCTTCACCTGCTACTGGCTCATTACCTTGTTAAGTCTCAATGGGTTCAAAAGCAATCTATGGTATAGACACTCAAAGATCACTAAAAATGCAAAAATATTCTAATTAGCTTACCCCTATCAGCTTGAATTGAGGAAAGTAGCCTCTCCCTTATACTCCCCTCTCTAAATTCCAAACTTATGAACTTAGACAGAAATCATTGCAAGTGGCTTTATCTTTAAAAATAGTAGCTTCAAGTAACAGGGAAACACAAATAAGCGTTAAAGGAATAGGCTTACTCTTATATACTATGATAGCTACAGTCACAGGTTAAATCTAGCTGGAGAGACAAAATTAACCTACAGTAAACCTTGTTTATCCAAAATCCTCCAGGAATGAGATATTTCACCTCATTAATTTTCCAGATAAATAAGCTTAACTTTTAAGAATTAAACCTTTTTAGTTAAATCATTGCCAATGGAAGAATATCTAAGTATATAATTTCTATCCCTGTCATCTCAAACAGAATATACTGAGCCAAATTTAATCTTTTCTTGATGACTCACCATCATCAATTAATGTGCTGTTGATGTCACCAGGCACAATTTAATTTAATTCAATTATTCTGGCAAATATTTGTCCATACTAAGTGTAATACAATGTCAATATGGGTAGGGTTATTGCTCCATAAACAAAATAGAGTCAGACTGCTATGCTATCTAAAGGGTTGTGTTTTAATAATTTTTCCTCCATGATCTTTACTAAAGACTAGCAGCTGCTACTACTTCTATCCATGTATCTGCCTGTAGCATAAGCACATACCCTTGTCAAGCCAGGTGTTTTATAACCAAATTAGAAGTATTGTTTGATTCTGGTGGTCTTTACCTGAATGTCCAATGGCACTGAATGTCAAGTCCCAGAGCTTGGCTACTATATCCCCTCAGTGCTGTAGACGTAAGCCTGAGGAATATAGGAATGTATTTCCTAGTCCTTTATCTCATGAGCCTCCAGCAATGTGCTTCCCCCTCATGATTATCAATTGATATAAATTAGCCAGACTTAATCAGTTTTTAGAAAGGGACATATTACTATGGCAATATAGTTGGTAAAGGTGTATCAATATTTTTTCCAAAAATCTGCTACACACTCCCACCATAATATATAGAATCCAGGACAAAGTGGACTCAAACTTAGAGAAAACGTGGCAAAAAGGTAAGTCACAGTTCCTGGAAGTCCTTTCGCTAGAGTCCTCAAGATATTTCCTTTGGGTAGAAGTAGCTTTTCTTCTAGGCTCTTTGTAGAGCCTTGAATTTGCTTCCCCCATCCCATCTAAAATGTCCTTGGTTCTCAATGTAGACATGTATGTCAATTGTTCTGGGGACCTGACAAGTCCAAAATCCTCCAGACTCTACAAAGTTCATAATGTTCTCCTCTGACCAAGGAGAGGAAGAGATCAAAGCTGAGCCTCAGGTGCTCTCCTCTCCCACAGCCCCCAGCATGGTTCCTTCTCAGGAACTTGTCAGAAACTGTATTACCATTCATTCAAATTTCTGATTACAACTAGTTTCCTGGTTTTATACAAGGGCAATGCAAAGTCCCTTGACCAATCTAAACAACCATCCTGTCATACCAAGGATGAGATTAAGCTTTGTTCAAATCTAGTGAAAAAATTTACGCATGTTCTGACCTGAGACATGTCAGAATATAACATTTTATCATATACTTTAGATGGGGGTGGGGTGATTTATTCAGTCACCTTTCCTCTCCCTTATACAACCTTGTTAATAAAGTACCAAATGGGCCCAAAGGATCTGAACAAATAGTCCTCAAAAGAATTACAAATAATTAACTACTCTATGAAAGATTACTCTAAATCCCTTAATAATAAGAGAAATTATAATAAAAAAACAACTGAAGCTTAATCTCAGTCCCAGCAAAATTGGTAAAATGGCAACAGATGAGAATTATTAATGTTAAAGGGGCTATGGAAAAATGGCTACAGTGATGTACCATTATTGGTGGAATTGTGAACTAGTACACCTGTTCTGAAAAGTAATTCATAATTATGCTAAGAAAACATCTAAGATATCTTCTAGACCCTTTGACCCAGAGATCTTACTGATACGTTCATACTCTAAGAGATCAAAGTCAGAAAAAAATGCCCCATATATACCAAATTATTGATAACAGCACCTTTAATAGCAGCAAAGAGCTAGAAACAGTTTCCCATCGATTACAGAAATGGTTAAACAAGTTATGGTACATGGATGTTTTGAAATATTTCTGTGCCACAAGAAATGGTGAATAAGAAGACCAGAGAGAAGTATGGGAAGGAATATAAACGGATTCAAAGAAAGTAAATAGAACCAGGGAAACTACACAAACTGACTACAATGATGTAAGCGGAAAGAACAAAAGACAAAAACAGAAATGCTGCATGATAATAACTAAATCTGATTCCAAAGAAAAGATAATAAAATTTACCACCAACCCTTTACAGATCTGTGGGCCTATGGATATGGAATACGTAGTTAATATGTTGGTTCGTTTTGGTACACCAGGACTTTTCTTTCCAATTTTCTTTATTGTGAAGGATTCTTCTTTGGAAAAGGGAATGAATAGAGACTACAAATGGAAATGAAGATGATGTAAAAACAAAAGATGTCAATAACAATTTTTCAAAATCAGAGTAAATGGTATCTGAGGGTGGGTCTGTGGGTTTCTTTTTGAGTAAAGTGCATGAATTTCACTGCAAAGTCATTATGACATCTATTTTAGCTACTTAGAGGTAAGTTTTTTTTTTTAAAGACTTTGTATTCCTATTTCACCCTAGCTGAAAGTGCAGGGGCTACCCGTAGGCCCTATACACTACTGATAGGAGACATAGCTTTGACCTGCTCCATTTCTGACCTGGGACAGTTTGCCAAACCTCTTTAGACCACCTGGTGGCACCCCAACCCCTTTTGGGGGCTCACCATATTGACTTCCTGTGGACACCTGATCAGCTTAGAACACTGCCAGCTCACAACTCCTCCCTACCTCAAGAAATCTTCCAGCCTCATCCTCAGCCTCCCTAGTAGCAGGGATTACAAGGCTTTGCCACCACAACTGACCCTTAGAGATCATTTTTGCTTATTTTCTAATTTTCCACTTTTATTCAGAGAGTTAAGTTTGCCAATACAAGTAATCTCTGAATAAACATCTTGTTACTGTAGAAGAAACAATCAGAGAAAAATTAGCTGCTAAAAGCTGTGTGATCATGATTATAAGAGCAAAAGGAGTTTGGAGAAAGGATAGAAACTTATGGACTGGTGCAGTGGCAGAGGCAGAACTGGGGCTAATTTTGAAAGATGAGGATTTAGATTGCAGAAGGATAGAGGGAGTGAATTGCAGATAGGGGCACTGAAAGTAAGAATAAGCAGCATGGTGTGACCCAGGCCTTCGCACAGTGCCTGGAACATAGGAGGCACTTAATAAATGTTTGATTGGTTGGTTGGTTGATATGAGATAGTAATAAGAAGAATTGCTATCGATACTATGTAGCATTGATTATTACTAGAGCAAACTTTTATATAAAACTCTTTAAGGTCTTGCAAAGCACTTTACATGTATCATTTGAGAAATAACAAGGAGAATAGAATTAGGATCATTGGATTTTGATTTCTCACTGAAAGTACCTCTGACCCCACTTCCAGTAGCTCTGATTTCATTAATGCATATTTGCATTCCTAGGCAGCCTCTGGCCCAAGAGAACAGAAATAATGGCCAACATCTTTGTTATGTACTGGGCAGTTAATCTTAAATGTTTCAGTTATCCATTAAATGGTAAACCTCACTTTCAGGAAGAGGAAATTTTATGGTAATTCCCCACTGTAAATGCCTTTCTTTGTTTCACTCTTTTTCCCCAGGATTTCCTGGAAGGGTACTTCCCACAAGACTAAGCATTTTTCAGATTGGAATCTCTGAGCAACTTGTTTTCTGATTCAGTGTTGACAAAGAAACCTAGATATCCCGGATGCTGACCTTGACTTCTAGAAGCAAAAGGAAGAAAGCAAGACCTGTTCTTCCCTAGGACAGGCTATGCACCCAGATCTTTACAATGGGAAAATAGGTGCCATGTCTAATATGGTGCTTGGTACATTGGAAAATCCCTTGAGTTAGAATCTCATATGGTTGAACTTTCTTTGTTATTATTTTTATTGGTATTATTAGTAATAGTGTTATTGTTAACAACAATAACTGTAATAATGACTCAAATAGCACTTAAAAATTTGCAAAACACTTTTCTCACTACGATTCTATAAGGAGGGAAGAAGAAGGAGGAGAAGAAGAATAAGGAAAAGGAGGAGGAGAAGAAGAACAAGAAGAACAAGAACAAGAACAAGAACAAGAAGAAGGGGAGGAGGAGGACAAGGAGGATAAGGACAAGGAGGAACATTGAAATTACATATTTTTGCATAGCTGTTTACACATATTTTCTTATGTGATCCTTGAGACAACCCAGTGCGGCTAATATGTTTAAATAATAATAATAATAACTAATAAGCATTTTATATATTTAAATTTTATAGAGTTCTTTAATATGTTATTTAATTTGATCCTTGCATTAATCATGTGAGGCAGGAGCCATTATCATCCCCATTTTAATAGATGGGGAAATAGGATAAGAGGTTAAAGTGACTTGCCCAGGGTCACACAGGTAATAAGTATAAGAGGTAGGATTTAACTTAGGTCTCTCTGACTCCATTTCTAACACTCTATCCACTGTGCCATCATTTACTGAGCACCTACCAAATATGTATATGGTACTGAGATTAGCACTGGAAAGACAAAGAAGTATAAGATGTGGTTCTTCTGCTTGAAGATATTATAGTACTATAGTATTATGGATAGTATAGTATTATTCATGGGAATGCTGGGCATTTACATTTTTAAAAAAAGACAAAAATCTCTGTTTAAGGAGTCCCTTCCTTATAGGCAGGGGGAAAGGCAGAGCGTAGGCCCTCACCTGAAGAAAAGGAAGTGTGTCTGTCTTTTGCAATGTGCAAAGGGTAAGGATGAGTCCAGCTGTGCCCATGAGTCAGACGATCCTCCATGTGGCAAAATTTAGGGGGATAAAGGAAAGAGTATCATTGCCTCAGAAATTCCTATCTGCTCCATGATGTCTTACATTCCTTTAGCAGTGGAACACCTGCTATTACACAAGTTTTTAAAAAGGCTCACATTCAAATACCTCAGGGAAAAGAAACCTTGTTTATACTAAGGTTTAAATGGCTGATGGCAGAGTCTTTACTGAGGATGGAGGGAAAAGAGAGGTCTGGAAGGTGTGGGAGGCATTCTACTTCACAATGTTGATGTTAGAATGAGTACCCTGCCTCCAATTCCCCAAATCCTTACTTTGGGAACATCTAAGAGATCAAGACAACTCAGCTAGGAAGAATGTGATATTTGGGTTTGCCTAAATTTTGAATTTCAGCCACACTAAAGCATTTGGGAATGATTAGGCCCTAAGTGGAAATCTTCCACCTCTTGCATAGGGTCTGGCACATAGTAGATACTTAATAAATACTTGCAAAATTTAATTGAATTTCCTCCTAATTCTTCCCTATCCCCTTCCATTTAACTTACAGTTTAAGGTGTCTTATAACTATTATTGGACCTCTTCATGCCTAAAGATCTTTCTTTCCGTTTACTGAACCTGTGTGTGTAGACATCCAGGCCAGAGCACCAAAGCTACTTTTTCGGTTCTGAAGTTTCCCTATTGGATCTCCAAACTGACACTGCTTGAACGCAATAATTTCTAAATCCTTGAATTAGTTTTGTCTGAGTAGACCTGTTGTTAGAACAATAGCTTCTCTGGATTAGAGCCAGCGATGGAGTAAATTATTTCCTATTCCTCTATGATTCTAGGTCTCTAATGAAGGTCCAATACTAGCTCTCTCAACCTACAAAAAAAATTAGACGTGCACTTATTATGTGCAAAGAAAGATGAGGTCACTGAACTGAATGTCTCCTTACCTTAATTCACAAACCTGATTGCTATCAAAGATCTGCTAAACATGCCATCACTCTGATTGTATAGAACACCCAAGAGTTTGTAGAGGAGATTTCCATCAAGAACTTCACCGTTGTCCACTCACTTAACTAGGATTTATTGTTCATCCACTGTGCCTAATACACATGCTAGATGATGGAGAAGATCAAAATATAGGTAAGATACCGTCTTTGACCTCAGTCATGTCTACAAAGATGATAAGATATGTATATTGATAAATATGTTTCAAATCAAAATCTAAGTAGGGCACAAAAAGACTATAAAGGGTTATGAAATCAGCTGAGGGAAATACACTTCAGATCAACAAAGCCTGTTTGATTTTTCATCTGTGAATTCCCAAAATCTAGCATAGGCTAGATCTAGCAGAGACTAGATGCTTAATAAATGTTTGCTGGATTGAACTGAGGTGGCATTTGAGGGCCTCCAAGCATAAACAAGATGTTAACTTTCCAAACAAGCCAGGCAGCACAGAGACCAATCCCTCTCCACCAAAATATTGGCAAGTTCTTCCGTCAAGCACATGGAGAGGAAAGGAGGAATGTGTTTGACTGGTTACCCATCACAAGCAAGATGCTACTGGCCCAAAAAAGCGTGGATGCCTTTTTTAATTAATATCTGACACAAACAAAGTGGGTGCAATACCACAAAGTCCTGCCAAGATTCCTCTCTGCTTGCATAAGCTACACTTGAGTTGAGACTTGGATTTATTAGACAACACAATGGACATTTTAAATGCAATATTTATTTGCTGAGCTATATAAACAGACTACAAGACTAAGTGTCACAGTTAGCTGGAAGAAGATGCTTCCCTTTAAATAGCCTTATGTTGGCTATTGAGCATTTGCATAACATTCCTCATCTTCAAAGCATTTCATAACCCTCTTTGACTCCAGGGACCTCTTCCCCATTATCTGTGTGTGCAAACAACTAGTCTAGATTATCCAAGCTGCCATATTGGACCTGAAGCATTTAAATTGAATTCCCTATATTGCAGAGACTGAAGGGACCCCCAAAGAGTAAAGTCAATCATAGACTTCAATATTGGTCAGGCTTTGAATTTCAAGAAGCAAAGATAATGACTCCCGCTCATCTAAGCTAGTTATTGTTTAGTCATTTTTCAGTCATGTTGGACTCTTCACGACACCATTTGGGGTTTTCTTGGCAAAGATACTAGAGTAGTTTGCCATTCCTTCTCTAGCTTATTTTACATATGAGGAAACTGAGGCAAACAAGAGTAAGTGACTTGCCCAGGGTCACACAGCTAGTAAGTATTCAAGGACATATTTGACCTCAGGAAGATCAGTCTTCTTGACTCTAAGCCTGGCACTCTATCCACTGAGCCACCTAACTACTCTCACCTAAGCTAACTATTGGGTTTATCAATAGTAGACAAACTAACTTTGTGCGCATACTCACTCATGTAAGAGAGGTCCAAGGCATGTGTGCCCAGATCCACTGTTTTTGTTGGATCCTCCATCGTGACTGGCTCAGGAAAATGATGATGAAATGACAACTGTTACCATAAGTCAGATCTATCTAGATATGATCAGTTTTCTTCTGAGGAAAACAAAAGGGAATTGGAACCTCTTATAAATACTGGAGTCTTGGATAGATCAAATAAGAATAAGCACAGGGGTCTGAGGAACTCTCTTGGAGGTGAGTGCATTCTCAGGGAAATCCTTAATCACTCTAGATGTCTCAAAGTGCTTGTTCCTCTTCTTCCTAAAACATGGAGTCTGGTCTAACTAGCCTATTCTACCCACCAAGCAGGCTTCTATGATTCAAGACAAAGAAAAGCAGCCTCCTTGTTCAGTTGCCTTAGCTTTGCTGCCTCAATACACTAAATAGCTATTTAATCCTATGTTCTGAGAATTGATCTGATCCAGGGACAGCACTGGATTGTAGTAGTGTTGAAGTTTGGGGCTTAGGGGTGCTCGAGACCCCAAAATACCAAGATGCCAGGTCCTGCTAAATGAATTGGACTCAAGCCTTCTCTCAGTCAAAGAAAAGCAAAGTTTATTAAAGATTTGCCATAATGGGTAGACTCTCAAGGAGCCTAAGTATTTGTGATGCTTACATTGAAAATGGGCCAGAACAATCTGACACAGACTAAATTGAGCTAGCTTGAATCTCTGCACCTTCATGGAGGCAAGATGGATCTTATATACAGAGAGACTGTGGGAGAGATCTAGGGGTAGTGTAGAGAAGAGGTTTGGGGAGGGTCTTGAGGAGGAGTCTAAGGAGGATCTTGATGGAACCAAGGTCAGACTCCAGGAATGGGATTAAGGATAGGAAATAACTGAAGGCTACCTGGAGATAACAGATCATGGAGGGCTAGGCTAGTTTAAGGGTAACAGATTTGGGAATAGATATTTTGATAGGATCAAGGGTGGGAAGTAGCTGGACAATAGAGGACTAGGCTAGGTTAAGAGTAACAGAGATTTGGGCCTAGTGATAATGAAAGGCTTATGGCCTCAGGCAAATGCTTTATCAAGTGAGAAGATTCAATCAGAGTTCAAGGGGGTTCCCAGAGCCTGTACCCCATCAGTATGACCTAGCTCCCTAAGACCTCTATATCCCCAAACAAGGTGTGAATCCAATGCTAACCTTCTAGAAATTGCCCTTAAATTACCTACCTCCAAGGAAGGATGAATCAAGCAATACCAACCAAAATAACATAGAACTGAGAGTTTCTCCTATAATTCCAGGCATCAGTTTCCTCATTAGCAAAACAGGGGTAATAATATTCTATTACCTTCCTACGGAGGAAGCATGGTACAGTGTATAGAGGGCTAGCCTTAGAGTCAGGAGGATGTGTCTCTGACACTGGCTGTGTTACCCTGGTCAAGTCCCTTAACTTCTCTGTATTTCCAAGTAACTCTGTAAGTACAGGTGCTAATGTGCTTTGAAAGGAATATTCCTGATAGGGATTTCCTCATGCTAATGAAATTATCTAAGACCAGATAAAATTGTTGTGGGGAAAATGTTATGGTAATGGTGACCAAATCATTCCTGTGTTCCCTTATGTCCCTTCCAGCTTTAAGACCTATGATTATATGATTCTATGGGCTAGGAGTGTGTAGTAAGAGATAGGGAAGATAAATAAGGGAAGGGGAAAGGAACCAGCATTAAGGGTCTTTCATGTCCTAGGCACTATGCAAAGTGCTTTACAAATATTTCATTTTATCCTCCTAACAATCCTGGAAGGTAGGTGTTGTTATTATCTCCACTTTACAGTTGAAGAAACTGAGGCAGACAGTGGTTAAGTGACTTAAGAAGGCATCTGAGTCCAGACTCGAACTCAAGTCTTCCTGAATCCAGTCCTATGGTTTTATCCACTGTACCACTAGATGAGACTTTAGTGGAACATGGAAAGATAAATGAGATCTGGCTAGGAAGGAGGAAGAGAAGGAAGGTAAAGGGAACAACATAAATGAAGGTACTGAGGTACAGATGAACACAGAGTGTTGGCACAAAAAGAATATAGGTCTGAACTAGAGCAAGTAGTTCATGTTGGGGCTGGATAATGGAGGATATGATGAAATTGCCTTTCACTTCCTGTAGGGTATATGACAACTACTTATATGGTAATATTGCAATCTGGTGAACATTTGAGTGACCTTGAGTTATGACTTATCAGCTTGTACACAAAGAAGTAGGTGGGGCCAACAGTAGGGTTGGGCAAGGACTGACTAGTTTGTTTAGATACAATGGATGTTTAGTCTCTAAAATCTTGTTAATGGCAATAGGGTAGGAGAGGTACCATATTCGAAGTGAAAACAAAGCAATAATTGGGTTAAACATGATCGAACACTGGGACATCTCCTGGTTCTGCTACCCTAGGAGTTTAGGGATACAGGATAGTTTGAAAAAATTAATATAGAAAGTAAGTAAAGTGAAGAAATCCCCAGATAAACCAAGATAGAGCTTTGA
This sequence comes from Petaurus breviceps papuanus, assembly GCF_028583685.1. NCBI lineage: Eukaryota > Metazoa > Chordata > Mammalia > Diprotodontia > Petauridae > Petaurus > Petaurus breviceps. The sequence continues at coordinate 89,358,941 of NW_027186296.1, forward strand.
AAGAAGGCCTCTTTCCTGCTTGGGGTCATGTCATTACCTAGGGCCATATAGAAAGTCTGTGAGATCACTAACTACTCTTGAGTTCTCAAGTCTCTGTGAGTTAATTTTTCCTATCAGGTGCTAGAAGAAACAGTATCAGAGATCATTTTCTGAAGTCCTTGATGCATTTGACACTGCCTCACCTCATGGTGGGCACAACAATTCCAACACATTTGATTCCCTAGCTGCTCCCTGACACTCCACTTTTGCCAATTATAATTAATAATATCTTTTATTTTGCCAAATTCTGAGGTCACCAAAATCTGAAGGTAATTTCCAGCATCTGCTTCGCTTCCTTTTTTCTGCCTTACCGCTCTTCTCCTTTTTGAATGCTAGTATTTAATTAACCTAGTCACCTAATAAGTCCCTATTCTTCCAGGTTATTTAGGAGAACAATGGGAAGGGCCAGTCAGTAAGGACTCTTGGTTTCCATGATTCCATCTGATGCCTCTCATTCACACAGAGAGTCACATTCTCTAAAGAACTGTGTCTGTCTTCATCAGAAGCTACTTGAGTGAGGCCTTTGTTGCACTGGCTAAATCTCCTGAACTTCATTTTGATTGTTAACAATGAGCTCAACACCTCATTAGATTTCTCATTAAGTTCCTAGCTCTCCTTATTTCTCCAAGCTCCTACCTGCTGGTTCCCCACAGCTCTTTCTTTTCCTAAGCTTCCTATTTTTTGCTCTTCTCCCTTGGCTCTTAAGAAAACAATACTGCAGGGGCAGCCAGATAGCGCAACAGCCCCAGAGTCGGGATGATCTGGATCAAATCTGGGCTCAGATACTCAGCACCACACCCAGAAACACCTGGCCGTGTAACCTTGAGCAAGTTTCTTAACCCCAATTGCTTAGGGGCGGCCAGGTGGCTCAGCGAGTAAGAGCACTGGCTGCAGTGTCTGGGATCAAATCCGGGCTCAGATACTCAGCACCACACCCAGAAACACCTGGCCGTGTAACCTTGAGCAAGTTACTTAACCCCAATTGCTTTAAAGAAAAAAAAACAATACTGCTTTTTGCATTATCCTCTCACGGAGTTCCTAGAGGCCTTCCCTCAACTGTCACTCAAAGCACTGAATAAATTTTGAATTTAAGATTTACATATTACAGAAATAATTGATCTCTACATTCCAAAATGTGACCCCTGGAATTGGACTCTCTGCTCCAGATGTGGCCCCAGAGTGGCAGAGTATACTGGGGATAGCATCTCGTTATTCCTGGAAGGCTTGCCTCCCAAGGTCACCTGAAATCATTAATATATATATATATATATGTGTGTGTGTGTGTGTGTATATGTATATATATATATATATATATATATATATATCTTTTGGCTGCCATATCACACTATTGACTCATATTGAGCTTGTAGTTCACTAAAATCCCTAGACCAAGGGTGTGGAATGTGTGGCCTCGAGGTCACATGTAGCCCTCTAGGTCTTCAAGTGTGGCCCTCTAGGTTCTCAAGTGCGGACCTTTGACTGAATCCAAAGTTCACAGAACAAATTCCCTTAATAAAAGGATTTGTTCTGTAAAACTTATGCTCAGTCAAAAGGCTGCACCCAAGGACCTAGAAGGGCACATGTGATCTTGAGGCCATAGATTCTCCACCTAGACCGCACCTAGACCTTTTCTGAGGGACCTACAAGTTCCCTTTCAGATCTAACATTCTATTGTTCTGTCTAATTTCTTATGCCAATTTTTAAGCTCCAAATGGGTGCCCAGCAAAACAAAGAGTCTTTTAAGAAGAAATGAAAATTTGAGCAACCATAAAGAATGAAGGTGATTCTAAGAATAACAGCAACTCTTTGGTGAATAAAAGCCCAAAATGGGAAACTATGTTTAAGAATTAGCAGGTTGATACAGATCTGCCATTAAGCTGAGACAGCAAGAAATAAAGAATATTCTGTCATCTATGTAAGAACCAACTCCCCACGTTTGATGCCCTCTAGTGCCCTTGAGAACAAACTTCAGTTACCCTAACTATAACTAATCCCTAACTATAATTTTTTAAAATGACAGAATAGATCAGAGTTAGAAGGTACCTTGAAATTCACCTTGTTTAGTCCCCCATTTTACAGATGAAGAAACTAAGGCTCAGACAAGTAAAGCAACTTGCCCAAGGTCCTCTGACTACATAGTTGGAACTTGAGACTGGGTCTTTTAATTCCCAGTCTGTAGCTTTTTCTATTATCTCCCAGGAACAGAGAGAAATTGAATGGTACATAGTGTGATTAAACCAATATCTTCACCCCAGTATACAGACCTTAAAGTATTTTCCTACTCGCAGCATAAGAGATTATCTTAAAATAATGCTAAAGTCATCCAGATGGTAAATTCATATGGAATTTCATATGCATGATGCCTTAGAAATATCAGTGAGGAAGTACAGGTTTGTATAACATTTTTTTTTCATAAATCAATTGCTTCTCATTTTATTTTTGGAAATAAAAAGAAATTTCTGCAAATATAAAAAAAAACAGTTGCTGCAGGACTGAAAAAACAACATGTCTATGTGATCAATCACTATGTAGAATTTTTTGGGGCCAGTATTTTCTCAGAAAAACAGAAGACGATGACTAAAGATCTAGGATTCATAATCCTTATTTTTTGTCTTGATCAACCTCACTTCTTGAAATGTGATTGTGAGAGAATGTCTACTGTTCAATTCAATTGAATAAATAATTCTACTAGTAATAGCTCATTTATTTAGTACTTCATAGTTTACAAATCAGTCAATCAATCCATGGCATTTATCAAACACCAGGCATTGTGCTAGGTAGTAGGGATACATATACAAACAATTAAAAGATACTTACTCCCAAGGAGTAGAGATGTGTTAATATCTATATATATGTATAACATGTATGTATGTACATATATAGGGGATGGTGCTTTTATATGCATATATACATATGTGTGTATATCTATATAGATATATACATATGTGTAAATACACACAGGCACACAAAATAATTATGAGTGTTAGGGAGAAAGGTCACTAACAATTGAGACCAAAGAAGCTGTGTAGAAGGTAATGTTTGAGCTGCATTTAAAGGAAATGAAGCATTCAATGAGACAGGAGAGAGGACGGAATCAATTTCAGGCATGGGAGATGGCCAATACAAAGGGACAGAAACAAGAGGAAAGGGTGATATGTGAGGAAGAAAGAGAAGTCCAGTTTGGCAGTTTTCAAGGGAAGTCATATAAAAAGAGACTGGACAGATAGGTACCATCTCTGCCCTCAAGGGGCTTATAAATTAGGGTTGGGAAAGAAGAAAAACACACCATTAACTAGAGTTCAAGATAGAATTGATATAAACATAAGAAAAAAGAAAAATGGAAACAAAATGGTATAAGGATTCAGAGGAAGAAGAAATCACATCCATCTTCAAGGGAATCAGAGCAGTCAACATGCAAAAGATGATATTTAAGGTTAGCCTTCAAACATGGGTGAGATTTCAATTGGCAGACGTGGTGGTGGATGGGCAGGAATAGGAAAGGCAGAATTTAGATTTGGAAAGCATCTTAGAAGTCACTGAATCTACCACTGGTCCTTCATGTTACAAATAAGGAAACTAAGACCCAGATAAGTTAAATGACATGCCTGAGGTGTCCATTGGGATCCTCAGATTACTTTTCCAAAGCTCTTTCCTCTACATCACTCTTTCTTCTGGTGGAGTAAACATGAGCAAAAGCTCTGTGGTAGAAAAAAATAGGTTGGATCCATAGAATAGTAACTAATCTGGCTTGGCTGAAGCACAGAACATGTGCAAGGAAATAACAGAGGTTGGCCTGGAAAGTCGAGAAATATGGGGGGAGGGAGAGGTATTGAATGCCAAGGCCGTGGGCTGAAGATCTAGAGAATATCCATCAAGGCGTCTGGAAACTAACGTTTTTTCCCCTTGATCAGTCTCAGTCTAATAGTGGAAGCAAAAAACAAAAGAATAAAACCAAAACCTAATAAATGTCATTTCCACCTTAGCAAATTTCTAAACTATCCTTGACCTAGTCCCTTGCTGGTAATAACAACTGTGTGTGTGTGTGTGTGTGTGTGTGTGTGTTCAGTCGTTTTTAGTTGCATCCAACTCTTTGTGACCCCATTTGGGGTTTTCTTGGCAAAGGCACTGGAGTGCTTTGCCATTTATTTCTCCAGCTCGTTTTACAGATGAGGAAACTGAGGCAGAGTTAAGTGACTTGCCCAGGGTTACATAGCTAGTAAGTTCTGTGGCTGGATTTGAACTCAGAAAGAGGAGTCTTCCTGACTCCTATCCACTGTGCCCTATGTGTATACATACACAAATGAGTTAATAGCTAAAATTTATATATACCAGGCACTGAACTAAGCACTTTATCAATATTATCTCATTCGGTCCTTATAACAACCCTGAAAGGTAGGTACTGTTACTATCTCTGTATTACAGATGAGTAAACTAAGGTAAACAGAGGTTAAGTGACTTGTCTAGGGGTCACATGGCTCTTAAATATCTGAGGCTGTATTGTATAGGTCTTCCTGATTCCAGGCCCAGCACCCTATCCCCTAAGCCACTTAGCTGAACCTGCCAAGTAATCTCCTGACTCTCTGGACTGTGTCTACCCTGCCACAAAAGACTCTTCACTCTGGAAGTTCACTTCACCCCTGGGGCTGCTTCCTCTGATTGGCTTGTTCCTCCCAGACCCTCCATTTTAAGGAAAAAACCCAGGCCAACAATGTCTTTTATTCCTCTGCAGGTTCCATTTCTGATTCCTGGGACTTTCTCTGTCATTCCTTCTTTCCCCCCAACTCTCCTTCCACCCCATTTTTCAGCTTCCTTTTTGGGGGGTTGTCTTTACCCTATTAGAATCTAAGCTCCTTGAGGGTAGGGGCTATCTTTCTGCTCGTATTCATATTACCATTGTTTAGCACAGTGCCTGGTACACAGTAAAACCTTAATAAATGCATGTTGATTGTATATAGGGAGAGTTGCTGAATCAGGGGGGTGGAAATACATCTAACTTGAGAAAGGACAAGTAAAGCATGCCAACTGCTCTTTTAGGTTCAGTTTTTATTGATTGAGCTCACATGCACATTAAGAAATAACCTGTTTTCAATAATATGTGTACATGCAGATATATTATGTAACACAAATTTAAATACCATTTGTTTAGACCATGATCCAATCTTAAAAAAAAACTTGAAGTCATACTCAATATATAAGTAGTCGCAGAAACTCTTCCAAATTGTCTCTCTTTTATTCCAAAGATCTTCTGTCTTGCTAGGTTAAGATTTCTGCTGCCAGCATGATTTTGGCTCTCCTTATTTGACAAATGCAGTCTTTTTCAAGACTTGTTTTTGTCCTGGGAAATCTCAATCCCACATGTGTGTCCTTGTAAAGGTCCCAAATCCCTTTTCACTATTGGCTGCATTCCTATAAGGTAGCTGGAAAGGTCAGAGTCATTCATAATAGCATCTTTATATGCAGCCTAATCCAACAAGCACTTATTAGGCGCCTACTACATGCAAAGCAATATTCTAGGAAAAATAATTCCAGACCTCCAAGAGCTAACTTTCTAGGGGGATATAACACATATGCAGAGAAACATATACATGAAGATAAGTAGATATATATGTGTGTGAATATGTGTATTTGTGTGTATATGTATATACACATACATGTATGTGTGTATGCATGTACATGTGCGCACACACATGTGTACACGCGCAACACTAAATGCATAATATGGTAAATGAGCAGAGTTATAATGGATATAAAGGATTATAAGAGGCAAAAGTGGGGATGGGTATATTCCAGACATCAGAAATAGCCTATGCAAAGGTCCAGTAGTGGGAAATGGATTGGTCAAGTTGGGGGTGCTGGCAAAACAAGTAGACTGGTTTTACTGAAACAGAGATTACATTAAGGTGAGTGATGGGCAATATCCCTGGAAAGGTAAGCCAATGGATTCAATCACCAAGTTGAGGAATTCACAATTTATACTAGAGGCAATAGAAAGCCATCAAAGTTTGTTGACCAGTGGGATGACATGATCAAACCTCTCTTTTAGGAAGATTGTTCTTACAGCTTTCAGAAGGATAGATTAGAAAAGGAAGAGAGATTATTCTTAAATAATCTAATAATATTCTGCACCATTTCAGTAGAGTCAGAAAATGCCTAAAAAAAGATAATTTTTAAGTGTTAATGAGGCCTCTTTGGGCCTCAGTTTCCTCATCTGTAAAATGGAGGGGTTAGATTAAATGGCCACTAAGGTTCCTTCCAACTCTAAAATCCTGTTATTCTAAGCTTCATGCTGAGCTATGGTTTCTTAAATTTGTCAAAAGAAATGAAAATAACACATGTGGGCTCACCAATGAATCATCAAGACAGAAATCAGCCTAAAGTTACCCACTGTTCCATCTTGACCTGCGTCAGTATCCCATTTTGAAAATCCATTAGATCTCCATATAAGAATCCCTCCCTTACGGTCTGGTGATAATTTGAATCAAACAGACTGAACCCTGACGAGCTGTCCCATTTAAATTTAAATAGCACAAGATGTGGAGGCTGAGCAAAATCCATTTCAGTGATAACATTTTTGTTAATATTGACACTAATCTCAGCATCTCTAAACCAGCTGTTAACTTTTCAGTAGAGTTCAGAAATGACTTCTTCCCGTTGTTCAAATATTTACTATTTTAGCAACACACACCTATGTATGTATATTTTTTAAATCATCTCAACCTCCTTAGACCTATTTTAAATACTATAAATTGCAATCTTGGCTAAGTCCAGGGTTGGAATATTGTGAAATTCACTCCTACACCTTCAGTAGGAAGCAAACAGCATCATAGGAAGATTGAAGTATGGGATACAGGGCTGCCCCGCCAAAGAATCAATGTCACCAGCTATACTTCGGTGTGTTGTTTTCAAGCTGCTAAAAGACCAGATGTCTGGGTCTTCTGATTGATTTCTTCAGCACTAAAAGTAATCATTGGCCCAAGAGTTCAGGTCCTCAAATGAATAAGGGTAGGAGGCTGGCAATAGGACTATAGGAAATTTCTTTTTCTCCTTCTTATTCCCTTTTGGATCGGTTTACATAATGGAGGCAGTATGACTTAGTAGATAGAGAGCCTTGGAACAAAGGAGACCTGGGTTGAAGCCCCACCTCTGACACATACTGGCTGTGTGACCCTGGTTATATCACTGTTGTAGGCAAATCTCTTAACACTATAGGTTGCCATTGGTAAAGAGAATTTCCTCATTTAGTACCTCCCTACAGAAATAAAATCACAACCATGATTTCTATTCCATATGTAAGAAACTGTATGAGGTGGGAAACTTTAGCAGGGAGGTACTTATTAATTCATACTTCACTTCTATGAAATTGGTGATAATCCACGTAGAGCAAACTATATACAATTCTTTGGAGGTAAAAACAATTGAAATCATTTTCCCTCTGAACCGTTTCATGGTCTTCTTTCAGAGTAAAGAAAATCCAGTATAAAACCAATGGCTCAGTTACCAAAGTGATCTTCCCGAAACACAGGTCTCACTATGTCACACTCAATAAACTTCACCAGCTCTCAATCACTTCCAGAATCAGCTTGTGAAGCTCTTCACTTCATTCTCACCTTTAGTCCTTTTACATCTCCCTGCCACACCACCCCCACATACATACATGAACATATCCTCGGCAATCTGGCATTGGACTCCATTTTGTTCCTCATGACAATCCATCTTCTGACTAAGCATTTTACAGGTTGTCTCCCATCCCTGGAATTCTCTCCCTCCTCATTTCCTCAACTTCCTCAGCTTCCTTCAAATCCCTCCACCTTCTACAGGAAGGAAGCTTTTCACAATCCCTCTCAATTCCAGTGCTTACCCCATGCTGTTTATTTCCCATTTATCCTGTCCAAAACACATCTGTACATAGTTGTTTACATGTCTTGAGTTAGGCATTGAGTTCCTTGAGAGCAGGGGCTGGCTTCTGCCTTTCTTTGTATCTTTATCTCAGCACAGTGTCCTATATAGTATAGGCTCTTAATAAATGTTTATTTATAGAATAACTGAATATAAGGATTCTAAAAATCAAATGTTTCTTTAATGGCCAAGAATTCTGATCCATGAATTCTTGTACAATGCAAAGCAGTTATATTCACAGACACATTATTTTGGAACAGGCCTATTTTTGTGAATTACCATTTTTCCCTATGAACTTACCTCATGTTTATTATTAGTATACTTTATATGTAGAGAGAAGATCAAAGATCTAAAGCTGGAAAAGTTCTCAGAAGCCATCTAATTAGTGGTTCTTCTCTCTTCATTTTGGAATCCCTACATTATTGGTTTAATATAAGGGAAATATATGAATTAAGCTTCCAAACAGTGGAGAATCTACTTTATCAGCAAGGGAGGAACCATACGCATGAGCATACACACATGCACACTTCCACACACATCCACATCCACATAAAAGCGAAATATTGAATTGAATTGAAATGTGCTAGCAAAAGAACCAAGAGAAAATTTTACAGTAGAATCATACTTCAACCACTCCCCCCCACCATAAACAAAAACAATATCCCAAGTACTCACTTTCCCAGTGGGGAAAAAATAATGTCTCTTACACACCACACCACTCACTCCCCACAGAAATTCACATGCCAAGATTAAGGAAGGCTGCCTTACCCTGTAACTGGGACATCTCTCCAAGGGGCAGTCCTTGCCTCCTAAGTTATCATTTGCCAAACCTTGGTCTCCAAGGCTGTCATTTACTGGAGTTGTGATCTACCTCTAATGCTGTCACTCTCAGAATCTCTGACTCTGTAGATGACTTTCATGTCTGCTAAAGGGCTGCTTTGATTTTTGTTGTTGCCGTTGCTGCTGCTGCTTCAAATAAATGGATGTTATACTTTCAGACTCTTATTGCCTCTGTGACTATTTTATTAGAATCAGAACAGCTGGGCCATCTCTCTAGAAAGTTATTCACTACATTTCTGTCTTTTTCACCTGTCATCTCCACCTACTTGGCACCCAAAAAGGACCCCACCCACCCAAGCAACTGCCAGGAGACAATTCCTCACCCTTTTCCATAGAAACTCTGCAGCCCTTACTATCAACTGGGTTAGAGTGTGTGACTTTGTCTTATTAGAGACATTGATTTTCCTCATATTATCTGAACCTCTTGATGTTTTTATCTGAGGTTGGGTATAAATATGTTGACCTTTCTTCATTAGTCCTTTTTTATTCCTCTTCCCTACTTTCCACTCCAAACAGTGGTTTCTCCACTTTCCCTCAGATACTCTGCTTGGTTTTGACTGTCCCAAGATAAGATATTCCCTCTGGTAAAACTATTTCTTTGGAGAGCTCATAGAATTCAGATTTTACCATCAGACTAGACAGACTCTTTTCCTACCCCTGAATTAGAGAGATTTTATTACAAATGAACTGTAATTGTCTACTTTTGATCTAGAAGTAAGGAATTAATAGATTGTCCTTTGTGCAGAAGATATATACCTCCAATCTGTCTTCAGGAAAGAGCAATAGAGGCAAGCAGAATCTTCCCACTCTTTCCCAGTAGCAGTGCTGAATGTGGACATGGCCAATGCAAGTCTGGCAGGGCAAATTGAATTTTTGTGGACCAAACAATTTTTGGAAAACTATTTGCAAGGCTGTGTTTCTTGGCCACTCCTATTATTTATACTTAGGATTCAGAACTTTGATTGTTCCTCTTGCAGGCTAGAGATGTCATGGTCTGTGTAAAAAAAGATGGAAAAATTTGGTAGGGGAAGAGGAAAGGTTTTTCCCCCCCAAGGGGGGAAAAATAAAACAAAACAAAACAAAAACTATGCATTGTTTGTAAAAGCAAGTTTTATTTCTTTTCCCTGGGCCTTAATGTCTTTAAGTATGGCTGGCTTTAGGATATTGTGAAACTTCAGTTAACAATCATTTATCTTGGTGGAGCCAAGATGATGGAGTTCAGGCAACAACCCAGCTGAACTCTCCCAACATTCCCCTGCAAACAACTTTAAAATAATTCCTCTAATCAAATTTTGGATCAGCAGAGCCAAAAAAAAGTCAAAAATAAAACATTTTTCCATCCTAAGACAACTTAGGAGATTAGCAGGAAAGGCCTATGAAATTGAGGTTGGGGTCTTTTCAGAATAAGGCAGGAACACCAGCAGTGGGCCTTGGAGCCATGGTAGCAATGGCAGCAATAGCTTAGGGACCTCTCAACCCAGAGGCAGAAAGGGGGTTGGACAACTGGCCACAAAGAGATTACAGGGGACCTTTAGCTGGCACTGAGTATAGCTGGTACAGACTGGCAAATCTATTGCCCATCAGGAGTTCTAGGTCACAGTTCCAGGTCAGAGAGGAATGTTTGGGATTGGTCACAAGGGGGGGCAGTGTCACAGTTCCAAGATGAAAAAGAGTTCTAGTGCTTGTGGTTACAAGGTAGTGGGACCTTTCCTGGGTGAAGACCAGAGAGCAGTGACTATACCTCTTCCAGGGTCACACCACTCTGGGAGCACGGAAAAATTGCAGACCCCCAGAAATAGCACTAAAAATAGCAGCACAAAGAAGCCTGAAACTTGGGACAGTGCCTCCCCAGTCCCAGGTGACTGGAAGGAGAAGGAGGAGGAG
>NW_027186296.1:89369999-89549318 GCF_028583685.1 Petaurus breviceps papuanus
AGAGAATATATATACCCACTGGGTTGGGTATAGAAATCTATCTTACTCAATAGGGAAATAAAAGGGGAGATAAGAGATATAAGGAGAGGATGACAAAGGGAAGGCAGATTAAGGGAGGCAGTTTTCAGGAGCAAGGCAGACTTTTGAGGAAGGACAGGATAAAAAAGAGAAAGAAAGATAAATAGAAAAAAATAGGATGAAGTGAAATACACAGTGAGTAATCATAATTATGAATGCAAATGGGATGTGCTAGTCCATAAAACAGAAGCAGATGGCAGAATGAATTAGAATTAGAATCATATTTGTTTTCTAAATGCCTACATGTGTATGTGCTTTCATGAATATAAGATCATTGAAGGCAGAGACCTGCTTCTCTTCCACTTCAGTGTTCCAGCACCCAGTATAGTGCCTCACACGTAGTAGACATAGATACTTCATAAGTATTTGTCGATTTATTGATTGAGCTATAGCTGAGACTAAATGCATAGGAGATTCTACTGTACCCTTCTAGGGGCATATTTAAGAGCCTAAGATATCAGACTACTAGAGTGTTCAGAACCCTGGACTAGATGTTATAACCTCATCTGGATTGAGGATCCAGAGTTTCTAGAATTGGGCATGACATAGCTTGTTCGACAAAGACCACGCATGAGACAATTGTTGCTCCAAATACCTGGGCATGTTTTGGCTTTCTCTTGCTGCCCAAGGAATTAGCTAAAATAGGAGTTTCATATAAAGCTACTTAAATGTGACTAAAATAGGACATTATCTTGTCAGCAATTAAAGAGAGGCTTGCTTCCATTTTCTGTTACTGACTTCTGGAGAGAAGCCCAGCTTAAAAATGTTTATATCTTCATGGCCTCCCACTCCAGAGAGCATAATAAAGATTGAAGTTAGAATTAAATTTATATTTTGATGACTAGAGATTTCATTGCTAATAAGATGCACTACATTCCACATGATAAAGTATTACATTTCTTCTATACAAATATCTAGAATTTGCAGATGTCCACCCCTACCCTCACTCCATGAAACTGCAAAATACTGTTAATGATATCTGGCTGCTTAAATGCTGACAGATTTGTTTACAAGCTGAATTCAATATTATTTTTAAGCTTTCCAATCAAAACTGAAAGCCTTAGTAATCAACAACAGTAGAGCACTTAATCATAATCTCCTTGCATTGCTAATTAACTGTTTCATAAATGGGTTCTTATTTCCCCAATTGGATTGTAAGCCCCTAAAGGACAGACATATATTTCCTTTATAGTCCCATTGGAATAGTATGAAAAGCATCAGACTTGAATCTGAAGAAAAAGATTTTAATCCTGACCCTCTCACTTACACATTACATGACCTTAGGTGAATTATATTTTACTTACCCTCAGCTTGCTCTGAGGGTAATAAAGCGAAAATTCAACATTCATCCACCCAACATTTGTTAAGCCCCTAAAGAGTACAGAATACCGTACTCACTGCTGAGAGAGATATAAAATTTAAGTAAGACAAAATCCACAGCCTCATAATTTTCCATCTAGTAGGAGGATAAGACACAAACACAGGTTATTTAATGTACAATATACAAATTATAAGTCTATTAAACAGTTGAAAATAAAGTGTTAAGATGAGTCCTAAGGGAAGGTTATTCCTGATCATGAGGTCAAGGAAGGTTTCATGAAGAAAGTGAGAGACTCTTAAGAGTTCCTATTCCTAGAGGATGTTATACTGCTCCCAAAATTACTGCCTTTGGCCAAATTAAGTTTAGCTATAGATAGAGAGCCTGACCCAAGTAAGAAACTGACCCACACAAGTCACTTAACCCTAATTGTCCTCTAAAAAAAAAAAAGATAGATTAAAGTTTAGCCAGGTAGCACAGAGAGTAAGAGCGCCAGCTCCAGTGTTGGGATGAACTGAAGATCGAATCCCGGGCTCAGACACTTAGCACCCACCCAGAAACACCTGGCTGTGTAACCTTGAGCAAGTTACTTAACCCCAATTGCTTAGGGGCGGCCAGGTGGCTCAGCGAGTAAGAGCACCAGTGTTGGGATGATCTGGATCAAATCTGGGCTCAGATACTCAGCACCATACCCAGAAATAACTGGCCATGTAACCCTGAGCAAGTTACTTAACCCTGATTGCTCTTAAAAAAAAAAAAAGAAAGAAACTGCCCCACAGCTGCTCCCTATGGCAGTCTTCTCTTAGAGTGATGTTCTTGTTCTCTTTTGGCATGCTGTCCCATTGGAAAGCAGTCAGAAATAAAGGAAAGCATTTGCAGTTATTGTACGGTGTCTGTGTTTGGTATTCACCCTGGGGTATCGGGTCAGTTCACCAGAAGGTCAGCTCACCTTGTCTCCAAGGCCACTTAGTTCAATATTAGTCTGAACAGGAACTCCCTCTAAAAAATACCCTACAAAGTGTCATCTAGTTTTGGCTAGAAGACCTATAATAAGGGAGAACTTGCTTTCCCCGTGAGGCAATTCATTCCACTTTTGAATGGCTCTATTTGTTAGGAATTAAAAAAAATATATTTAACATCAAGATTAAATCTGTCTCTACAAAAAAAAAATACTGAAGAAAATATCCCCTTAAAAAACAGAATTGAACTAGTGGCGAAAGAAGCACAAAAATTGAATGCAGGAAAGAACTCCCTTATAAGTAGAATTAGTCAAATGCAAAAAGAGGTACAAAAGCTCACTAAAGAAAATAATTTCTTAAAAATTAAATGGGACAAGTGGAAGTTAATGACTATGAAACTTTAAGAAACAATAAAATATCATCAAAAGAATGGAAAAATAGGAGAAAATGTGAAATAACTCATCAGAAACCCAACTAACCTGGAATATAGATCAAGGGGAGATAATTTAAGAATTACTGGATTACCTGAGAGCCCAGAATACATCTTTCAAGAAATTATCAAGCAAAATTGCCCCCAATATCTTAGACACAGAGGGTAAAACAGAAATTGAAAAAATCCACTGATCACCTTCATAAAGAGACCTCAAAATGAAAATTCTCAGGAATATTATAGCCAGATTCCAGAGCTCCTGAGTCAAGGAGAAGTTATTGCAGAAGCCATGAAGAAACAAATGAAATATCAAGGAGTCAGTCAGGATCACAAAAGATTTAGCAGCTTCCATGTTAAAGAAAATAGGGCTTGGAATATGATATTATGGAAGGCAAAGGATCTAGGATTACAACTAAGAATAACCTACCCAAAAAAACTGAGGATAATCCTTCAAGGGAAAAAATGGATATTTTGTGAAATTGAGGACTTTCAAATATTCCTGATGACAACACCTTAGCTGAATAGAAAATTTGACATTGAAACACAAGACTCAAGAAAAGCATAAAAAGGTAAACATGAAAATGTAATCATAAGGGACTCAATGGAATTAAACTCTTTACATTACTTTGTGGGACAATGACACATGTAACTCCTAAGAATTTTTTCATTATTAGGGCAGTTAGGAGGAGTCTGCATAAGTAGGGGGCATAAGTGTGAGTTGATTATGTGGGGATGATCTCTAAAAAAAAAATGAAGTATGAGAAAAGGGGACTGGGAGAAGGAGAGAGGGAAAAGTAGAATAGGACAAATTTTCTCACATAAAGGAGGTAGGCAAGGAAGAGCTTTTATAATGGAAGGGGAAATGGGGGAAGGGGATACTTGACCCTCGCTCTCATCAGAATTAGTTTATAGAGGAAAGAATATATATACCCACTCAGTTGAGTATAGAAATCTATCTTAACCAATGGGGAAATAAAAGGGAAGGGGATAAGAGATAATGAGGGAGAGATGATATAGGGAGAACAGATTGGGGGAGGTAATGGTCAAAAGGCAGACTCTGAGTAAAGATAGGATTAAAAGAGAGACAGGAAGATAAATAGAAGAAAACAGTATGAAAGGAAACATGCAGTTAGTAATCATAACTATAAATGTGAATGGATGAGTTAATCCATAAAACAGAAGCAGATAGCAGAATGGATTAGAAACCAGAATCCATCAGTTGAAGTAAAAAATATGGGGGTGTCAATCATGATCTCAAACAAAACAAAAGTAAGATTAAACATATCTGAAAGAGATAAAAGGTATCAGACAATGAAGTAATATCAAAAATTTTTACAGCAACTTACTCTGATAAAGACCTTATTTCTCAAATACATAGGGAAATGAGTCAAATTTATAAAAAATAAGAGCCATTCCCCAATTGATAAATGGCCAAAGGATATGAGTAAGCAATTTTTAGAAGAAATCAAAACTATCTATAGTCATATTTTAAAATGCTCTCACAATTGATTAGAGAAAGGCAAATTAAAACAACTCTAAGGGATCACTTTATACCTATCAGAAGTGACAAATGCTGGAGGGAATGAGGGAAAATAGGAACATTAATGAGCTGTTGGTGAAGTAGCGAACTGGTCCAATCATTCTGGAGAATAATTTGGAACTATGCTGAAAAGGCTATAAAACTGTACATACCCTTTGATACAGCAATACCACTACCAGATCTGTACCCCAAAGAGATCAAAGAAAAAGGAAAAAGACCTATATGTACAAAAATAGTTATAGCAGTTGTTTTTGTGGTGGCAAAGAATTAGAAATCGAGGAGATGTTCATCATTGAGGAATGACTGAAGAAGTTGTGGTATATAATTGTCATGAGTACTATTGGGCTATAAGAAATGATGAGGAAGGCAGTTGAAGAAAAAAAATGGAAAGACTATGAACCAATACAAAGTGAAGTGAAAAGATCTGGGAGATCACTGTGTAACAGGAATGTTGTGATGATGACCCTGTTGGAATAAAAGACTTGGCTACTCTGATCAATACAGTGATTCAAGATAATTCCAAAGGATTCATAATGAAAAAGTACCATTCACCTCCCCTCCAGAGAGAGTGAACTGATGAACTCTAAGTGCAAATTGAAGCATCATTTTCTTACTTTTTTTGCAATATGGCTAATATGGAAATACGTTTTGCATTATTTTCCATATATAATTAACTGATACCATATTGTTTGCATTCTCAGTGTATGTGGAGGGATGAAAGAGAGGGAGAGAGTCTGGAACTTAAAATTTAAAATGAAAAGTATGTTTAAAATGAATAAGTAAAAAATGAAAAATCTCAAAAAAAAGATTAAATTTGTCTCTTGATAGAGGAGGGGGGAATTAACTACATTAATCTTTCCTTAGTCCCGATCTTAGCATGGTGTCTCTAGCACTCTTAGCACTGTGCATGGCACATAGTAGGTGGTCAATAAATGCTAGTTGATTGAGACAGTGGAATTTAACCTTTCAGCTATCATAGACCCCTTTGTATTCTGGAGGTACTACTATCAACCCATCCTGGGAATCATGTTTTTAAATGCATAAAATAAGAAACCATTTATTTTGAAATATAGTTTTCAAAATATTTTAAGAGATAGGTTCACAAACCCCAAAATAAGAACCCCTGATAAGATGCTTTTCTCTTCCTTTCTTTTGTAAAGTTATGCAAGGTATGTAACATTTCTGAATATCAGAAGTTCAGGTATTCTACTAACTGGATCTGATAAAAGCAAGTCTTATCCCTTGGAGCAAGCACTACATGCTTAGGGGTTCAGGGTGGGGTACAAGAAAACTTCAGTTTGGGTAAGGGGAGGCAGGGTGTGGAGGTGGGGAATGGGGAAGACAGCATCCCAAAGGGCACAATTTAAACTGAGGCTCTAGTACACTAAGTGGCAAAGAGACCACCCCAGGAGAACAGGCAGGTGCCAGCCTGAGAAGTTCACCTTTCATGTGTCCACTGGGCTAATTATTCATGCTAACCAGGTGCTAATTTCAGTTGTGAAATAGTCAAAGCACCATCATTACTCTCTAAATTTTGGCACCCTAGGGCAAAGCCCCAGTCACACTATGCTAGTTCTGGCAATGGTAGTCTCAGCTCACGAAGAAATCTTGAAATGTAGTGGAGAGAGCCTTGACTTTGTAGTTAGAGGATGTGGTGGGGTGATATACTGGTTCTATTCCTTGCTACCTGCATACCCTTGGACAAATCATTCTTCTCTTTGGGTTTAATTGACCAGATAGGGTACATGAACTTTTTAAGAACATTTTTGATGTCTATATATAAAAATAATTGGTTTTCCTTTGTAATTCTTTGTATTTTATTTTATGCATTTAAAAACATTGTTCTAAGAAGGCTTTACCAGACTATCATGAATCCATGATCCAAAAAAGGTTAAGAACTCTATTCTAAACCACAACTTTAGACAGAAGTGCAATTTGTTTGAGCTTGTCTATTTAATAAAATAATATAACCCTAAGAAAGGTAACCTTTAAAACCAATGTGGAAGAAAAAAGGAGTCTCCTATAACTGTTCATGGGCTTTTGAGCTGGAAGGAACTTTAGAGACTGGCTGGTCTGATACCCTCACTTAATAGAGAAGGAGCTGAAAGCCAGAAAGGATAAATAATAATAAAAGCTAATATTTATATAGCTCTCATTATGTTCCAGGCACTGTGCTAAGTACTTTACAATTATTATCTCATTTGGTCCTCACGACAACTTTGAGAGATTGGGTGTTATTATTATTATTTCCATTTTACAGGTGAGGAAACTGAGGCAAACACAGGTTAAGCTCAGGATCACACAGCTAGTGTCTGAGGTGGGATTTGAACTTGGGTCTTTTTGACTCCTCTTCTCCACTGAGTGGTAACAAGAAGCACACCCAGCTCCTCTATCTAATGCATCTTCTTAATGCAGAGTAAGAATCCATTGGATATCATCATCTCTGTCAGAAAACTTCTATTCTTTTCATTAGAAACAGAATTTTACATCTGGAAGGTGCTTCAGAGACCATCTAACTTCAACTTCCCATTTAACACCTTAAGGTACAGAGGCTTGTCCAGGCTCACAGAGCCAAGGGGAAGCTAGGAAGCCAGGTCTGAAATAAAAAATACCCAACTTTTGGGGTTCAAATTTGACCTCAGACACCTAGTAGCTACAGTGAGATTGGGCAAGTCACTTGACCCTGTTTGCCTCAGTTTCCTCATCTGTCAAGTGAGCTGGAGAAGGAAATGCCAAACTGCTCCTGTATCTTTGCCAAGAAAACCTCTAATGGGGTCATGAAGAGTCAGATACACCTGAAATGACTCAACAGCACAGAACCAGAGAGTAGCCGAGCTAGATCAGAATACTTTGTCTTCTGGCTCTCACCCTCATTACCTTTCCTAATTTTAAAAATTACTTCCATTTACAAGTTGTGCAAACTTGTTTTTGGAGTCCTCTATTTGCTGCTGGTTCAAAAGGAAGGCATCTTCCTCTTCCTCTTCATTGCTTTTTTTGTTAGCTCTCCCTATTAACTAGCTCCTTTAGAAACTGGACCACACTTGGAGTTTCAACTTTAAAGTTTAAACTTAACCTTAAAATCCAAACCTAAAGTTTAGATTGACATTCTCTCCTAAAATATTAACAGTTCATAGTATCCACCTTGACAATATCTCTTATATATAGGTCCCTTTCTCTTTCTTCCTGCACATGGCCACGGCCTCAGTATCATGACCATATCCTCTTGCCTGGACCATTGCAAGTCTTCTAAGTAATCTCAAATCTCTCTCCTCTAAACCATCTTTTACACAGATGCCAAAGTGATTTTCTTAAAGGTCCCCTCTTCCCCCCATCCCTGCTCAATCAACCTGTGGTTCCTCATTACTTTCAAGATGGAATAGAAAGTCCTATGTTTATCATTGAAGGCTTCTCACAACCTGGTTCCTTCCTACCCTTCAGGTCTTCTCATACCTTACTTTTCTTTTTATACATTCTACAGCCCAGCAATACTGGCCTGCTTGCAGTTTCTCACATGCAATGGTCTATCCTGGGGGGCCGTTGAACCAGCTGTCCCCCATGCCTGGAATATTCTTCTTGCTCAATTCTACCTCAACATCCTTGGCTTCCTTGAGCACTTGACTTCCTTCTGCAAGAAGCCCATCTGCTCCCTCCAGCCACTGGAGTCTTTGCCTCTAAGGTTACCTTCCTTCTCCTCTGTATGTACCTATTTATTTACATATTGATTTCCTATAATATGTCAACTTCTTTGGAGGGAAGGAAGTTTTTCTTTTTGATCTTTGTTTCCTGTAACCTTAACCCTTAACACAGTGCCTAACATGTAGTAAGAATTTAATAAATGTCTACTGACAGTGCTGTGCCTGGCTTTCCCATCCCCAAACCTTAGCTCTTCTTCACCGAAGTGAGCAGACTGCCAGATTTAGCTCCACCCTTCCCCAGTCAGCTCACCTTCACAGAGTAGGGTGGGCTTCCAGGTCAGGGAGACTTGGTGCTGACTGGCAGGAATTTTAAGGTGTGTACTGTCCAATCACTGATTGTGGCCTCTGCAAGTTTCTGCTTAGGTAATACCGAACAGTTGGCCCCGTGATGTCCCTTTAAAAGCTGAGGCTTTACCTGAGATCCCTGTTGTACCACCTGGGATGGTGGGATGGTACCTCATCAGCCCACCATGTGGCCTGATCAGCCCACATGGTGTATAA
Organism: Petaurus breviceps papuanus; assembly: GCF_028583685.1. Classification (NCBI taxonomy): domain Eukaryota; kingdom Metazoa; phylum Chordata; class Mammalia; order Diprotodontia; family Petauridae; genus Petaurus; species Petaurus breviceps. The sequence goes on from NW_027186296.1 coordinate 89,378,521, forward strand.
TAAAGCGTACAATTCTAAATTGTTACTTGGATCTTGCTCGTGTTTTCTGGGTACAACAACAGAAAATTGAAAATTGAATAGCTGCATAACTGGTCAGATAATACAAATTATGGGAATTCATTGTGGAATGAGGATCCATCATATTTTTACTTGAGTTTGGTTTTCAATTTTAATTGGGTATTGAGACAAAACTTGATAAATTTATTTATTTAGTAGACAGAAACATCTTATGTAGTTAAGTTTGAGACTTGGCTAATTCTAACTAGGTTATAGATATTAGTGTACCCACCTACAATATGAGATTGGCAGAGGAAATGTTGAAGCTGGGTATTTTTAGACATTCTATGAACTCTAGACTTCTTCAAGAGTGCTAGCTGTAAAATAAATAAATAAATAAATGAAACCCATAGGGTTATATCTACTCTTAAAATCATTTTATCTTTTCTTCACTTTATCTCTTGATAAAGCAGAGATACTCCAATGCTCTTCCCCTTTTGTTCTATTAAGAATATAAATCTTTGAATGCAGACTGTCTTATTTTTGTCATTGTATTCCTAGCACCTAAAAAGAATTGCTTGCCATAGAGTAGCACATGATAAATGCTTGATTTTTTCCCCTCCTTTCTCCCCTCTTTCTTAACAATCTCATTCACTCATACAGTTGACTCCCCCCCTTTCTCCCACCCCACACTAGGCAGATGACTCTTACAGTTACATATCTACTCTTGAGCTCTTTGTTGAGTCCCAGACCCTGATCCCAGCCCACAGGAAATCTGCACTCAGATTTCCCACTGACACCTCAAAGTGCATGTCCAAAGCTGAGCTTATCATCTTTACCCATAAACCCAATTCTTTCTTCCTTGCAGAACTTCATTATTTCTGTCAGAGGCAGCATCTTCTATCCAGTCTCCTGTTGAGAACCTAAGTGTTATCTTTTTTTTTTCTCCTTGAACACAGTCTGTTACTAAAACCTGGATTCCACCTCTGAAATATTGTCCACACATGCCACTTCTCTGTTTTTACAACTATCACCCCAGTACAGGTCCTTATTACCACCTATTGGGCATCTCCCGCTTCCTATAAACATATCCAGATCTCCCTCAATCTTAAAACAAACAAAAACAACTTCATTGGACTGTACCATCTCCTTGCTGTCATACCATATCTCTGCCATTCACATTGCCAAGTGCCTAGAGAAAAAACAAAACAAAACAGTTTTCCTTCACTTTCTCTCATTTCACTTTTCAATGCTTTACAATTATGCCTCTAACTTTAAGATTAAACTAAATTTGATCTCTTCAAAGACATCGATGATATCTTAATTGTCAAATCCTTTGGTCATTTCTCAATTCTCAACTTTCTGGACCTAAAAGTGGACCCTAATGCTGTTGAACACCCTTGGCTTCTGAATACTCTCCACTGAGTTTTCATGATACTGTTCATTCTTAGTTCTCTTGCTACCTATCTGACTTTTACAATCACCTTTGCTGAATGTATTCTCCATATTGTGTCCACTAACTGTGGCTGTACACATCTCTACCCTCACCTTTCTTCTCTTTATCTCTGTCTCTCTCTCTCCTCATCGGCTCACAAGGATTTAATTATCACTTCTATGCTGATGACCATAGATCTAATAGTCTAGTCTCTCCCTTGAGCTCCAGTTTCACATTACCAAATGTCTGTTGTTGTTATTGTGATTCATTTCAGTCCTGTCTGACTCTTCATGACCCAATTTGGGGTTTTCTTGGCAAAGATGCTGCAGTGGTTTGCCATTTCCTTCTTCAGCTCCTTTTATAGATGAGGAAATTGAGGCAGAGTTGAGTGACTTGTCCAGGGTCACACAACTAGTAAGTGTCTGAGACTGGATTTGAACTTAGGTATTCCTGACTCGTGCTCGTATCTATTAGACAGCTTATAATAATGTTAAAGCCCATTGAAAAGCATATATTTCTAAATAAATGCCTCAAAAAGCTAGCAAGCTGGGACAGGGCATCCAGTCAAACCTAAAAGAAGTTGATGCAGTTGTTCTTTGAAAGAACTTTGATTAGAAATGTTACATCTTATCACCTTGCCACTCCTGGAAGCTTCAATGATTAGACCTGAACTCCCTCCCACACTGATTTTTGTCACTATATTTCTCTTTCTTTTATTTTGCTTAATAAAAGACACTCATTCTGATTAGTATCTCCAGTCTTTAGTCTCTCTCTCTCTCTCTCTCTCTCTCTCTCTCTCTCTCTCTCTCTCTCTCTTTCTCTTCCCTCTCTTTCTCTCAGTGGTGGTAGTAGTTATAGTTTTGTCTCTCACAGTGGTGTGTCTGGGTTTCTTGGTTCTCGGACTGGGTCTAGTAGTGAAAATGAACTGGGAGTATCTCAGGCTCTCCATCCATTGTGAGTATGCAGTGGAAACTGTTGGATGTGGAGTTTGAGGATCTTGGGGTTAAATCCTGGCTTTGCCACTTACTAATTGTGTGGCCTTAGGCTAATCACTTAAACTCTCTGAACCTTGGTTTTCTTTTCTTTTTTAAAATGTATTTATTTACTTTTAGTTTACAACATTCAGTTCCACAATCCCTTCAGTTCTAAATTTTCATGCAATCCAATATAGGTTCTACAAATACCTTCGCATTAAACATTAGTCAAGTCGTAAAGAATTATAACCAATGGAGTGAATACAGAGAAAGAAAGAACGAAACAAACCTAAACTCAAAAGAGAGAGAGAGCAAGTAGTTTGCTTCAGTCTGCATTCAGACTCTGTAGTTCTTTTCTCTGGATGTGGATATCTCTTTCAGTCTTTTGGAGTTGTGTTATAACTGTTCATTGCTGAGAAATGAAACAATGAAGTAAAAGCAGGGTCCAGGACCCTCAAGAGTGTCACCTTCTGTTTCTGCGGACCCTCGGTGGGATTTCTGTGTGCAGGATGTCTGCAAAACATAATCCATTTTGTTAAGCTTTTGAATTGAATGAAGTCTGAATATTCACAGTGAAAGTGTCCCCTAATCATTGAATATCAAATCATGGGTTTCTAAAGGTTTTAAATACTTGGAGGAAAGGGGGGACTCAAACTACACCGTCAGGTATAAAACATAAAAAAAGGGTTCTCTCCAGCTTGGGCCGGGCGGCGGCGGCAGGGGGAGGGGGGAGGGTTGGGGGGGGGGTGGGGGTGGGGGTGGAGTGCAGCCAGAGGGTTTGTGAAGCTTTACAAATGTGGCATCTTCTCTCCCAGCACTGGAGCCTGCCTTGGAGCTGAGTTTCCTGCAGCTCCAGCATCCAGTCACATCCCCAGCTGTTTGCACAGGATGTAGGGTAACCTAGGGCCACTGATCCAGGGGAAAGGTCAAGGGGTACTGGAGTGCTGGGGCCCCTCCACATTTCGCCAGTTTTGCCTACTTGCCCAGAACCTGCGGCTGGAGGAGGGAGCTAGAGACGCTGCACAGAGCAGCGCAGCCCGAACAGATTGAAGGTGAGCTGAGCTGAGCTGTGCAGAGCCGAGCCGTGCAGAGCCGTGCAGGGCCAAGCCAAGAAAGGGCACTTTACAGAAAGCGCACTTTAAAATAGGAATTTTTTTCCATCCACTTCAATGATGTGCTTTTCTACAAATCAGGAACCCCCAAAATTTTACACATCAATGATTTTATACATCAATACTTTATTCCCCGAGAATGTTTTCTAAAGCAAAATGGGAGGCCACCTTAGAAAAGAAAAAGACTATCGTGATCGTCTCATCTAATAGTCTCCAAGCCATTTTCCTAAACACACATTCTGACTTTTGGAATTATGAAGGGGTTGTTAAGTTCAAAGTTGGATCTTTAAGCACAAGTCCTTGTGCTCTGTGATTCCATTAGTCTCTAGGACACACAAAAACTGGTACTTAATACTGCTAGGGAGACATTAGAAGCAGAAAGGTCTGGGGAAAAGAACAAAGAAAATGGTGCTTATCTGTTATCCCAGTGACTAGGAGATCATTGGAGTCTAATTAATACTTGGAGTCCCAGGTTTCAGCACCAAAATGTCAAGAGTCAGAGTTGTGACAGTTGGTCCAGATACTTGAAAGAATTCAATCAGACCTTCTCTTTAGCCATAGGGAGCTTTATTATCATAAAAGTATTTGGGCCTGAGACTTAGCAAGGAGTTAAACAAAGGCAATGATTATAGGAAAAGGACTAGACTTACATACACAGAAAGCTACGCAGCCTGTAGGATGATGATGATATAATTTTAGGGTCTCTAATGGGGGTTGGAGATTTAGGGACAGGATGAGGAAGATGGATGACACAAGATAAGGGAGACGGGAAATTTTATGACCCAGGATGGGGGGGGGGGTGACAAGGAAGTTTTATAGTCCTGGATAAGGGGGGAAGTTTACTTTAGGACACTCTCAGGCTAAGGAGGACCTCCCAAGGTACTGAGAAAGGAACCCTTAATATTATTTTTAACCCTTAGGGCACCTTTGTATCCACATCTGTAGGTGCTTAATAGATGTTTATTCTCTTCCTTTTCCCTCCCGGCTAGGATAAGCATCCTTAGATCCTTCAACCAATCTTCCCATGGCATGATTTCAAGGTCCTTCACCATTTAGGTCACTTTCTGGAGACTCTCCAGCTTACTAATGCTCTTACTAAAATGTGTTGCCCAAAAACAAACACAATACTACAGATGTATTCCCAGTACCTCCTCCTGATCCTATGCACTGTGCCTCAATACAGTCTAATATTAACTTTTGTGGCTGCCATATTTCATTCAATTCAACAAGCATTTATTAAATACCAACGCTATGCAAGGCACCGTGCTAGGAGCTGGACACTAGGCAGCAGATGTAAGAGAAAATGTATAACATCATTGATTCATACTAAGCTTGCAGTCCACTAAAACCTTCAGATTCTTTTCAGATAAGTTGCTACTTGACAATGCCTCACCCATCTTGTACTTTTGAAGTTCATTTTTTTAATGAGTAAGGATTTATATTTATCTCTCTTAAAATTTCATCTGATTATATTAATCTCAACATTCTTGAATATCAGTATCTTTTGGGAATGCAGATTCTGTCATCTAACATATTTGCTGTCATCTATAAATGTATTAATTATACCATTTATGTCTTTAACAAAGTCAACGTTAAAAATGATAGACAGAACAGGATAAGAGCAGATCCTGAGGTATTCTGTTAGAGACCTCCTTCCAAGTTAACATCGAATCATTAATAACTGCTCTTTGGGTCCGGATAGTCAATTGATTCCAAATCTACCTAATCAGTCCTTTTATACTTCCTGCCAGGTATTCTTATATTGAGTAGTCCTGGCCTCCTGACTATTCTACAAACAAAACTCTCCCTCCCTTGGCTCCAGGCATTTTCCCTGACTGCCCCTCATGCCTGGCATGCTCTCCCTCCTCATCTCTGCCTCCTGGTATCCCCTGATTTCTTTCAAGTCTCAGCAAAAACTGTCTTGTACTAGAAGCCTTTCCCAATCTTTCTTAATTTGTGTCTTTTCTGTTGATTATCTCCAATTTAACCTGTATATAGTTTGTACATAGCTCTTTGCATGTTGTCTCTGCCATTAGATGGTAAGGCCCTTGAAAAAAGAGACTGCTTTTTGTTTGTATTTTTTTTTTCTTTCTTTGTATCCTTAGAGCTTAGCCCAGTGCCTGGCATATAATAGATGCTTTGTTGGCTTCATTTTCCTTATCATTATTCAACAACCTAATCTTGGGTTACACTTCTAATTAGGTTGCTAGATAGATAGATAGAGCTATATTTACATATAGATCTATATCAATATATATTAGGATTATGAGGTAAAGTCAAACAGAAGAGAAGGCACACTGGACTTGGATTTTGAAAAATGGGGTTTGAATTCAAATTTTGCTAAGCATGTGGCCCTCAAGAAATGCCTTGTCCTTTCTAGGTCCCAGGGTGTTGGGGTTTTTTGTTTTTTAATGTAAACTGAGAATATTGGACTAAAGGATCTCTGAGATCCCTTTGAATTCTAACTCCTATGAAAGGACTTAGAACAGAACTAGGAATAAAAGGGAATTCAGCCTTTGTTCTTAAAATACAAAGTGTGGTTATGTATGCCCCTTCAGCACTGGAAAGTCACGACTTAACTTAGTATATGAATTTCCCTGGCTTGTATACTCTGTATATGGGATAAGTGAAAAGCAAACATCTTTTACAATCATTAAATAAACATGTCAAAAGTTGCTATAGTAACATCAGGACAGGGGCAGCTAGGTGATGCAGTGAATAGAGCACCGGACCTGGAGTCAGGAGGATCTGAGTTCAAATGTGACCTCAGACACTTAACACTTACTAGCTGTATGACCTTTGGGAAGTCACTTAATCCCAATTGTCCTGCCTTCCCCCCTCCAAAAAGACCAAAAAAAAAAAAAAACCCCAAACCAAACACCAGGACACTAAGGATTTTTTTTTCTTTTTGGAGGGTAGAAGGCAGAGCAATTAGGGTTAAGTGACTTGCCCAAGGTCACACAGCTAGTAAGTGCTAAGTGTCTGAAGTCACATTTGAACTCAGGTCCTCCTGACTCCAAGGCCGGTGCTCTATTTACTATACCACCTAGTCACCCTGATTATTTCTAATAATAAGGAAAAAACTTCTGTGGAATGAGATGGGCAATTTTATATTTCAAGGAGAAGATACAAAAAATGTATGAAGTTGAATACAGTTTCAGGCAAGCTATTTGATTCAACAAAAGAAACCTCTGATTTAGAAAGGCAAATTCAATAATTAGAATTTTTACCTGTTTGTTGCAGCAAGCACCCCAAGCACGTCTTCAGGGTTTGCTGCCCATACAGGTTCTTGGATCTGCTTTGTTAAAGGAAAGCAACTCAAAATGGGTTAACAAGCTTACTTTAATCAGTCAGACATATATCGTTTACCTTGTTCAGGGGAAAAAGGTCAGCACCCCAAACTTCAAAATATACAGACAGAATTATCAAGACATTAACAGATCAAGTAGACAGCTTTCCAAACTGTCCAACCATTATATCCATACGCAATTGGGGTTAAGTAACTTGCTCAAGGTTACACGGCCAGGTGTTTCTGGGTGGGTGCTAAGTGTCTGAGCCCGGGATTCAATCTCTAGGTCTTCTCAACACTGGAGCCGGTGCTCTTACTTGCTGTGCTACCTGGGCTTGCTGCTACACTGTTTCCTTTAAATAACAAAACAGGAAGAAGCATGTGCTATTGTTTGCACACAATGAGTATTGACTCATTAGGTATGTTTTTTATATCAGCTGAGATTCAATGTTCTACCTGAGGGATGCATTTCCTCTGTATGATGAGTCATAGTATCCAAAATCTAATTACGTAAAAATGGAACATTTCACCCACCAAACCTTAGACCCAGGAGACAACACTCCTTGCAGTCTACTTGCAGATTTGCCTAGGCAGGAACCTAGGATCTAAAATAAACCGGACAAAGACTGAAAGAAATAGAGATGTAATGGCATGATAAGGATTAATGAGCATAGTTCTCTGATGGATGTTTAAAAATAGTGGATATCCCTAAGGAGCTGTTACAAGTCCAGAAAAGTCCTTAAAGGCAGAGATTGTCTTTGTACTTCTGGCACCTAACAGCACCTTTCCTTGAACATAGATAAATAGATAGAACATTTATTAAATGCTAACTACGTTCCAGATGCTGTGCTAAACACTGGAAACAAATACAAGCAAACAATGGTGTCCTAAACCTCAAGGACCTTACATTCTAATCAGGGAAGACAGTACATGCAGGGGACCTATAAAAGGGGACAAGGTGGTTGGTCAAGAAGTGAAGAAAAAGTCTATAGAGTAGATCTAGCCAGAAGTGAAATGAACATTACTGGGGCCCCTCCTAAAACAGCAGTCCTAGAGAAGGAACCACCAATAAAGAGAGCAGAGTTTAAGAAATGTTTGCCAAATTGAATGATTTTTACAAATCTGTTTCCAAAGGTTTGATGATTTTCTCCATTATAGCCCTCTATGTCTTTTTATCTAATGGTATTTTTGTCCATATCTTTCAGAACACTTTCCTTAGAGAGTCCAACTAATTCACTGCAGTTTCTTTTCTGGTTCTTTTAATAGTTAATGTGATCCTCTGTAGTATATGGGCTGTTAATCACTCTCAATACACAACCTATCAAATATCCTTTTTCCATTCATACATATCCTTGACTTAATGTCACTTCTAAAATGCAAGTTACATTTGGTGATTTGCTTTAGTCTACTTATGGCTACCAATCAATCATTTTTCCCCCCATTACTCTTTTTTTTTGGAGGGGACCACCCTCCAAAGGTCACTCACAATTTTGATTCTTCAGAGACTATGGTGTTCCATGGTTTACAGCCAGATGAAATCACTGGGAAAATATTAGTATTGAAAAGGTGGGCTTTTGTGTAATGAGTGGCTTAGGTTTCATTGGAAATACACCATTTCATAAAATCGGTGTAACATATTTTTCTGCTGTTTAGTTCTAAACTCATCTTATTATTGTCCTTTGTTATTTCCTTTATTACATATGTTGTCACTGGTGACCAGTTTGCTTATCACTTTAGCTGGGCGATTCTCTACATAGCTAAGCTAGGGCTCAAATAGCTAAGCTAGGGCTCAAATACAACTCAGTTTGTCACTAGGATAGCATTTAAAGCCTTTTCAACTCATAGAACCTGAAGGAGTTGACATGTGGCTGGGAACCCAGGATCACCTCCATACCATAAAGTTACTGAAATATGTTGGGTTATTTTTTTTTAATTTTAGAAGTCTGTATAAGTGCAGAGTGGGGAAATATAGCAAGACAGTTCATGTGAAAGAAATGTTTTAAGGCTTTTTGTCTATTCCTTGTGAATGGATTTGCCATGGGGTTGATAGCATTTTCAACATGAATTAATGGTGTGATGGGGCAGCCAAAACAGCTAGTGGGACCTCAGGCTCCACTTCTGGATAGATAGTTCTAGAAAGAATGTCAAAATCCCAAGCTACTCTTCCCTTGTCAGACAACATCTCGATTCCAGATAATACATTTTTAGGAAAAACATTGGTAAGATAGAGGATATCCAGAGAAGACTGATCAGGATGGTGAGGGCACTGGGTACCCTGCCTTAGGAGTATTGGTTAAGGAAACTGAGGATATTTAGCCTGGAGGAGAGGACAAGAGAAAAATTATCTGTCTTCAAGTATTTGAAGGTTGTCTCATGGAAGGGGGATTTGTTTGTTTTGCTTGGCTCCCGAAGACAGAAGTTACAGAGAGGCAGATTTCAGCTCCATAAATAAAACTCTTCCTAATGATTAGAGCTGCCAAAAAGGGGAATGGGCTGCCTTGAAGGTAGGGAGTTCCCCTCAAGATGGGTCTTCAAAGTACGCTAAACCTGTCTAGGATGTTATTAGAGGATATCTCTGTACTTGTATTATAGGTTGAACTAGGTGACCTCCGAGGTCATCCAACTTTTAAGACCATGGAGTCTATGAAACATTTAGTAAGTTCCTACTATTTGTATGTTCAGAGAGGTACCAAGTTTAAGTGAGGCATAATTCCTGCCCTCATGGAGCTTATAATTTAGGAGGAGATTATAAGAGATACACAAAGAATTTAGATTTTAAAAGTACACAAGTGATAACAGAGATGCAAAATACCATGTGAGCTTTTCTTTTCCTTTCTTTTTCTCACACAAGATGTTCCATTTCCCTGTTTCGAGCATTTTCACTGGCTGTTCCTCATGTCTAGATTTTTTTTTTCCTTTTCATCTCCATCTCTTTCTGAAATAATTTTCCTTGATACGTCACTCAGTAGTGAATTGCCTGTCATTGGATGTGGTGAGAGGTTAACTAACCTCTTACTGGGGATACCAGAGAAAAGGCTTTCTTAACCTGATGTCTGTGACCTCTAGATACATATATAGAGACCTAGATAACTATATTTCAATACAATTGGTTTCCAATATAATTGGTATTACAATATAATTGGGTTGATATAATGGTCTATAACACATTCTTTGTGTTATTAAAAACACTATTCTGAGAAGTCATCCAAAGGCTTCACCAGACTGCCAAAGGGATTTGTGATACCATAAAGGTCAAGAACCTCTGTTCTTGGAAGAAATTCATGCGTTTGTGTGTGTATAGGGGGTGGGTGGATGAAATAGTTGTCACTTCCAACTGTGAGATTCCATGATTTTATTCATCTATCTATTCTACATTTGCAACTCACAAAATACCCTTCCTGATAAAAGTTTAAATTGATTCTCTACTATGTTTTCATTCCTAAAGTTAGGCAACTTTCATATGCATTATTGATAAAACACATTTTCAAGCATATCCAGTATTCAGGACCTTGTGCTAGGCACTAGCTGGATTGTTTGTTTTGTCACTCTGAAAAGGAGGTTTAAAACTCTAGGCAGAGCACAGGAAAATAAAAAGTCCAGTGATAGTGTATTCTGTTGCCTTAAGACCAGCTGAGCTAAGTTAGGAGGCAGTCATCAGCCATTTGGATGAAGGGAGTTTGTTTGGTTTTTTGCCCACAACAATTCTCAAAAACTTTTTGAAAGTAGGTGTTGTTTTCTTGTATTCATAATGCAAGCAGAGTGCTCTATGTGTTACTGATGCCACATTAAGTATTGGTTGAATTGAATTCTACTACATTGTAGAGGAGCTGTGATCTATCAAAATAGGAGTACACACCCAAATTAAATGATGGGTGATTGAAGCACTGAAAAAGTCTTTAAAGCAAGGGAATATAAGAGCTAATCAGTTTGTTGTCATTATGAAACAATTTGGAACAATGTGAAATGGAAATATAACAGAATCAACAGAACCCTCAAAACAAGATTTCAATATAAGCTGCTATCCTATCTTCAGCATATTACACATTTTCATAATATGGAATTTGGAGAGGTAATTTGGATGTAGCAAAATAGAGACACTTTTAAAGCAAACTTTGCAAAATATCAATTAGAAGGAATCAGGACAAATAAAACACTGCTTATTAATCAACACCTTCCTTTATAAAACTGCACACATCAGACAGTGAAGTATTGTTTTCCCCCCAACTCACTCATCAGTCTCATGAAAATTTTGCTTCATTGATTCAAAACCTCATTTACCACAGAGCAATTTAGACTCCAGATATCAATAAAACTTTGTTAACATTTGTTCCTTTTTCTTTGAACATTCAGTTCTATAGCCCAAATGGCTATTTAAAATCATCTTCTCTCTGCATCCTTAATTTGGCTTAATGTTAAACAAATGTGGCCATTTTTTTCATCCTGCTTCTACCCATTAAGAATGAATTTTAAAAGATGGGACAAATAATGGATACAATGGAAAAAAGCATGGATTTTTTGTTTTGGTCTTTGGCTATTCCCAGATGCCAAGTTCTCAAGCATAGTGAGAAACAAGTTAGACTCAAATAGCTCGGAAGCTGGAAGGGACCCCAAAGGCTATCTAGTCTATTTCCCTCATTTTACAGAATAAGAAAACTGAGCCCCAGGGAAGTGATCACTTGGGGAAGGTCACAAAGATAGTAGGCATCAGAGACAGGATTTGACTCCAGGTTTTCTGATTCTAGCACCATTTCTCTTTCCACTGTATATCACTGTCTCTCCTAAGTCAAGAAACATAGATTCAAATCCCAACTCTTTGTGATCTCAGACAAATCATTAACCTATATGAGCTTGATGTCTTCATCTACGAAAAGGGCATCATTCTTTACCTGCCTTGTAGAGTTATGAGGAGAGCAACTTATAAATCTCAGAGCACATTATAAATGTACAGTGCTATCTATCATCCATGGTACTGTGGTCCTAGTAATACACTCACCATCCCTGGGACTTCCACTATCTCTGCCAATCCTTAGCTTACAACACCCTGAAACTTCTGTATGTTTGACCTAAAGTAGCAGTAAAACAATGTTTGGTTCCACCAAGCTTGACCACACAGATTTTTAATATGCACATGGGCCAGCCAACTATTTGGGTACTGGATTCCAGGATTCTCTTTACAGAGATCAGGATACACTGGTAAAACAGCCAGCATTCCAAACCCACAAGATTCAAAGATATTGAGAGCAAATGGAAACATGTTTTTCAGCTCTGTTAGGGAGGAGCCTTTGTGCAAAATCCACTCAAGAACACAGCCTGCCCATGCATTCCAAATCAGATTAAAATTAGGTAAGATCTATTGGGGCAGTTCAGTGGCAAAGTGGGTAGAGTGCTGGGCCTGGAGTCAGGGAGACTCTGACCTGTTCAAACCTGGCCTCAGACTCTTACTAGTTGTGTGACCCTGGGCAAGTCACTTAACCCTGTTTACCTCAGTTTCCTCATCTGTAAAATGAGCTGGAGCAGGTAAGGGCAAACCACTCCATTATCTTTGCCAGGAAAACCCCAGATGGGATCATGAAGAGTTGGACACAACTAAACAGCAACAACAAATGTCTAATCTGATTAAAGTGAGATCCTATAGAGTCACAAAGTCAAGTATTCAGTTCTGGTCTGAGAATCAATACACCTGGGTTGGATTCCCAGCTCTACCACCAACTTCCTGTATGACCTTGAACAAATCACTCTATCTCACTGGGACTCAGTTTCCTCATCTGAAAAATGAGGATACAGGATTAGTCTAAGGTCCTTTCTAACTCTGATGTTCTATTGTTCCTTCTTAACTTATTTTTTAAAAAATTTCAGGCCTGGGATCTCTCCAGGAAAAGGAAACAGTGTCCCCTTCCCCCTTTATGGTAAGCCATAAAAGTCTGAGTTACTCATAAATGGTGAAAGATGACTCTATATATTCAAAGAAAGTTTCCATTGCAAGGGGAAGCTAAGCATTTACATGTCTTTTTTGTTGTTCAGTCATTTCAGTCGTGTCTGACTCTTAGTGACAGCATTTGGACTTTTCTTGGAAAAAATACTGGAGTAGGGGGGCAGCCAGGTGGCACAGTGAATAGAGCACAGGCCCTGGAATCAGGAGGACCTGAGTTCAAATCCAGCCTCAGACATTTAACACTAGCTGTATGACCTTGGTCAAGTCACTTAACTCCAATTGCTCTGCCTTCTCCCGATAAAAAGACCAAAAAAAAAAAAACAGGAGTATGTTGCCATCTAGCTCATTTTACAAATGAGGAAACTGTGGTAAACAGGGTTAAGTGACTTGCCCAGGGTCACACAGCTAGTAAACATCTGAGACCATATTTGAACTCAGGAAGATGAGTCTTCTTGACCCCTCTATTCACTGTGCCACCTTGCTACCATAAATGTCTACCTTTGCTTAACTAGATGTTAACACTGCATAAAGATTCTCTTCTCCTGCAATATCTGTACAAATATGTTTTTTGCAATGTTTCAGGAATATGACCGAGTCTCTTCTGAGTTTTAAAAAGTTTACTGTAAAAGGCTAAATCCCTATTTGAATGTTTCCTCTTGGTGTGGAATTAATCCAAGATTTTCAAAGGCTTTATCAGTGGGGTACAAACTTTAGCAAGTCACTAAAGTCCTAATTTTCTAGGTTTGTTGTATGTGTCTGTGTGTATGTATATATGCATGTATATGTATATATGTTTGTGTATACATGTGTGCAAATATACATATACACATGCATATACATACATGTATACATATATGTATGTGTATAGATAGATTCCCATCGTGCACTCCTTGATCCAACCAAGTTGCTCTCACACTCTTTCTCCCATCTCTGTGCCTTTCTATTGCCTGTCCCCCGTGTCTAGAAGGCACACCTTTTTCATTTTCACCTCCTAGAATTCTTCAGTTCCTTCAAAGCTCAGTTCAAGTACTACCTTCTACATAAAATCTTTCCTGAATCGTTCAGGAAATTTCTGGTCCCTCTCATAATTATCTTGAATTTATTTTGTATACACTAAATTATCTTGAATGTATTTTGAATACATTAAATGTGTATATATTATTTTCCCTGCTATAATGGAAGCTCTATGAGGGGAGAGACTGCTTTGTTCTGCTGTTTCCCTGAATGCTTGGGCACTTAGTAAATGCTTACTGATTGATCGATCAGTTGAAAGGTGGGACCCATAGCAAACTGGTCTGTTGCCTGTTGCTCAAGTTTAGAGGGACTCATCACCAGATTGGTTGCACAGTGATTAATTTTTTGCCCACGACATCTCCCAAAGTCCATCTACATCCTGGAGGGGTTGCAATTTACCTTGCTAAAAGGTCATATTGCATCAACAAAATCACGACACAGCAGTATTGTACCTGGTGTGAGAAGACCTCAGTTTTTCATCCTACCTCAGATTCTTACTGAGGCTGTGACCTTGAGCAAGTTACTTAACCTTTCCTAAGGACTTGTGTTTTGGATGTATTGGTGTATTGCAAAGGAACAGTAGGCACCATAGCACTAATGCTGAACAAAACAAGAGATAAATGTTTATACTCTATCAGTCCCATATGTTGCCATTTTTCTTCTTTTCCTTTTTCTCCCTTCTCTTAACTTTCTCTCTTCTTGACTCTGCACTTCACACACACATACACACTCACACACACTCATTTTGTTATTTGGATTTGAAATTTTAAGGAAAAGAGATAAAGCTTCACCCTCACTTAGTCAGATTATAAGACAAAGAACCTGGTCACCAACAAATGTTAGGGGCTAGGTGATTTTATGCTGAAGCTTGACCAAGGGAGCTGGTACCTTTTGCAAATGTACTGGTCTAGAGTAAGTAGACCTTAAGTATCTTTGACTGGGGGAAGTCATCAGTCACTCTAGTTGTCTCTATCTACATTTCCCCTTTCTTCCCTTCAGATGAAGGGTCTCTATCACCTGCCTATTCCTTAGGCCTAACAATGACACCCAAAGCCACTAATTAGCTAATGACTTTCATGAATAAAGAGACTTTTATCCCTTTTATGCAAACAGGACAGTATCTTGTATTTATTTTACATATAGATAATCAACTACACCAAGTGTCATTTTTACTCAATCTTTACATACCTCCAGTTAAATTGTTAAATTAAATATATATCTTAGAATGTCTAAAAAGTGCACTATGCTATACACTGAGGACATGAAGATTAAAATGTCATTGTCTCTGCCCTCAGACATCTTGCAATATAGTAGGGATGATTTCAGCTCAAAGATATTTTAGCCCATGAAGAGTTAAAAACATCCTCGTGTGAATGAATTGAACATTCCTCAGTAGAGGCCATCTGGATACCTTCAAAATGGATGACATGGACATGTGCTTTATTTCAAAAGATAGTCACATTTCATCATCAACCAGGGGTCTTACTTTCACAAAGAAACTATTTTTCAGCCCATTTAAATAATGGATATTCTCCCTTCTTCCAGGGACTCATCTGCCAGTTAAATATTTTAATGTGGACAGAGAAGGTGGAAATTAATTTGCAGACTGGTATTGCCATATAAAGTTTTGGAGATGTTGACCAGAGTTGGAAGAAAAAATGAGGGGTCAGAATGACCAGTGCCTGAATACTTGACTATACTGAATAGGAAAGGAAAAGAAAATATATATGCATTTTTCATTAAATCTAGAAGATATCAATATATCTGCCTTTAATTATCAAGTAGCAGGCATACACTGATAAACAAGTAATGGTGAAAATAAGGAGCTGAGACTTAATGCCTCACTGGTCATACTCTAGAGGGTAAGAATGGAATTCCCCAAGCATCATTCAAGAGTGCATCAAAACTTTCCCTTTGGGGTTTTCATGACTGTGCTCTATCTTTTTTTTTCCTTCTTCTAGTCTGGTCTTGCCTTTTCAGTCTTCTATAGCCCCTAACATTGTCTCTGTCTTAGTTTTCTTTCTTTCTTTTGCTTTTTGGAGGGCAATTGGGGTTAAGTGACTTGCTCAAGGCCACACAGCAAGTTTTTGTGTTAAGTGTCTGAGGCTGGATTTGAACTCAGGTCCTCCTGACTCTGGCTCTATTCACTGAGCGACCTAGCAGTCCCCGTTCTCTTTCTTTAACTTTAACTCATCTTATATTCTGCTGATTGGACATTTCTAACTGGAGACCCTATAGGCATGTCAAATGCAGTATATCTAAAACAAAACCCATTATCTTTTCCTCCAACCCATCACTTTTTTCACTTTCCTATTTCTGTCTGGGGTACCTAAGTTCATAACCTCAGGGTCATCCTGGATTCTTTCTTCTCCCTTACAACTCATGCCCAATCAGTTAACAAGTTTTGTCAAATCTACTGTCATAATATCTTTCCTATATGTCTTCTCTCTATTCACATGACCAGTAACCTAGTTAGAGAAGTAAGTGGGGTGTTGTACCTGGAGTCAGGAAGACCTCAATTTGAATCCTGTCTCAGACATTAGGAGCTCTGTGACCCTGGGCAAGTTACTTGACCTCTCCTAGTCTCAATTTCTTCCTCTATTGAATGGGGATAAAAGCACTCCCTTAATAGGGTTGTTATATGGATCAAGTGAAATAACATAGATAAAATGCTTTGCAAACCTTAAAGTTCTATATGAATGTTATTGTTATTATTATTATTCTATCACACCTTCATCACCTTTCTTCTGAACTATTGCAACAGCTTCCTAATCAGCCTCTCTACCTCAAATTTCACCCCTCACTAATCTATCCTCCACTCAGTTACCAAGGTAATCTTCATAAAAACAAAACGACTCCATTTGGGGTTTTCTTTGCAAAGATACTGGAGTGGTTTGCCATTTCCTTCTTCAACTCATTTTACAGATGAGGAAACTGAGGCAGAGGTAAAGGACTTGCCTAGAGTCACACAGCTAATCAATGCCTGAGGCTAGATTTAAGCTCAGGAGTATGTCTTATGACTTCAGATCTGGCACACTATTCCCTGTGCCACCTAGCTCATGGACTTGATGGTCTAATTACACCAAGCTTTTTGAAGCTATTCTATGCACATGACATGTTCATGTCCCATCACCAGTTTGTTCCCCATAGCTGGAAGGAGCTCCTCACCTTCTCTGATCCCTAACTTCCTTTGAAGTTCAGCTCAAATGCTAGCTCTTCCACAAGGCCTTTCTTGCTGTCTACCCTCCCTCCAAATCACTCGGCACTAATTTTATATTACTTCTCTGTATATGTGTCGTTTTTACTGTTTAGCTGTAAACTCCTTATGGGCAGAACATTTTGTTTTAGCCTTTGTGTTCCTACCTAGAATAATGCCTGGCACATTTTAGGTGCTTGATAAATATGTGTTGACTGACCAATGATGAAGGCCATTTTAGGCATGTAAATTGCCACTAGACCAAGACCTCACTCTCTTACTAAACAAAAACCTTCCGAGCTGCTTGCCCATGTCAACCAAACTCAAATCTATCTGTGAGCAGCAGTTATTGAAATAGCTCTTTAAGTCTTACCAATGTTCAAAATGAGAAATCAAAGAGAGCTGTTATCAAGCTTAATCACCTAGGCAACTCACTGCTAGAGAAGGGAGCTGTGCTTTTGAAGTAGATGCTGGAGAATTGGTGGGTAACAAAAGATGAATTTACAAGCTTGCTGACACAAGCAGAGCTATTTACAAGCAAAGTCTGCCATTCTTTTATCAGTGAGGCAGACCAGCTGGCCAAATTTGTCTTGACACTGAAATCTGAGGAGAGGGATGGAAATTGGTTCACAACATGATCTCTCATCAAGCCAGGAAATGATAAGGAAATGCCACCATGGTGTCTTTTAGATATAAACAGGGATCAAAGGTCCTAATTTCCTTAGGGACTCAAAGTCTGGGGTTCAAAAATAAGCATGGATGAAAAATTAACTGGATCCTAAATATTGATGGTGCTTGGTATATAAACAATTGGTTCCTTTCTTGAGTTGTAGGTCATGTCCAGAGGGGCTAATCAGTTCCAAGAGTGTAATCAACAATCTGTTGTTCCATTCCTAAGTAACTTAGCTCACTCAGTTCTTTTTGGGAGAGTACATTTCTCTACCTTGCCTATAATTAATATTTTTTAATATACAACTGGGCACTAGGGAGAAGGAAGACAGAAATAAGTATTAAGTACCTACTGTGTGCCAGTCACCATGTTAAGACCTGGGGATACAAAAAGAGGCAAAAGACTGTCTCTCAAGAAGCTCACAATTTAATGAAAGAGACAACAAATTAACAAACATGTTAGCTATGATGGCAGAATGGTTGGGAAAATGTCAGAGAGCACAAGGAATCACATAATTTTTAGATCATCTATAAATATTAACCATTGGTACTAAAAATGTTGTTTGCTAACAAGTAGACAAAATATTGAAGGAATTAAATTGTATCAATATTTATATTCTCATAGTGCATGAACCCAGAAGATAGAAGGAAGTTGTAATTACAATGGCCCACAGCTTCTCTTTTGAGAAGCTAATAAAAAAGTTGGCAGTTTTTCATCACGAATCCAAAAGCAACCTCCTTTCATGGAACGTTTGGTCATCTTCTATTTCAGTGCTCACAATAAATATTTGTACCTTATGTAACAACATCTGTTGAAGAGGATGAAGAGGGAGAGGAATTCTACTAAGAATTCAATTGAGATTTTTGTAATTAAATTAGTATGCACTCTGACTTGGTGCCTTCAATACAAAGATAAGAATAGCTGAGGGCAGCAAAACATGTCTGAAAATATGGTTCAGAAATAGGGAGTAAGAGAGGCAAAGATGTGTAGACCACAGACAATTCTCACATCTATAAACCACAAATATTTTACTTAAGAAAACAATTGGAAGATGTTAGACGTAGAAAGCACCAACTGACATTAAAAAATCAAATTGATCGTATTTTAACCAATAGGAAATTATTTATTGACAGAGGTGTCACTCTTGAATATCATCTTTATACAGCCAGACCATCATTTTGTTGGAGCAAAGATCAGAATAATACAAAGTCCGAAGAAAGAAAAAAGGGAGGAAAAGATATAGTTTACAACTAAAAACTTTGGTCTTTTAAAACAAGTTGTTTATGTCAAATAGTAGGAAATGATGAAAGAAAGGATTTAAATACCAGCTATAATAATTTCATATGGGAAGTTAGCCAATATAAATTCATATCCATAATGAAGAGACCAAGAGAGAACTTAGTCAGGAAACACTTGACTTACTTGCCAAGGAGAGATATATGGCAGCCAAGGGCAACACTGGTTTAGAATATAAACATGCTTGTAAAATCTCATGGAGAAAGATTGTGGAAAATGATGAGCAGTATCATGCCATGAAACAGTGAATCAGTGGAGGGGGAAAACAGTTAAAAGAAAACTTGGCAAGAGATCTAACTAAGAAAAGTCCTCTCAAGGGCACTGAGGTGTGAATCTAAAAGGAAGGCACCAAAGAAATGAAAGAAAAGATCTGCAAATATTTTTATAATGAATTCTTTTCATGGTCAAGGACAATGGAGCCTCCATACTAGTACTCTAACATCACTGTCCTATTTGTGTTTCCAGAAGAGATGGAATGGTACTTACCAAAGATAGAAAAGGCAGCTGAACAAACTAAGCATGCTGGAGGAAGTCCATGCTAAAGTGATAGAATATTGAGAGCATTGAATGATCAATGTTCTAAAGTAGGAAAAAATTCCAAGAAGACTGAAACAATCTTGACCTTATTACCACCAAAAAAAAAAGTGATAGATCATCAATAACTAATGAACCACATGCCTACTTTCCTATCTGCATAAACTTTTTATGAATATAAACTATACACACATTGATAGTATTATAAAAGGTCAGGCAGAGTTTCCAAAACAAAATTTCACATCTTTACCATCATACAAAGATATAGAGAATACAAAAACCCATTGTATTTACTGTATGTTAACTATAAATTAAAAGCATTTGATTTGGTAGAGCAAAAGGCTCTTTTCCAACAAGATGTCTCCCAATGTGTGAAAATTACATAAGATTCCTTGAAAGATAAATTCATTAGGAAGAACTTTGATCAGTGGTATGGGCAAGGTGTAAAACAGGATTATCTAATGTATACTCATCAATGGTGGTAGCTATTGTCTTAGAGATTCAACACATGAAGATTTCCTCTATGAAAGAAAGAAGAAAACAAGGATTCATTAAGCACCTAACCAATATGACAGGACAGCTAGGTGGTACAATGCATGGAACACCCAGCTTGGAGTCAGGAAGACCTGAGTTTAGATCTGCCCTCAGACATTACTAGCCATGTGACCCCAGGTAAATCGCTTAAACCCTGTTTGCCTCATTCTCCTCATCTATAAAATGAACCGGAGAGGGAAACAGCAAACTACTCCAGTGCCTTTGCCAAGAAAGCACCAAAATGGTGTCATGGAGAGGAGGGGACATCTGACAAGCATTGTGATAAGTTTTATAAATATTATCTTATTTGATTCTCATAACAATCCTGGAAGATAAGTGGTATTGTTATCTTCATTTTACAGTTGAGGAAACTGAGGCAGAAAGAAATAAAGCAACTTGTGCAAGGTCACAGCTAGTAAGTTTGTGAGACCTAGTTTGAACTTGGGACTTCCTAACTCTAGTCACAACATTCTATCTACTTTACCACCTTAGTACCTGGAGTGAAGTAGATGTTGTTTTGGAAGTTGAAATTGTGATGATTGTTATCAAGCCTCAGAACATTCTACAGCCTTCTGGATGAGACCAATGATCACTCTAAAGGTTTGGCCTATTCACAGTGAAGAAAAACACATGTGTATGAAGACTATCCATTTTCTAAGTTATCATGTACAGTTAGCTGCAGGGGTAGGCGGGTAAATATTTAGCAAACAATACATACACACATACATATTTCCATCTTTTTACTACTAATCATTTTCCAGTGATGTTCTTCATCTATAAAATGGCTGTGAGTCATGAAGCATAATAGTCTGGGAGAACTGAAATGGAGAGAGTCATCCAAAGAAAAAGAGAGGAAGTCATACACAGGGTATGAGCATCCTGCAATACCCAATGAACAAAGTAATGAAAGTAAAATATGTCATCAAACCAATTTGATGAGAATAAGGGATAGTGAAACAACACAGAAGCAAATAATACTAATAGCTTAGTATTCAATTAAATTCAAAGAAGAACTAACTATTTGAGAAAAACTGATGGGAAAATTAGACAGCAATATGGAAGAAATTGGGTTTAGACCAAAATGTATGCTACCTAAATTTAAGAGGTCGCATCATAAACAAATTAAAGAAACGTGGGAAAATAGTTTTTAGATCTATGAATGGAGGAAAAGTTCATGCCAAAAAAAAGGTATAGAGATGATCACAGAAACAAAATGGATAATTTTAAATTAATAAAATTTAAAAGGTTTTGCACAAAAATTCAACAATACTAAGATGAAAATGGAAACAACTAGGAAAAATTTTTTGCAGAAAATTTCTCTGATACAGATCTAATTTCTAGGATAAATAAGGAACTGATTCAGATTTATAAGGATATTAGCCATTCTCCAGTCCATAAACAGTCTAATGATATAAACAGGTATTTTTAAAGGGAAGAAACCTCAGTGATTCCTAGTCATATTAAAATAAAATGCTCCAGATCACTAATAATTAGAGAAATGGAAATTAAAGCAATTTTGAGGTTCCACCTTATACCCATCAGCCTGACAAGGATGATGAAAGGAAAATAACAAATGTTGGAGGAACTGTGGCAGGGAAAACACATTAGCACATCATTGGTGGACATGGAAGGTAAAACCATTCTGGAAAGCAACTTGAAATTATACACAAAAGTTACTAAATAGTACATGTCCTTTGATCCAAATCCAAAGATATCAAAGAAAAAGGTACCATATTTTTCAAAAATAGTTATAATTGCTCTTTTAACTAAAAATTGGACACTAGGGGAATAAGTTGGGGAATGGCTGAACAAATCATGTTATACGGACATAATGGAATACTATTGTGCTTTAGGAAATGATGAAAAAGATTATTTCAATGCGACATGGAAACAGCTGTATCAATTAACACAGAATAAATGAGAAAGACCAGAAGATGAATTTTTACTATAACTATCAATTTTATAAAAACGAACAATTGTGAAGATTTGTATAAAGTGATAGAGAATGCAATGAGAACCAGAAAACAATTTATATAATAATGACAATATATAAAGGTAAATAGCTTTGAAAAACATAAGAACTCTGAGGACAGATGATGAAGCATGTTACTCACCTCCTGACAGAGAAGAGATGGACCCAGTGTAGAATGAGACTTATTTACTTTTACACATGACCAATAAGGGACTTTGTTTTGCTTAACTATGCACGTTTGTTACAAGGATTTTGTTTTTCCCTTTTCCAGTGAGGTCGGAGGTGAGAGGGAGAGAAGTAGGTTTCTATTCATTAAATAATAAAATTTAATTAAACATAAAATTCAAAATAAAAATGACTGGGCAGCTAGGTAGCATAGTGGATAGAATTCTAGCTTAGAGTCAGGAAGACTTATCTCCCTGAGTTCAATTCCAGTCTCAGATACTTAACTGTGTAATCCTGGGCAAGTCACTGAACAGTTTGCCCCAGTTTCCTCATCTGCAAAATAAGCTGGAAAAGGAAATGGGAAACCACTCCAGAATCTTCAAGAAGAAAACCTCAAATGGGGGTCATGAAAAGTCAGACATGACTGAAAAACAAGTATCTACATCTAATCACCTTGAGCATTCTAGAGACATTTGGGAGTAGTTCAAGTTATGGGTGATAAAGGGAGGTCTGGAGATAAACTATCTGTCCCTTCAGGTAACACTGATGCCAATACTCACACTAAAACGTATACCAGCAAGTTCACATATTTCAAAAGTTATCTCATAAGAATGGAGACAGCTGCTTCCCAGATTATGAAGCTGTTTTCTGTGCTAGGGAGTATCACTATCAATATGTTGCTGACACATACAGATATATACTTTGTATTTCTATGCATAGCTGAAATACACAGATGGATTTTAAATTGGATAATGACAAGAATGTTGCACTTGGACTCAGAAGACTTCAGTTCAAAGTGTGGAAATTCATGAAAATGCATATATTTTGGAGAAGAATAAATACAACTGTGAGAATGAAATCAAGAGAATCAATGTACCAGTATAAAATTTTTTTCAGTTGACACTTTGTTTCTTCACAACAGACAAAACACCTGCAAATGAAATGTTAATGTCCTTAAGCCATTCACCAAATTTAGTTAAAGTAAATTAACATTTTGAAAAGTTATTTTGGAAAAAAACACATATAAACTGTGAAATGATGAAACAAACTTTAATAAAACAAAAAGAATTTCAGGAGACACAAAAAGGTTGATTTTATTACAACCATGTTGAATTTAATATACATTTTCAAATTGTCGATAACAGAACTTCCTGATTTCATTAAAAAGTGAATGAATGAATGAAAAACATTTATTAAGAATTTATTATGTATCAAGCATTGTACTAAAGGTTAGGAATGAAAATACAGTAAGACATTATATTTGATGTAGTCCTGGTCCTCAAGAAGCTTATATTCAAATAAAACTAATGGGTTTATGGTAATAATAGCCAAGAAAAGATACTCCTGTCTGAGAAGTCATAGGGATGGTGAGTAGAGCCATTGGGGAGTGGATTCATATGCCCTTCCCAAAAGCAATGAGAGTATTAAATTGATTATAGTTCCCAAAGGAATATGTGGGAGGAGGCAGGGTAAAGAAGTTATAGCACCAGTGAAAATGGTAACATAGTTAGGACAGGGGCTGAAAACGTTTGTCTGGTGGTTTGGAACCCACAAGATATGGTGGACTGGCTACCTGAATTTGAGCTCATTGACTCGGCAATCAGGATAGGTATTCTCCAAGGCGAAAGTTCCAAAGCTAGGTAAAGTCCCCTAGAACATAATCTCTGGAAGACCCATACCCTAGATGATGCAGTGGCATGGTGGATAGCAAGACGATGACTGGGATGGAGTGATGGAATCATAAATCCTTAGCCAAGGAATCTTGGAAGCACAATGATAACTGATAGGAAAATTCTGGCTGCATAATTTCTAATACCATGAAACTTCATTATTTTAAGAATACTTTTTTTTAAGATAGTAAGGTTAAGTTTTGCAGAATTTCTGAACTTTTGGATTCTTACTCCCTGTGCAAAATACACAAAAAAGTAAACACAAAGCAGAAACATTTTAGGAGCTGAAGGTTTGATGTGATGGGAACTCACATTGGGAAGTGGTACAATCCAGTCTCTGTCAGCTTGTTGATAATGCACTGATTTTAAATGTGACCAAGTGGAAAACTTTCTCTGCTGCCAAACTATTCATTGGAACTTGATAAGGTGATAATTTAGTAGTGGGTAAAAGTTCATAGAATTACTGAACTTAGAGGAGGATTTTTTTTTTCATTTAAATTCTTTATTATAAGGGAAGGCTCTTTGGAACCGAGAAAGAGGAGGGATACAAGGGAAATGCAGGTGTTATATCAACAAAAGGTAACAACAAAAAAATCTATTAAAGAAATTAGAAGAGGAAAAGATTGTAATACCATTCCATCATTTGTCCAGCATCACAAAATGTACTTTGTGATGTATCTTAAAGCATTTCAAATATGCTGAAAATGTTCTCCATTCTCACCTCCAACCCCCTAAAATTCCTGGCTTCCTTCAAAGCTCAGTCAATACTTCTGCAGGAGATCTCTCCCCATCCCCCAGCTGCTCTTCTCTAAGATTACCTTCCCCTTATTCTGAATGTATCATGTATATGGGTAATTATTTACATTCTATCTCCAACCATTAGAATGTAGGTGGGTAGGTTGCACAGTGAATAGAGTGGTGGGCCTAGAGTCAGGAGGACCTAAGTTCAAATCTGACCTCAGAAGCTTACTAGTCATGTGATCTTGGGCAAGTCATATATTCTCAGTTTCCTCAATGGTAAAACGGTAATAATAATACCTACCTTACAGAGTTGTGAAAATCAAATGAGATAATATTTGTAAAGTGTACACAGTGCCCAACAGAACATATATGACAAATACTTGCTATTGCTATTAAGTTCCTTGAGGGTAGGGACTGTTTCTACCTTTTTTGAAACCCCAGTGGTTAGCTGAGTGACTATGACACACAGTAAGGGCTTGATAAATGTTGGTGATTGATTAATTCAAATAATAGTTACATTTATCCTTGTCCTTGAAAAAAGTTCTTAAATTAAGATTTTTTCCAAAGTAATTTTCCATTAATAAGATTTAAATTCTATTTGAATTCAATTTCATGTTGATTCTGTAAGCCTTCCTCTCATCTACCTATCTAAATCCTATCTATTTTTAAGAGGCAGTTGAATTTTCAACTGATTCTTCCAGGAAGTTTTTTCCTACCTAGTATCTACTCCCACTGAACCCTTTTACCCTGAAGATTCTGTACTACACGATATAATGTTTTATTATATGTTAGTTTGTCTGTGGTTTCATGTGTATTATTTTTTAATGTAAATTCTCTGAGTTCAGATACTGTCATATATTGAAGATGCTCAATACTTATTTTCTCTCTTAGGTCACTCTCCTATTGGTACTTAATCGCACGAGGATCATGGAGTTAGAGTTAAAAAGGATCACACTGAGTCCACATGCTTCATTTTCCAGTTGAGGAAACTGGGGCTCAGAAAGGTTAGATGGCTTGTCCATTATTACACAGATAACAAGGGCATTAAGCAATATTTGAACTCGTCTTTCTGACTCCCATTCTATCCAAGGTGAAATAAAAAAAATCAAATGACCTTTGGAGTTTGTTGCCAAGATATATTAGTAAATTTTAAAATTTAGATTGCCTGATAGAATAGAAGAAATCAATGGAAAACCATTTTTCCTGTTTTTCCTATAACATATTAAGCCATCTTGATCACCTTTTTAGATTTCCTTATCCCCATATAGTAGAAGACAGGAAACAGGTTCTGACAGATGTCTAGGGCTGAGTACAACACCTACCTAACCTTCCCCCTTCTACTAGACATAGATCAGCATCAAAGGGATCTATATCCTTTTCTCCCAAATTGGCTTATTTGGAACAGCTGATGTGGTAGAAGCCATCTGTTCTCCCTTGTTCAGGAAATTCAAATGGCAACAAAAAAAATCTTAGTACTGAACTTCTGATGACTTCTGACTTCTCACCTGCTTTTTGTCAGAATCTTGCTTAAAAAAAAAGGTCAAATGCATATCTATAAGTGTACCAAGACATAACTTGGAATATGTACAAATTTTTTATATAAAAGTCATTGGTCTTAGGAACGAAAGGGAAGAGTTTCTTGGCCAGTTTTCTCTGGTGGCATATGAGGTGAGATGTTTAAAATAATGTATGGTTTTATGTATATGCCTTCAAAATGTTTGATATTAACTAGTGATTAGATAATTATAATATTTTAGGACTGAAAAGGACCTAGAAAAGCCATCTATTTTGTCTCTCTACCTTCAGGGAGGATCTTAGATTCTCAGCTCTCTGGAATATATCATACTTTATTTTAAGAAAGAAGTGGAGGAATGCATCTGTTCCCAAATCTCACCCCACCGGAAGGTCATGTCAATACTTAAGAATCAGGACATTGTCTAACCAAAATTCTTCGTGCTCCTAGAGATAGAAACCAGCTGGTCACCATCTTTTATATAAAAGTCTTTTGTTTGCTTAAAAGATCCATATTAAAACACTCTTTTCTCCAATCAAAATAATCTGAGTTCCTTTCGTTTTTTTCTCATTTCTTGTTGTCCAACCCTTTGTCATCTTTGTGTTATTCCTTTGTGTCAAGCCTTCCCTCGGGTTGTAATATCCTTAAGTAGACACAGACACCAGAGTGAAGAATTGGCTGGTGTTTCTCAACTTGTGATGCTCCTATTTATGTCTCTATGCAGGGCCTCCATAAGATCCTTGTGTACTTTTGAATTGAATAACTTGGATTGTATGGATATGTTATTAATTCAAGTTCATTTTACTAGACCAATTCTTATCTTAAAAAGATATCTTAAGATTAAACACACATCTTCCCCATATATGAAAAAATAGGGATTTCCCCTCCAACTTCAATTGATGCAATTAATCACAAAAAGACCAGACAGCTGAATAAATTTTTAAAAAGTACAGATAAGGCGTGAACAAGTTCCTACTCAATTTGAGAATAATAAGTGCTCTGATATTTGGAAAAATACAGATGACACCATTCATAATTGACTAAAAACAATCACACTCACTCCCTTGGGCTTATATAAAATGACAGTCCAGATTAAAATAAAGCAGTGTTGTTGACAGATCAGTCAAGTGGTGAATCAGAGAGCTATCATAGAGTGGGCTATACTTGACTCAGACTGGTCTCCTTTGTTGCTTAGGTTTGATCTTAGAATGAAAGGAGACATTTATAGGTCATTCAACTGTTAACCAAAGGAGATTTAGCTCATCATGACTTAGGATACTTAACAAGGATATAGGCCTCAGTCCTGAGAGATGTACCCTCCCTCCTACCTTGTCTCCATATGGAAATAAATCTGGTCGACACAGCAGTGTGTGCTGATTTGTGTGGCCTTGCAGCATCAGCCAAGTCTGAAGGACCTGGCTCCCAGTGGGCTTTTTACATCCTTAACTGAATAGGAAGCCATATAAATAAGGCTTGAGCCCCCCAAGGAGCTGAACAAGAGTTAGGCAAGCATATAACCAATACAGGTTATACATGGGTAGTCATGCAAAACATTTCCATAATAGTCGTGTTGTTTCCTTTTACTCTGTTCCTCTTCAAAAGGGTTTGCTTCTGATTACCCCTCCCTCAATCTGCCCTCCCTTCTATCACTTCCCCTTCTTTTAACCCCTTCCCCTCCTACTCTCCTATAGGTAAGACAAATTTTCATACCTAATTGAGTATGTATGTTATTCCCTCCTTAAGTCACACCCAATGAGAGTAAGGCAATGTATGTGAATATTAGGGAGGGAGCCCAGAAGGGAGTGCTACAGTTCCACAGTTATTAAAGTTAAATAACACAATTCTTAAAGTTTAAGACAAGCATATGACACTACCATACATAATGTATTCTTATTTCAGATGAAATGATAAAGAAAAAGTGGAAGCCATTGACAAAAAGATAAACTAAACCTTGTAACTGGCAAAATTGGAGAAATTAGCTCTTAAGAGAATATTTCCTTTAAATGCTGCTTATAGGTTAATAATGATAAAAATAATATATCACATTTACACAGCACTTTAAGTTTTGCATAGTGCTTGATATACACCATCTCATCAGATTAAGTATATAAAAATAATGAAGCTGTTCAAGTTTTAAAAACAACATGAAAGTTTTATGCAAATTCTATATATCCCTAGCTATGCTTTGTGATGTTTCAGAAATTAGATTGCTGACTCAAGGGTAGCTTGTTTTATTTACTAAGATCCATAGCTATTTTTCTACAGACTTTACCATGACTGACTCAATGTTCTTTTACATTTATGCAATTTGCTTTTCCCGTTTCCCCCTCTCCTCACCATAACCTAAAAGGGAAAGAACTAGAATCCAAATAATCTGCACATCCACCCTCAAAATGCACCTGGTTGAATTGGTGAGGTATGAATAGTTCAATTTAATTTCTGTTAGACTGATTCTTAACTTAAAAGGAGTTATATTTTGACATTGTAGACTCGTTCACACACATTCTATATAAATATGGAAAAGTAGGGTTGAAATCACCTGAGCTCATTTAAGCCTTGATATTAATTAGGTGAGCACTTGTCTCAAACAATCAATCAGGCAAAGGCCTTAAAATAAGTGCTAAAAGGCCTTTGAGCTGGAATGATTTACTACAAGAACTGTGTTTGAATAAGCCAAGGAAACTTGGCCAAATCCCAGGAATTTTTTCTAAGTTATCAAGTGAGTTGAGAAGGGTGTGGTTTCCAGAAATTGGAAGAAATGTGTCTTTTCTAGCACCCTTGTGAACAGGGATCTCCCCAGAGGGGAGGGAAAAAGGCTTTAAGCTTCAGCCTTGGTTGGGTCTCCTCCCTGTTCCTTCCTCTCCTTCTTTTGCTGGAGGAGGACTTCAAGAATGTGAAAGGTCCAGAGGATTTGGACTTCCCCATCTTCCCATCAGAATTCGTCACCCCAAGATAGCAGTGGTTAACAATAATGTCCAAGTCAGAAACCAAGGACAATCTGAAGTCAAATTACCATAAGGAGCCCAGGAAGGAAACTATGCCAGGACTAAAGGGAACTTCTTGAGCACCCAACCAATAGAATATGTCTTCCGATAACCAAGAGCATGTGGATTTTCTCTTTGCCACATACATTTTCTAAGCTTGAGTCTACTTTCTCCTGAATTCTGCATGGACTTGAAGGAGAGACTAGTGTAGATGTTTGGGGTGGTGAGGAGGGATGTTTTGTAACAATTGTTCCTATTGTTTTACCTTAGTAAATATTTCTCTTAAAACATTTACTTAAAGGTTAGTGACTCAATTGATTCTCAACTGATAATCTTGGGGGAGAAGTATACCAGTGGGGGATCAAGACAGTAGCATTGGAGAATTACCCCCCAACCCTTTAGGGGTACTCTAGAACCCTGAGAGGGAGACGTAGTCAAGCTCTATAGTCAAGTAGGTTACCCATATACGTTCATGCACACACAGAGGCACAAATATTGATTGTCCTCTGAGCAGTGTGCTAGGCACTGGAAATACATAATTCCTTATGTACTCATTCTCTCTCTCACTCTCCCTCTTCCCACCCACCCACACACACACACACACACACACACACATATATATATACATACACACACAAATATAGGTATATACACATATTATGTATCCATGTATATGTATATTTACTATATATATAAAACTAATAAGAATATAGATTATATATGTACATATATAATATAACTGATGTCTCTCTGTGTGTGTATTTCTGTATAGTTTGTCCTTTGTTTTAGAAGAATACCAATGACATCATGGACTGAAATCTTGACTTGCATGTGAATTGGAATTAAGTGAGGCAGAGTTGCACAAAGTTATCAGTTTCACTCTCTCTTCCAGAGTCATTGAAGTTCAGTGGCAAGACAAGACTAGATAACTGGCAATGGCCCGGAATGCAGAGAATGACCTTGGCATCTTCAATGTCTGACCAAGCTCTAAACACTCCTCAGCATCAGCTTCATCCACCTTCATGAAGGTTGCAAGAATTCGTTCTCATCTGTCCATTCTGCTAAAAGAAGTCTTCATATGCTTGGGGTAGACATCTCCCTAACTCACTGAGGGGTTTGAGGTCTTCTTGTTACCCTTACCTTGGTTTAACTCATCTGCCCAGGTTTACTGGAGTGTATGCTACACTTTCTTGGAGCCACAGGTGAGAGTTGAGTGCCAGGAAGACACCAAAGGTGGATGAGCAGCCCTGAAAAGGGTTTGGCAAGCCCTCACAACAGAGGTGAGAGTCCTCCTTGAACACCCCATACACTCTACACACAAACACACACGACTAATAACTATTATATTTGCCTTTAACCCCTAGCAAAATTTTAAGTCAATTAGAGACCAAAGGCTGTGATAATGACTGTTTTATTTGGATTTTGGATATATTTTAAGTCATTCATTTGATCATGTTTTCTGTAAATGTTTCTTTGTAAGTTGTTTCTCAACAGTAACAGAACAAGGCTCAGAAAACAGAAGACTGCACTATTTCCATGGATTAATGACACTAATAAAAAAAAATCTGGCTGATTTAGCAAAAAAAAAAAAAAAGATTATTTTGCCTTTTTTCCCTTTCCAGACACTGTAGCTCTTAGTTCATTTACAATTTTATCTCCTTATGCCATGAGATGTGTAATCAGAGCCCAGAGCCTCAAGAGGAAGTCCATAGCAGTTCTTTCAAACAAACTTGAACAACAGTTTAATAACATTATCAAACAGCATGTTAAATTGCTTTGGTACCATCTTTGTGGAATTCAGCACCAGCTCCACATTTTTAAATGGCAGATGAGTTTTAACAAATCATATAATATCCAATATATTGAACTCCCTTTTAAAAGTTGCATTACATTTGTGATAAAGCAAATGACACCCTTGGGAGTTATTTAGAATAAAATAACAGTGAATTACAGTAGGGCTTTGATAATAAAATAATCCAAAAGAATATGTTATATTTAATTTAAATGGGCTTTTGAAGGACTTTCTTAACCTTCACTCCTTGTGATTATTTACATAGAGCTTTGAAATTGTTCTTGTCATTTTCACATTTCACCAGTGAGAATTTTTTCTCCTTTAGTATTTTATCCTGATATTACATGTATAGTAACATGGTCCCATAGTACCACAATTTAGCACTCAGATTTTCTAAAATATATTTGGTAAGTTTCCCCTAACTTGACTTTGAGCTTAATGAGCTATGAGCTATGAGTTTAATTTCCTTGAAATTAGAAATCATTTCTTATTAGACTTCTGAATTCCTCATAGTTACTGTAGCAGGCTGTAAATAAATATTCTAATAGTGCAGAGATCTCACTGATGACCTCATTTCCTCCAGTAATGCTGTTTTCTGTAGCCCTCTTCCATGTACTTTTCCTAACAGTGCTGGGGGGCCTCCCTTCCTTGAGTTCTCTACATTATATAGACATCATTAGAGTACACAGGCTCTCCATCAGTTTCTCCTTGTTCTTGCTCAGTGATAAATCCATCTTTTTTGCCCCACTCACATGTTCTTTGGATGACATCCTTTATAGTTATCAGTCATTCAGTCAAAAGCATTTAGTAAACACCTACTGTATACCAGGCAAAGCACCAGGGATAGAAAGGCAAAACAAAAATTGCAAATTGTCCTTGCTCTAAAGGAGCTCACCATCTAGTCAGGAGAGAATGTGCAAACAACTGTACAAACCAAATAGGTACAAGATGTAGTGGAGATTATGTTAGAGGGAAGGTACTAGCATGAAGCAAGATTGGGAAAGGCTTCTTGCAGAAGGTAGGATTTTAACTGGGATTTGAAGGAAGCCAGGGAAGCCATGAAGGGAAGACAAGGAGGGTGAGAAATAGAGGCATGAGAGCTGGCAAGTGAGAATGTGGATTTGGGAGCTGGAATGTCTTGTGTGAAGAACAGTAAGGAAGCTAGTGTTATTAGATAAAAAACTATGTGGAGAGGAGGAAGACACAAGATGATTGGAAAGGTAGAGGGGGCCACATTATGAGGGCTGTAAATGCCAAGCAGAGGAATTTGTATTTGATCCTGGAGGTAATAGGGAGCCACTGCAGTTTATATGCTCATACCTGTGCTGTAGGAAGGTCAGTTTGACAACTGAGTGGTGGATGTAATGGAGTGGGAAAGACTTGAGGCAGGGACACCAACCAGCAGCAACTATTGCTATAGTCCACGTACGAAGTGATGAAAGTAATGAAAGCTTGATGGTGTCAAAGGACAGAATGGGAAGTTACAAACCTGGGTGACTGGGAGGGTGGTGGTTGAATATGATGGTAATGGGGAAGATAAGAAGAGGAAAGAGTGTGGGAGGAAAGAAATTGAGATTGGTTTGGAGGTTCTGGGGAAAGATGTTGAGGTCAGTTTTGGACATGTGAAGTGTAAGGTATCGACAGGACATGCAGCTCGAGATGTCCAACAGGTGGCTAGTTATGTGTAAATCCTTTTTTTGGAATATGCTACTGCCTGCTCACACCTACTCTGTGCCTTTTGAGTGAACCTCAACTGCAATTATTCACAGACTGTGGTATTCCAAGAATCACAGGTGTACCTTATCATCAGATTATTCGTGTTAAAACGAAGGAACTTTGTTTCAGAGAAAAGCTTGTTGCAGTTACTAAAAAAAACAACTTTGAAATTTTCTCAGAGGCAATCCAGACTACTCTCTCTTTCTGTTCAGTTCTGGACTGAATTTATTTCCAATACAATAAATATTTATTAAGCACCAAATATGGGCCAGGCATAGTGTTAAGCACTGGGGGTAAAAATTAATAAAAAGAGAGATCGCAGCATTTATCTAGTCAATTAGATTGTAATCTCCTTGAAAACAGCCTGTTTTTCAGAATATACATATGTGTGTACTTACATATACATATGTATATATACACATAATGTACATATATGTATATGCGCACATTTTATACATTTATTTTACACATTTTAATTTTTATTTTATTTATATATTATATGTAATATATGTATTTATATGCATATACATGTATACACACAGATGAACATTCTAGGTTAACAATACCACTGCATATCATAATCTGGATAATAGGTTTTCTTCATCTACTTGTTTTTCCTGTGTGGGTAGTTAGGTCAAACTCTTTCTTTGCATAATGATAGATCTTGTTCAAGAGATTCTTTGATGTTGATTACTGGTCACTGGACAAAGATCTCGATTTTATAGTACCGAAAGCTGAGTTGTTTATAGACCAACTAAAAACTGTGATTTTTATCACAGGAGCAATCAATGCTGTTTGGTTTATTTATAAAAGTGGAAAGGAATGGGGAGGAAAGGAACAAGTATTTATTAAGTGACTATTATGGGCCAGGCACGTAAATGTTTTACAAATATTATCTCATTTAATCTTCACAATAACTGTGAGGGAGGTGCTGTTGTCATTCTCATTTTAGAGTTGAGGACACACAGGGTCACACAACTTGTAGGGGTCTGAGGCTTGATTTGACCTGAGGTCTTCCTGATTCCAGGTCCATGCTCTATCCACTGCCCCATCTATCTGGAAGGAATCTTGACTATCCTCCAAATGCAACCCAGTTGGTTACAAACTTGTCAAAAAAGGCAGCTAATAAGGAAATTACTTCCTAATTGTCACATTTAAGGTATCGAGTGGCACTAAGTGGAGTGGAGATGAATTTTCCCCAGGATTTGGCACTAAGTGGAGTGGAGATGAATTTTCCCCAGGATTATCTGACTTCAAGTGTTGACTTTGCTGCTCACTAGGAATGTGACATTGGTTAAATCAGAGGACTTGAGTTCAAATTCCACCACTGATTTGTACTTCTTCCATCATTACTTTAACTTCCTGAGTCTTACTTAGGTCATGGGGTCAGATATGGCCTCTGATGTCCCTTCCAGCTCTAAAACCATATTCCTATGACCTCCCTGGTCCTCAGTTTCCTCATGTGAAAATTAGAGAGTCATTCCAGATGACCTCTAAGCTTCCTTTTCAGGTCTTTAAAACAACAATAACAACAACAACTGTATTCTGATAAACAGGTATTTTAATGCATAAACATAAAAAACTGGATGTTTTGTTTCAGAAGCTCAGATTTCCAGTAAGTGATCTGGAATAACACTTAGGGGAATTTTTACCTGGGAAACCAGTTCTTAGAATGTAGATGGATTTTTAACTTTCAAATAAGATCCCAAAATATTTTGTCTACTGGAACATGAGATATCGGTACGTGGACTATCTAAATACATCTCCCTCCCCATTTGAACAAATTCAGATTTGATATTCAACCTTCTAGTCTAGTCTGAAAAAAAAAAGGTGTAACAAAATTTTACTTTGGAAATCTTCATAAGTATTATCTGAAGACCAAAGTGGGATAATGAGGTCCTATCTGTAGATGTTTATGGAAACAATCACTTCAGATTCTGGAGACAGAAGTAGCTACGTCCCAGCTATAGAATTTCATAGCAAAAATAAAAAAAAAATAGAGCTATAAAATCTTGGGGAATGAGTTACTGTGACAATATAACATGGATTATTTGAGAATTCAAGTAAAGGGGGAAAAAAGGATGAGATTTGGTATATTAAAATAATTAAGAATTTGAAAGTATATCCAAGGAGTCATAGACTCGAGATAAATCTCACACATAAGTCATTCTACTATTACCCATAAACCCTTCAGCTCTGCTTTTTCTGATTTAAAAGGACTTCTGTGTCAGCATCTCTTCTAGACCACTACCAAATGAACTGGTTGAAAAGCTGCAAGTGGGCCAGAGAAGCTATGAGAGCCAACGTCAATGACGTTTCCAAAACAGATAATTTTTGTGGTTAGTTTCAGAAGAGGATTCTTTTTTGATGTTTCTTGTTCTGGCCAATGGTGCCTATTTCAGGCTCAAAAGAGAAAATTTTGAATGTATTCATTGCACTCAATTAAATTAAAAATATCTACTGAGCAGTTACTATGTTTATGACCTATAGCCACTCAGACCATAAATAGAATGCTTATACAAAGTAACAGTTGTATATAAATTAGCTGTTATCAAAAACTTGCTTCACTCTGAGCTATATTCTTTAAAATGCAGATAAGTAACTCAGATTTACAAGACTCTGATGTCAAGTGGGTGTGGCATTCCAGCAATACTAAATCACATAAAGGCTGTCTTGGGATGCTACACCTACGAATTAAAATGCCAGATGAACAAGAGTGCAGTTTCATAAAAAATGTAAAGCTAATCACATCTGCTTCCTTTTACTTCTCTCTTTGCATGAATTTTAGGTCACCATAGAGTTAGACCCATCCCTGAAACATATTGACTGTGTGATCCTAGGCAAATCCCAGGGGTGGGGAACCTGCAACCTCAAGGCCACCTGTGGCTCTCTAGGTCCTCAAGTGTGGCCCTTTAATTGGATCCAAACTTCACAGAACAAATCCCCTTACTAAAAGGATTTGTTCTGTAAAAGTTGGACCCAATCAAAAGACTTCACCCAAGGACCTAGAAGGCCACAAGTGGCCTTGAGGTCACAGGTTCCTCACCCCTGACTAACCTCTCAGTTTTTCTAGACAACTCTCAAAGACTTGTAGAGACAATGCTGACTTATTTTGATGTAGGGATTTTCCTCCTCTGGGAGTTCCCTTAATTAATGAAATCACAGGTCCAGTTTCTATCTCTATTCTATAAAGCAAATGCTTATTTTGCACATATAAATATAGTGGGGAGAAGTAAAGGGCAGTGGAACTATTGGCTTTTAAAACAGCTCAACATATAAATTCACCAACAAATATTTGGTTAGTACATAGCTTTAAACTAGGAGTGTTTATTTTTTTTTTTTTTTTGTCAAAGACTCCTCCAGCAGTCTGTTGGAGCCTCTATGAACCCCTTCTCAGAATGTTTCTGAATACATAAA
Organism: Petaurus breviceps papuanus; assembly: GCF_028583685.1. Taxonomy (NCBI): domain Eukaryota; kingdom Metazoa; phylum Chordata; class Mammalia; order Diprotodontia; family Petauridae; genus Petaurus; species Petaurus breviceps. Next base: position 89,414,474 of record NW_027186296.1, read on the forward strand.
GTACACAAGATTACAAAGAAAACCAATTATACTGAAATGAAGTCATCAAAGTATGTTTTAAAATGTCACAGACCTGAAGTTAAGAATCTCTTCTTTAGACACACCCTATTAAAAAAGAAAAATTAGGTTCTATATGTGAATTGTTTGTGGAAATTTTTGTTATAGGCTTTTAATAATGTTGTAGAGCAAAAGCTGCAAAATAAAAGCTATTTCCAGATGCCATAAATGGTGATGTGTTGGTGCACAGAGCTGTCTTCACATAGGATAATAAAAAGGTTGAAGCTGTTCTTATAACAACATGCCTGGATTTCCAAAGAAAAACATTCCAAATGTCCAAAAAGCTTGTTGCCAGTGGAAAAAAAAAATGACAATCATAAGAAAAAGTAGTTACTTAGAAATAAAATAAAAATGAGTTGCAAACGGCTCCAACACCATCCCATATTTCAAACATATGCATTTTAAAAGTACTTACCTTATTTAAAGTATAATTCTTAGATTAATGGCTTTTAATAAAAATATAATTATGGCAAAATGACTTTTGACATTAAAAAAAAATTTTTTTTCAGTTATGTCTGACTCTTTGTGACCGCATTTGGGGTTTTCTTGACAAAGATACCGGAGTGGTCTGCCATTTTCTTCTCCAGCTCTTTTTTTTCTTTTTTTTTTGCAGATGAGGAAACTGAGCAAATAGGATTAAGTGACTTGCCCGGGGTCACACAGTTATTAAGTAGCTAAGGCCATATTTGAACTCAGGAAGATGAGTCTTCCTGACTTCAGGCCCACCACTCTATCCATTCTACTACCTAGCTGCCCTATTAAAAATTGGGAAAGTCAATTAAGAATCAATACTGACACTAGAATTTCTATTAGGAAGTCACCTTCCCTATTAGTGGGATGGGAAATAGTGCTGGATTTGTAAACACAAGTTTGTGTCCAGGCTCTCTACCATTACTTGTGAGACTTTGAACAAATCACTTCCCTAGACTTCAGTTTCCTCATCTTTTAAAATGGATGTTGAACTGGATGGCTTCTAGGATTCCCTACAGTTATAACTTCTGTAACCCTATACTCCCTTACTTTAAAAGTGGCCACTATACTACACTAAAACCTAAGAAGATGAGAAAATTAGAGTTTAAGAGAATTTATTTTGGGGAGAACTAAAATGCATGTTAAATGTTTTTTCCATATAGTATGCATTCGGAAAGATTAGAAATAGCCATTGTTTAATGGGATATAAACTGGTTGTTGAATTTATTGGGTAGAATTCATCTTGGATCAGTTACTCTAAGCCTAATGACTCAATTTCCATTATAAGCAAAGGCCCATCTTTTCAATACTAATATATATAAATTATACCAGTTTTGCTGTACAACAGCAAGATACGGAATGAGTCTCTAAAGAATTAAAAATTAGTATCATGAGTGTTTCCAGCATCATGGACTCCTCCCAGTAACTCCTGCCCCATATCTCCTATTTTCTGCCTTCTGTTTCCCTTTACATACAGCCAGCTTAAATAAAAGCCCTTTATTTCCTGAAAAAAAATTTAATATCATACAAACAATAATGAAAAGGCACATTGTGGGTGTGAGCTGGCTTTAACATATAACCAGAGAGAAACTTCAAAAAACATGGCTAAAAGATATAGTAAGATATAGTACAATAGGAAGAATAGATGGACTGGTCATGTGGCAAAGGATGACAAATGGACAGCCAAAGTGCTTAACTGGCATCCTTATGTTATCAAGAGAAATCAAGAAGGACCTCCACTATGTTGGGTGGACTTCCTATGGTGAACATAGGAAGACAATGGGCAAGACTTGAACAAGATAGGCAGACATGGATGGGTTGAAATCTGTATCATTACAAAGAAATTCCAGAGTGATGCTATATTTCCATTTAAGTATTTAAGTATGAGCAAATCTAAATATTTTACTTGTCTAACATCTTAAAGCAAGCAGTTCAATTTAGGAAAACAAATAATGCTTCTTTAAATGGGGCCTCATACTACAACAAATGGAATGAGGTGTAATAGTAATGAAATTTGGATCTTTAAATTTCATTACTATTACATGAGGATACTTGAGTTTTCACTTAAAAATCAGGATTCTCTATTTCGATTCCTTTATTTGTCAGCAAATGTCTCTCCATTGATTATGTGGTAAGGGGAAAGGAAATCCACACATAAAACTTACATGCTCAAGGGAGATTTATTAAAGAGTATTCTTTATACTCAGTTGGAGATGGCAGTGGTTTACTTCAGGGCTCTAGAGGTTAATTGGGGAGCTGTAGTGTCACAATTTCCAAAGTTGAGTGGTGTGACAAGCTCCAAAGCTGGCTTTTTTTTTTTTAAGAAAACATTCCTTCTCTGGTGTGTGTCAGAAATGCTCCTTCCTTTTGGGGAATTTTTATGATGATAGCTAGTGGAACAAAGTGTTATTTGCTATCTCTGTGCAATAATTAAAGGGGACAAAAGTATGGTACTAGAATGCTTCTTTGCTCAAAGTTAAATAACACAGGGGACATGTAATCACCCAAATGGACACTTATCTATGAAGCAATTGGAAGCACCAAAGGGAAGTCTTTTAAAGATGGTTTCAGAGATAAAAACAAAGATCAAGGGAGCTGGGTATTGTGGTGCATGCCTATAATTCCAGGTACCAGGGAGGCTTAGGCTGAAGCATCTCTTGAACTTGGAAGTTCTGAACTGCAGAGGACTACCTAGATTAAACTTAGTTTAGGGGTCAGCAGTCACCAGGTTGTGCAGAGGGACAAACAAGACCAGGTTGGAAGTGAAACTGGCCAAAATTCCTATACTGAATAGCAGAGGGATCAGGGCCGTAAGTAGCACTTGAATGTCCATCCTGATCTAGCATTTTCATCTTGCAAAATCAAGGAATTAACTTCCAGGATTCATGCCAATTATCTAGACAGTATCAGGAGAATGACATTGGGTTGCTCTTTCAAGTGAGGAATCAAAGGACTCTCTGAGGTGTTAATAGTACATAAAGTAAAAAAGAAAATCATAAACCTTAATCAGCAAAAAAAAAAATCACACATCTGTGAGTTCATTTTATTTTAAAAATATATAAATATACTATAAAAATTCCATTTTGTAAAAAATGTAATAATTTTATTGTAATATGCATTACTACATAATAACTAATTTGTAATACTTTCAGCCTGGTGTGCATGTTGTTTATGGCTCCTTTATGTAATATATGGCCTAGTTCCCTCCCAGGAAGTCATTTGGAAATGAAGCTATGTATTCATCTGCACAGGCCAGACAAATCCCAAGCAAGAGTGACAGAAAAGAAGAGAAAGTCCTTGCTGCTCTTGCTGTCTTCTTGCAGGCTACAGGAAATAGATTTTAAAGTTTTACACAGAGCAGAAAAACATTTTCATTTTTTCTCTGAAGGCTCAGGGTGGCAGCCAGTCAGCATACTGTATATTTTATTACAGATGTAAATTGTGAGAAAATAAGTCTCATATAGGAAATTTACTGATATTTATGTAGTTTTTAAATAAAGTGCATGTATATTCATGGTAAGGGGGGTTCAGGAATTTAGATGCTAAGAGAAAAAAAATCCATATCTGGGGTTGGTCAACTTAATGTCATTTTTCAGTCTTTTAATCAATAGCCAGCTTCGTGCTTCCATTCATTAAAATATTTCTCCATCTTATTCCTGCATTTCCAGGAACCAACATTTACTGTGGATATGATTTTTTGTGGCTTTAGCCACTGGACAAAACGCTTCATTTCCAGGTAACTGCTATGTTCACTGTAAGGAATTCCTGAAATTCAAAAAGGAAAATGGTTGCTGCTTTACTAAAATCACATTTATCACAAATAAATTTCAAATGCAAGAAGCTCTTCAAAATTTCAAAATCTTTTGCCAGATACATAATGATTTCTATTTCCTATCATAGGTAAAGAAGACTCATGTACTAGCAAACTAGTACTAATCTCTATCTTTGCTAGATAGGTATACAATATCCAGTTTTATTTAGAATCTCTTAATTAGGCCCATCTTCCTTAACTTTTCGCATTGAGGGGCACCTAGGTGGCACAGTGAACAGAGCACCAGCCCTGGAGTCTGGAGGACCCGAGTTCAAATCTGCCCTCAGACACTTAACATAAAACTAGCTGTGTGACCTTGGGCAAGTCACTTAACCCCAATTGCCCTACCTTCCCCTCTCCAAAAAGAAAAAAAAAAGGATTTTAACTTTTCACATTGAATAACTCTTTAGAATTCTATTTCTGGTCTACAAGACTCTAAGTGTCTGGGATGACCTATGGATGAAGAAGGATGAAGAGTGTGAAACTCCTGATTTTTGATAAATCAAAAGAAGAGGAAGAAAAAGAGAGAGGAGCAGGAAGCTTCTCTTTACCATCACTAGCAGGCCAATGTCAGTGTGGAAGAGCCACCCTGGAGGACAGGGGTCTAAAATTAGAAATGGAGTTCTTAGAGGCTTAACAGGGCCCCTCTCAAATGGGCCCACTGACATACAAAAGAAACACTGGCTTAAGCTTGCCTTTTATTGAAGAATGACTTTTGGGAAGAAAACCTGAGAAATTAAGACTAAAAATAACCCAAATGACAAAGGTCTAATATTTACAATCAATTTCTACCACAGCATACCAAACCTGAAAATTTCCTGCTTTTAATCTCAAAAAAAAAAAAAAAAAAGCCCAAGCTTCCGGGCTATGTGATTACCTACTATTTACTTCTTAAGAGTTTTCACAGTTCTCTTAAATGTATCACCAGTGACAAAAAACAGAACTGAAATATTATTTCTATTACTTAATTCTATGGTAGACAGATTCCTTCACATAATTTTATAAAATTTGTCAGGTATCTTTTCGATTGGCAAAAATATTTTCATATAGTATATATTCAAAGAACAAAAAAAAAACCTTGGAACACTAGTGGTTTCTTAGTGTATTCTGCAATATTTTGGAATTAGCAATTAATGTATTACTTTTCCTAGAGCTTGTTTTCAACCTCTAGTAAATTGTAAAGCCACCATGGATATGAAAAGTGGAAGAGTTTAAACACTTATACCATATACTGAAATATTTCCTTTGGATTGGGGAACAATATCTGCCAGAGAGCCAAAATTCTCAGAATGTGTCCACCCTGTAGGTCGGAAAGCCAAAATGCGATCATATTTCCCACCACACTTGTGCAAATGGTTCTCCAAACCCTGTCAAATAAAAACAATATAATGATCCATTGGTATAGGTTGATGAATTGTATGAAAATATAATAAAGATAAACGTTGTACTACATTCATTAACATCCTTAGAAAATGTCCATTTTTTACATGTTAAATGCCAGGTAGCAACAACTAAGTAACACTCCTAAAAATGTATTAACATATTCTTCTCTGTTTATTTAGCTGAATCTAAACACCGTTTCAGAATAGACTTGAAAAGATGGAAGGAGCCTAAAATACATTTAGAGAATAAATTTAGAGTTAGAAAGGTTCTTATTGTTTATCTAGTTCAACACCTAAAAAAAACAGATAAAGAAAATAAGGTGTTTACTGCGTGATAGGCACTATACTGGGAATAAAAAGAGAAAGAATGATTGCCCCTGCTTTCAAAGAGCTCATATTCTAATTGAAGGAGACAACACATATAGAAAAGTTCTACTGCAGGAAAGCCTAGTAGTTTTTAGGGGGCATCAGCAGGGCTGATAGAAAGGCCCAAGTGTCGTTAGGGTGGGTAGAATGGTTTTGGGAAAAGGGAGAGCCTGATGGGATCTGGGCAGGACTGAAGGGGAAAGGGACCTAGTGCAAATCAGGCAAAGAAACCTAAAGACAACAAAATTACCATAACAAAAAAGAGCAAGGAGATATCACAACAGAGAAGACATAAAAGGATTATCAGAACTTCCTATTCATAGTAAAATTGTACATTTAAAAGAGATTGAGGACACTCTCAAAAAACATTCATGTTAATAGAAAATAAAATAAGAGATCTGAGCTCAGTTTCTGAAAATAAAAATGAACAAGCCAAAAAAGAAAGGTCTCCTGCACATAAAATAGTATTTAACCTAAGTCGTAAAGGAAGCAAAGGATTCCAAGAGGCAAAGGAGAGGGAGCCAAAAGGCAAGAGCCAGCAAAAAAAGGGCAGAAAGATGGGAGAGAGAGGGAGGAAGCACTAAGAAGGCAAGTATATCTAGAACAAAGAGTGCCTATTAGGGAATAAAGTCTAAGAAGACTGGAAAGGTAGGAAGAGGCCAAGTTGTGAAGGAAATGACTGGGGACTTTACATTTGCTCTTGGAAGTAATAGGGAGCCACTAGCTAGAGATTTTATTGTATAGATGAGGGTCAGGGGAGAGAGTGGAAGGGGAGGAGATGGTATGGTCACTTTGGTTGCTGCCTCTGGAAGTTGTAGGCTTTCACTCACTGGAGGTTTTCATGCAAAGGCTAAATGACTACTTGTCAAATGTATGGTAGGAGGGGTTATTTTCCAGTTATGGCCACTGAAATTCCTTTTGATTCTAAAATCCTGTGATTCTGATTGAATGATACCTTAGCTTGATGGCCATATGCATGTCAGCACACACACACACACATTCCTACCCCTTGTATATCTTTTTATGCATATTATGTGCATTTTCAGTATTTATTTCAGCATTCATTTTATGGCACCTCCTACTATAAAACAGTAAGTAATCAAATTCCAGGGTCCACAGACCATTTCACAAAGGCCAAATATCACCTGAGCCACTTAGCCAACCCATTACTGCTTGCTACTACTAAAAAATTCACCAGAAAAACCTCACTCGCAGGCCATGTATCTGGGTAATTCTCATTGTTAATTGTTCAAAGTTTGAAGTATTTCATGAATTACAGTAATACACCATCACCAGTAAAAAAAACTTGTGTTAAAAAGGTGGCCTCTGTTTCAGGGAGAAGTTTTGTAATTTTCCAAAGCCAATTTAGCCTTTTGTTTTTCTCTTGCTTAATTCTGGGTTCAACTCAGGTCACCTGGTCACAGTGTCTGTCCATCTCTCTCTCACCCCACCCTCTGCGATTCTCTCCCGACCTTCCCCCACACACATATGGGCAATCTCTAAAGGTTGTCTAACTACATAACCTACTCTGGGTGACAGGCATCCACTTGTTTGTTTCTTGCTAGATGGACGGTCAGGTGAAACTTGTGAATGATTACAGATCTCATCCAAAAGGCTCAGTGATGTTCTGGGCCTAGGGCTTGAGGTAAAAAGCAGAACATCTAGAAACATCTGGAAGACCTCATCATTTATAAAAAGCCAGTTTACACATGGAAAATTATTAGGGTCTCCTCTGCAACAGGGGCAAGAATACTGCTGCTTAGCATGTATCTCTGTTTTATACCTTGTATCAATGATCAGATAATTGAAAAGGATTATCTTTATTGTTAAATCTTTCAAGGAAACCTATATACTTTTGATGTATGTATGCAACACACTTTGTTGAAAAAGAATTTTTATGCTAGTGTTTTGTTCTAAAAAATCAAATACTTTTTAAAAAGTCAACAAAAAATAATAAAATTTAAAATTTATTTTATATTTAATACAAATATTTAAATTTATTTAAAACAAAAATAAAAATGTCAATTTATTGTATAATGGTAAAGATGTAGTTCAGGGCAGCCAGGTGGTACAGTGGATACTGTGCCAGTCCTAGAGTCCAGAAAACTCATCTTCCTGAATTCAAATGTGGTCTCAGATACTTAACTAGTTGTGTCATTCTGGCCAAGTCATTTAAACCTGTTTGCCTCAGTTTCCTCATCTATAAAATGAGCTGGAGAAGGAAATGGCAAACCACTTCAGTATCTCTGCCAAAAAAACTCCAAATAGGGTCACAAAGAGTTGAAAACAACTGAAAAATGACAACGATAAAAGAGATATGGTCTACTGTACCTACCTGTTCCTTACTAATACTCCCTCATTAAATCCTTGATGCATGTATAGATTATGCTCATAACATTTTGTATAGATGGGGAAGTTGACATATAGGTCAGTAGTTGTTGATATTCTCTTAGGTTGCTGATTTTTCCTAGTATAGTCTCTGACAGAGAAGGTTTAGCCACACACCAGTAGGAATATTTTCTCAGTTTCCAAAGAATTGTGTAAAAATACAAGTTAATATTTTACTACATTCATTTAGCACTAAGTTTGTAGTTAAGAGGTAGTGGTAAACTACAGAATATATATTTGAATTTCAAGAGGTTTGATAACATGTAGCTAGATAACATGCATAGATGTTATTTACACTGCTTAAAAGATATGCTTATCCTCTGGATACAGGTCTGGCTTTTTAAAATGCCACCATTTTTAATGCAATGGAACAAATGGGGTAAAACATGGCATTAATCATCAACTAAGTCATAACCTCACAGGATATACCTTTTCTGTTCTTGTTTTGTAGAGATATCATAAAATTACTAAATTGGAAGTGATCTAAGAGGTCACTAAATCCAATCCATACCTGAACAAGAGATTCTCCCCTCCACCCTACAATATGCCTGATAAGTGGTCTTAAATGAGAGGGAACCCATTATTTCCTAGAGCAGCCAACTCCACTTTGGGATAGATCCATCCATTAAGTATAGATGCATCTATTAAACAATTTCTGCTTAAATCATGCCTAAATTTGCCTTTTTTAAAACTTCCAACTCCGTGTTTATACTTCTGCTCTTTAGGGCCAAGCAGGATGGCTCAAATCTATCCTCCATACAAAAGACCTTCAAATATTGGAAGACTATCATATCACCTTCTAACTCTTACATCTTCTAGGCTAAACATCCTCAATGTCAAATGGCTGAAAATATCATCCATATCTAATTATCTTGACAGAAGGAGTACAGGAAAGGGGACTACTGAAAAAAAAACAGATGACAAAGTAATGATTTGGACTAATTTTGTCTATATTATAGTTTCTTTCTCACTTTGTCAAATTCAAATGTAACTATCTCATTTAGATAATCACTGATGACAGGAAGACATAAGCTGCCATAAGCATTTATTGAAATGAAATCTCTATACATAAGAAAAAAATTCTTGAAGTTTATTGTTCAAAGTTTTATTTTAGCAAAAATTTAGATTTATGATTATAAGTTCTATAAAAGAGACCACCAGAAGGAAGTACATAAAAGTTACAAGTTGTTAGAGATTTGTTAAGGGGAACAATTAAACACAAATTTCAAAGTTACAGACAGCTAATAACTACCAAAATACCTCTGAGTATATAACTGAGGAGCTATATATAAAATAACCTGAGGAGTTATTTCTTCTTTAAAACTAGAGTGAAAAATTAATTCTTTTTATTTGGAAAAATAAGTAACAAGGTTTTCATGCTCTCTCTGGCATCACGATATTACGTTACTGTATCTTTTTTTACTTTGTCCTGTCCTATAGGAAAAAAATAAAAAGCAGGACCATTAAGGATAGAGAACTAGAGAAGAGATATTTTCTTACTTTCCTATGCCAATACTTTACCTGATAGTTGAGGAAAATTACCAAGAGAGATTTTTGACATCAACTTGCCAAAACTGATATATAACAACCCTGAAGATATGACTAAGAAAGACTAAGGGTAAATCTAGAAGACATTATAACCAAAGTCCAGGGAGATCAGAATTAAATTCAGTTAGAATTGGTAATAACTAAGGTTAATAAGATGTGACACAGTTTCTTTTTTTTAAAAGCTTGCTTTATAGGAATTATATATACTCTATCATTTAATATATTCTATTAGCTAGTGTTTAGGTTCAGCTGTTTTACTTAACATTATTTTTGATTTTTTTAAAAGGATAAAAAATTACATTTGATATCTTGGCTGTGAGATTCTGGATAAGTCTTTTAATCTCTCAGTGCTCCCAAAAGGACACTCATATATATATGGATGGGTTGCAGTACAGCTGCAGTCTTAGACTGGTAGAGAATTTCTTCAGTGGGAGATTCCCACACTACTGAAAATATAGGTCCAGAGTTTTTTTTTTTTTAAATAGCAAATTCAAACTTGATATAGATCTCAATTAGAATACAGTACAATCTGGATCACAGATCATGTGAATGAACTGAATAATTTTATCTTAAAATTATTGAGTTCTTAAAAAAATAAAATTAAAAACTCAAAAGGAAAATAAACAACTTTTGCTAGAAAACCAGCAAAATAGTGTACCATTTTTAGAAACAGAGGAAACTTAAGAAATTCAATAATAAAATAAGGAAATGAACAAAATTAAAAAGATAAAATTGGAAGAATATGACAGAATCAGAGTTTTGGATCTGGGAGTTTAGAAGTCATATAGTCCAACCATTCTCATTTTGCAGATGAGGAAATTCTGACCTAGTGACTTGCTTAATCGCACAAAATATCAAGTGGGAGAGCCAGAATTTGAACTCAGATCCTTTGATTACAAATCCAGCACTCTTTATACTGCATCAGTATTTAAAGATGGGGTAGATTCTAAGATTAAGGACTAAATGGCCTCTAAGGTCCTTCTAATTCAAGATCAATTACTATGAGCCATTTAAATAATACAGTATATAAGTGCTAGACTGGAATCACGAAGACCTGAGTTCAAATTTGGCCTCAGATGTTTATTAGCTATGTGACCTTAGGCAAGTCACTTAACTTATTTACCCAAGTTTCTTCAACTATAAAATGTGGGTAATAAAAGCACCTATCTTTCAGGGTTGTTGCAAGGATCAAACGAGATTTTTGTATAGCACTTAGCACAGTGCCTGGTACATAGTAGGTCCTTTATTAATGATAGCCATTATTATTACTATCAAAAACAAATGGTCTGGAAAATAGTATGGAGAGATACTTTTAAAATTATTTAGCTCCCAGAAAAGCATGATGAAACAAAAAATCTGGAAATCAAAATTCAAGAAATTTTCAAAGAAAACTGGCCATAAATATTTAATCTAGAGAGCAAAAAGAAAATAAAGAAACCCAAAAGTGTGGTCACCAATTGCAAAAGTTTACACAATGAAAAAGTATTGCAAAGGCTCTGTCCTGGGTCCTCTTCTTGTTTCCCTTTACAGTATTTTGCTTGGTGATCTTCATCAATTTCCATGGATTCAATCATTATCTCTATGACGATGACTACCAGATTAATTTATCCAGCCTTAAACTCTCTCCTGACCTCTATTCCCTTAATTTCCATCTACCTATTGGATATTTCAAATTGAATGTCTTATTGCCATCCTAAACTCACCATGTCAAAAACTGAGCTCATTATATTTTCACCCCAAACCCTGCCCTCTTCTTGATTCCCCTATTAATGTTGAGGTATCACTTTATCTGCCAATACTCAATTTCTTATTCCTGTCCCTCTCATCCTTCCCACCCCAAAGTTCCAACCAAATATCACCCTCTCTTTCCACCATGCCCTCTGGAATGCCTGTTCCACAGGCAAAAAACTCCCCTTTATCCTCAATCTTTTCCTCTCCCATTCCTTCCATCTCCTAGCTCTATTGAAACCTGGGTCCCTGATAGTAACAGGTTTTCAGGATGAACCTTCACCCATTTTCCTCAGTCCACTAGTCAACACCAGGTAATACTCCTTGCTCCTCAACACTTTCAGGTTCTCCTCCTACCTCTATCCATCAGGAATTTCTCTTCCTTTGAAGTTCATGCAATCCACATCTATCACCCAATCTAAATCCTGATAGTTTCTGTCCTCCAGGTTACTCTCTTTCCTTCCCCAATAAGTTCAATACCTGGCTCACAATTTTTCTCTCTTAAACATTTGCCTTAATACAAGGGGAAGTCAACATATATACTGACTCCCTCAAACACTTTAACAATTCAATTTCTCAGACTACTTACTTCCTATGAACTACTCTACCCTACCTTAGTCATACACAAAGATTGTCATACTTTTGAGCTTGCCATCACCACAAATGTACCACCTCCATGTTCAAAAATCTTAAAATTCCCTTATCTGACCATAACTTTTTTAGCTTTCCACCTTTCCCTTTGTCTTCCCTTACCAAATTCTACCCTTTTTCGATACCATGACCTCCTATAACTTGATCCTTCAGTTCTCTCCCAGGGCATCATCCCTGCACTAGCCATTTTCTCTTCTTTTACCCACTTTGATTCGTTGGTGAATCAGTTCAACTCTATGTTATCCTGTTCTCTTGAGTCTCTAACCCCTTATTGTAATACCAATTATGCTCTGCCAAGATTCAATATTGGATTACTCCCACAAGCTGCCACTTTGGCTTTTACACACATGCTATGAAACAAAAGTGAGGAAATATTGCACCATTTTGACTGGGTCTACTACAAATCTGTGTTGAACAAAAAACTGGGCCTTACTGCTGCTAAGCAACCTGATCTATACTTCCCTCATGAACTCATTTATCTTACTCCCCAAATCTCCCATAGCTCCCCCTAATCCCACCCCCTCAGCTAGAAAGACTGTGTTCTTATCTGATTCATTCTGAAAGTTGGAGAGAGAGAAAAAAAAGACAGTGGTAAAAATATAAAAGTAAGCCAGGGTTTTGATTGGGATATGGAAAAGTATGACATGGATTTAGGAAGAAAAACAGAATTAAGGAGGGAATACCAACAAATTACAACTACACAGTACTGATTACAAAAGGAAAAAAAAAAAGAAAAAAAAAAAGGCCAGACCAATTAACTTGGACTGTGAGAGGATGGAGAAAGAAGGGGCCAGGGGTTGAATTGTTCCAAGTAATATAAATTAGCAGTGATTTAATTCTCTTTCTCACAAACCCCTGTTCTTTTTTCATATGAAAAAGGGGATTGTTGGAAAAGAGGAAAAAAGTTGTATTATAGGACCTGACCTCGATACTTAGAAGTATCTAACAAATATACATAAGAAAAAAGTTAAAGAACCGAAGAAAACATTAGAATTAGACATCTTAGACCTTTTGTGATTGCTGAATGGAAATCATAAAGAATATCTATTTTGCAGCAGTTTGTGGCACCTTTACAAAAACTGACTATGTGCTCTGCCATGAAGTATGCACAGATAAATGCAGAAGACCATACATAAAAACATCTTTTACAGACACTTAATAAAAACTGATCAATATAGGAAATAAGAAGAAAAGTTTCAGACTTAAATGGAGACTAAATAATAATAATAACAACAATAATATTGCACAGGTTAAATAATAAATCAGATACTATAAATAATTATATAAAATTAAACAAAATTATAACAATCAGACAAAATACCAAAATTTGTGAAATAAAACTAAAGCAATCCCTAAAGTGATTTTTTTCTCACTAAACATATTCACACATAAAAACAAGAAAAAATAAATTGAGCATTCAAATATCAAATTGGTAAAGATGATAAAAGATAGAAAGAGTTAATGCTGAAGGAAAGTAGGAAAAAATTAATTTATACTTGGTTAGTGGAGATGTGAATTGATCAAACCATTTTGAATGACAATTTAGAGCTATGCTAGAAAAGTGACTAAAAATGTTCAGATCCTTTGTCCCATCTGTACCTAAACATAAATCTCCAAGGACAAAGGGGAAAAGTCACATATATAAGAAAAATATTTAAAGAAGTAACTTGTGGAAGGAAAATGCTTTAACCAAAATTAAATCCCCACAGACTGAGGAATGCCTGAATAAATTATGGTAAATTAATGCAATGAAATATTGTGCTTTAAGAAATGATAAACATGAATTATCCAGAGATACTCATAAAGGTTTTTATGAACTGAGAGTAAAGCAAACAAAACCAAGAAAGCAATCTATATAATAACCACAATCATTTAAAGTAAAGCAATACTTAGAAAAATATCAGATCTCAACTCAATACAGTGACCAACCTTGATCCCAGAGATATAATAATGACATGTACCACCTTTTTCTTAGTAGAGAGGCAATGGACTACAAATGCAGAAGAAGGTATGCACTGTCAGACATGGTCAGTGTATCATTATATTTTGCTTAACAGTACTTTTTTTTACAAGTTATAGTTCTACTGTGTGGAGAATATAGTTGGAAAATAATTAATATTTTTAAAAGAAGTTCTCACTAAGACATTAAAAAAATAAGATGGCAAGGAAGCCCAAAGTTAATATTCCCATGTCTTTATTTGCCTAGCATGGAAGCCAAATTGGAATGGGACCTATAAGAAATAAGGATTTAAAAATATGACCCACAGAACACACACTGTATTTCTCAAAACCAACAGTCCAATCCTACAATTAGATTAAGCAGAAGAAGAGTTATACCTTTTCATAAGCAACTTTGATTAATGGGTCCAAGATTTTATTTATTTTTATTTTTTTGCCTTTTTTTTTGGAGGGCAATTGGGGTTAAGTAACTTGCCCAAGGTTACACGGCTTGTTTTTGTTGTTTTTTTTTGTATGGGTTTTAAGTGTCTGATGCTGGAACCAAACTCGGGTCCTCCTGATTCCGGGGCCAGCGCTTTACTTACTGTGCCACCTAGCCACCCCAGTTGGGTCCAAGATTTAAAAAAAAAATTTACAAAGATGGTTTAAACATCATTGGTAAAGACTGAAATTTATATATGCATTGAAATTTTTATGTACTGTAGACTAATGAAAATCAACTATGAAAGTGTCACCATCCACAGTAAAGAAGAGTTGAGTAAGTAGGCCAAAAGGAATTGTTTTCCTCCTACAAAGACACACCAAAAATACTTACTCCCTTTTTACAGTAAAATGACAGTACTACAAATGAAGTAGCATATATCACATTAATAAGTATTATATGGTATCTACTATACATCATATTACACCACTTCCTAAAATTCCTTAAACAAGTCTGCTTTGGAAGACCTATTACTTTGGTCTAGGATAACCAAAAGGTCAAATTATATTTTATCTTGTTTTGATTAGGTAATGTATATATGAATATATATGAACTTTATTTGCTCTATGATCTTACATATCAAAATACTAGATATGAATAAAATTTTGCAAACGAAAAGCTTTCAAGATACATTAGTATAGAACAGGTATATATTTGAAGAATTACCTTAAAATTAATTTGCATCATGGGAAGAAGGTGTACTAATGCACTGCTCCAATCTGTAGTAATGAGGGAATTAACTTCTTGAAGCTCTAAGCACTGTAGTGTTTTGTACTTTTCCTGGGACATTGCAACTTTGGAACCTAAAACATCAGCAATTGCTATAAGATAAAAAAAGTAAGAAATAATGAAATTAAAATAAAAGATTAAAATATTTAACTTGAAGTTAAAACTAAATTTTTTAAGATTCAGTAATACATAATTTTTGCAATTATCACTTCAGGAAAATACTAAAGAATTTTGTTAGATAAAATATATGAAAAAAATTTGTTGGAGTTACTTAACCCCAATTGCTTAGGGGCAGCCAGGTAGCTCAGCGAGTAAGAGCACCGGCTCCAGTGTCGGGATGACCTGGATCAAATCTGGGCTCAGATACTCAGCACCACACCCAGAAATAACTGGCCGTGTAACCTTGAGCAAGTTACTTAACCCTGATTGCTTTTTAAAAAAAAAAAAGAAAGAAAAAAATTTGTTGGAAAGGCAAAAAAAGACTATTTATTAATGGGGTGGAGAATGATAAGGGATACAGATAACACAAAATTTAAGAGTTAGAGGGAACCTCAGAGACCACTAATTCAATTCATACTTCAATAAGAAGCCCCTCTTCAACATATATGACAAGTAGTTTTTCCAGACTTTAACTGAAGACTTCCAAGGAGGGGGGAAATCTACCACCTCTGTGGCAGCCTGTTTTACTTTTAAATAGCTTTAATTCCTAAGGAAGTTTTTCCTTAATATCAAATCTGAATCTATTTGTTTATATTTCCTGTTATCCTAAATGACCTTGAATTTGAAAACATCACCTAATTATTTCACACTATAATTTTCTTTACTGAAAAATAATTTTACCTATGGACAATTTAGAACAACTAACAGACAAAAGAATGCATTTCATAAGATACTAAAGTAGTATTATAATTACCAAAACTCTACTGACTCCAAAAACTACTGAGGAAGCAAAAAAAAAAGTTATAACTTCATTAAGTAAAATACTTAGTTTTAAGTGGTCTGGCATAAAGAAAAACAGTAAAATCACAATCATCTTAAGAAATATGAAGACGTTTTACCTTAGATTAATCATCATTCAGGAAATGCTCATGGAGTATGAGTGTTCTCAAAGCAACTTCTAAATATCAAGAATGCCAAAAACATACATCTCAAAATATATCCACTATGCTAAACATTTTAAAGTTTTCATACAGATGTCATCTTGAGCTCAAAAAAGTAAAAATGCACCCATTTGGGGGGATTTAATAGAGAAAAGTACTACACAAAAAGAACCAGACCATTATATTTTGAGGTAAATACAAGATAGCACACACCTAAGAATATTTTCTCTTTTCCAATAGAATAAGTACCACAGACAACAAGAGTACGTGGGGATAGAGTTACACTCTCAAAGGCAATGTTGATGGCAAACTGGATAACTTCCTGCTGGGAAGGAAAAGCATATTCTGGGCTGCAATATCTGAAATACAGAAATGAGATACATATTAATAGCCATGCCACCAAGCAGTATGCTGTTTTAGCAAATGAAATATTGACAAAATTACATATAAGCAATTGTATAGTATACTAACATCACTGCAGTTTTCTTAATTATCTACTGTTATTCCATTTGTTCTCAGCTACAGTAATTTAGTTCAATTCAGACATTTATAAAGTACCATGTAAAAAGTACTGGGATAAGTGCTAGGTAATTTCTGGCCAAATTCTAAATTTTTAACACTCTTTTCTTCATAAATTTCATGCTGGCTATACTATCGACTATTCAGAAACTCTTTGAGGAATATTTTTATCTAGCAATTTGCTTTCATCCTACTAAACAGGTTTCAATTTTTATAAACACTACATTCATTATAAAAAAAATGCTGGGTTTTTTAATACTACATTTGGACTAAAACACTCAAACTGTACTTTGGGCATAGTTCGAGAATTAAAGAACTTTAATAAAAAAGTAAATTAATTATATAATTACTCCAGAGCCTCATTATGTTACAGAGCTTAGTAAAATTTACGCCAGCACAATACAAGCTCTAGTAGGTCTACTAAATGAGAAAGGTCTAAGTATGAACTTGGTTCCTAGCCTCCTAAACCTAAGTTCCTTAAGGGCATGTACTGTTTTCATTTACTTCTGCTCTCAGGCCATCCTCCTCTTCTCTCTCCTTCTGTAACCTCAGATCCCATCGCTGGGTTTCTTATTTTGCTAGAGGCCTCAGGCCTACCACAGCACTTCATGCTGTCTCCTCACCAGTATGCTGCATGTCCCCTTCCCCCAAGTTCCAACACCCCTTTATATGTTATCTTCCAACTTTAGAATGTAAGCTCCTTGAGGGCAAGAAATATCTTGCTTGCTCATATCTGTATCCTCAGTGCTTAGCATAGTTCCTGCCATACAGTAAGTGTTTAATAAATGTTCTACGTATTCCCAGCACTGAGAACAGTGTTTTACCCATAGCATATCAAGATAATTACTTGTTTTTAGGCTATATTTTAATCAAATCATCAGGAAATCTAGACAATACTCCATTTGTCCAGATATATAATACTATATAAACATAGCCTATGGACTATAACGGGAGCTAGATGTTGCAGTGGATAGAGTGTCTAGCCTGCAGTCAGGAAGACTCATCTTCCTGAGTTCAAATCTGGCCTCAAACACTAACTGTGTGATCCTGGTCATTTGACCCTGTTTGCCTCAGTTTCCTCATCTGTAAAATGAACTGGAGAAGGAAATGGCAAACCACTCCAGTATCTTTGCCAAGAAAACCCCAGATGGGGTCAGAAAGAATCAAATACAGCTGAAAACAACTGAACAACAGACAATAAATCATTTATAGTGCTTTCAAACTAGTGATATACCTAGGACTTTAACTTTACCAGGTACTTAAATAAGCATATGAACATTTCAATAGTTTCACATACTCTATAGTTTCCAAAAACAAATGTCACAAAAGATGACATGTAACAACCAACAAAGCAAATGTTCGATGAAAGAGCAAAGTAAACTAGTTCCTCACTGGATTATACAAGCACTGGAAAAAGAGCAATATACAAATAAAACCCTCTTACGTTGTGTCTAAGTAAAGCGTATGGACTTTCTGGTTGGCGAGAAGAGAATAGCGTTCCATGGAAGGATCTGCTCTGAAGTCTCCAGTATGCAAGGTAACACTCCCATTTGGAAGATAAAAAAGGATCATAACAGCACCTGGACAACTGAATACCAAGACATTATAAAGGTACATTTTTGCATAATATCCACTTTGGTGACAATGAATTAACATTCCTCATTAATCAATCATGATGCAAAATTGTACCACATAGTAAAAAATGTCAACTCTTGAAGTAAAAAGTATAGTGTTTGAAGATTATTAGCAGGAGATTTAGAAATATTCAAAATTTTGGGAAGCAAGAGGCTTCTGAGTAAAGTAAATCACAAGGAAGGAAAGTCATTATTTTTGGCCAAAAATTGACTCCTTTTAACATCTTAACAAGAAAATGATTGTGATAGAGGCAAGAGAGAGAAATGAACTCTTGATTTAGGGTCAGAGAACTTGCAATCAAATCCTAGCTCTGCTACTTCTGTCTATATGATCCTGAATAAGGCACATAGCATCTCTAGGCCTAAATTTCTTCATCTTTAAAATGAAGGTGTTGGACCATATGGTTTCTAAGGTCCCTCCTAGTTCTAAATCTATGTTGTTAGAACCAGAGTTAGAAGACCTACATGTGTGACTTTAAGCAAGTCATTTTACCTCATGGAGGACTATTTTCCTTGTCTGAAAAATATAAATTTTACATGCATTACACACATATACTTAACCTTGCAGGGTTACTAAGAGGATTAAAATTTAAAAATGATACAAAATGGTACATATTGTCAAGTCAAGAACCATTTATTAACTGCCTACCATGTGCCAAATAGAAAAGCAATAGTGCCCTGAAGGAGCTCACAGGATGACTGGGGACACAATATGCAATTACTTATAGAATACTGTTCTAACTAGAACAATATAGAATAAATTGGAGATAATCTCAGAGGAAAGACACTGAGGTTAATGAGCACTGGGAAAGGGTTTTTATAGAAGGTGGGATTTTAGCTCCAACTTGAAGGAAACCAGGAGATAGGAAAAACGAGAAAATTCAAAAATGGACGTGGCCAGTGAAAATGCACTGAGTTAGGAAAGGTAGTATCTTGTTTGAAGAACAGCAAAGTGTCACTGAATTATAGATCGGAAAAAAACTAAGTACTGGAAAGATAGGAAAGGATCACATTATGAGGGGCATTAGAAGTTAGAGGATTATATATCTGATCCTGGAGGTTAACTGTGAATCACTCTGGAGGGGGGAGGAGTAATAACTTAGTCAAATCTGTATTTTAAGAAAATCAATTCAACAGTTAAGTAGAGGGTGGCCTGGAATGGGAAGACACTTGGGACAGAAAGACCAAGAAGCAGGCTATGCAATAGTCTAGTCTTGAGGTACTGAGGGCTCTCAGCAGTGTTTTCGCATCGGTAAAGGAGGAGATACATATGAGAAATGTATCAACAAGACTTGGCAACTAATATAGATGGGGGAGGGGTGAAAGAGAATGAAGAATTGACATCTAGGTTGCAAGCCTAGATGGTGGGTACCCTGGACAGTTATAGAAAAGTTAAGAAGAGGGAAGGGTTTTGGAGAAAAGAAATTATTTCAATTTTGGACATAAAGAATTTAATATGTCTAATAGGCAGTTGAGGATAGGATGTTAGCAATCAGGAGAGAGGTTAGGGGGGCTGGAAAAATTGATCTGAGAAACATCTGCATAGAGGTGACAACTGAATCCATTAGAACTGATGAAATGGTAAAACTAGGGAGAAGATAAGAGGGAACAGGGGACAGGATAGAACCCTGGGAAATAACTTGCAGTTAGCAGGCAAAAACTAGATGAAGATAGAGTGAAGGAGATTGAGAAGGAAGGAGGAAAAGGAAAGCAAGAAACATTTATAGAGTATCTACTCTATGCCAAGCACTGTGATAAGTGGTACTTGGCCTAAAGTGATGTTTTAAAAAAATATATTATTTCATTTGATCTCATTTGATAAGGCAGTAGGAGAATCATGAGAGGTACTATGGTAGATCTTAGTTACCCAAAGCTGATATCTTTTTAATATCATGTAATGACAAAGGACTACTCAGATATTCTTTAGGGTAGAAAAGGTTCTTATAGTGCCCTTAGTTATATAATTCCTTAGGGAATATTTCTTTCTGGTCAGCTCTAATTTTAGATTGACAATAATATATTGAATTAATGCTTTATATTTCATAGCTGGGGTGAAAACAAATAAATTAAAATGAAAAACTAAAAAGGAAAACTAGAGAGACAGCTGATAATAACCTAATAAATACTGTTCCCACATTCCACTATACTTTAATTCCCAAATTCATTTTAAACTCCAGGAAAACAAGCTTCCTAAGATTTAAGATCACCAATAACTTGAAGGAAATCTCAGAAGAACTGAGAATATGCTTATCTGGTAACATAAACTTAATTGTCACTAATGAAAAGACATTATATATGTCAAAGGGGAGGATGGAAATTTATAACCAGTTATGTAAGATATAATCTTAAAAAGATATAAAGAATAGCATCAACTATAGGCAAATCAACTTTTATTTGTGAACTAAATATTTAAGAAAAATAACATTAACTCTTGTCTGTTAAAAACAGTTCAGATACAAGCTGACCTAGAGGTAAAATGATAGTAACAATAACTCCTGGAGATTCCCTTCACTTCAACAATTCCTGATTTTGTGATAAAATTTCATCCAACACTATCTTCAGAGGAAAAGCATTACTCATAAAGTAATAGTGGTAGATTTTTAAAAATAGTTAAGTAGTTGTTAGTTATTTTAAAAATAGGTGAACCTTCCAAGTCAGTGGATGCTAAAAAACTAGCCAAGTAGTTATTCTTTTTAACATTTGAAAAATAAGGCCCTTCTGACATAACTTTCATACTTACTGATTAGCATCAAGCAAAACAACTTTGAGACCATTTACTATACACACAGTGTTCATTGGCAGGGGATGGAGGTATTGTTCTTGCACACAAAGCTTGTTCTTTACCAAATTGCTTGTTATCTGTAAAACAGGAAGTATTTGTTACAGCTACATTAAAAGTTTAAATGAGATTAGTACTTTCTTTCTTCCTCAAATCTGGATGTCTAATTTAGAAAATATATGAAATAAATGCTCAAAAGTACTAGACTAGTAATTAAGAGGTTCAGAGCCCAGCACCCACCGTGATACTATCACCTGTACTACAATTTGTGACTATTTTAAATAGTTTAGTGGTTAATAGATAGGAAGTTTTTAGTCATTTCTTTTCTAGAATGGGTAAAAGTTCAATTATTATTCCCTTCAATCAAATTCCTTATATAGTAATAGATGTTTCACAAATTCTCTCATGTTAAATCTTAGGTCACAAAGTTTTTCACCCTCTTACCTTACTACAATAAACTGGAAATGTAAATTTTTTTGACAAACCAGCATAATGGTCTGAATGAAAATGTGTGAGGAAATAGGCTGTACAACCCTCTATTGCTCCATATTGAAAGGCATCAACTGTAAAGCCAGTTCCTAAAATATAAAAAAAAATTACAAGTAGAAAAGGTCATATAAGACACAATATAGTCAAAAAAGACAGTCAATTATGAGCTAATTCAGTTTCATCACCCTCAGTTCTCCAGCCCATTTCTAATCAGTTGTTCTGGTTTACCAAAAGCCCTGCAGGCTGTAGAAATATAAGAAATGATGACACACTCGGGCAAAATAATTCTACTAAGTAGACTGAAAAGTCTATTGTAAAACTTTCTTTGCATACAACTGCATCAAAAAAGGCAAGTGTTAAGATATTAGTCAATTTTAAAATATACTAATACTTGTATTAATACTCATATTTATGGAAATCCTTTACTTCTGGAACTGACAAACAAAAGTTAAGTTCTTGTATCTAATAAACACTGATGCTAGTGAAAGCAGGTAAAGAAACAATCTCACAAAATGTGCCTAGTGCTTCAATATTAACATGCAGCATGAAAATTCTGGGCTGATTCTACAAAAAAAAAGTCATGTTAATTTTGTTCTAAAATGACATGACTCTATGATGTACACAAAATGGTGTGTGTGTGTGTGCGCACGTGCGAATATATCCTTAAGGCTAAAATATAAACACAGAATAGCATGGTGACAACGATCTAGAATTAGAAAGGACCTTTGAGGGCATATAGTTCAATGTTGTCACTTCAGGATAAGTAAACTAAAACCCAGGGAGGGTGTGACTTACCCAAGGTCACACAGATAGCAACAAGTAGAGCCAGGATAGGAATTAAGGTCCTCTACATTGCCAATGCTCTTTCCATTGCATCATGCTGCCTCCCTTATGTATATTTTTCTGATGGGGGTGGGCAACTGATACCGCTGATGCCACTTATAATTTGCTTTATATTCCATTTGGATCATGAAACAATTTACTTTAATTACATAATTCATATGACATTTTTCTACTAAATCAACTATACTTTCTTCCCTTTTATACGAAAAAGCAGAAAAACAGCTTTAGTCTGATTTAAGAAGCTAGGCAATATTATGTATAATATATAACAAAAAGAATGGGAAAAGCCAACTTTAAATTTTCACAAGGCATCTCACAAACAGAAGATGTATTCATAAATAAGCATACAACATACATTTTGAAAAAATAGGCAAAAAACTCAATGAAGCTCAAGACGGGTGTGTATATGTATGTATGATTTAATTCTATATTACAGTTTCAATTTACCTGGTATTTTCTTATAGAAGGGACATTTCTTTTCCCTCAATCCTCCTTCGGTATAAACTGAATCTTGCAGCCTTGTTCTCCACCTCTGTGATCTACCTCTAGCTACTTTATTTGTCACAAGTTCTCTCTCATTTATGGGCTCATCAGTTTCTCTCAACTGTGTCTTTTCTTCTAATACAGATGACTTTCTAAATCTTTTTCTTCTTTGTGACCCTTCACAGGATGATTCCACAAAGGTTTCAGTTCTATTTAAATTGGGTGTGTCAAGTTCCAAATCACCTAGAGATCCTTCCCTTTTCCTCTTTCTCTGTCCTGACTGCTTTTCATTAGGACTTATATTTTTTGTTCTTTTTAAAGCACTTTTCTCTGGTGTTTTCTCTTCCTTTGCTTTTGGTGGTAACCCAAAAAACACACCTATATCCATTTGTTTTAATACTTTAGTAGAAGATGGTCTTGTGTTAGAGCTGGGAGTACATGGCAGCAGTATCTCTGTAGACATATGTGCAGTAGTTTTATTAGGAAAAACTTCCATGTCTAAAACTGAAGCCTTAGTACTTGCCTTAGTATCTAATGCTTCCCTGCAGGAGTTTATTATATGACTATTCCTTTTACCACAAAAGGAACTATTTGGTTCTTCTATAATTTCACTTTGAGTTGCCTGAGGAGAAAAAGCCTTCTTCTCTTCCTTGTTTTCCAAGGACTTTGACATTTCACTGTTAAATAACTGTTGAGAAGCCCAATTGTAAGCAGCTGATTCTTCAGAAAAAACAGTCCCTCTACTTGATTGAGACGAGAAGAATTTTGACTCATCAGAGTCCTCTTTATTGCCTTGATCATCAGTAGAATTCAGCTCCCCAGTTAAAGAAGTTGGAAAGCATTTGAAATGATTAGTGGCACATGCTGGCTCCCAAGACTTGATCCTCTCATTTTGGGAAACAGGTTTAGACAAATCACTTAGAGTGCGGGGTATATTCAATTCTTCATCATATTCATTATGGTTTATGTAACTGTCCAATTTCCTGCTGTCAGGTTTATATTCCTTTTGTAAGGTTCTACAAACTCTTCTAAACAAGATACAGCTGTCATCCTCATCGTCAATGCTGTAATTTTCAGAGTTTTCAGCTTTAACAAACAGCTCCTTTTGTGAATTATCTAGCTGCTCCTCTATATCATAAGTTTCTTCATCACTCTGGAGAGGAGAATAGGAGATTTCACAGTCACTGAGATCAGGTTCTGGCAGTGGAAGGTTCAAATGTTCTGAGCTGTTCAGTCTGTCTAATTCTCCATCAGCAAGAGGCAAACCAGAGCTCTCAAGTTTGTCATTATCAACAAATTCTGTGAACTGCATAGTCTGTTGGGATTTTGAGATGTTTGTGGAAAATGAAATCTTTTTATTGGTTTCATTTGGAGATTGAAATTTTCTTGGACTCAGTGTTATCAACAAGGGATCATTTGAAACATTTTTTGCATTCTCTGTTTGTTTCTGACACTGAGTAGATCTTTTCTCAAGGCTACAGAGAAATCCTGATTTAGTATCATTGGAACCAAGAAGCTTGCTGCTTGACAGAGAAGTTGGAGAGCTAAAAAGATCATTCCCTGCTCTACTGTGAGCTAGCAGGAAATGGGCATACCGAGTGTAATGAGAAGGAACTGTAGAAGTACAGAGAAGACCATCAGGACATTCTAAAAAAAAATGTTTTTTGAGAGACAAAATTAGGAAAGTTATAGAGATAATATTTGCATGTCATATCCAGTAAAAAATTTCAGAACCAAGAGCCAACAATGAATTGGTATATTGGAATAAGTGATGGATTTAGAGTCAGAAAATTTGGGTTCAAATTCAGAGGCTCTGCTACTTACTATGCATGTGACTTTAGGCATGTCACTTTAACCTCTTGGCCTCAACTTCCTCAACTATAAAATGAAGAGGGCTCAACTAGATGATCTTTAAGTTTCCCCCTAGTACTAAATCTTATGAACCTAGTTTCAGATTAGCAAGCCCAAACCTATCTTTCTTGTTTTATATCACTTTCCCTCCTACATTCTGCAACCCAGACAAACTGACTTTCTCTCTGCTCCTCAAAGACAGCACACCATTTCCCACCTCTGTGTCTTCTTATTGGCCATCCTCTAGTCCCTTCTTACCTCTGATTCAGAGTCCTCTCAATCAGTCCACAAGTATTTATTAAGCACCAATGTGGCAAACATTGTGCTGGGGGGTGGAAGGTGAAGAGTTGCAAAGAATGAAAGGACACCTATTTATAATGAGCTTACATTCTAATGGGGATGGTAACAAGTACATATATGTATGTGTGTATACATATATGTACTTTCAGCATAAATATAAAGTTAACACACACATTAGTTAAATACAAAGTAATTTGGGAGGGAGGTTACTAGCATTTGTGGGGTAGAGAGATCAAGAAAGGCCTCTTGCAGAAGTTGGTGCCTGAGCTACTTCTTAAAGGGAAGTGGACTCAAGGGGAGGAAATAAGGAGGTAGTGTATTCTAAGAATTAAGGACACTGAGACTGGCATCAGAAAATCAAGGATCATGAGTGAGAACAGAGAGAAGGCCAATTTGGCAGAATCACAGAGAGTGTGAGGAGTAATGTCCAAATACACTGGAAAAATGAGTTGGTGCTAGGTTGTAAAGGGCTTTAAAAGTTGAACAGTTGAGTTTACATTTTAAACTGAAGAAACAGGAAGCAACTGAAATTGGTGAAGAAAGTTACACAATCTGATCTGTACTTAAGGAAAATTATTTTGGCAGCAGCATGTGGGACAGACTGGAGTGGGGAGAGACTTGAGGCAGGGAGACCAGTTAGAAGTGGTTGCAATAATATAGGTGAGAAGTGATGAGGTCCTGGATGGATTTTCAATTGCTCTTCCTTTAAGATGAAGCTTGCACTACCTTCTGCTTGAAGACTTTCTTCGTCTCCCTCTCCCCCACCCCCTCCACAAATAGTGATATCAGTGCTGTCTCTCTCAAACTATTCCTTATATGTATATGTGAAAAAATTTGTACATATTTGTACTTACTCATTTTACTATTATGCTATATATGTAAGTGCTGTCTCCCCCACTAAAATGAACTCCTTTTGAGTAGGGGCTTTCTTTGAACTTTTATCATTGATGTGTTGGTAAATGTTTAACAATCAGTTCTCAAAAAAACAAAAAAGACACACAATTGTAATCTGCAGTACTAACATTTACTCCAACACTTTCTTAAGTCTAGACAATCAACAAAACAATTAGTCAATCCCTGATTTGTAGCTTTTGCTAATTTCCAAGGCATGACTATTCACAATGAAAATTTAACTGTGGTTCTCAAGAACTAGCTCCAGCATGATGCTTGCATCTACCACAGTCCCTGGCACATAGTAGGTCCTTTAAAAATACTTATTGATTTCATCCTAATTTCCATAGACAAAACAGCAAGAAATCTTTACATTTATGCTATTCAACTCTAATTATAAAAGACAGCCTCCAGAATCCTAAACAAAAATGAGAGTAAGATCAAATTTTGACATTTGTGGTTTTAAAATATGACAATTTACTTTTCTTGTTAAAAAAAAAATCACGAGAAATTTACTAGTTTTTTTTCCCAAGAAATTCTCACTATATGTTTCTTTTACTTTATATTCCTTCAAGGAGAGGAAGCATGGAATAATGAATAGAAGGGTCAATCTTGCAGTCAGGAAGACTTATTTTCAAGTCCTTCCTCAGACAAATGCTAGCTAAGTAATAACAGAAAAAGTCACTAGTTTTCTGTGGCCCAGGCAATTCGGTAAGACAGTGAACGACAATAAACTGCCAATTTGTATATATGAAAGGAAGTTCCACACCTGAAAGTTCTTGAAACTGCTACAATCACAGGTCCTGGCCAAAAAAAAAGAAATCCTTCAAGGGAAACAACAAACAGATGCTAGCTAAATTCTCATCAACTTCACTATTGAGATGCTGAACAGAAAGCAAAGAACAAAAGTGAACTAGTATAATTGTCTTATAGAACTGAAGAAAGTAAAATCCAGTTTAAGAAATTGCCAGTTTTCAATTTACAGACCAAAAAACTGTCTAATCTAAAAGATTAGAATGCAGCCTAAGTCAGTCATACTTTTGTAATTAATTTAAACAAAGTTTAATACAAAAGGAATTTTAATAGGATATTGCTCTTATATATAAGTTATACTCAGAAATTACATAAATCTCTCTGCCTACATAAATCAGAAATTTATTGGCATTTAACTGGAAAAGAAGAATAAGTTTGGAATAAAACTTAGGTATTAACATTTAGGTCTTCACATTCTAGATGTAATAATAGGTTTATGAAACAGGATGATCAAAAATACTTGTAAAATATTCTGTCATATCCCAAACTTATTACAATCAGCGTTCATATTTATTAAGAATACCATAAGAAACTTCTCAAAGGCTCAATCAGAATGCATTACTCATTATAAATTTTAAAAATCTTGAGTTTGAATTCTATTTTACCCATGTATTTTAACACTACTACAAACTAAACAGAATATTTTTAAATAGTCCTCAATAGTATTAAGTCTTTGAAGTACCAAATGAACCCAATATTTCAACTAAGTAGCTGTACTATTTATTACTTGGACTCCTAAGGCTTTCCTATATTAAAACTTTTCTCTATCATGGTAAATTCAAGCTTATTAGAAACAAAGCAATTGATAAGTTAAAATACCAAAGGTTTTAGAGGGTTTTGTAAATTTTGTACCCTACTTCTTTGAGAAAGAAAAATGGCATGTAAATAGTTAATTCATAAATTTATTAAAAGAAACAACTAGCTTATGGTCCAATGATAAATGACTGCTGGTAATAATGAGAACTTGTAAGATTCTAAAGTGTCTTTTGAATCAAAGAATAATTAAATTATGCTCAGTGTGCCTTTCATCTTGTACATAGTTTATTACATTCATTAGCAGGTCTGCTGATTTACATGTCACATGCCTTTAGGCAAATTAGTTAACCTCTAAGACTGTCTTTTTACAAAATATAGAAAATATTTGCAGTATCTACTTTACAAAGTTATCATGAAGATCATATGAAATAATGTATATAAAACAAATTTCAAGTCTTTTATAGTGCTATATAAATACTAGCTATTTACCTCCTATTTAGGTTCACAGACTTTAGGTCATGTACCCCTTGGGTAGACTGGTGAAACCTACTCACCAGAATAATGTTTTTAAATGCATAAAATACATAGGATTACAAAAGAAACCAATGATACTGAAATAAACTTAATTAAAAAAAAAAAACAGTTCATAGACCCTGGTTTAGGAATTCATGTAAATTTAGACAAGCCTCAGAGGTCATTCCTTATATTTTATTGATGAGGAAACAGATTAAGTTACTTGCCCAAGATCACAAAAGTATCAGAGCTAGGACTCTTCTGAGTCTTGTGTTCATTGATCTTGCCAACTATCCTGTTGCCTCTGCACCTGAAACCTTCCTAGGATCTTTCCTTCTACATATTTTATCATGGTGAATGCATCATTCATGTTTATTGGTTTCAAAGACAAAATATTTACATTTTCCTTTAATGTTTTCATGAAATTATATGGCAGAGAAGAATTTTTTTAAAAGCTTTCTTAAAAAAAAAGCTTCCTTACAAAATTATTCCTGTTTATACCCTTTTTCACAGGAGTACCTTTAACACTTTGTTCACCCTTCTTAAATCTTTTAAACTGTATCTTTAACAAGCTCAAAAATAATTTTCTGATTTTCATTTTTCCTCTTCACTATAACCCAGTTACACTCACAGTGGCTTTCATATCCATACTGGGACATTTCATATCCATTGCCTGACTCATTTAATTGATGTAAGTATGTCATATACACCATTTTGACTGGTTACAGATCATTTTACTTCACTATAAAAGCTTACCTCTTTCTGAGGACTGTGGGGCATCCAAACATTCAGAAACATGCCACCGAGGTGTTTGACCCAGCAATAAGGAAAAAGGCATTTGGCAACTCGGGCAGTATCCAGGGTAAACTGGATGCTGCTTTGTTGGGGTTAGTTTTTTCTTATTTTTCTTTCCAAGCTTTGCTTTTCTAGTTATTTTGCCTGGGGACTGCTGAAAATTATTGCTACTATTTAGATTAGCTTCAGACACAAGTGTCTGAGAATCATTTTCTCCTAAACACAATTCATTGTTCTTAGATTTTTCCTTAACTTCCACAGTGCTTTTGTTTTTACTTTCACATCTTTTTGATTTGCATTTAACATCTGTAGTCTTTTGAACAGAATTAGAAACATCTGATTTTCCCAATTTGAGTTTTCTTATGGATTTATATTCCCAGATATCTTCTTCCAATGAGTTTTCTTCTGACATGATAAAGCAGCAGGATCATCAAAAAAAAAAAAAAAAACAACCCAAACCTAGATGAATTGGGAGTTCAAGCTTTGATATAAAATTATTGTAATTGCAACTATTGTCTTTTTAAAATACAGAAGACAAATAATTAAATCCACTGGAAAAAGCTTAAAGCTTTAAAAATGTGTACAGTGTGTCAAATTCACTGAGTTTGGGAAAATATAAACTTTGTTTAAAGAAAACCTGCAGTAGTTTTCTGCTTAAAAAAAAACCTGCAGTAGTTTTTATACCACAATAAAATTTTAAAGTTTTCACATACATAATGTGTTATCTGTTGTTGCTGGTTCACTCTGATAGCTAACTTGAGTTGTAAACAGGAAAAAAATAGTCCTAAACTTATAAATTAGAACTATTTCCAAATTCAAGCACTTAAGGAAATTGCAGAATTCCTAGGTATTAAACTATTCCGAAATTCACTCTATTAATATGCAAAAAAAGTGTTGTAAGAAGGATATCAACTCTGTCCCAAATGTATATATGCCTAAATTACTCTCAAAATGAAATCATTAAATTTTTTCTCCTAGTTAACTGGTGCAAGAACTTTTCCAAAAAGGAAATGGCCATATCTTCTTGTTTGGAGGTGGGTAAGCAAGATGATTCCCTGTAGCAGCAAGAAATCGCACTACTGTCATTCAGAGCAGTGGGCACTGAACGGATTCGGCTTCCGGGAGCAATCCAGCCTCTTCCACTGCACGAGGAAACAGACTGAACAGTGAAGTAGGAATTCCTGGGTACAGAGTCCAAGTCCCTAACCCCGGTGAAAGCATCCCCTTACGCCCCCTATGAGAACGAGGGGCAGCCCCCTGACACTTCCCTCCACCTTCTTATAGCGTTGCCCAATTTATGATCGGCCAAGACAGCAATGAGCCCACTGTGTACTCAAGGGTCTGGGCCTGGCGCCATCTCCCTCCCGTGGGCGAGTGCTAGCCCAGCCCCCAATAGGGAGCCGGCGCTAAGGCTTTTACCAGCCCAAGGAGCCGGCCTTCTGGGGCTCGGGCCTGGCGGGGAGCCCGGTGGCATCCACACCTGCGCCCTCAGGGCCCACCCCGCCCCCCACCCCGCAGAGCCGCAGCTGCATCCTCTCCCCCACCTGCTTTGCCCCCTCTCTCCCCTCCACTCCTTTCATCCTCCCGCGGGCTCCGCACTAACCTTTCGTCCCCTCCAGCACTTTCCACACCCCGGGGGAAAACTAAGAGGGCGAGTCTCCCCCCACCCTTAATTCAGGATGCGGCCCCTTCCATTCCACTCACACCCCGATTTTCTTATCTTTCTGCTTGTTTAGAGGCGGGAACATCTTCCCGCTTCAAGGTCCGTGTCGAATCGGCTGATCTTGAACAAATAGGAGAGCTGGGGGGGGGGGAGCTTCAAAGTGAGCATAGGGGAAGTGTTGTTACCTGGGTTCCACGACCTTGATTTAAACACGTATTACCTTTGAAACCTCCCGTGTCTGGGAGAAAGCATTCACCTAGGGTCCTTTCGGGATCGTATTTTTGGGGCCTTTTCGCCTACGAATCTGCCACTGCGAATATTTGCGTCTGGCGGTAGGGAAATGACCTCGAAAAGGTAAAGCAGGGGGTGGGGCGACAATTTCGCTTAAGTGGTGTTTAAAAAGAATTAGGACTTTGGTGTTTAAGATTTTAAAACAATATGTAGGCTAGAGGCAAAGTCCGCCGTGGAGACGAATGTGCCGCACTGAAACCGAAGGGCCGTTTAGGCTTCCTTCCTTCCTTCCCGCTCCCCCCGCCCCAGGTGCCGGGGAAGGGATCCGGCCCGCGCAGCCGGAGAGACGCAGGGAACATGGCGGCCCCTGGAGCCGCGGCCTCGGGCCTCTCGGCCTTGCTGCCCGCCCAGACCTCGCTGGAGTACGCGCTGCTCGACGCCGTCACCGCGCAGGAGAAAGACACGCTGGTCTACCAGTATCTGCAGAAGGTGGATGGCTGGGAGCAGGACCTGGCGGTGCCCGAGTTCCCGGAAGGTGAGGGGACCCTGGGTGGCCCCTCCCCAGCCCCAAGGCGGTGGGTGGGGAGGGGTCCGGGAGCGGGGCGGGCGCTGGGGCCGGGTGTGGCCTTGCTCTGCGTTCTCCAGATGCCTGGCATATACTAGGCGCTTAATAAATGCCTATTGGTTTGTGACATGCCGCCTCTCCAGCGCCCCACCCCCACCCCCACCCCTTAGCCGCCCATGCTTCTCCCCAACACTCCGGGCCGCCCCTCCCCCCGCACAACAGTTGCTAAAATCCTACCTAGTTGGCACAGAACACTGGGGGCCCCCCCCCCCCCCCCCCCCCCCGCCCATCAGTCACTCCGTGGGGCACGTTACCAGGTACTCTGCTAAAAGCCTGAGAGACCAAGCGATCCCAAAGCAGCTTCTGCCCTCAAGGAACTTACAATCTATCCACAAGCTAGTTTCACTGATTTTGGGCACTCCCTTTAGGGGTGCCCCCACTGGTCCGCACCCTACTGAGTGCAACCACCGATGTGCACCTTGCACTTGAGAAACGTCCATTCTAGCGCATGAGGCATCTGATGCTGTTCCAGGAAGCCCCTCTTTGGCCCTTATTCCCTGGCAGAGTGGGCAAAGGGTAGGCCTTTGCACAGTTTACCAGAGGTGCATGAGAGCTCATGCATTGTTAATGTGCTGGAAGTAGCCAGGCTCAGTTTTCACCATCTGGGAGGCTGGGACCTGGCCACAGTGCAGGGCTCTTTGCTTTGCAGAAACAGGACACTTTTCATGACCCTCTACTTAATCAAGAGGAGGGCCAGCTTTTCTTTGACAAAGCCCTACTGGGTTTTCACAAAGAAAGTCATATTAGTGAATTCATAGGTGTAGATTTAGAAGTCAAGACAACCGACATTTATAAAGTGCTCACTGTATTGTCAGGCACTGGTAGATAAAGAAAATGGGGAAACAACCCCTGCCTTCAAGTTTACAATCTATCTGTAAGCCAAATGGGACCTGAGAGGCCCATTCTCCCATTTTACAGATGAAGAAACCTAAGTATAGAGAAATTAAGTGACTTGGCTACTATTACACAGCTAGTAAGCTCATGAGGTAAAATTGAACCCAGGTCTTCCAGATTCCACTTCTAATGCCCTATTATATCATGCTGCTTCTTGGTTCTCTTAAAAATGGACATTAAAGAGGATACAGATTTCTCTTGTTTTATAAAAATTCTACTGTAACTTGTACTGCTTAAAATAAATGAACCATTGGCAGGGGTTTGGAATTTTTTAATGATGACTGATTTTGTTGTAATGGTATTTGACTTCTAAAATACCATACCAGTAAAGGCCATTGTTTGGAGCATTGGCTTCTGAGGGTCAGGGGAAGCTAAGATTTATTACAAATTGTTCTTTTTTGTTTTAATTACTCTCTACTTCGCATTACTTTTCTTGCTATAGATAAATATTTCAGCACTGTACAAGTACCAAATTTTAGTAGGGCTCTCTTTGAAATAAAGTAAGATAGATGCCCTATCAGATTTGATACATACAGTCCATGTATCCAAGTTTGCCACATATATATTTATAACCAAGATTTCAGAGGGGATCATTATCAACAAAACACTGAAATATTTTCTGTCTTGGTTTGCTAATTTTAAAATTGATTTTGTAACATGCTAATGCTTTACCGATAAGAAAAAGTGGTAAGCTAATAGACAATAAGTGAATGTCAGAAATAGTATAATTACTTTGTCCTTTCTTAGAAAAAGTTAGGACTTAACTAACTCATGGTGTTATATAAATAAGCCGTAGCAAAGATATGTCTTAGTGTAAAACAGCTCTAGATTTGGAGCTGTAGACCAGGGTTCAGATTCTGCTTCTGATCCCTAACTAGATATATTACAATTTTCCTTCTGTAAAAAGGGTACAATAGTTGACATTTATATAATGATTTAAGATTTGCAAACTGCTTTACATATGTTCTCTCATCTGTTATTCACAGCAGCCTATTTTGGTAGACACTTCAGGGATTATCCACATCTTAATACTAATGATACTTTTTTCAACTTTTCTTGTTTTTTTTGAAGCATAGTAATTTAAGCTACCATATGTCTTTTCACAGTAGGAATCCAGTAACTATTAAGATTCAAAAAACATTTAAGGGTCTCATGTATAAATAGGCACTGTGCTAGGTATCTAGAATACAAAGACAGAAACAGAAAATAAGGAAAAACCTAAAGACTATACAAATGAGTAAATTCAAGGTGATATAAGAAGAAAGAAAGCACTAGCAACTAGGAAATCAAGAAGGGCGTGAGGAGAGAACTTGAAACCTGGAGGAAGTTAGAGTTTTGAGATGTAAAGATGAGAAGGGAGTACATTTCAAGCATGAAAGAGCCTTAAGTGCCAGGCTGAAGAGTTTGTATTCCTGTGGGCAGTGGAGAACCTCGGAACACTTTTGAACAGGGGAATGACATAATTGAAACTGTGCTTAGGATGATAATTTTGGCAGCTAGTTGGTGAATTTATTGGAGACTAGAAACTGGGAGGCCAATTAGGATGCTATATGCCAATAATCCAGGTGAGAAGGTGATAAGTGCCAGAATTTGAGTGGGGGTGGTGGGAGTTGAATGGAGGGGATGGATTTGAAAAATATGAACACTTGTTAACTGATTGGATTGGGGCAGTGAAAAGAAAGGAATGAAGGGTGACTCTGAGATTGTGAACTAAAGTTACTGGAAATATGATGGTATACTTTCCATCAGTTAATCGATAAGCATTTATTAAGGCCTACTGCCTTCCAAGCACTGTGTTAGGTGTTAAGGATGCAAATATATAAATAGAAAAATAATCTTGGGTCTTGAGAAGCTTATATTTCTAACACAGAAGACAGATAACAAGGGCATGTATATCTGAGAATGCATGTGTTCATATGTATATATAATATATAACAATCTATTACATATTATATAATTATTATTATTATTTATATATATATATATAAAACATTATATAAAGCAGTTAAATGATAGTATGGGAGGGAGGGCACTAGCCTCTAGAAAGATTTGGAAAAACTTCATGGTGCTTGAGCTATGCTTTGAGGGAAGAAAAAAATTCTATGGTAAGTGAGGAATGAGTACTTTCTGTGTGTGAAGAGATGGAATGTTGTGTGTGGAAAATACAGAGAAGTCCAGTTTGACTAGATTGAAGAGTACAGAAAAGGGAGTAATGTCTAGTGAGGTGGGAAAGATAGGTTGGTACCAGAAATAGGAAAATTTGGAGAAGGGATGGGTTTAGATAGAATATGAAGAATTTCCATTTTTGGATATACTGAATTTGAGATGTCTTTGTGACATACAGTAGGAAGTTGGTGGTAAGAGCTTTGAGATTAAGATTTGGGAATCAAGAAAGCCAAGTCCCAAAACAGTCCTTTGGGGAACATAGTATCAGGGCCACAACTAGGGGGATGACCTTGACCAAAAAGGCTACCTCTATCTTAGAGAATTCAGCAAGTAAGAGAGGATACATGGGGGACACAAAGCAGCTCACTGATTAACTTTTATTCTGTCAGTAAGGGAGGAGGCAAGTTCATCTGCTGAGAGGGGTTAGTGATGGTAGAGGATTAATTCCTCTTAGAGAATAGAAAAGTTAGGGGTGGCCAGGTGACTCAGCGAGTAAGAGCACCGGCTCCAGTGTTGGGATGACCTGGAGATTGAATCCCGGGCTCAGACACTCAGCACCACACCCAGAAATAACTGGCTGTGTAACCTTGAGCAAGTTACTTAACCCCGATTGCTTAAAAAAAAAAATAGAAAAGTTAAAGTGGAATAGGTTTGAAACAATCACTATTTGAAGTTTGATGGAATCAAGGAAGAATAAAAAGATTTCCTGCAGCATAGACAATCGATTGAAAATTAGATAATATGAATTTCAAGTGCATGGTTGTATGACTTCCTCCGGGAACATTAACAGGGTTAAGAATAGGCATGGTGAATGGTGAAAGTCATAGGAGCAAGGGATTCAATGGTAGAAGATAGTATTTGGTTGAAGTGGTAAGCTGAAGTGGAGAGAGGAAAGTTAGGACATAAGTATGATGGATTGGGTGAACTGAGAGGGGCAGAGAGACATCATGATGAGGATAAAGAAGAGTAGGGAGGTTTAGGAAGTCAAACAGGAGAGAGGATAGATTAGGATCAGAATGGGAAATTTCAGAGTTAAGAGTTTTAGAAAGGAAGATTGCTGTTCACTTAGCATGAACTTGCTGACATAAACATCAAAGACCAATGATTTCATTGTTACTAGTGTTCCAACTACTATATAGATCAAAACTCTTTGACGCCTTAATTGACAGTTTAATGAGTTTTGGCCGACAACCTGATCATGATGACCCTAAGTTGTTAGGATCATCCAAGAAGTCCCTAAGCTTAGTTGTTTTGGGGGGGTGTTCTGGGATCAAATGCTAAAAATTTTCAGTGTGGTAGTATCTATTAGACCTTCTTCTTGACTGAAATAACTTTTGAGAAACCAAGTAGTGGGGCAGAGTCAAGATGGCGGAGTAGAAACAGGACTTCTGCGGGCTCCGGCTTCCACCTCCTCCAATTCATGTAAAAGGTGACTGAACAAACTTTGGAGCTACAGAACCCACAAAATGACACAGAGAAGCTAATCTCCCGCTGAGGACAGCCTGGCAGGCTGGCAGGAAGCGGCCAGTGCAGAGCTCTGGGAGCTGAGCCCAGCCCTGAGCGAGCCTGAGGTTTTAGCCTCAGGGTGGCCACAACCAGACCCTGGCAAATGAGGGAAACAAGGCAAGCACAGTGGTCTGACTCTGGATTCCTTTTTGGGGGGGACAAAAAGGATAGGGGCATGGAACCAGGAGGAAGACAGTGAAGTCAGAAGCTCCCAAGAAAAGAATAAGCTGCTTACAAGGCATAGAGGAGCTTAAGAAGGATTTTGAAAACCAAATAAGAGAAGTGGAGGAAAAATTGGGAAGAGAAATGAAAATGATGCAAGAAAATTATAAAATGAGAGTCAGCAACCTGACTGAAGAAAATAACACCTTAAAAAATAGACTAACTCGAATGGCAAAAGAGTCTCAAAAAGGCAATGAGAAGAAGAATGCCTTAAAAAAGCTGAATTTGCTAGATGGAAAAAGAATCTCAAAAGCTCACTGAAGAGAATCATTCCTTCAGAATTAGATTGGACAAATGGAAGCTAGTGATTTTATGAGAAATAAAGATAGTATTAAACAGATCCAAACAAATGAAAAAATAGAAGGCAATGTGAAGTATCTCGTTGGGAAAAACCACTGACCTGGAAAATAGATCCAGGAGAGAGAATTTTAAAATTATTGTACTACCTGAAAGCCATGATAAAAAAAAAAAAAAGAACCTAGAGAAACCAAGTAGCACATTAGAATGTACTTAAGAGTTTGCATTTTAATAACTACAAGAAATCTTATTCTGTTTCTCCGCAGTCATCTTTATGTTCTTTATCTGTGTACCAAAGCTTTTTTCATATTAAGCCTTTTCAGTCTAGGTCAGATGATCTTGAATCCAAATGAGTAGAATACAGATTTAATGAAGCATTACCAATTTTTGAAGAGTAGGGAATAAGCGTTTGCTGGATGGAATATACAATATATTCTGGTTTTCTCCAGAAGATTTAACATTCCTGGTTGTTATCTCTCTCTGGTTGAAACTTTTCTCAAATTGATGGATATAAGGGAACAGGAAGGGTAATAAACATACTACTTGACACTTCTAGCCACTGCCTTTTATAACTGCAATGTTTTCCAACCCTTTGAGGTCCAATCCACCCATTAATATTGCTTGTTCCAAATCCCTCTTGGTATTATCCATTGGTTTCCACATACTTCTTTTTTCTCAAGTGGTTGCTTATCTGACTCACAGTTCACCTTTTCATCCTATTACCTACCTACCTTTAAATTTGAGGACTCAGTATATACCTGAATGTCATCTCTAATACTCCTAACTCCTAATTTGTCAGTCCTGTCCACTGCCATAGATTTTTAGTTCAACTCTGCCACAGGTAGAGGTAATTGTATCTTAGGTCTCATCTTTAAGTAATTCTTGCTCTCTTACCTCTGTTACCTTGAACTTTGAAACTTCCCTCCTTCATTGTAATCTCATTGCCATAGGGCAATTCATTCTCATTGCCCTACTCCTAAACCTATTATTCTTCCTCCTCACTATGTTATGACCTCTAGTTCTTCTACACCCCACTATTTCACCAGTTTATCATGTTTGCTCTGATCTCACTATATTTCCTTCACAGTCTTGTCCCTATGACCAATCAACTCAACTTTACACTGTCCTCTGTCCTTGAATATTTTGTCCCTCTTCCATTATTCACACTTGTCCCTCTGCTTAACCCTGGATTTCCCTACCTCCAGCCTTCTCTTCTACCACCTCCCATCACACAGGTATGCTAACTGAGTCTACATGTTATCTGTCTCAAATAGATTCACACTGTGGTACTGAACTACTTTTATGCTTCCTTGGTTCACACCCTTATCTTGTGGAAGTGACTATTTAAAACTTTTCCTTCTCCTAAGACCTTTACCATTCCACATCTTGCTCTTTTTTTCTGTAGGAAGCCCTGACTCTTCTTTGTTGCAAGAGCCAATCATTTAACAACATTATATTAATCAATATACCAGACACAGTGCTAGCTAAGTGCTAGTGAGACATGGACAAAAATGAAACAATTCCTGTCCTTTTGGAGCTTACATTCTCTTGTGGAAAACAACACATGCATATTTTTTATGTTTCTTAGCAGCAAAAACTTTTTAATCAAAAGCATTTATTGTGGATGGCAAGTACGTGTTGATGGCTCAGGATACAAAATTAGAAGTAACATAGTACTTGCCCTCTAAGAGTCTATTTTATTGCACCTAATATAGGTATGCATAAAACCTATATAAGACTTTTAAACAGACACATGTCAATTACACATAACCTTAAGTTAGAAGTTTTAGTCATCTCTTAAAATTTTTGACCTGTTGTCTTACAGTTACTTCTTTAAAGACCATTTTTAAAAAAAGTTTTAGTTGAATTGTCTATTTATTCTTATAACTAAAATTCTTTTATATTAATTTCAGGACTAGAGTGGCTGAATACAGAGGGTTCCATTTCTGTCTACAAGGATCTTTGTGGGAAAGTAGTAGTCCTGGATTTCTTCACTTATTGCTGCATCAACTGCATCCACCTGTTACCTGATCTTCATGCATTAGAACACAAGTACACAGATAAAGGTATTGTACTTAAATTAGCTACTAAGAATTTCCTGGCAAGCATAAAGGAAGTATAGCTGAGTCACTTTATTTGTAGATGACTAAGCATTTGGCAAGACTTCAATGATTCTAAAAGTAGTTTCTGATCTCTCCTAATCTAAAGAGAGGACTCCATGTATTCGTTAAAACTTTCATAAAGGGTTAAATTTAGTTACTGTGATCTGTATAATCAGAGGACCAGCATTTCGAGCATCATCTCATCCTACCGTATAATTGCAAAATGATTCCAAGATCAGCAAGCTTTTGTGTTTCTATTATATGCCCAGACTTATTTTTAAATTTTTTTAAATTAAAATGTATAACCACTTATAAGTTTTGTTCTTGACTACATTATGGTACAATTTTGAATTCAGTGTTACTGTTGCCTATTTAAATATAATCTGACAGACTGTATGATACTATAAAATATTATAACAGTTACTTTTTCTTTGGTCACAGCCATATATAAAATTTATTTCGTGTAACCCAGTATTTCCCAGTATGGTGACCTGCCCTGGCTTGTGAATAGATGTTCAGCAACATGCAAAATATTTGAGGAAACCTCACAGAATGGAGTAAAGGGAGAATATGAGTAGTAGGAAAGTTGGAGGGAATATACCAAAAGGAAAAGTAGCAGGTACAGTAAAACTTTAATTAATTGAATTATTTAGACAATAGGGAGTTGTAATTTATTATGTTTTGTAATTGACAGAATGGAAAGAATGTTGGACTCCAATTAGAAGGCTGAGTTCTACTTTTGGCTGTGCTATACTAGCTTTATGACTTTGGGATCATTCTGTCATCTGTAAAATGGGGGTTAGATTGAATGATTTCTAAGAGCTCTTCCAGTCCCAAAAATAAGTCATTCTTTATGGAATCTAATTCTAATCTTTCTTTGGTGATTCAGAATTTTATAGTTCCTTAAGGATCATCTTTACGAATACCTGTTATACAATAGTATATGTATTGAAGATACAAGAAATTATGCCTCCTCTCTACTGATCCCAGAGTATTTTAGAACCTAGAAGTTGTTTATTTTAAGCCTCTACTTTTATAATTTTTCTTCCATCATTGGCTTCTTGTTTGTTAAAAAGATAATTCAGAAAAAAATTCTAATTTATTTTTAATGGGGCTCTCCATTACCTCTCAGATCAAAAACAAACTTCTCTGTTTGGCATTTAAAGCCCTTTACATCCTGGCTACAACCTACCTTTCAAAGATTTTGCATTATTCCCCTTCATAAACTTGATGTCCAAAATGACCTTCTTGGGGGCAGCTAGGTGGCACAGTGAATAGAGCACCAGCCCTGAAGTCAGGAGGAGGACCCGAGTTCAAATGTGGCCTCAGACACTTAATCCTTACTAGCAATGTGACCTTGGGTAAGTCACTTAACCCCAATTGCCCTGCCTTCCCCCCTCCTAAAAACAAAACAAAATGACCTTCTTGGTATTCCTTACAATTGACAGTCCATTTTCTGTCTCTGTACCTTTGCACACATTGTGTCATATGTACCCTGCATGTTTTTTGTTTCTGTAATTGTCCAGGCTATTCCTTACACCTGGAATGCATCCCTTCCTTACCTCTGCCAGTTAGAATCCTTGATTTTATTCAAGGCTTAACTCACATGCCACCTCATACATGAAACCTTTCCTGATTCTCCCACTAGGTCCTAGTGTCTCCCTTTCAAAATACCTTCTTTTATTTTGTACATATTTTATATTTACACATGTACCTGTTTCCCCAAAGTAGCATGAGTTCTTTGAGAGCAAGGACTATTTCACTTCGGTCTGGCACCAGGTATGTAGTAGGCTGTTAATAAAAGTTTCTTGATTGATTGATTTCAAATAGTTTTAGTTAACTGGAGAGGAGAAAGAAAGAAAGGAAGTTTATAAGACAAAAAAGCATTGTCTGTGGGGCATATTGGAAAGTAAAATTTACGTAAAAATGAAAGGCATCTTGTAAGTTTAGAGGAGAAAAAAGAGGATAGGCAAAAACAATTAGAAACTACTTGTATACTGATTTCATATCAGTTTGGAATATGTAGCTGTGACTACACTTTGCCAAAATAGATGGGAATCTGAGATGAATTTTTGCTTAAAGAATAACTGATACTTAAAACCTATTCAGACCACTTCCTAATCCTGTGTGTTAAAGTCATAATTTTATTTGACAACCCAAGGAATCCATTTCATACTATATTTTCTTTCAAGCAAATATATTTGTATAACAGAAATACCAGAATTTTTTTTACCTCTGATATATTATATCTTGAAACACCAACTTGTCAGTCAGTAGTCATTATTAAGAACTCAGCAGATATTTGCTAGATATTTTACAAATGCTTTGTTTCTTAGTCTGTATCAGGGGAACTGGCTATAGATAAGGGAGAATCAAAAATAATGGAATTCAGGCAATTCAGTATTTGATTAACCTGAAAACATAAATTACTTAGTAAAGAACTCCCTACTTGATGAAAACTGGAAAGCAGTCTGGAAGAAATTAGACTCAAACCAACCTATTACACCATATTCCTTAAATTTAAATGACCTGAATATTAAAAATAAAAAATTAGAAGAAGCAGATCATATTCTTTTCATAGTTATGGGTAGAAGACAAATTCCTAACCAAACAAGGGAAAAAGCAACAGATAAAACTAGATAATTCTGATCAAATGAAAAAGAGAGTCAGTCTGCAAGGATTGAGGATCTACTGTGCAACCAAAAGGTGAAGCTAGGTGTCTCAGTGGATAGAGTGCTGAGCTTGGAGTAAAGAAGACTCATCTTCCTGAGTTCAAATCTGGCCTCAGACACTTACTAGCTGTGTGACCCTGGGCAAGTCACTTTACCCTGTTTGCCTTGGTTTTCTTCATCTGTAAAATGAGATTGAGAAGGAAATGACACACCATTCCATCATCTTTGCCAAGAAAACCCCAAATGGGGTCATGAAGAGTTGGACATGACTGAAAATGACTGAACAACAACAAAATGTAACCAACATTGTTATAGGCACTGGTGTTATGAATACTAAGAATAAAACAATTTTTGCTTGCATTAATCTTTCATTCTAATGGAGGAAAGAACAAGTATACATAAAATAATATAGCACAAATATAATAAAGTTTCTTAATAAACACACAAAAGTTAAATACAAGGTAGTTTGGGAGATAGGGCACTAGTAGTTGGGGGTTCAGGAAAGACTTTCTGCAGAATATGGTGCCCCATCTCCATCTTTAAAAAAGAGAAGAACTCTGAGAAGGAAGGAAAGAAGGAATATGTTCTAGACATAGGGAGCAGTTTTTGTATACACAAACACACACAAATTAATATATCTAAAATAAAAAGGAAAAATGATTAACTGGAGAAAAAAATCTTTGTATCAAATATCTCTTATAAGGTTTAGTTGTCCAGGTTATCTAGACAAACTAATAGAAGTATATGAGACCAAAAACCATTGCCCAGTAGAGAAGTGATCAAAGGATATGAATGGTTTTCAAGAGAATTACAAACTCTTTACAAGTCAGTCATATGAAAGAATGCTCCAAATCACTGAGAGAAACACAAATCATAAATCTTTTTTTCTGAGAGATTTTTTTTTAAATTTTGTGAGATTGCACCTCACATCTAGCAAATTTGCAAAGATGACAAAAGGAGGGAATAATCATTGTTGGAGAGATTGTGGTAAGGCAGACATAGCAATACACTATTGGTGGAGCTAATGATTCTGTATGTTGATTATGGAGTGCAGTTTGGAATTATGCAAATAAAGTGGCTTTAGTTCATATTGTTTGACTCAAAGATTCCACTTCTAGGCATATACCCCAAAGCAGTCACTGACTAAAAGGCCCCGTATACACCAAAATATTTATTGCATCACTTTTTGTGGTAACAAAGAGCTGAATTGGAGAATGTCTAAACTAATTGTGTAATGCATTCTTTCTGTGCTATAAGAAACAAATGATGAATCTAGAAAAGTATGCAAAGACTGACATGAATTGATGCAAAGTGAAGTAGAGCCGAGAAGACAGTATACACAGTAACTACAACAATGTAAAGGTGAAGAACAACCACAAAACAGCTGAAAATGAATGTTGTGAAATTATAAAATACAAACTTGTCCTCCAAAAAAACGAGAAGACGCTTTATGTTGTTCCCTTCACAAAAGCAGAGGGATCCACAGTTGTGTAATAAATTGCATATAATATCAGATTTTTAAAATTTATTGATGAATTTTGCTGATTTTTTTCTCTTTATCTTTTAAATTATTTTGTGCAGGATAGTTTCTGAAAGGGAAGGAAGGGATAAAGTCTTTATGGAGAAATCAGTAGGCATTCACAGAGACATTTTATAAATGCCTTTTCTCTCGGACATTCTGCAAACATTAATAAAATACTCTCATGTGCCTATGATCTGCTAAGTGATAGATAAACAAAGATGAAACTGGACACAATCACTCCCTTATAGAGTTTATAACCTAGTGGGAAGATAAGACAGAAACATGAAAATGACAGATGAATATAAGCATCTTTATTGAGTAGGTAATGGAGAGCTATTGTTTTTGAGCACCATTATTTCTGATATACATCTTTGATCTTATTGCCTCATTACATTTTGGCAGTTTGGTATAAAATTAACTGTTCAAGCCTAGATACTACATTTCAGGATATATATCAATAACCTGGAATACTTCCAAAGGAAACTGATCAGGATTGTAAATGGTCTCAAGTTTGTGCCATGTGAGAATTGATAGAAAGAACTGGGTATTCACGCTCAAAAAGAGAAGACTTGGATGGTTGTAGCTATCTCTGAGTCTTTGAAAGTTTTTTATGTACAATTGGGATTATACTTACTCTGCTTGGCTCTAGGAAGGCATTACCTTTTAGGCATGGTTAAGAAAAATCAACATTGTTACAGGTCTTCATTACCATTGAGCTTCTTGCCATTAGGACCCCAAACAGGATCAGTGTTTCAAATGTCAGTTAGCCTTCTCACTTATCAAACTCTGCCCAGCACCAGAGTGACAGCTAAGTAGTAGGCCTCAGGCACCAGTTCCAAGCAGGAGCCAACCATGATCTTATATACAGGATGTCTTCTAACAGTGCAGTTATCAAATACTGTCTTGGAAGAAGACAAATAAACTAGTGCTGAATGTGAGTTCATCATTTTCCTGGGGTACCTATGACTAGTTACTTCCTATCTCTGCTGCCTATTCTTTCCCCAGTATTTGAGAGAGAACCCAGTGGCACTATCCTCCTTTCATTTCAGGACACTCAGTAGGTGGGAATTATAGTTGAATGCTTCATCCTAATGCTAGTAAATTCCCTTTATTTACTAATCTTTGTGATTCAGAGTCAGTGGCTATCTAGTGGAAATTTCCTTTTTTATATTAGCAGTACCTGCTCCCGTTTCATCCGTCTCAGTCCTACCCTTCCCAAATTTCTAGGCTGTTTGTTGTACCCCTTCTCCCTCACCTTCCCCAACCATCTTTCCATGTACCCTGTTTGATTATTAATAAACTTCCCTTCATCTCAGACATCATATTGTTTCCACCTTGGCTTCTCCAAGAACACCATTTATCCTAGTTCCTCTATAGTTCTGTGTGTAGCTTCTCTCATATATCTTGACACGTAGGTCTAGGAAGAAGATTGAGCAACTTTTATTCTTCACTGCTACTTCCAGACCATCCTCCTACCACTTTCACGTAGCAGCTTCTCTTCTATTGACGTTCACTTCAACTATATCACCTTCTCCATATCTGGTCCTAATTATCTACCAGCCCTCAGGTTTTTTCCTTTTTTTTTTTTAATTCAGCACCTAGATCCCAACACCTGCTTTGATAATTGGAATATTTAATATATGTAAGTTGACTTCCTCTCAATATTTCAGTAAC
Organism: Petaurus breviceps papuanus; assembly: GCF_028583685.1. Taxonomy (NCBI): domain Eukaryota; kingdom Metazoa; phylum Chordata; class Mammalia; order Diprotodontia; family Petauridae; genus Petaurus; species Petaurus breviceps. Next base: position 89,458,884 of record NW_027186296.1, read on the forward strand.
ATGGAACAGAACCTAAAATGCTTATGGCTGGAAAGTGTCATAGTTATATTTCTAATGATGAAAAGATTATAAATTTATATTAACAGAAGCAGATACACCTAGAGTTTATTATATATGACTTCAGTGGGTTTTTACTAGATAAAATTTGCTTTCTTTGGATCAAAATGTCTTTTCACATCCTTATCTGATATGATTTTGTTCTTATCTGCAATGATGCTATTTCTGTTCTTGAAGTGGCATTCCCCAGGCTATTTAAAATTCCAGTGGATATTCAGTTCATGTTTATCAGTAAGCCAAAAATGGTCAGCTGTGTGAGGAAGTACTTATTAATTCAAAAATAGCCTGAACAAGTATTAACTTTATAACTAGTCTCCCTTCTATATAAAATAAAGCTTTAAAGCCCTGTATATACTGTTATAATAATTTACCACAATCATCTTTAAAGTGAGAATAAAAGGAAATTATAAATATTAATAGGTCTAGTCAAATAAAAGATGAATTATGGTATTGAATGATTCTAGTGTTGAAAGTTTTTTTTTAAGTTCCATGTTTTATTGCTGTAATTCATGATAATACAACACATTTACATCAAACTGGCCTATATCTACTTTTTTATGCTATCCAGTCACCAAAAAAATACTCATTTTTTTTTGTGTACAATAAGGATACAAAAATTCTGTGGGAATTAGCATGTCAGGCATTGCTAGAGGAAAAAGTAGTTTACTAAATGCAGATTATTCTTGTTTTTATAAGATCAAAAATCTTTTGGAAAATAAGTTAAGAACCTCTTTTTTTTAAGTACTTGCTAAGTGTATATATGTGAGTATTTAAGTTGGTTAGATTTAAAAACAACTTGCATTTTGGTTGGGAAGAACAACTAATTGCCAGATGAATGGTTTAAAAAAAAGTGCTATGGCATAAAAGTTGAATACTAATATTGAATAATTACTTTTCTAATTGCTGAGTAAATACAGGTATCCATATATAGTAACCCAACATGCTAAATATTTTTGCTAAATAATATATAAAACAAGCTTTAGATATATTGAATTTAATATATAATAATACATTTCTAAAACAGAGGATTTTTCTGGGGAGGGGGCAAAGATTTTAACAATGCAAGTCTTTCCTTAGGGTTCAGGTGTGAAAAAATGCCAAGGTACTAGTGGCTTCTCTTCTAGGACCTGTTCTGAGTTAGTGAGTGGTTAGAGAAGGCCTAGATTAGCCCCACTAAAACAGAAAATTGGATGCGTTGCCATTTCTTTCTCCTTTGTGATGTATTATTCTTCTCTATTTCTGATTTGTCTGTCTTCTCCCTTTTGCCTTAAAGTTGGAGGAAATAAGATTTATTTTTCTAATTGTTGTTTCAGCTACAGAAAAGAAGAAAGATATAACAACAGTGATGACATCCTCTATACTTCTCTGCCTCCCTGTCACTGGAATATCTCTTTCCTCTTCCTACTCCTATAACCTCCAGACTTGGGGTGCACTCATCAGTTCCCAGACCCCACTTTTCCAAAAGCAACTTATCTGCAATTTATGAATGAAAAGGCAATTCTTCATGTAGAATAATAGAATAGTTCTTAAAAGTTGATTTTTCAGTATCATATTTATTATAACTATCTTTGTTTTCTTAAATGATTTCATGCCATTTCAATTTTTTACAACTCTGAAACAGATATATAAAATGTTATATATGAAATTTAGCTAGCTTACAGAAAACGTCAGCTGTCAGTACAGTTGAAATCCTATATATTGTGATATCATAGGATAGGAGAAAAAAAGTAGATGCCTATCAATTAGGAAATGGCTAAACATATTTTGGTACACAACAATATTACCAAGAGGTAAGAAGTGATGAACGTGATGAATACTGAGAAGCTTGGAAAGATTTGCATGAAATGATGCAGAATGAAGTAAGCAAAGCCAACAAAACAATATACACAATTACTACCAGAAAGTAAACAGAACAACCACAAAAAAAAATAAAAAATATATATTGCAAAATTATAAAAGAACAAGCATGACTTGAAAGAAGAGATTGGAGAAGGCATCCCACCTCATCCCTTGGCAGAGGTGGGACATCCACAATTGTACATTGCATGTATTTTAAGACTTTTTCAATGTATCAAAGAGTTATGCTGATTTTTTCTGTTCTTTTTTTTTTTTGTCTTAAAAAGTACTATTTGTTATGGGATGGTTCTCTGGGAGGGGGAAAGATTTTATTTTATAGCAATAAAAAAAAGACATCAATAAAAACTTATTTTAAAATAAGAAATCCGATGTAGTCTTTGTCAAATTCTTGTGTGACTTCCACTACCCATACTCTTCCATGATTTAAACCCATTCACCTGTATGATTTTTTTTCATCAAAAATACATCACTATCTTAATTTTTGAATTTGCAAAAAGCTCTTGGCCAGTAGGTAGGTAGTATGTTTCTTCTTGAGTCTTCTGGAATCATCGGTCATTGTGTTGGTCAAAATTCCTAAGTTCTTCAAAGTTGTTTTTCTTTACAATAGTGTTGTTATTGTATCTTGGTTCTGCTCACTTTACTCTGTATCTGTTTATTGAAATCTTCCCAGATTTCTTAAAACCATCCACCTTATCATTTCTTACAGCTCCTTCATATTCCATCACTTGTTCAGCTGTCTCCCAATTGATGGATACCCCCTCAGTTTCCGGTTTGTTGCCACCACCAAAAAAAACCAAACTACTAGAAATATTTTTATGCATGCATACTTAGTTTTTCCTAAGACTAATCCCTCCTTTAATCTGTCCTTCCTTTTATCCTTTCCTTCTGTCAAACATTTTTCCTAATCTTTGTATCTTTGTTCCTTATTTTGCAAACAAATAAACAACAAATAATTAAAATATATAAAGTTTTAATTCACTAGAATTTATTGTATCTACTATGTATACAAGTCACTAGGTTGGGTGCTGGTAATATAAAGACAAAAACAATCCTTGCTGACAGGGAGCTTTCGTTCTATTAGGTAAAACACTATTTACAGAGGTGACTACAATCTAGTTTGAGGATGGAGAGAACACAGACACCTGAAAGAATGAGGATCAGGATTTTGTGGTGTCAGGTAGGTAGGGCAGATGAGGGAGCTCACAGGCCTTAAGTTTTTAAGTAAAGTAGGGAGTCAAGTCCTCTACTAAGAGGCAGAGGGAGAATAAGTGCCACTGGGGGCTTGTGGATTGACAGCATTTGGAATGACCACTATGGTGAGTTTCAGTGTTGGAAGAATTAAAAGGATTTCCATGCAGTAGCAAAGACCTAGTTGAGATTCAGAAACATGAGTTTGTAGTGAATTTACTGAATTGGCCTCTCTGTGTGACTTTCTCCAGTCTCATTTGGTAGCACTTGAGTAAAAATGGAGAAGAGAAGGTAACTTAGAATTGTGATTTGGCAAATGTGTGAATGGTCATAAGACATGGTGGCCAGAGATGCAAGGGTAGAGAATGCTGTACTGTATCATTGATGATACAGTATCATGAGCTTGTCAGCTATAGGGTGAAGTCTATGTAGAGGCCAAAGAAGTAGGGAGGGTTATTGGAATGGAAGATCAGAGTGAGAGTGAAGAACAGATTTAGGAAGACAAGCAAAAGATTGAAGGTCAAGAGGTTATGATTAGGGAGGGGAAGATCAATTTAGGACCATAATGGTAGGCAACTTATCAATGATGGTGAAATCTAAGGTATGATCCCTCTAGTGCCTGAGATGGGATACAGATTTGGTTCATCATAGTTGAGCATATTTAAGTACTGGGAAGCTGACAGGTTTAAGAAATCATTTGTATGTTATTTTGTAATTTTAATTTTTTAATCTTTTTGCTTTTTGCAGGGGGGAAGGCAGGGCTATTGGGGTTAAGTGACTTGCTAGAGGTTACACAGCTGGTAAGTGTTAAGTGTCTGAGGCCAGATTTGAGCTCAGGTCCTCCTGACTCCAGGGCTGGTGCTCAATTCACTGCACCACCTAGCCACCCCATTTGTATGGTATTGAAGTACCCAAGTGTGAAGATTAAGTTTGGGGTGGAGAAGAGAAGACTGAACCAGATACTTAACTCCTTGAGAAGAAAGAGAAAGTAATCTAGAGACCAGTAGATTGTAACAACCAGGATCTAGAATGAGTAAAACAGATGAATGGTGTACCCTAAAGGGAGTGAATTTCTTGGTGACGGTGCCACAAGCTAAAAGTGTCATTGAGGAGCCAAGAATATGCCTAATTCATCTTTTGCTTCATGGCTCAAGTAGTTTGCAGTATTTGAGAAAGTAACCAAGGATACAATGTCTTATGGAGGGAGCCAAGTTTACTTGAGAATAAGGTTCGAAAGGAGGAAGAAGAAAGTTAGGACAAACAAAAGTTTGTTTTTTTGGTATGTGTTTTTTTTAATAGAATAAATCTCCTATGTTGTCCATCTAGTTTCATGTGATAGTATGGAAAACAGGAATTCTTCCATCAGTTGACTGGGGATTAGTAAGTTCAATTTTTGAGTGATGAAAGATATAATTTTGGAAGCTTGGCAGTATTGGGGGGTTTAGTGCAAACTGCACAATGCTATCTTCAAACAAGAAAATCTGGAGGACCTCACCATTTAGAGGGGATCATTCTTTGAGAACTCCTCCATGACAATCAGACACCTTTAACACATCTATGCCTTTCTCTTTACTGTACTTTGGCACAGATCATACTTTCCTTACAGGAGAGGTAGGCTCTAGTTCCCTATCATTATTAAGTCTAAGCTACATTCCAGTGAAGAAGCTAAAAATAGGTGATAGTTTTCTGATTAGGCCTCTCAAACATCAGGAGTATGTCTTTAGGTCTTAGCTTTTCAATGAGAGGACAATAATACTTTCTCTTCAACTTTAGCCATTGTTGACCCACGACTGGGGAAATTTTGTAAAAGAGGGCTTTGTTCCCCAAATATTTGTTAATCAAAGTATCATAATCATAGTTCAGTTTTGTTTTCCTAGCTAAATTAAAGGCTTGAGGAAAAGGTCAGTATCTGATAGTTTTATATTCTTCCTTCACATACCCAGTGATGAAAACATTCAGTACAATGTGTGGTTGATTAATTTTCTAAATTAATAGCATAAAATAATATCTTTAGATAGCAATCGATTTATTGGAGACTATATATGTTAGTATTCTAAATGATGAATTTCAAATGAGCAGTGTAGACAGAAGACCTGTCTCACTTAAGAAAAATTTTTATGATCAAGGTAGGTTTGATGGAAGTAGAATTTAAGCTGGATTTTGAAGTAAAAATAAAATTTAGATATGAGGAAAGGTATTCTAGGAAAAAAGAACCGACTGCATGAGCAGAGCATGAATGTTTGTGATATGTTCAGAGACTGAATAGATCAGTTTGATTTGTATGTTCATTGTATGCCCTCCTTTAAAAATTCCATTTTAAATTAATATAATATCAAATCCATGATTTATTTACATGAAGATTATTAAAGTTTATTAAAATACCTTCTAAAGAAGATGACAGTCAGCTTTTATTCTTAGTAAGGTTTAACTTTTAAGAACTCTAGGGTTTTATTCTTGGGCTTAGTCATCAGTTTCCCTGAGGCTTTATTTATAGTGCTGCTGTACCATAACTACATATTTAAAAAACAAGTCAGGTATTTCTCATGTCATTTTCCTTTTAAGGTACTGACAAGTTGAATAATGTAAAATAAAATGCTCATTTGATCATGATAATGACAAGCTGATTAAAATCATTTTTTCACACGAGAATATTGATGTAATACTCCACAGATTTTCTGGACCTTGTACTCCCATATTTTGAAGATCAATTTTATGTTTTTGACAGTATTTTTTAGGCCGACTGTTCAAACATTTTCACTTCTCTTTGTACCTTTTTGAAAATTGTTGCAATTTTATTTTGTCTGCCTAAAAATAAGTAACTTGCTTCTTTTCAGGACTTCATCCATCACCTCTTACTCAGTGTCTTCTAAACTTTGACCTTTAAACCCACCTCTCTACCTGTAATGCAATTGTATTACATATAATGTATTTTATTATTACATATACCTAAGTGTTTCTTGTGAAACTTTTTTTCCTCCCTCCTATTGACAGTGGAGCTCAAGTTTGGCAAATCCTCCTAAGCCAAAAAGGCTTTAAGTGTGGTACCAGTGACAGACTCTCTTTTGTCCAATAACTGGCCTAGCATAATTCAAGAGGATTATCACCAGAAAACTGGTCACCAGTTGATGGGGTTTTGTTTGTCTGTTTTATAGCCACTGTCGTTCATAAAGACCATCTGTTAAGTTGTAGAAAGGCAGTTTGCAGTAGGTATTTGTGGAGGGAATTTTCTCACTGACTGAAATCATAGGCCCTTGAAGTGTTGAAGTAAGTTAAATACATTCTCATTTGATCCTTACAACAACTCCAAAGCATAGTGTAGATTTTATCTTCACCTTTTTTATATATGAGGAAAAAAGAAAAAAACAACTTACCCAAGATCAAAGAGTTAATGTTAGAACAGGGACTCAAGCTGAGTGAGGTCTTCTGACTCAAAATCCAGTGTTCTTTTCACCATAGCATATAATCTGAGGTATATAAGACAGATTGAGTTTAGGAAGACTATAGAGAACATAATTTCATTAGGACTACAAAGAGTTAGAAGAAGCTTCCTGGAGAAACAGACATCTTCATAAATTATTTTAGATACAGAAGTGTGGAGAGGCAGCATACCTGGGACAAGTGTTGCCTGATGGTATGCGCCATCCTGAAAGTACATACCCCCAGAGAACCATGTACCACTGTCACATCTTGAAGCACTGGTGTAGGATTAGGATCTTAAGAAATACTAGGGAGTTTCTGCCACAGTAAATAGAGCGCTGGGCCTGGAGTCAAGATCTTATGTCAAATGTGGCTCAGACACACACGAGCTGTGTCACCCTGGGCAAGTCTGTTCACCTCAGTTTCCTCATCTATAAAATGGAGATAATAATAGCACCTACCTCCCAGAATTATTTTGAGGATCAAATGAGATAATAATTGTAAAGTACTTAGTACAATGCCTGGCACATAGTAAGTGCTATGTAAATGTTAGCTGTTATTAGGCAGCCAAGCAACAAGCATTTATTAAGTACTTATGATAGGTGCTAAAGATAGAAAGACAAATATAACAGTACCTGTCCTTAAGGAGTTTACATTCTATTGAGAGAGACAACATATACATATACAAATACATAGAATAAAAGCAAAATACACACAAGGTAGTTTGGAGGAAGGAAGCATTGGCTGAAGGAGAAATCATCTAACTTTAGTTTCCTTGTTTGTAAAGTCAGGGAATTGGACTAACTGGTCTCTCAGGGCATATCTAGATCTATCAGTCCTGTAATAAGAACACTCCCTTAAATCTGTATAATACGTTCTAGCTTTCAGGGAGCTCTAACATACATTGTCTTATTTGAGCCTCACAATCACCATGTAAGGGAGTCTGGGCAGGTCACTATATCCCTGTTTTTACTGGGAAGAGTGAATTTTAGAGCAAGTAAATAACTAGAAAAGTAGAAGATCTGGGATTATAACCCAAGTGTCCTGATTACTATTGCACCATTGCTTTTTCTATTTAGTAACTTGGATTTATATACTACTTTAAGTTTTTTAAACACTATCCAGTGAAATAGGGAGTGAATATTTTCTTTTCTTTTTGAAGCTGAATGGGCTTTGAACTGTACCCAAGGTCACACAGACGGAAGGATTTGAAGGCAAAAAAGGCCTTCTGATTGTTCTGCTATTGCACCTTCCCTCAGTTTCCTCTCCCAGTTCAATCTGCATCCTTAGTCTGATTCTAACAAGGGTTTCCAGGCCAGGTCAAGTAATATTCTATAGCCAAGAGTTTTCTGCTATTAAGAATATCTAAACCAGGTCAGTATTCCATCTAGCCTAATATTCTGAAGTAACATGGGGTAGGGGAAAATGCATTTATTTAGAGATCAGAGGGAGCTGATTTGAATCTCATCTCTACCCATCCACTTCACGGGCTGTTGGTATGAGGATCAAATGAGATAATGTAGATAAAACATTTTGCAAACCTTAATTTTCTCACAATTGACTGAAAGGTGTAGAGAATAGAAAATCCAGCTGTGCTTATAAATTTGTTGATCACAAAAAAGCATTTGACTCATATAACAAAATGCCTCTCTAGAGGTTCTCCAGAAAATTATCTCTATCCATACATATGTTAAGATTGTGCAAGATTACTTCATAGATAATAACCACAGAATTTTGTATGATCATCTCATTCTCAAATGTTAGGTGAGAGAGTATCGAAGAAGGAGACATACAGCAAAAATGTTCTTTACTGTCATGCTTGGACCCAGTATTAAGTAGCAGGGGAAAGTGGGCTGGATTGCATTTGGGGAATTGCATAGTCAATTGCACCCGTGCGCACACACACCAACCAGCATTGTTCTAGGAACTTAATCTTTTTAAAAATACCGAAGTGAAAGAATGTCTCTCTCAAAGAGTTTACATTCTATTTACAGTGATCCCATGTTTCTTGACACAAAAACTCACAGTTTAGTGAAGTATCAAAATATAATTTTTGTAGCAACACTAAGACATGATTTATGGAAGCATTTGCTTGACCTCTGTGAGATTAATACCAAAACGTTAATGATGTGCTCCTAAATATATCCTTTCCTACGTTGGCTTCCTGACACTGGCTTTCCTGGTTTGTTGGTTTTTTCTCCTATTTATTATAATTGTTCTATGTCAGCTTCTTAGGTATTTGCATATTCTCATTTTCCTACATTAAAAGTGGAGCCAGCTTTGGAACAAAAGGGGTCCTCTCTATAATAATTTAGTCATGCAGGTGTTATTACTGTGCCTGGTATGCATGATCACATAAGAGTTGTATTGAGAAGGAATTATTTATTATTAATTTACTTGGCCCCTTAATTTCAAGATACATATTAGTTTTAAAAAGCATATCAAAAAAGTATATATTCTTATTATAAATCTTAACTACTTAAGTTTAGAGATAAGAAAGTTTCTATTCAGAAAAAAACAAATATATTTTCAAACCAAACTATACTTTCTATAACATAAAAAACTCAGCTATTTAGCATTATGACTGTCAAAATTCTCTTTTAGAAAAAAATCTCAGTGCAATTCTATTTTTTTTACATTAATAAATTTCATGCCCAAAATATTGCTAGCATAAAACTTTAGGAGATAGTATTATTTTTTTCCTGGTACTTTTATTTGTATTCTCTTTTGATAATATTTTAAAATATTCTGTTTCTATTACTTCATATATATATATATATATATAACATATTTACGTATAGACACATTTACAATTAACTTGACTTTTTTCTTTTGAAGTCTATAGCTTACTTATGGAAAGACTGGAAATGTTATTAGAACGTTCTCTAAGCAAATAGAAATTTTGGTATAATCATATATTTTCACATTCTGTGGTCAACTAAATAGTTGACTGTCTCCATAGTATGTTCTAATTTAAGACAAAGTAGGAGCTGGATGACGGTCAGGGATGGGGAACCTGTGGCCCCTGGCTTAGGTAATAGATTATGCTCATCAAATCTGCAAATAACACCAGCTCAAGGATCCAAAAAAATCTTGACGGGCTGGAGCATTGGACTGAATCATTTAAGAAATTTAATATGGATAAATATAAAGTCTTATACTTCGTTATAAAAAATCAACTTCATTAGGAGTTTTTCGTGTTCAGCAAATAAGTGCTTAAAGCAAGAGAATAAACTTTAAAAGTTTTATAAATGGTAGAAGCATACATGTACATTTTAATTTGTCCATTAAACTTAGACAATGATGACGGAAAATGCCACACATGTCAGATATAATTAAGTTGATGATAGTTATATTTTCAGATCATTAGAATTCATCGTGGAATCTCTCAATCTCTTTCTCATCTATAATGAATGAATATGTAGTTTTTTTCAAATGTTCAGACAATAATTTTGCAGTCCCTCACTTATATTTTTAAAGTTGGAAAGCTTGATACTTTTTAATTTCTCTAGGTGGAATTAAATTTCTAGTTTAGAAGCAGAACTTGTCCATTGCCAGTAAAGAATACATTCCTTGCTGGGATGAAAAAAAAGTTTTAGTGATTTTTATATTCAAAATGATTTGCATTCAAAGCCACATACTGAAACTATGTAACTAGATATTCCTCTATGAACTTATCTTTGTTATTCTAGTGCATTTAGTAAGGATGGAGAGTAGAGTTCACTCTGAACAGGCTATGAATCATTTAAGATTTTTGTCCTCAACAAAAAAAAAAAAGCAAAATTATGGGGAAAAATTGGTTTTATTGAATTCTTTTCAAGACAAATTATATTTTAGTGTTAAGAGTTTAGATTTTTTTTATTTTTACATGCAACTGGGAAATAAGATGTACAGGCAGTGGGGTATAGAAATCCATCTTGCCCTATAAGAAAGTAAGGGGGGGATGGGCAGGAAATAGGAGAGGGCATATTGGGGGAAGGGGTATTCAGTATGCTTGTTATCTTCAAGTCGGGGATAAGGGAGAGATGGGGAGAAAATTTGTAGCTCAAAATCTTGTGGAAATGAATGTTGAAAACTAAAAATAAATTTTAAAAAATAATTTGGAAGCAAAAAAAAAAAACTGTAAGCCCTTCAGAGTTGTCTTGAATTGCTTCTCTCTATTTTCAATATTGACTCTTCTAAACTTTTTTTCTACTAATAATGTTCACGTTTTTCATGCTTCTTTATATTTGCCTCAAGCAGAATTCTCTATGATTATTTCTAGTCAATTTTTCTGATGAACCTATTTAGGTATCTATAGGGATGGGAAAATGTTCAAATAATTTAGCTTAATATTTTGAATTCAATATAGTCATAAGCTAGCCATACCCTTAATATATCCAATATGACTTGCATCACTATTTTATTTTTTTAATAAATTTAAATTTTATTTAAAAAAGATTTTAGATATTTTTGCTTTTGCTGATGACAAAGTAATTTCTTAAATTTAAAGAAATAACTGCATACATATACTTTGTTATTGAAATTTTAAGTGAAATCTTTTAATTTTGGTTTTAAACTAGAAAGATAACTGAGATGATAATGTCATCTCATTTAAATTAATTTAATTTTATTAAATTAATTTAATTTTAAAGACATCTTTGATGTCTTTAAAGCAGATCTTTAATAGAGTTCTGTTATAACCAAAGCCAAAGCTTTGGCTCTGTGAATGAAAAATATTTTAATGTCTTTCTTAATCTGCAAAATGGCAAAGAGCTTTTGGAGCTAATTCTTTAATGATGGTTGGATTTTACAAGTACCAGTTTATAAAATGAAAGCACAGTTTCAAAATTTTAAAGGTTTTTAAGCAAGTATCTTCAGCTCCTGGAATTGCTTTTTTTTTCTTTTAAACAAAATGTACTTAAGAATTTTTCTAGCAAATATTCATTCAAAAGATAGTGTTAAATGTATATGAAGAGGTATATACACTCTCTCAATGAATCTAGTCTAGCATCTCCAAGTTTTTTTCCTGTGCTTCATTGACACACTATACTGATTACATAACAGAAAGCTCAATTGCTAAGTTGTTTTTTTCCCAGCTGTCTTATCTAAAGGAAAGTATGTTTTAATTATTATGACAGTCAAAACAAATTTGAAGGTTTGTGTGTCAAGAAAACTTTTTGTTCAAATAGATCTTACTCATTTATAATGCTTGCAATGTGTTAAGATTTGAGAACTGAAATTTTAAAAGAAGGCAAAATGGCAATAAATTGAAAATAACCTATTCTACATTAGAATTGTATAAAGATTGTCTTCTGGTACTAGTTGCAGTGTTTCCAAGGGACTTAAAGAATTTCTAAATGGAGAGGAAATTTCAAAATTTAATTCCCTTCTGAAAAATCAAGGGGATATTATAATTCATTTTTGAAACCAAATATATTTTCATAATCTGGAATTATTGTTGACTTTTTAGAGAATCATGCCATTTCCAATGCCACACAAAGGGCATATTATGAGTAAGATTTTAACATTGGACTGAGACTATCTTTTTCTTATAATATATGCTACAATGATATTTCCATATAATTAGTGTTAATGGCCTAAGAGAAGTAAGTCCTTTATCTACTTAGTTTTCTTTTTTATAGAATAATACTTTTTATTATGTGTACTCTTAGACTTCTCTGTTCACAAATATGGTGATTTGTATATATATTTTGATTTGGTTAAATACATTAATACCATCAGCAAATCTCTGTACTTTTATGTAATTACTGGTTTTGACTAATATTTTTTTCACTCAGTAAAACATTAGTCCTTTTAAAATTGAGTTGTGTTCACACAATATGACCTGTGTAATGTTTTGCTTTTTCTTTTTACATTTTTCAGATGGCCTTCTCATTGTTGGTGTTCATTCAGCTAAATTTCCAAATGAAAAGGTTCTGGATAACATTAAAAGTGCTGTTCTTCGCTATAACATCACCCATCCTGTTGTTAATGATGCCGATGCTTTCCTTTGGCAAGATCTGGAAGTTTCCTGTTGGCCAACTCTGGTCATACTTGGACCCCGTGGCAACATACTTTTTTCTTTGGTTGGAGAGGGACACAGAGAAAAATTGTTTTTATTTACTTCAATGGCTTTAAAATACTACAAAGACAAAGGACAAATTAAAGATAATAAAATTGGAATAAAACTTTATAGAGATTCTTTGCCACCTTCTCCTTTACTTTTTCCTGGCAAAGTAACAGTAGATGATGTAGCTAACAGGTTAGTGATAGCAGACACAGGACATCACAGAATTTTGGTTGTCAGAAAAAATGGACAAATCCAGCACAGCATTGGAGGTAAAATATATGTGTAATAATACATTTTTATGATGCAAATTGTGAAAGTGGGGTGATTAAAAGTAGAAATTATGAATGAAAATAATTCCTGGGCATTGTAATAAAATACTTTTAGCTTCTCTCACATGTAATTAATCCAGTGTGCATAATGAGGTGGTGAATACAGTGCTGCAGCATCAGTGTGGTAGAATCATGGTTGTTCATTATAAAACATATTTATGTTTTAAATTCACTCATAATTTTGTTCCTGAAAAATACAATGATTACATGGTTTCCATAACTAGTTTTGTTTATTTATAGAAATACATCAGGGTAGGTAAGTGGCACGGTAGATAGAGTACCAGCCATGGAATCAGGAGGACCTAGTTCAGTTCTGGCCTCAGACACCAGCTGTGTGACCCTGGACAAGTCATTTGTCTCTCCTCCTCACCCCCCCCCACACCCCCACCAGACAGAAATACAAACAGTATAAATGGAGAGATTATTTCACTTTTCTATTAAAATAATTTTTATCTTGTTAAAACAAATATGCCATCTGGAACGTCATATTTAGATCATAAGGTGTGGAAGTCTAATTTGTTTAAAAGGTAAGAAGGAATTACTACAAAGTAAAGCTCAAATTTTAATTTATATAGAATTTTAGTGCTTAATAGCTTGTAGGATTTTTGTGAAATGTTGTTTTACTTACCTTCTAGCAGAAAATTACCATGGTGCATTGAAAAAACCATGTCAGTTCACATTCCTTTTCTGAGCCTTAGAACCTTTGTGACCTTGAGCAAATCACTGAATCTCCCTGGGCCCGAGTTTCCTCATGTATCAAAGAAATTGAGATTGGGCTAGATGGCCTCTGAAGTTCCCTTCACATCTAAATTTCTGATGCTTTTATCCTAAGACCTCTAGCATAATAGTAAACAAAGAATATTCGGGGCGGCTAGGTAGTGGAGTGAATAGAGCGCCAGCCCTGGAGTCAGGAGGACCTGAGTTCAAATTTGACCTCAGACACTTAACACGTATTAGCCGTATGACCTTGGGCAAGTCACTTAACCCCAATTGCCCTGCTTTCCCCCATCCAAAAAAGCAAAAAAAAAAGGATATTTGTTTTACTTTTACAAACAAGAATCAAGGTAGCATAAACCATTTTCTTGAACAACTCTATATAGTTTCTGGACTAATGAGTACTACCTGTTTAGCCTACTTTTAAAATAAAATCTGTTAAGACATTGTAAAGAAACAGCTTTGAAAGATTTAAAAATTATGAGCAAACCATGATTCCAGAAGACTTATGATGAAACATGCTAGCTCTCTCCTGACAGAGAAGTAAGTGATGGACTCAGGGTGAAGAGTGAGACATATTTTGGATGTGACCAGTGTGGGAATTTATTTTCCTTTACTATGTGTATCTGTTGGGAAGGTTTTGTTTTGGGGCATGAGGGGAGAGAACAAGCATTTATTAAACACCTGCTATGTAGCAGGTACTAGCCTAAATACTTTACAAATAATGTTTGATTTTCACAACAACCCCATGAGGTAAGGGCTATTTCTATTTTACAGTGGAAGAAACTGAGGCTGAACAAAATTAAGTGGCTTGCCACAGCTAGTAAGTGCCTAAGACCGGATTTGAATTCAGGTTCAGGTCCAGTGCTGTATGTACTGTACCATCTAGATTTTTCAGTGGTGGGGTAGAAGGGAGATAAAATTGATTTTTGTTAATTGAAAATTAAATTTTAAAATATCAAAGTTAGAGTTACCAAATTCAGCTAAAGCATCACTTTCTATAAGAGGCCTTTCAGCATCTTCCCAGCTACAATTGCCACCCTCTCCCCAATACCTTGTCTTTATTTGTATATTTTTTTATTTATTTAAGTACATGCTATCTTCGTTGATGAAATGTAAACTCTCAGGGCAGAGGCTTTTTAAAATTTGTCTTGGTATCCCTAGATATTATTAAAATACTATTTTATCATGTAAGAAAGTTATAATGGAATCCAGAACTTCATAGTTTGATTATAAGGTGTGGAAAATCTAAATAATAGTATCTTGCCCATAATAGGTGTTTAATAAATGCTTGTTGTTATTTTTGTTTACTCTTTTAACAAGACTGAATTCTGTCAGTCAAAGGAAACAGTAACTTTTTGAATTGGCTAATTTTATACATTTGTCCACTCTTCAATACAATTAAGCTATTAAAGATTGGTGCAAATATTTTTACCCATTCTTTGGTAATTTTGTTATAATTTAGCAATATAATATCATTATTACTTTGGTCATTTTTTTTCCAGTCTCAATTCATAGTATACACAGGCAGGATAATTCCAGTTGAGCAACAACTTCTTGGAATTGCTTCACATTCAAAGTAGTAATATCTGATCCATAACTTGAATTCAAATTTTTCAAATCAAGTTTTCAAAATATATTACATAGTATCAGAATCTACATGTGTAAAAATTAGGGACCTGTTGTTAAGCAGAGAAAATGATCCCATGTTAGCCTGAAATAATTTATTCCATGGTCGCAGAATATCAGTGTCATCCATAGAACACAGCAGTTAGTGCAGAAGCCCAGAAGAAGAATTGGACCATGAGAACAGAGCTATTTGCCCTGTGCTCTTAAGAGATAGTTCTCTTTCATTCATTTTTTTTTCTTCCTCAAATGCAAAATCCCTTCTTGTCATAAGCAAAGAAAAAATTAGTTGTCATCATTTTGGGACCCATTCTTTTACTTTGTAAGAACCAAGCTTGATAAGTTACCTTGAAAATGTGTTTGTAATCTAAGACAATACAAAGAAAACTCAGGAATACTTAGAAAAGATTTCATTTTAAAGATTCCTTGGGAGGGGCAGCTAGGTGGCTCAGTGAATAGAGCACCAGCCCTGGAGTCAGGAGGACCTGAGTTCAAATGTGGCCTCAGACACTTAACACTTACTAGCTGTGTAACCTTGGGCAAGTCACTTAACCCCAATTGCCGTGCCTTTCCCCCCTCCACAAAGCAAAACAAAAAAGTTCCTTGGGGACGAACTTACTGTGTCTGTATTAAAGTCAGGAAAAAGATAGCTTTCACTAATTTTTTTTAAAAAAAAAAACCTTGTTTTAAGAGGAAATGACATTTAGAAATAAGATCAGGTAACTTGGACACTTCACAAATCAAAAAGCTTTCTATGAAAATGAACAATAATAAGTCATAAGTGAAATCTCTTCTTGATTTATAGCACAACAAAAGGTAGCTGAAAATATTGAACTCAGATTCTTTATTATTTAAAATTAAAAGCTAATTTATTAATGTGCATTACAATTTTAATTTTAAAAAGAAAATGGATTACAAAAAATTATTTTTTTTTACCATTTATTTGGTTAAATAACTTTAAGTAGTTCAAATGATTGACAATTTTGCTGATTTAGGTCTTCTGACAATAAAAATGACAATTTTTCCATACCTTAGTATACAGTTTTCTTTAGTTTCTGTGACTGGTGATATTCATCACCTACCCAACTTTCTGGTGATGGTTCTGTCTAAACTTAGGAAGACTGGAAGACTACATTTGTTGTTCTGCTGTTCTTTAGAGCTTCCACAGGTTAATAAGACCTGCCAAAAGTTAAACTATGTTGGCATGGCCTTTTGGAATTGAAGGTCACCTCCACAACATAATAAAGAAGTAGGACTTTTGTGAAGTAGGAAAGGTGCATGTATAGAAAAGAACATATTATGTTTCTTTTTAAGCACTCTGTAGCAAAATCTAATAGCCTCTGAGTCCATACTAAGACTACTTATTAGTAGTTAGTTGATAATTAGATTTTAAGGGAGCAACACACAATTAAGACCACTTAAATTTTTATCTTGTTGCACTTAAGTGTGCATCATTATTTAGACCATTTTGAGACATGTAGAAATAAGTTACTCATCAGTATGTTTTAATCTCTCCAAAATTTCTTTTTAAACCTCAGATTATTTCCCTTTTTTCTTGGTCATGTTTTGAGTAGAAATATTTTATTAATTGGTTTATTTTCTGTTTTAGGTCCCAACAGTGGAAGAAAAGATGGGACATTTTTAGAGTCAACTTTCAATTCTCCACAAGGTGTAGCCATAAGGAATAACATCATATATGTAGCAGATACAGAAAATCACTTGATAAGAAAGGTAATTTTTCAGTTTTTTAATTATTACATGCCAGTTTAAATAGTTTTAATTATAAGCATACCTTGTTTTCTGCTTGCTCCTTTATTATTTGAAATTAGAGGAAATGATTATAAATTTTAAATGTGTTCCTCTCAGTCCCATCTGTGTGAGAATAACTCCACTGTATTGTAACCTATTCAGGCTTTATCTGGATTGTGTTCACTTCAAGTCTTTCCATTTTAAGAGGAACATTGGAAAAGTTCTGCAAACCACATCATGAGAACAACTGAATGAATTTAGGAATGTTTAGCTTGGAAAAGAGAAGACTTGGTGGGGGGTAGGATTTGAATAAGAAGTTAGAATTATTTTATGTAGTTTTAGGAGACCAAATTAAGACTAATGAAGGTGGTTGGAGCAAGGATGGTAGAGTAGCAGGAAGAAGTATAGTCTAGCTCCCACAGCATACCTTCTCCAAAAAGGTCTAGAAAACATATTAGAATTCCTTACAAAAAAATTCAAGAAAATATTATAATGAGTAAGTTTTCAAGCTCAGTTCACTTAGGGTGACCAAAAAGTCCTGTGAACACTAGGGATGGAAGTTCATCCAGGATTATGTTCTGTAGACCATTCTAGTGCTCAGGGACTAAAAAATGACAAGGCTGTGCACCAGGACTAGACAAGGTCCCAGACACCTTGACTTCGTGTAGGAACTGGCAAACTGGCAGCTCTGTTTGTTAGTTAGCAGTTAGTTAGTAGCAACTAACTACCCAGTTCCAGGTCAGAGATCCAGGGCAGACCTAGGAGTGTACCTGCATATAGCCAGTTGCATTCCAGGAAGGGAGTGGTCCTCCTAGGGAGGAACAAGTATAAAAATGGAAGCAGCTATGTGATGCTGACCCCAAGAACAGAGTAACGATGTCGCTCCTTGAAAGTTCCAGAAGACAGCTGTTGAACCCAACCACTTCAACCATCTGAGAGGTTCTACAGTTTTAGAGCAACAGAACTGCAGGCTTCTCTTGGGTCTGGAACTCCTGCCCTGGTTATTCCAATAGGACATAGAGTACATGCTTACTATATGCTTGTAGTTTGCTTGATTAATTTCAAGTGAAAATGCAAAACTGATATGATTCAGTTATTATAGTAAGATGTCCAGTCTATGTTCCTGGACAAAGATCTCACATTTAAACTCTCAGTAGCTAAGTTAATATTTATAGGGAGGTTAAAAACTTTGAAATATTTAGCATTTTCTACCCCTTTTCTTCCATCTGACACCATCACTGCAGAAGTAGAAAGATTTTGTATTTTTTTTTCATAGTTTGCCACAACCAAAGAACCCACCAAGTGGTCAACCTGCTGGTAATGATTCTTTCCCTATTTAACTATTCTAGTCTTTGGAAAGCAGACATAGTCTGTTTCTAGGACCATACCCTAAGCCTTTAGAGCATAGCAGAATTCAATAGATTTTGTCCTCTGCCCCTTAGTCTTTAAGAACTTAGAATTTCTGATTCACTGCCATTCTGTGATGGGGCTTAAGAGCAAGACTTTGTGGAATCTGACCTTTAGGGTCTCAGATATCTGTAGTTTTTAAGGAATTACTTGTGAACTCATGAGATTCTTTCCTTTTCAAAGTTTCTGCATATACCATTTCTTCTTTAGAACTTAATAGTTGCTACAGCATTAATCATAATATGTCTTTATACCACTTGATGTTGAAGAACAAGTTGATAGAACATTAATGACAAGTTATGGTTTTTTGATAACTTTTCCTCTTCTCTGAATTGGTTTAGAAACTGTAAAAGGCAAAAATGAAAAGAAGAGCATTATTCCTTGAATCAAGATATATTTCCAGTCTCATTTTACTTTCCTTTTATTATCCCCATAAGCATTTAAGAAGAAAATTAAGAAGCTTTTTAAAAAGCTTGGAAAAAAGATGGTTTTTTACATGGAATATTTAATTTTTATTTTAAGAAATAAAATGAAATTGAAAGTTATATGCTTCCTGAATAAAATTAAATACATATATTTCAATGTGTAATGGTCTTCTATAGGTACTAAGTGTTTTGATTTAAAATAAGTTTTTAAATCTTAATTTCTTCTCAAATATTGGTGCCTTAGAGCATCTTTAAACTTTTTTGTGTCATGAATTCCTTTGGTAGTCTGGTGAAGCCTATGGACCCTTCTCAGAATAATGTTTTTTAAACATAAGGTAAAATAATATGATTACAAAGAAAACCAATTATATTGAAATACAGTTGCCAAAATATGTTTTAAAAAAATCTGTGGACCCCAGATTAAGAACATCTGCCTTTAAGGATGTTAAGATCCATTATTTTTGTAATGGGAGGGGCGATAAAAGAGATACAGAGCATTTGTAGAGCATTTAAGTCTCAGTCGAGCAGTAGGAGCCTCATAGCTAATTTTATTAATATATATATTTGTGTATATATATATATACATATATATGTATGTGTATACACGTGCACACACATACATACATACATACATATCTTAAAGAGGGAAGGAGAAGAAACAAGTATTTATGAAGTGCCACCCACTGTGCTGAGTGCTTGCCGGATATCTCATTTGGTCCTCACCACAACTCTGTGAGATGTGCGTCCTTGAGAACCCCTTAGCCGTTAAGGAAGCTGAGGCAGACAGCGGTTAAGTCCCTTGCCCAGGCTCACACAGCTTGTAAGTATCTGAGAATGGATTTGAACTCAGGTCTTACTGAATCCATGCCCAACATTCTATTCACTGTGCCACCTACATACCTGTATATAACACTGAGAGTACTATTCTGTCTATGTATTCTATTGAGACTCTCATACCCAGAGGAAAGATAGAAAATATCCTGAATCGGGGTAGGTGGTGCAGTGAATAGAGCACCGGCCCTGGAGTTAGGAGGACCTGAGTTTGGATCCAGCCTCAGACACTTAACACAAAAACTAGCCGTGTGACCTTGGGCAAGTCACTTAACCCCAATTGCCCTCCAAAAAGCAAAAAAGAAAAGAAAAAATCCTGAATCATATTAAGCACAGACTTAATTTTTTCTAGATTGATCTAGAAACTGAAATGGTGAGCACTGTGGCTGGCATTGGAATACAAGGCACAGACAAAGAAGGTGGAGCAAAAGGAGAGGAACAGCCCATCAGTTCACCTTGGGACGTAGTTTTTGGAACATCAGGTACATTTTTCATATTTTGAATATTATTACCTATCAAAGCCTACTTCAGTACATAAAAAATTGCTTTTTTGTTGTAATAATATTTTCCAATACTTTTTTAATTCTCCAGAATAATGTGAAAATGGACTATCATTCATATTTGAACTGTTTGAAATTTTAGAAGAATTAAAGGGATATACATTTTGAAGTGACTGGGCACTTAATATGTCATTATAATTGGACTTCAAGTAGAAATTTTAATTTTTGCACATGATTTTTTTTTTAAAATTGTTGTGGTCACCTAGTACACAATGTTTTCTTTTTTTGTTTGGGTTTTTTTTTTTTTGGCTTTTTGGAGGGGGGCAAGTAGGGCATTTGGGGTTAAGTGACTTGCCCAAGGTCACACGGCTAATAAATGTTAAGTGTGACTTCAGATTTGAACTCAGGTCCTTCTGACTTCAGGGCCGGTGCTCTATTCACTGAGCCACCTAGCTGCTCCTATCTTTTCTTTATCTTTAAATGTATGACCAGCATTTTACTGAACTCTAAAAGTATTTTCTAACTACAAATTGACTGTCTTATTGCAACTTTGCCAGATTTTGAAAATATGTATTTAGTCTGCACCAATTCATCTTGTACAGTGGATATTAACCTGAGAGATTCATATTCTACAGGTCAATAACCATCTTTGGATGTTTTTTTTTTCCTATTGCCTGAATTTTAAACTATTAGATGGAGGATAATGTACCCATATCTAATTAACCGTTCTTGACCCCTTAATCAGTATTCTCTTTATAGAGAAGGTTAAATGAACTTATATGACCTTTAATGATTGCAATTCAACTGTTTTATGTACAATTTAGATAATCTACAGTATGTGAAGCTATCTGCTTAGATAATATGCTGTTACAATTCTATCATTTCTATTAATGTATCATAAAATATCCAGTGTAATATACTAATTCTTTAAAGTTATCCAGATAATGTATATTTTTCTGTGAGAATAAATGCAATGCTATGAAGTAAATTTATTTCATTATTTATTGAGTAAAAATTATATGAAATTTAGTATTTCATGTTTAAGCTTTGAGAAAAAGCTCTCATTGTCACTAAGCTATTCCTTTAAGTTAGGGAAGACAAAATGCTAATAAAATAAAATAAAATTTGAATTCACCATCAAAGATTAAGATCCCTAGTAACATTCAGTTTTTAGGCAAAAATTTTCTAAATATCTATTGATATAAAATTTGAGGTATCAATAAAAGTATATCTTGTTGCTGCAGATTGATATGCTCTTGTTTTTTTTTATTGGAGCTAATTAAAAGAGCTTTGTAAATCAGTAAGTGTTAAAATAATTTCAGGTAATTGCCTTAATTGAAAACATCTACATGAAATATATGTATTTGTTCAAGATCCAGACCAATCTGCTTTTTTTTTCCCTTTGGAAATTAGCATAGGAACCCATCAGACTTGTCAGTAATGGAGGTAAGAGTTGAAAAAGTAAAGGATTAGTTGGGAATAGCTCTCAATTCTGTAAACACAGAGACATTTAGACATAGACTGTAGTGGATGGCTCATTGCAAGAGCCTCTCTGAGCTCCCATTGCTAGGGAAACATTATATTGCCCTAGAAATATTTACCTATTTCAAAATGTATTCCAAGAAATTCTCTGTACTTGTCAGTCCTTCACCAGTTTTAATTATATGTCTTTGTGATGTAGGGTAATTTTTTCTTCCAAAAAGAAATGGTGATAAATAGTAAATCAGTATTTTACTATCTGCTGTTCCTTATGCCATTTCACAATTTGTAGTACTACCATTGTATTTTGAAAAGCTTCTAGTATGCTGAATAGGAGATTATATATCCTTGATTTGCAAAAATAATAAAACGGCATATAAAAATAACTTTTATGTTTGGAGAGGTCAAGAAGAAAACAGGCTACATGAATGAATAAAACAAATATTTCTGCTTTCTGCAGTTTCTGGTATTTCAGGGAAGGCTTAAATAAAAAGGATTCAGTATATATGCCCAAAATGTAACAACTCCTTTAAATATTGAACTTCTCTCTTTTAGATGTTTTTAATCCATTGATGTATATTTTCTTTATAAGCTATCCTATTTTATAAATAATATATTAGCATTTATCAATAAAATGAAAAGTTATGAATGAGAACTGTTAGGTTTGAATGTTAAATACAAACTAATCTAGTTGTACTAGATTAAAGGACTTGGAAAAGTTTGCTTTTGATCAAGAACAGTCTTAATCCATATAATGTTTATGGTAGTTCTGATAGCAGGGGTTATGTGGATCTCAGCTTCAAATAATCAATGCTTAAAGTAAGAGAAAGAATTTTATGAGTTTTGAGGAAAAAGATTTATAAGTTATATTTAATAAAACTTATTTGCCTGTTTTTATGCCTTCTTTCTAAAATCTGTGTTTTAATTGAGAGATTTCCATCTTTAAAAATACTTTACATGCTTTTTGCTCTTTTGGATTATTCTTTTCTGTTTTTGATCAGTAGGTACTGAAATTAACTGATACTTAGTACACTGTTGATATGTATGAAATATTTTTGATAGCCACATTCTTTTTTTTATTTGTTTTATTTTATTTTTTTGGTCTTTATTAATTTGTTTACTTTAGTTTACAAGATTCATTACCACAATTCCTTGAGTTTCAAATTTTCTCTCCCTCCTCCCTCCCCCCCATGGCAGCATGCAATCAAGTGTAGTATCTGCAAATACTTTTACATTAGGCATTAGTCAGGTTATAAAGGATTGTATCAGATGGAATGAAGAATGGGAAAGGGGAAACAAAACCAATCAAGAAAAAGAAAAAGGGCAGGTAGTTTACTTCAATCTGGGTTCAAACTCAGTTCTTTCTCTGGACGTAAACATCTCTCTTCATCATTAGTCTTTTGGGGTTGACTTATGACTCTGGATCGCTGAGAAGAGTTCAGTTTATGAAAATTGGTCGTCAGACTTACGTTGTGTCTGTAATTGTGTACAAGTTCCTCCTGGCTCTACTCTTCTCACTCAGCATCAGTTTGTATAAGCCTCTCCAGGTGAATATAAAGTCCATCTGTTCCTCGTTTCTTATTGCACAATAGTATTCCGTAACATGCATATACCACAACTTGTTCAGCCATTCCCCAATTGATGGGCACCCCCTTAATTTCCAATTCTTTGCTATCACAAAAAGAGCTGCTATAAATATTTTTGTACATATGGATCTATTTCCCACTTCTGTGATCTCTTTGGGATACAACCCTAGAAGTGGTATTGCTGGGTCAAAGGGTATGAAATTATTTGTTATAGCCCTTTGGGCATAATTCCAGATTGCTTTCTGGAATGGTTGGATCAGTTCACAACTCCACCAGCAATGCATTAGTGTTTTTGTTTTTGTCCACATCCTCTCCTGTTTTGTCATCTTACCCAATCTGACTGGTGAGATGTGGTAACTCAGAGTTGTTTTGATTTGCATTTCTCTAATCAGTAGTGATTTAGAGCATTTTTTCATACGCTTATAAATATCTTTAATTTCTTTCTCTGTAAACTGCCTGTTTATATCCTTTGACCATTTATCAGTTGGGGAATGACTTGTATTCTTATAGAGTTGACTCAATTCTCTGTATATTTTAGAAATGAGTCCTTTATCAGTGACATAGGTTGTAAAAATTCTTTCCCAATTTTCCACTTCCCTCCTAATGCTGGTTACATTGGCTTTGTTTGTACAGAAGCTTTTCAATTTAATGTAATCAGAATTATCCATATTGCATTTTATAATGCCCTCTAATTCTTGTTTGGTCATAAAGTTTTCCCCTCTCCACAAATATGATAGGCAAACTATTCCTTGCTTTCCCAGATTGCTTAGAGTATCAGCCTTTATACCTAGATCATGCACCCATTTAGACTTGATTTTGGTATATGGTGTTAGATAATGGTCTATGCCCAGTTTCTGTCATACTATATTCCAGTTTTCCCAGCAGTTTTTGTCAAATAGTGAGTTCTTATCCCAAAAACTGGGGTCTTTGGGTTTACCAAATAGTAGATTACTATAGTCATTGACTGCTGAGTCTTGTGTACCCAATCTAATCCACTGATCCACTACTCTATTCCTCAGCTAGTACCAAGTAGTTTTGATGACTGCTGCTTTATAATACGTATTAAAATCTGGTATAGCTAGTCCACCATCCCTAGCATTTCTTTGCATTAATTTCCCTGATATTCTGGACCTTTTGTTCTTCCAAATGAATTTTGTTGCTATTTTTTCTAGCTCTATAAGGTAGTTTTTTGGTAAACTGATTGGTATGGCACTAAATATATAATTTAATTTAATTTAAGTAAAATTGTCATTTTTATTATATTAGCTCGACCCAGCCACGAGCAATCGATGTCTTTCCAATTAGTTATATCTGACTTTATTTGTGTGAAAAGTGTTTTGTAGTTGTGTTCATATACATCTTCAGTTTGTTTTGGCAGGTAGATGCCCAAATATTTTATAATGTCTACAGTAACTTTAAATGGGATTTCTCTTTCTCTCTCTTGCTGTTGAATTTCATTAGAAATATACAGGAATGCCAAGGATTTATGTGGGTTTATTTTATATCCTGCAACTTTGCCAAATTTATTGTCTCAAGTAGTTTTTTACTTGATTCTCTAAGTATATCATCATATCATCTGCAAAGAGTGATAGCTTGGTCTCTTCTTTGCCTAATTTGATTCCTTTGATTTCTTTTTCTTCTCTAATTGCTACTGCTAACATTTCTAGTACCAGATTGAATAAGAGGGGTGATAGTGGACATCCTTGTTTTCACCCCTGATCTTATTGGAAATGCTTCTAGCTTCTCCCCATTACATATAATACTTGCTGATGGCTTTAAATAGATACTACCTATTTTTTTAAGGAAGGCTCCATTTATTCCTATTCTTTCTAATATTTTTAATAGGAATGGATGTTGTATTTTGTCAAAAGCCTTTTCTGCATCTATTGAGATAATTATGTGGTTTTTGCTAGTTTTATTGTTGATATGATCAATTATACTGATGGTTTTCCTAATATTAAACTATCCTTGCATTCCTGGAATAAATCCTACCTGATCAAAGTGTATTATTCTTGTGATAAGTTGCTGTAGTCTTTTTGCTAATATTTTATTTAAAATTTTTGCATCTATATTCATGAGGGAGATTGGTCTATAATTTTCTTTCTCTGTTTTATCTCTTCCTGATTTAGGTATCAGTATCATATTTGTGTCATAAAAAGAATTTGGTAGGACTCCTTCACTAATTTTCCCGAATAGTTTGTAGAGTATTGGAATCAATTGATCTTTAAATGTTTGATAGAATTCACTAGTAGATCCATCTGGTCCTGGAGACTTTTTTCCTTGGGAGTTTACTGATGACTTCTTTGGTTTCTTTTTCTGAGATGGGGTTATTTAAGTAATTTACTTCCTCTTCAGTTAATTTGGGCAACCCATATTTTTGTAAAAATTCATCCATTTCACTAAGATTGTCAAATTTATGTGCATACAACTGGCAAAATAATTCCTAATTGTTGTTTTAATTTCCTCTTCATTTTTGATACTCATAATTTGGTTTTATTCTTCCTTTTTTATCATATTGACTAAGGGTCTATCAATTTTATTGTTTTTTTTTTCATAAAACCAGCTCTTAGTTTTATTTATTAATTCAATAGTTTTCTAATTTCAATTTTATTAATCTCTCCTTTGACTTTCATTATTTATAATTTAGTATTTAGTTGGGGATTTTCAATTTCTTTTTTTTTCTAGCTTTTTCAATTGCATGCCCAATTCATTGACCTCTCTTTTCTCTAATTTATTCATGTATGCACTCAGGGATATAAAACTTCCCCCAAGAACTGCCTTTGATGCATCCCACAAATTTTGGTATGTTGTCTCATTATTTTCATTCTCTTGAATGAATTTACTGATTGTTTCTATGATTTCTTGTTTGACCCACTCATTCTTTAGGATTAAATTGTTTAGTTTACAGTTAGTTTTCAGTCTGTCTTTCCATGGCCCTTTATTGCATATGATTTTTATTGCATCATGATCTGAGAATGATTCATTTATTATTTCTGCCTTTCTGCACTGAATTGTGAGGATTTTATGTCCTAGTACATGGTCAATTTTTGTGTATGTGCCATGTACTGCTGAGGAGAAGGTATATTCCTTTTTATCCCCATTCAGTTTTCTCCAGATTTCTATCATACCTACTCTCTCTAAAATTCTATTCACCTCCTTAACTTCTTTCTTGATTATTTTGAGGTTGGATTTATCAAGTTCAGAGAGGGGGAGATTAAGGTCTCCCACTAGTATAGTTTTACTATCTATTTTTTTCTCTAATTCCCTTACCTTCTCCTCTAGTAATTTGGATGCTATACCACTTGGTGCATATATGTTAAATAATGATATTGCTTCATTCTCAATGGTGCCTTTTAGCAGGATATAGTTTCCTTCCTTATGTCTTTTAATTAGATCGATTTTTGCTTTATCTGAGATAAGATACTCATACCCTGATTTTTTTACTTTAGCTGAGGCATGATATATTTTACTCCAGCCTTTTACCTTTACCCTGTGTGTATCCCTCTGTTTCAGATGTGTTTCTTGTAAACAGCATATTGTAGGATTATGATTTTCAATCCATTCTGCTATCTACCCCCTTTTTATGGGAGAGTTCATTCCATTCACATTTACAGTTATGATTATTATCTGTTTCTTTCCCTCCATCCTATTCCCTCCCCTGTTAATGCTTATATTTTTTCTCCCCTTCTCCCTTCCCCTCCTTAAGAGTTTTCCTTTTGACCACTGCCTCCCTCAGTATTCCCTTAACAGCCCCCCTCCCTTTTCTTCCCCTTCCCCCTTTCTTCTTCCCTCCCTACTCACCACCACCCCCCGCCCCTTTTGTAGCCCTTTCCCCTTCCTACTCCCTGTAGGATATTTTTATACTTAATGAAGTATGTTATTTCTTTGCACCAAAAGTGACAGGATCAAATCTCATGGGAAGCTCCTCTCCCTTCCCTCTTTCCCTCTAATATGATATGTTTTGTGTCTCTTCTCCATAGAGTCCTATCCTTAACTGCTTGTTATTCCCTCCTTGCACCAGAACCAATGAGGGAAAAGCTCATATAATATTCATCTCCCTCCCTTCTTTTCCTCTGCTATATTGTTTTTATGCCTCTTTGTGTGACATAATTTACCCTTTTCCACTTCATTCATTCCTCTTCCTCCATTGCAGTCCCTTAGTAGCCCTTAATAAGATTTTTTAAATAGTCATTTTGTGTAATTTATACTCATACTTCTACTTGTCTATAAACAGTTTGCTCTTATTAAATAATGGTGTGTATATGTGTGTGTGTGTGTTTTCCTTGTTTACCTTTCTGTGTCACTCTTGCATCTCGTATTTGGAGGTTGAATTTTCCATTGAGCTCTGGCTTTTTCATCAGGAAATCTGGAAATCTTTTATATTGTTGAATGACCATCTCTTTGCCTGGAAGAATATGCTTAGTCTCGCTGGGTAGGTGATCCTTGGTTGTAACCTGAGCTCTTTTGCCTTGCGGAAAATTGTATTCCACTGCCTCCGATCTTTCAGTGTAGGGGCTGCCAAATCCTGTGCTATCCTCACTGTGGTTCCTCACTATTTGAATTGTTTCTTTCTGATCACTTGAAGTATTTTCTCTTTTACCTGGTAGTTTTTGAGTTTGGCCACAACATTTCGAGGACTTTTCAGTTTGGGATCTCTTTCAGGAGGTGTCCGGTGGATTCTCTTGATTTCTATTTTATCCTCAGGTTCTAGTATCTCAGGGCAATTTTCCTTAATGAGCTCTTGGAGAATGTTGTCCAGGATCATTTTTTAATCATGATTTTCTGGTAGGCCTATGATTCTCAGATTCTCTCTCCTAGATCTGTTTTCTGGGTCAGTTATTTTTCCTTTGAGATATTTTATCTCTTTTTCTAATTTTTCATTCTTGTTGTTTTGTTTGACTAATTCTTGGTTCCTCAGAGTTATTTGTTTCAATTTGGTTGATTCTAGTTTTCAGCAAATCATTTTCCTTGGTTAGTTTTTGGAGCTCCTTTTCCATATCATACACTTTTCTTTTTAAGGAGCTGTTTTCTTCATTATAATGTTTTTCTAATTCTGCAATTTTGATTTTGAAAGAATGATTCATTTTGTCTTCTATCTCTCTCATTTGGTTTTCAAAGTTCCTTTTGAGCTCATGTAGGAGAGCTTTCTGTGCTTGGGACCCCTTCTCTGTTGATGTTTCAGCTGTGGGTATGGAGTCCCCATTGTCTCCCTCTGAGTTTGGTTCCTCCCTCTGAGGATAGTAGGACTCTAGAGTCTTTGTAATCTGCTTTCTGCCCATTTTGAAGCAGGGCCCTAGCCACTCCCTTCCTCTAGGGTTTACTGTTGAGGGTTTTGCCCTGGGGCAGTAGTTACTATGTTTTCAGGGTGAGGGAGGGGGGTTGGAGCAGGCTGGGTTCACTCTGTCATCCTGGTCCTTGAAGGTCCTGATAGGGGCTTTTTTTTTTTAATTTCTGAGCTATGAAGTGGTAGCCCCAGGAGTATTTGCTGTCCTGGACAGGGGCCCTGCATTTGATTCTTACGTTGCTCTTTGCAAGCTCAGCCCTTTGTTGATAGGCCTGGTAGTGGCCTTTGTGGTTGGTGGGACGACTTGCCCCCCCTTGTTGATCAGGCCTCCTCCCTGCCTGCCTCTGCCCACCACGCCTTCTCGACCTGCCTCTGAGTGCTGCGCCTTCCTGGCCCGCCTCAATAGCCGCATTCTTGCTTAAAGGAACTAAAATATTACCCTAGCTCAATGATATAACATTATGATTTTGATTCTGAAATCTACCTTTCAACAGTATTATTACGTATTACCAGCTTGTTAATTTTCATAAACATTATAAAGATCAAACCCATTGTTTTATCAAGGTTTTTTATCAAATTCATATGGAAATGCTATAAGTTAATTATTTGAAACAGATCTTGATTTTTGAATAAGTTGTTTGGTTATACAGTGAATGAGTGAATGAATGAATGAATATCATTTATTAAACACTCACTATCTGCCAAGCCCTGGGATGTAAATACAAGCAAGTAAGTTAGTACTTGCCTTCATGGAGCTTACATTCTAGTAGAGGAGCACAACACATATAGAGGAATTGTGGTCTGGTAAGACATGTTTTGGACAAAGTCCAAATACATTGGAGTTTTTAGATAAATAACTGAAATGTCTCTCCCAGAAATGATGATAATTGATTTGATTGCTATTCTACAAACTAGAGTTGGAAAGTAGATAGGTGTATCAACAAGCACCCCGGGGTGGCTGCCAACACAGGTTCTTAGATCTGCTTTGATAAAGGAAAGCAACTCAAAATGGGTTAACAAGCTTACTTTAATCAGTCAAATATGTATCCTTTACCTACTTCAGGGGAAAAAGGTCAGCACCCTGAACTTCAGACAGACAGAATTATCAAGACAGAGAAACAGATCAAGTAAACAGGTTTCCAAACTGTCCAACCATTACATCCATACCAAATCAACATCTGGGTTTTTCAAAGCCGGGGGGCTCTCAACAACGGCTTCCTAGAGTCTCTTCTGATCAAATCACAGAACACTTCTCAAAGTGAGCCCCAAAACAACATCTGGGTTTTTCAAAGCTGGGGGGCTCTCAACAATGGCTTCCCAGAGTCTCATCTGATCAAATCACAGAACACTTCTCAAAGTGAGCCCCCAAAACAAAGCTACACATCAGGGCTTATATAGCCTTCTCCTGGGTCAGAGAATGTAACAACCTTCTGGACCCACTGGCCAATCAAAAAGTATCTACTGAAAAACAAGCCTCCCATCCCAGCCTCCAGATGCACTTTAGCCTAGGGGCAGGGAAGATCTTAAAAATTTACATTCCCATTACAATAGGGAAGATACAAGCAGTGTGGCATTGAGATGGTCAGGAAGTAGTATGGTAGGCCTAAGACTTGGCAAGATAAGGTGAATGTTCACCAGCTGTCTTTCTTGACCCTGAAGTTTGCTAAGGAAAAACCAGAAATCTTTTTGAAGAGAACTTCATGCAAGATTTATGCTTATCTGACATACATGTGGACAGTAGTCAAGACAAATTATGAAGGAAAAGCCAAAGAGCTGTTAGAAAATAATGGGAAAAAATCAAAGCCAGAAGTCACAAGGGTGGGAGCCCAAAGTTCAAAAAATTGTCAAATAATGTAAAGAATGAAAATATCTCACCTAAAATGGTTCCTCATTAAAAATTCAGGGGACAACAATCTTTGATAAAGAGATCCACTGCTATAGGCCAAAGGCATCAGTTAGAAAGAAAGATCCTAGTACACCAAAATATCCAGAATAGTACTTTTGTAGTAGCAAAGAACTGGAAACAAAGGTGTCCTTTGATTGTGGAGTAGTTAAGTAAATTGTGGTACATTAACATAATGGAATATTATTGCAACATAAGTAATGACAATTATGAAGCCTTTATAGAAGCATGGGAAAAACTACCATGAACTGATTCAGAGTGAAGAAATCAGAACTTTAAAAACAATATGCGCAATGACTGATGTACACGAAAAACCAACAGAAGCAATTGAACGCTATAATTATAATGACCAAGTTTAACTGTGGAGTAGCACTGAGAAAATGCATATTGTTCCTCTTTGCAGTGGTAGGAGGGTAGTAAGTGTGGAATATTACATGTACTATCAGACACAGTTGATGTGTTGGTCAGATTTGCTGAACTGCCTTTTTCCCCCTTTTTTTAATCTTTGTAACAGGAAATGGCTTATGAGGGAGGAAGAATGTATTAAATATGAGTATTATGTAAATATAATCAATAAAAATAAGATTAAAAATTCATTGGATATAGAAAATTGATTAGCTATTCCTTTATTTGAAACTAGTATTAGTACTGCTTTATTTCACATTGTACTGTAAGCATCTTTAGATTGCCCTTATGAATGTGGTTTTAATAGGTTTAGAATACACTATCAATACTGGTCATTTTTTTAAACCAATTAAGACTTGTTCCCTGTCTTTATTTTATTGATTTTTAGGTTCTCAACAGATAAACTTATTTCCCACTTTACTGAAAAGATTAAGGCCTGCATTCTTTCAGCTAGTCTCCTAAACTCTCAGTGACATCTTTTATTCTTTCATCCGACGGCACTACCCCATCTTCTCAAAGGTATACTTCCACTTGAATCATTCAAACCAAACCCTGTGACCTTGCTCCATGAAACATCTACTCTCTCTCTCTCTCTCTGTCTCTCTCTCTCTCTCTGTCTCTCTCTCTCTGTGTCTCTCTCTCTCTCTGTCTCTCTCTCTCTGTCTCTCTGTCTCTCTCTGTCTCTCTCTCTCTCTCTGTCTCTTTCTCTCTGTCTCTCTCTCTCATTCCTTCCTTCTTAACCATTTCTTTTCTCTCAGCCTATATATATGTACAGATTTCCCCATCCTGGGAATGGGGGAGGGGACTTCTCTTGACCTGTTTAACAGCTCATGCTATTATTGTATCCCTCTTTAACTTCCTAGAAAGAGTAGTACCCGCACTTTATCACCATCCACTTCATCCTCACTCCTTTGCAGTCTGTCTTTATTTTCCACAGTGTTCTTCAGACTGCTGTCAGTAAGGACACTAATAGTTTCATCTCCAAATCCTATGGCCTTTGTTCTCATCTACTCCTACATAATACCCTTTTCTTCTAGTAGCTTCTATAATTCTGTACTCTCATAGTTCTTCTAACTCCTCAGTCACTCCTGCCTTCTTTGCTGACTCTTCATCCTTCTGCCCTCTTGTATGTGGCTATCCCTCAAAATTCTGTTCTTGACCCTCATTTCTCCTTTAGTGTTTTTATCCATTCTCATGACTTTAATAGTACAAGTGATTACATCTCAGCCTAATTCTCTTCCCTGACTTCTAGCCCAGATCTCCAGCAGCCTGCTGGATAGTTCATCAAACCCAATATGAACTAACCACCTAGAGTCATAACTTTAAAGTTATCTCTGACCCCTTTTATCTCCCATGCCCCCTCATGCCCTTTCAGTTACCAACTCATATCAAATTTATGTTGAAAATATTTCATATATATATATCCTTACATTTCTGCTGTCACTGTGCTAATCCTGCCCCCCCCATCTCTTCTTGCAAAAATATGTTGTTACAGACTTCTGTGTCCTGTCTAGTCCCTTAGTTTATCTGTCATATCTGTCTAAGTAATCTTCCTAAGTTACCACTCCAATGAAGTTGTTCCTGTGCTCAGGAACCTTTATTTCATTTGCTATTGCCTACCTAATATAGCCCATTAATCCTGGCATCAAAGACCCACTATTTCACATTATTCCCATTCATATACTCAAGCTAACCTGAACCATAATCCATCCCTATTTATTGTTCTGCTCTCTCCCATCTCTGTACCTTTGCTCCCAGCAATTAACTGGAATGAAGAGTTTCCTACATCTCAGCCCCTCCCTAATCTCCACCTGTTGAAGTCTTTGTGTGAGGCCCACCTCAACCAGCACCATCTCTAGAAATGCTTCCTTGATTCTCTTCCAGTTAGCACTTGAAAGTGTTTTCTCTCACCTCAAATTACTTTGCATACTTTCCTTTTATATTATAGTTATTTATAATGCTCATTTTCTCTCCTTACAGTTACATTGTAAATTTATCTTCAATGCTTTGCAAATAGTATGTACTTAATATGTTTAATTAATTATCATGTTCTGATATCTAAAAAATAAAATTATTGTAAATTTATAGGTGATTCTGTCACTTTTTGAAGTAATTAGGATATATATCTCTATGTATCCCACAAAGATTTCTCTTTTTGTACTAAATTCAAATTTGAGTGAGATACTTTGGGCCCCACCTACAATTTTTCAGTTTTAGGAAAGGAAGCACATTATACCATCACTTTGTGTTTCAACTAAATAAAAGAGAAATGAAGTATTTAACATCTCTGCAGCATCATGTATTGTATTTTATCTTGTTTTTCTTTTAAAGAATCATTATATTATGACCTAGAAGTAACTGTATTTTCATAGTAAATACTGTAGTTCCTTTTGGAAAGATGGGAAAAATGAGGAATCCACTTTTGTAAAGGGCTATAACATACCATAAGGGAGAAAAATCATTATATGAGTATAAGGCATTGTCCAGAAGTATGTCATCTTTTTTTTTAATTTAACCTAATTTTTTGTTACATTTTAAGTTCCAAACTGTCTTTTTAAAATATATCATAAGTATTAAATATAATCTGCTTATTTATTATATTAACATTGCCCTTCATGTTATAATCTAAAGAGGAAGAATCCTTTGTTGTACATCTCTCTCAGAAGTGTTCTGTAAACTTGTTGAATGCATAGGAATAAGTTTAGAGACTAGTAGTTTCATAGAAATTGAAAGGTGAATTTAAAATATTTAAAAACTTTAAATGTGCGATTTTTTGATATTCTGAAAAACTAGGATTTCATTTATCCAACATATTGATCTTGTAAGTTTATTGCCAGTAATTATGGCTAATTACAGTAATTAATTATATTCAATCTGACTTCTTTCAGTTTTTTAAATAAACATTTTCATTCTAACCATTTTTTTCCAGAAAGTTTTAAAGGATTGCATATTAATTTCCTTTTACATAATTTCTTAATTTCTTTAGTTTTCTTTTTTTGTTGTTGTTGTCCAGTCGTTTTTCAATCATGTCTGATTCTTTGTGACTCCATTTCCTTTACCAGATAGTTTTCTTTAGGCTATATGGTTAGATGAAAATTTGAATTGATTTAACTTTAATCTTTAATTTTAAAAGTTATTTTCAAGCATCACCAAAAATGATCATCTCCTAACTAGTTTTGCTTCTGGTTGAATGAATGAGTGAAAAAACATTTATTGAACACTTAACTATGTTAAAACACTGGGTATAAATAGAGAAATGAAATAGTCCCTGCCCTCAAGGAGCTTTACATTCTAACAGAGAGGCAAATAATGAACAAGAATGAAATGTTTTGGTTTGGAAAAGTCGTAAGAGGGTGAAGGAAGCCATAGGAGAGGTGACTGACATGTCTTTTCCCTTAACAGTGGCACTATTTATTTGCCTGTGCTTCCAGTGCTGGAAGAAGATTGAGGAAAAGGGGCATTTGCATGGCAGTAAAGTAGATGATAAGACAGCCAGAATGAAATTTGAAGCACTGTTGGCTGTAGATGTATATGTTGAGCCATGTAACGCAGAAAATAATGTGGACTTTGGTCAGGAGTTCTAGCACATAGACCATAGGGTAAGATCTCTAGTGGTATTTAGTGTTCAGCAGCAGGGAAAATGGGAGAGTCCAGTGGTCCAGAAGGTTACATTAGAAGACAGGGTGGATGGCAAGAAGATGGCTTAGGCAGAAGGTGAAACATGTCTGCATTAGGTAAAAAATATCATGGGCAACATGACATATTCATCAACCTAAACAAGTCCTGGGTTGGAATTCTAGAACTGATCATATTTTTTATGATGATTCTTTGTATTTGTGATATTACCCAGATGGTTGATAGTATATGAATTTAATGTGAATTATACACACACACACACATACACATATGTGCATATATATTTAATGCCACAGAATTGCAGCTTAAAAAATTTATTATGAAATCAAAACTTTGATCTACTCATGAATTTATTTATAAAGTGACAAATTTAGTCCAGTTTACTTTAGTGTGAAAATTTTCATTTAAATTACCTTTGAACACAGTATTAGAGTGGACTTACAACTATTACATATTTAAATATATCCCAAGTAGAGTACATTTTAGAAAGTTTTTTTTGTTCTTTTGCCTTTTTTTAAAAAATTAAATTGACTTGGCTTTTATTGTAAAGAATAGATTTGTAACTGCTATTAAAAGTTAGAAAACAGAATAATAGAGAGTTAACTATTTAAATTTTTAATTAGTAGAAAAACAGTATAATCTTTTCTTCTCTTTTACTGAGTTCTCTAATGTAAATGGCTTATTACAATCTTCTTAATACAACTAGTTATTAGAAACAGTTTGTTTTCAAATACATTCTTTGAATGAGTGTCTTAAGCCTAAAATCCAACTGATAGGAGTACATATTGCTTAAACTATTAAAACACAAAGGTCTGTCCTTGGAAATTGTTCAAAGTTCACATTGTAGAAGCATAAAATTTTGGTATTTATCTAATGTTATTTCATTGGCAAATCTTTTTTGGCAGAAATTAGCCTGTTTTCTCTACACATTAAATAAATCTTTTTTAAGGCTATAATCATAAATAAGGGGTGACAGATCATTTCTTAGAATAATCTGTAAATGTATCAGATCAGTGCAATATGAAATGAAATGTGTTAAAAAAAAATGTGTCTCACATGGAAGTTATAAAGTAAATTTTCAAACATTTTATTTCCCACTACCAAAGTCTAATTGGGATGCCCTAAAAGCAGATTACTACATTCTCTCAATTTAAAACCATCAAATTAATTTTGTTTCTGAGAAATATATACTACCTTTTATTTCTTTTCTTAAACTTTCAGAGGTCTGTAGAGATGATATTCTATGGATAGCTATGGCAGGGACTCATCAAATCTGGGCACTTCTGTTGGATGATGGGAGACTACCAAAGAAAAGGTAAGTTACAGAGTGTCTCTCTAGATGGTTTAAAAATCTTCTCCCTTAAAACCCGCTATGACAGTATTGGAGTACAATGCCTGACGCCCAGTGTTTGATGAATGAATGACGGGATGTTTAATCACCAGAAAGAACATAAGACTGCTATAGTGATTTTTATCCATTGGAAAAAAGTTTTTAATGTACTACTTTTTCTCCATTGCCTTTTCATTCAAGTTGTCCATAGTAAAATAATAGGGTAATTGCTCTTGTTATATATAAAGTTCACTTAATTATGAGTGAAAAAGTGAGTGAAAAATAGTATGAGATTACTAGTTCAGCACCTACTACAAATACAGCCTTATGCTCAACACTGATAAAGTTAAAAAGTAAATCAGTTAATCACCAAGCACTTATTAAGCTCTTACTGTGTGTCAAGTACTGTGTGAAGTGCTGGAGTATGAAGAAAGGCAA
The DNA here is from genome assembly GCF_028583685.1 of Petaurus breviceps papuanus. Lineage (NCBI taxonomy): Eukaryota > Metazoa > Chordata > Mammalia > Diprotodontia > Petauridae > Petaurus > Petaurus breviceps. The sequence goes on from NW_027186296.1 coordinate 89,495,097, forward strand.
AAAAAAACCCCAAAACCAGTCCTTGATCTCAAGGAGCATGTGTTCTAATGGGAATGTCGGGGGAGACATAGCATGTAAAAAGCTGGGTACATAGAAGAGATGTACAGAGTAGAGGAGAGTGATCTGCAAGGGCAGGGAAGGCCTATTGTCGAAGGTGAGGTTTGAGCTGTGTCTTGGAGTAAACCAGGGAAATAAGGCAAAGGGGATAGCTAATGCAAAGGCATGGATTAAAGAAACACTATACTAGGTAGCTAGGTGGCGCAGTGAGTAGAGCAGCAGCCCTGAAATCAGGAGGATCTGAATTCAAATTTGGCCTCAGACATTTAGCACTTACTTACTAGCCGTGTCACTTAAACCCAATTGCCCTGCCCTCCCCCCTCCAAAAAGTTCAGACTAATGAGAAATCATAATGCCAAACATTATGTATATTTAGCTTTGGAATATATTTATATGTTGTTTTTAAAACTAGTTCACCTTTACAGTTATGTTTTATGTTATCAACAAACATTTATGCAGCACATCCTATTTGCTAGGCATTGTTCTCATTAATAGGAATTCAAGTATAATCAGTAACATAATTGCTATAAGCAAAGGAGCCTTACATTCTAATGAGACAAGGACATATGAAAGTATAGACAGAATAAATACGCAAAGTGATTAAATTCGAAGTAGTTGGGGTAGAGGAGACTCGAGCAGTTCAAAGGATAAATCAAAGTAGTGCTTGAGTTGTATCTTGAAGGAAAGAGGGGGATTCTTTGAGATAGAAATAAGGAGGTAGCACATTCCAGGCATGGAGGGAAGCCAGTACAAATGCATGAAGAGGGGAGATGGATTATTGTGTATTAGTAAGTGAAGGTCAGTTTGGCTGGATCACAGAGTATGGAATTTGTGGTAATGTCCATTGAGTCTGGAAGGTTAGGTTGGGAACTGATTGTGAAGGACTTAAATAGTGAAACTATTTTATTGAGAAGCAATAAAGAGTCATTGGAGTTTATTGAGTAGATAGCATTGCTCAAGGAAATTTCACTATGACAGGGTTGAAGGATGAGTTAGAGAGACAGGGACTTGGGTCAGGAAGACCATTTAAGAGGTTTTTTTGTAATAATCTAGGCCTGAATTAAAATTATAGGTATGTGAGTAAAGAGAGAGAATCGGATGCAAGAAATGTGAAGGTGGAAATGGCAAGATTTGGCAACTAATTAGATACCCTACAGGATGAGAGAAAGCGCATTAAAATTAAAAGTAGGGGAAAATGTCACTCCATCTCTTGGCTCTGACCATTTTCTCTGGCTGTCCTCCATACCTCTAAAGCTCTCCCTCCTCATTTTGCTGGTATCCTTTAAGTTCTAACTAAAATCCCATCTATTACAGGAAATCTTTCCCAACCCCTTAATTCTAGTTCCTTCCCTTTCTTATTTACTTCCTGTTTATGCTGTATATAACTTGTTTGTACTTATTTGATTACTTGTTGTCTTCTCCATCAAATTATGAACTTTTTGAGGGCAGGGACTGTCTTTTTTTTCCTCTTTTTGTATCCCTGGCATTTAGCATGGTGCCTAGCACATAATAGGGGTTCAATAAATGTTTACTGACTGACTGTTCCAAACCTAGGAGACTTAGAATATGTGGTGACATCTTTAATAGAATTAGGGAAAATTGGAAGACAAGAAGATTTGGGGTGGAGGAGCAAAGATGATAAATTCTGTTTTAGATATATTTAGTTTAAAATATCTCTGGGACATCCAATTTAAAATATATAATAAACAAGTTGGTAATATGGGACTGAAGCTCAAGGCAGAGACTGAGGCTGGATACATATATCTGGGAGTGTTCCGCATAGACATAGTAATGAAATCTGTGAGGAATGATGAGGTTACAGAAAGACAATATTAAGAAAGAATAGGACCTAGAGCAGTGCCCTAGGGAGGTGGGGTGTGGATGGAAGGGGAAACATTGACAATTAAAGTATATGGTAGGATGATTATCCAGCAAAGATGGAGAAGAATAGATGAGAACCAGAAGAGGTCACAAAAACCTAGAGAGGAAAAAATATTTAGGAATTAGGGTATTCAGGAGTGACAAATGGAGCGAACACATCATAAAAGATGAGGACTGAGAAAACAGTCAGATTTGTCAATTAATGCATCTTTGACAACTTTGTAGATAATAGTTTTACTTGTGATGAAGTCAGGAGCCATATTAGAAAGGTTCAAAGAGGTAGCGAGAGGAGAGAATGTGGAGGCAACAATTACAGATAGCTTTTTCTAGGAATTTCTGGGAAAGGGATGAGAGATATAGGATGATAGCTTGAAGTGATGGGAAGAAAGAGTGAGTGTGTGTGTGTGTGTGTGTGTGTGTGTGTGTGTGTACGCACTAATGTAAGTGTGCCTTCCTGAGCACTGGTAAGAAGACAACCTAGGGTGAAAAAAGTTATGTTATATAGAGATGATTGCATCACATTATTTTCCTATATAGTATAATTATCCTTTTTCTGAAGTGAAAATGTTGATGTTTCCTGGAAAAATTGTGTATAGAGCAGTTTTTTAATACATTGTATCATTATTAGTTTTGGTTACAAATTATTTTATAAATAATGCACTCTAAAGATATATCCTCATTTTAAAATAGCTTTTTTACATTTTCAGTTTTTCCATACCCCAACTTCTCTGTCCCAAGTTTTTCCCAGGCACTTTGTATTTATTTTTTAACATGTTTTGTTTTCTTGTCCTTAATATGTTATTAGAATATCAGTTATTATTAGAATGTCAGCACCTTGGGGCTAGGTGCTATCTTACTTTTGGATTTGTATCTTTAAGGCTTAGCATGGTAACTGGCGCGTAGTATGAGTTTAATAAATGTTTATTGAATTAGAAATGCAGTTTTTAAATTCTTACTATGTGCCAAGCAGTATGCTAAATCTTGGAGACATAAATACAAAAGTGAGACAGCCTCTACCCTCAAGGGGAAGGGACTATACATATACGTGAGTAGTGGCCAGGAAAGGGTGTTTCACAGTCTAGAGTCTCAGGAGCAAGTTTCTCCATTAAAGGTCTCATATCTATAATATATAAGGAACTTAATAGATAAATGATAAAAGGATATGAACACGCAGTTTTCAAGGGAAGAAATAAAAACTGTCAACAACCATTTGAAAATAATACTTCAGTCAGTAATGATTAGAGAAATTCAGATTAAAACAACTCTTGAGTTTTTATCTTTCATCCATTAGATTGGCAAAGATGATGAAACAAAAATAACAAATGGTGGAATAACTTCAGTAAAATAGGCATATTGATATACTGTTGGTGGAGCTATGAACTGGTCCAGCCATTCTGGAAAGCAGTATTGACACTTGCCCACAAAGTCATTAAACTGCCCATCTTGCACCCAGCAATACAGTTACTAGGCCTCTACCCCAATAATGTCAAAGAAAAAGAATTCATATGTACAAAAGTATTTATACCAACCTTTTTCTGGAAATTAAGGGATTGCTCCCTATTAAGGAATGGCTTAAACAAATTATGGTATATGAATTTGTGACGAAATACCAATGAAGTACTGTAAGAAATATGGACAGTTTCACAGGAAACTGGGAAAACTTTTATGAACTAATGCAGTGAAGTAAGCATAACTAGGTGAAAAATGTATGCAACAACATTATTAAAAAAAAAACAACTTTCAAAGTCTTTATACTTTGTGATTAAAGATAAGTCAGCTTGACAGTGGACTGGTAAAGCACACTTCTAAATAAAGGACTGAAAATGAAGAATGAGATATATGTTTTTGGAAATGGCAAGTGTGGGAATTTGTTTTGTTGGACTGTGCTTATTTGTTATGACTTAAAATTTTTTCTAACATTCATTTGGGAGATGTGGGAAGAGCAGATAATAAATGAATGAAAATAAATGAAAGTTAAAAGTGTTTCAGTCTGGGAAGTCTGGTAAATGGAGCCATAAAACAATTAATGGACTCTTTCCAGAAGCACTAGTGGTATTGATTTGAGGTGGAAATCCCCCCCACACTAAATCTATCCTATGTGTGTGTGTGTGTGTGTATATGTATGTATGTAGGTATAGACACATATATTTATATGTGTATGTATACATGTGTGTACACACACACAGATATTGTAAAAGGAAGACAGCTTTCAAACCTGTTGGGTATTTGAAGTCAGTTATATATGGTAGGCTCTTACCAGCAATGGCAGGATCAAGAAGAGTGACAAGGAGGGTGATGAGTGGATTAACTGAGCTAGTTAAGGATATGTAAATATAGTGAGACAGTTGACTACTTAAATTGAACCCTAGTATAAAGTCAAATGTCTTTTAATAATAGCTCCCTAAATATTTGTCTGCTCTCTGTTAATGGAACAATTTCATGTTTGTTTAGCAAATGTCTTTATATGCTATGTGCCAAATAATTCTTAGAGGGATGTAATGATGACTGTTGTGTAGTTAAGTAATGTTTGTGCAATTGAGAGATAAAAACTCATCAGAATACCTTTATTTTAAGAAGACTGGATACAGGTAGACCTTACTTTAAGAGCATTATGTATAAATTAAATTTCTTTAAAGTAAGAATCTTAGATAACTCAGAAAGTTGTTACTTGAAGAAATTTTATAATGACTTCTTTTAAAAGACAAAGGATCCTTTATTATGCTGATTACTACTAATGTTAGTTTATGCCAGATAGGTGGTAAGAATCATAGCATTTTAAAAAGAACGGTATTAGTTGTTGAGGCCAGGAGATGCTCAGTTGTATATATTTTTTTTGTTTCTTTTTAAAAATTAATTTACTTTAAACTTAAATACAAAGCAAGAAAAGAAAAAAGAGACATATTTTAACTTAAATATTAGTGCTTAAGTGCAAAGTAAGAAAAGAAAAATAAAAGGATTGCCATGTGCACAGCAGAACATAGGGAAGGTTTCAGACTACAAAGCAATAAGTTTCCATTTTAAGACAGCCTATGTAATAAATACTGTACGTTGTGTTCAGAGGTGTCCATTTTTATTTTGCTTCCTTTGTTTTTTTTTCCTTGCTGTGCACTTTTTACTTTATCTGCCCCCCCCCCCCCCCCCCCTCCACTATCCATTCTCTTTTTTTTTTTTTTTTTTCTGTTCGGGATTTGCTTAATGGATATGAAATTTTTGGCTACAACCCCAGTTCTTTTGCTCTTTAATATATACTGTTCCAAGACCTGCAGTCTTTTAGTGTAACCACTGCTAGGTCTTTTAGTATAACCAGTTCTAGGTCTTATATGATTCTAATTGTAGCTCTGCCATATTTGAATTGTTTTTTTCTTGTTGCTCATAATATTTTCTCCTTGAGCTGGGGGTTTTGGAATCTAGCTATGATACTTCTATAGGTATTCCTTGTAGGATCTCTTTCAGGTGGTGATTGATGGATTTTTTTCTATTCCTAATTTCCCCTCTTGTTCTAACACCTCAGAACAGCTTTCTTTAATCATTTCTTGTATTATTGTATCAAGATTCTGTTTTTGATCGTAGCTTTCAGGTAGTTCAATTATTCTTTTGTTTTCTCTTCTTGATCTGTTTTCCAGATCACTTGTTTTTCTTATGAGATGTTTCACTTTCTCTATTTTTTCATTCTTTATATTTTGTTTTGTTATTTCTTGGTCTCCTACAACTTTGCTGGCTTCCCTTAGCCCAATTCTAATTTTCAAGGAATCATTTTCTTCCTTAAGATTCTGGATCTCCCTTTCTGGTTGGTTGACTTTCTTTTCATAATCTTCTTGTTTTTCTTGAATTGTTCTTATTTTTAAAAAAATTTCCTCAATCTCTCTCATTTGATTTTTAAAGTCTTTTAAAAGTTCTTCTATGAATTCTTTTTGGGCAGGTTTTAAAAGTTCTTCTATGAATTCTTTTTGGGCAGGTGACCATTTGACATTCTCTTTGGGGTAGGAGAGACTTTTTTTTTGCTTGAATTTCCTCCTCTGAAGATGAACCCTGGTCTTCTTTTTCCATAGTAACTTTCTATGGTTGAGTTCTTTCTCCTTTGCCTGCTTTTTAAAAAACAAAAAAAACAAAAACAAAATATATATAATAGCTTATTTATTGTAATCACCTATAGTCCTGGGGCATGGGGGATGTTGCCTCTGGCCTCAGATCCTCCTTCAAAAACAAGAATTCTGCTGTCCTATAATTGCCCACAGTCAGCAGCATCCCCTCCCCACTGCTTCTGCACCCACCAGGCATGTTCTGGTTCCTTCTAGCCCAGGGCTGTGTGTCTGAAACACAGCTTGAAGGTCTGGCATTCCTCATCAGCAGAGGTTCCCTCTATCATCCCCTGTTCAGACGTCTTTCTTCCCACACTGTTCAGGAGGTAAAAATTCCTGTAGCTGGGGCTGAGGCTACCCCCCAAACCAGCTAGCCCCAGAGCTTGTTTCAGTGGAACTAGCCTAGGGTTTGTACACTTCACAGGGACCAAACCTCTGATCTTCAAATGTTCCAGGAGGACCACTGTTCTGCCCCAACTCTTATTTATTTTTACCCACTCTGTGTTAACCCTAAGGTGCTATTTTGTCTTACTTGTGGAGGAAATTTGGAGAGCTTGGAATTTTCTGACCTATTCCACCATCTTCCCAGAATCCTCTCCTCAGGTATATGTTTTGTTGGGTCTGGGAAGAAAATGATCCAGGATTGGAAAATGTTTTTCATTGTATTGTCTTGTTTCCAAACATAGCATAGTAAATAAAAATCCAGCAACATATTAGTCATCTCTGTATATTATTTGCCTAGCATAAAATGCTATGCTTTTAGGAAGATATATATATATATATATATATATATATATACACACACACACATATATATATATATACATATATATATATATAAGAAGTATAAAATATCTCTGCCCTTAGGGAGTTTACTGTCTAGTAAGACAGATGACATATATACAAATGAATTATAATACAAAATATAATGTGACAAATACATAAGAAAAGCTTAGATAAGTAGTATCAGTTTAGAGGAGGAAAATATCTTGTGGAAAGGAAGAACCATAAAACATAACCCAATTATCAAGTCCTCGGATCTCTTCAGATTTCTCTGTTTTACTGAATTACATATAAGGAGTTATTGATAACCCCTTTAAAAATAAGCAAAATTATTATATATAGCTTATTTTACAAGCACTGTACAGAGATAATGACAGTTCATTGCATGTCTTGCATTATTCAGTGATTTCATTCTGTAAATGGTAATAAGCCAATTTTTCAGGTATATGATCAATTTTGACAAATTTCCTGTCTTTTCTCCCATCATCTTGAATTTTATTTTATACACTAGGAAGCAAAGTAGAAAAGTCTGTTGTTTTATGGACTTGTTCAATATTTCAGCTTTTTTCCTTATGACACCTTGGGCTCCTTTCTCAAACCCCAGAGTTCCATGGAATGTTGAAATACTCATTTTAAAGAAGATTTGGTTTACATATAATTTTGCTAAAGTGAATTTACCTGCAGCCATTTTTCTTAAAATAATGGCACAGCTTAGTTTATTTATTTTTACTTAATAACAGACTTTAACTTGAATGTATATGGATTAAAGATACTTCAGCCTGCTTAAAACCTAAGACTTAAGGTCATATAGGTTAACTGTTTTTGTTCTTATATGTAGAATTCAAACATAGTTAAAAATGAAACTATATCTTTAAACTATCAAGAAAAACAGAAGCAGTGGTATAGTGGAAAAGGTAATGTATTTAGAGTCATAAGACCTGGATTTGAATTTTGCCTTTGGATTTGAATTTTACCTTTGCTATTTGCTACCTGTCTTACATTAGTTAAATCACTTACTTCCCTGACTTTTATTTATCAGTATTGTTTATCAGTAAAATGAAGGGGGTAGATTAGATAAGCTTTAAGGTACCTTCCAATTTCTAAAATATGTTGATGCTAAGATACAGTCAGAATAGTTGAGGTGGGATTGAGTTGCAACCATCCTTGGTCTTCTGGGAAAAAAAGACTTTCTAACTAGTGATTATAGTTATTTTGTCTCCTAATTTTTTTGCCTTCACAACCAAAACCTTGCTTGATCTTTGGGAAATTGCTTCAGTTCTTTATATATCAATTTGCTTTTATGAAAAGTAAAGAGTATTTTCCAGAGAATATAGTTAATAATTAGGAAGTATTATGGGAAAAAAATTGAAAATGGCATGTGTGTTGTTTTTTATGCCAAAATACAAGGCACTGTATATGTTATTATTACTTGTCAGTTTCGTTTGACAATCCTCATTAATTTGATTATTTGCGTGTATTTTGTTTAGTAACTGAATTGTTTAAAATATATCAACCTTATGATGTAAACCAGAAGTTAATAAAACATTTGAAAAAATAAAATAAAATAAAATATATCAACCTTGATACCAGACCTATGAATTTGTTTTTCTTTAGTGAGTTGACAAAAGGAACTTGCCTTCGGTTTGCTGGAAGTGGAAATGAAGAGAATCGAAATAATGCATATCCCCACAAAGCAGGTTTTGCCCAGCCTTCAGGTCTTTCTCTGGCTTCCGAAGAACCTTGGAACTGCTTATTTGTAGTAGACAGTGAGAGCAGTACTGTCAGAACTGTCTCACTAAAAGATGGAGCGGTGAAACATCTTGTAGGAGGAGAGAGAGATCCCATGGTAAGGAAAATTACATTTTTCATGTGTAATTTTATTATAACCATTGTGAACATAGGTCAGTATTTATTAAGCTTTTAAGTTACCAAGTCATGTGTATTTAAGAAAGAGAAAGCATGATTCTTACCCTCAAGTTAATGTAGAAGTTAGGACAGAAATATACAAATAAATGACAAAAACATATCAAATGCAACCAACTACTACAGACAGCTATATGCAGTTATATTTAAGTGCTAAGCATTAAAAGAAGAGGGAAGGATAAAGGATTGATTGCATGAAATATTCAAGATGAAGAGACCAGTAGAGAAATCATAAGATCATAGATTCAGAGGTGGAAAGGAATAAGGAAGAGAACAAAAATTCTAGGCACCGTTCTCTTTATGTATATTATTTCTTTTGATCCTCCAGACAACTCTCTGAGAAGGGACCTTAAGGGCAGTTGATCCAGCCTCCTTGTTTTACAAATGAAGAAGCTGAGGCCCATAAAGGTTATACAGAAACCACTTTGTCATGTAGCAAAAAGCAGACTGACAACTGTGTTATTTATATGCCCACAACCAAATGTGAAAGCATTAAAAGGTAATGGAGGTTAGAGGTTTTGTCAGCACTACTGGTCTTCTGATTTAGGTATCCAACCCTATTTAGACAAAAAACATAGCTTTCCTTTGCCTCAGCTTAGATAAATGAAGCTGTTTTCTAAATTTGTCTTACATATCTAGCCAAAATAATGTAGTAATTTAATAACAAATGCCTTTTCTTTTTCTAAAAAAGAATTTATTTGCTTTTGGGGATATTGATGGATCAGGAATCAATGCAAAGCTTCAGCACCCACTTGGAGTGGCTTGGAATAAGAAAAGAAACTTACTGTATGTGGCAGACTCCTATAATCACAAAGTAAGCATAATTACATGATACCTTATTTTTCATATGTAGCAATTAAAATGTTTGAAAATTTGTAAAAGCCTCTTACAAATGCCATTTTAAAATATATAGTGCCATTAGCCATTCTTAACAGCCATATTCGTGTTATTCCATTCTCTGTTTTCTTGATTTCACTTTAAAAATGGGTGCTATGTCAAGGCCTTGAAATGGGAAAACATACGTAGATTCACAGTGTCCATAATTAAGCATTATTAATTGTAGCTATTCAAAGCTGCTTAGCAACATATTCAGTAAGTAGGAGAGATTGCATGTGGAAATGTAGGGATGGAGGAGAGTGAGTTATATGGGAGAAGGAAGTGAAATATGTCAGGGAAATTCATGCTGGAGAGAGACATAGGAATATAAGGAGAAAAAACTGCTAAAAAGCTAAACAGATATGATTGTTTATGTTGAGAAACATTTTCAGATATAACAGTATAATTTTTTTCTCTCATCCTATTACTACGCAAAGTACATAATCATAGCTTGTGGGGTTTGTGACATCACATAGAGCCCTAATATTAAATTCTAACACTACAATTCAGTTTTTTGTGGTTTACTCTGGGACATTTTACTCAGAATTAAGGGATTTGTACTACTACAAAGTTAACAAAATTGGCAGCAATTATTCTTTAGGAGAGGATAAAATTTAAGTAAATGAATGGATATTTTCACATTGTGATTTTCCTTAAGCCTAAAAAAAAGTGGTCTGGAAAAAAAATTTGTTTTTTGTTTTGTTTTTGTTATCAATTAGACAGTAGGATCTTAAGTTTTCCACATCTTTATTTAGTAACTGGGAAGATTTGGGCTACCATAAAAATATTGTCTTATCAAAAGCTTTTATCCATGATATATTGCATAGACTATCTTATAAACATTTTGTAGCAATAAGAAAATAAACATTTTAAGAGTTGCCTATGTCTTTTTGATAGCTTGTCTTTAAATAAAAGTACCTTCCTTATTATTTTCCATTCTTTTGAAATTTTCTGCTCATTTTGTTATCTTGAAAATCCAAGTGCTTTAAAATCCAATAATTATTGTTGTCTATTGTTTGTTGATTTTTTAAAAAGCAGTTGACTTGTTATAATAAAGCATAATCTTCTAGGTTTTCCTTAAACAACATGTTATGTTAAATGCAATGCAAATGCTAAAATTATACAAGATTCTATGGCAAATGCAACTACAGAAATAACTTTCCTCAACTATTCATTGAACATCATGATGAGTCAAAGGGTCCAACAAGGAGGAGACATGGGTTCACATAGTTGTGGTTACTAACTGTAACATGAGGGAGTGGTCTAGATGGCCTCTGAAGTCCCTCAGAGTTTTTTTAGATTTGTGATCCTGTGATCCCTTTTAGTTTTCAAATTCTGTAAATTTCATTCTGAGCTACTTTAGGCCAAGGAACTTATCTCTCTATTTTTCATAACTCCATAGCACTTAACATATAATGGGCATTCAATAGATATTTGTTGAATAAATTAAATGGTACCTCTTTTTTTAAAAATTCAGAATAACTGCAGAGCTATGCATAATATGTTTTTATTTCCAAATACATGCTCCAAGAGAACTTAGATTATAGTATTTGGAAGAAAATGGCAGATGATGGCAGAGTAGGGGGAAATAGTATAATTCAGCTCTATCCCACCATTAAACAACCAGATTACTAGCCAACTCAATTCTTAAAACAAGTGGTAAATATAATCCATTAGAAATGAAAGTGAGGGGCAGCTAGGTGGCACAGTGAATAGAACACCGGCCCTGGAGTCAGGAGGACCTGAGTTCAGATCCGGCCTCAGACACTTAACACAAAAACTAGCTGTGTGACCTTGGGCAAGTCGCTTAACCCCAGTTGCCCTCCAAAAAGCAAAACAAACAAAAACAAAACAAAAAAAATGAAATGAAAGCGAAAGGCTTCAGAATTCAGCCATAAGAAACCCTCTGAGGGACTAAAATGAAACTGACAGACCTTATCAAGATTTAAAAAAAAAAAAATAAACCTCAGCCTGAAGGAAAAAAAAAAAGCTTCCTCCACACAGGCTGTTGGTTGATTATAGGAAGGGGAAAAAAGATTGTGGAAGAAAAGTACTTTTGTCATAGTAAAATAAATAAAAAGACCCTCCTCTTCAGAAAAAGGTCTCAACTAGGTCTCCCACCAGAGCAAGACACCCTTGGATTTGACTAAGGAGTAAAGAAAAGTCCTCTTCTTCCTTTTTTTCATGATCCAAAAGAAAGGGCTTCAACTAAAACTGATCACAGTAGAGGAAAGCTTTATTGCCCATGGTAAAGGAAAAAGCATAAAGACCACCAGGGCAAAGGAAACTTCTTCAATTTGATTTGATACCCAAACTAAGGGAGACCTAAAACTCAACTCCTGAGACCTCAACAACAAAAGTTAAATGTTTGGGGTTTGGTTTGGTTTTTAAAGCACTTTCATGAGGCCAGGGATGACCAAGATACAATACAAAAGAGGAAACACCTCGAAACACAACTTCAAAGGAAAAAAAAAAATAGCTTACCTACAAGAACAATTAGAAGTCTTCAAAGAAATTATTCTGTTCTTTACTCATCCAGTCATGTCCAACTGTGTGACCCATGGACCATAGCATTCCATGCCCTTCTGTCCTCCACTAAATCCTGAAGTATGTCCAAACTTATTTTCTTTGCTTCCATGATGACATCCATCTCATCCTCTGCCATCCCCTTCTCTTTTTACTTACAATCTTTTTTTTTTCTTGGGGAGGGGGAAAGGCAAGGCAGTTGGGGTTAAGTGACCAGCCCAAGGTCATACAGCTAGTGAGTGTCAAGTGTCTGAGGCTGGATATGAACTCAGGTTTTCCTGACTCCTTTTGTCTTCAGTCCTACCCAATGTAAGTCTTTTCTAATGAGTCCTGACTTCTTATTATGTGGGCAGAGTATTTAAGCTTCAGCTGCAATATTCATCTGTCCAATGATTAGTCTGAATAATTGTTTTGGATTAGTCTGAATCATTTAATTGTTGACTGATATGATCTCCTTGCTCTCCAAGGGACTCTCAGAAGTCCTCTCTAGAAATACAATTAGAATGCATCAGTTCTGTGGCACTCAGCTTTCTTTATAGTCCAGCTCTCACAGTCATACATGACTACTGGAAAAACCATAGCTGTGACCATACAGACTTTTGTTAGCAAGGTGATGTCATCTCTGCTTTTTAGTATGCTGCCTAGATTTGCTGTAACTTTCTTTCCAAGAAGCAAGCGTCTTTTAATTTCATAGCTATAATCTCTGTCTGTAGTGATCTTTGAGCCCAAGAATATAAAATCTGACACAGCTTCCATTTCTTCTCCCTCTGTTTGCCAGGAAGTAATGGGACCAAGTTGCCATGATCTTAGTTTTTTTTAACATTAAACTCCAAGCCAGCTTTTCCACTCTCCTCTTTCATCCTCATCAAGAGGCTTCTTAATTCTTCACTTTATCCCACCAGAGTCAGTATTTTTCCTCAACAAATCCTATTCCAGCTTTTGATTGTCCGTTTCACATGATGTACTCTGCACATAAGTTAAATAAACAAGGTGACAACATATGGCCTCATCATATTATTTTCCCAGTCTTAAACTAATCAGCTGTTCCATGTTTGGTTCTTGACCTGTATATAGGTTCCTCAGGAAACAAGTAAGATTATCTAGTATTCCTATCTCTTTGAGGACTTGCTGCATTTTGTAGTGATCCACACAATCAGAGGCTTTAGTGTAGTCAATGAAGCAGAAGTAGATGTTTTTTCTGGAACTCCCTTGCTTTCTCTATAATCCAGCAGTCGTTGGCAATTTGGTCTCAAGTTCCTCTGCCTCTTTGAAGACCAGTCTGCACTTCTGGTAATTCTTGGTTCACATATTGCTGAAGCATGGCTTCCAGAATCTTAAGCATAACCCTGCTGGTGTGTGAAATGAGCACAGTTGTTCAGTAATTTGAACATTCTTATGGGACCTAAACTAATCTTTTGTGATCTGTTGACCACTGCTAAGTTTTCCAAATTTGCTGGCATAATGAGTACAGCACTTTAATGGCATTTTCTTTTAGGATTTTAAATAGCTGAGCTAGAATTCCATCACCTCCACTAATCTTTATTGTTAAAAAGTGCTTCCTAAGGCTCATTCGACTTCATTCTCCAGAATGTCTGGCTCTAGATCTGTAAACACACCATGCTGGTTATCGGTGATGTTAAGATCTTTCTTATGTAATTTTTGCTACCTCTTCTTAATCTCTTCTACTTTTCTTAAATCTCTACCATCTTTATCTTTTATCATGCCCATTTTTGCATATGTTCTCTTGATATCTCTAATTTTCCTGAAGAAATCTCTTATCTTTCCCTCTTTTTGTTTTCTTCTATTTCTTTGCATTGCTTATTAAAAAAACAACTTTCTTATCTTTCATTGTTGTTCTTTATAATTTTGCATTCAGTTGGGTATGTCTTTCCCTTTTTCCTTTCCCTTTCACTTTCCTCCTTTCCTCAGCTATTTTGAAATCCTCATCAGATAGCCATTTTGCTTTCTTTGTCCATAGTTCATCAGGCACTCTGTCGACCAGATCTAATTCCTTAAATCTATTCATCACTTCCACTTCCTATTCATAAGGAAATTTATTTAGGTCATGCTTATATGGTCTGATGGTTTTCTCTACTCTCATCAATTTAAGTCTGAATTTTTCAATAATATGCTTATGATTTTTGCTAATGACTAGCAAATTATCTTGATAAAATTCTGTTAGTCTCTGCCCTGCTTCATTTAGTATTCCGAGGCCAAATTTGTCCGTTATTCCAGTTATCTTTTGATTTCCTACTTTAGCATTCCAATCTCCCGTGATGAATGTGACATCTTTTGTTGATGTTATTTCTAGAAGATGTTGTAGGTCTTCATAGAACTGATCAACTTTGGCCCCTTTGGCATCAATGATTGGATCATAGACTTGTATTATTGGATTCGAACAGATATTATCTGTCATTTTTGAGAATATACCCCAGTACTGCTTTTCTTAGTCTTTTATTGATTATAAGCCTTCATAAAGGATTCTTGCCCACAGTAGTAGATGTAATAATCACCTGAATTAAATTCACCTATTGTACATATAAATTCACTGGCACCCAGTCTTTCCATCTCCTGTCTGACCACATCCAGTTTCCTTGGTTTTCTAGATCTTCTATGCCAGGCTCCTATGCAATATCAATCTTTAGAGCATCAGACTTTCCTTTTGTCATGACACTTCTGCAGATGAGCTTCCTTTCAGCTTTGACCCAGCCCCTTCATTCTTTCTGGAGCGATTCGTGATTGTCCTCCGTTCTTCTCCAATAATATGTTGGACAACTTCTGACCTGAGAGAGTCATCTTCCAGTGTCATGTCTTTTATCATTCTAATACTGTCCATGGGTTTTCTTGGCAAAGATACTGGTGTAATTGGCCATTTCCTTCTCCAGTGAATCACCTTTTGTCAAAACTCTCCGCTATTGGCATATACATCTTGGGTACCTGTGTATGGCATGGCTCATAGTTTCATTGAGGTATGCAAGCCTCTCCACCATGGCAAGGCAGTGATTCAGGAGGAGGAAGACATGATATAGGAGTGTGTGTGTGTGTGTGTGTGTGTGTGTATATACACACACACACATATATACACACACATACATAAATGCACATACACACATATATAGACATATACATATGTACATATATACAGACCTTTTTTTAAAGAAATGAGAGCAGTGAAGGAGTGAACTGAAAAAAGGACCATCAACTTAACAGAAGAGGTACAAAACTTTACCCTAGTATCAGGCACTCTGAAAATCAGAATGGACCAAATAGAAATTAATAACTCAAGGAGACAACAAGAATAATTAAAATAAAGAAAATATAGGAAAATGTCAGGTATATTTTTAAAAACTGTCGGAAAACAGTTCAGAGAGAGAGAAATTAAAAATCATAGGATGACCTGATATCTATGACCGAAAAAAAGAAAGGTAGTTACTTGAAATAAACAGAGAGTGAGGAGTATAGAGAAGAAAAATTATAAGAGAATGGACTGAAGACAAATAAACAGCTAACTGTCATAACTGAACGTGAATGAGACTAACCCATAAAACAAAAGGTTAGCAGAAGGTATTAGAAAGCAAAATCCAAAAATAATATTGATTACAAGAAGAAAACACTTGAAACATAAAGATTTATTCACACAGAATTAAAATAAGGGATTGGAACAAAACTACCATGCCTCAATTGAACACAAAAAAAGTAGTGTAGTATTTTACTTCAAACAATGCAACAGCAAAAATACATTTAATTAAGAGGTAGAGAATCTACATTTTGCTAAAAGGTAACATAGTTTTTATTCCAGTAAAATATACATGTAATCATTGCATAGATTCTAAATATTTGAAAGAACTAAATGAATTACAAGAAGAAAAAGACAACACAACTATAATAGTAGGAGAGGGGGAATATCAATTTATTCCTATTAGCCCTAGATAAATATAACCAAAAATTAAATAAGAAAGAAATTAAGGATCTAAATAGAATATTCAAAATATTAGATATACTAGAACTTTGGTGATTATCGAATGGAAATTGAAAGAAGTATACATAAATCATAGCTCCAAATTGTACTGTTTCAAAAATTGATTATGTCCTAGGACATAAAAACTTCACAAATAAATGCAAGCTTATGATGTTTTATCTTTCCAATTACATGTAACAATTTTAACATTCATTTTGTAAATTTTGAATCCTAACTTCTCTCCCTTCCTCATTCCTTTCCTCTTTTCCTGAGAAGGCAAGCAGTTAGATATAGGTAATACATGTGCAATCATGCAAAACATTTCCATATTAGTCATATTGTAGAAGAAAACACAGACAAAAAAAAGCTAATAACAATAAAGTTTTAAAAAGTATGCTTTTATCTGCATTCAAACTCCATCAGTTCTTTCTCTGGAGATGGATAGCATTTTTCATCATAAATCCTTCAGAATTGTCTTGCATCATTGTATTGCTAAGAATAGCTAAGCCATTTACAATTGATCATCATACAATATTGCTATTACTTCTGTTTCTGTTCATTTCACTTTGTATCAGTTCATGAAAATCTTTCAAGGTTTTTCTGAGCATTCTGCTCATTTCTTATAGCATAATAGTATTTCATCATAATCATATCCCACAGTTTGTTCAGCCATTCCCCAATTGATGGGCCTCCCTCTCAATTTCCAATTCTTTGCTACCACAAAAATATTTTTGTACATATAGGTTCTTTTCCCTTTTTTGTTCTCTTTGGTATATGAACCTAGTACTGTTATTGCTGGATCAAAGTATATGCATAGTTTTATAGTCATCTGGGCATAGATACAAATTGTTCTCCAGAATCTTTGGATCAGTTCACAATTCCACCAACAGTGTATTAGTGTCCCAGTTTTTCCACATGCTCTCCAAGTGATTTTTCTTTTCTGTCATATTGGCCTATATTTAGGCTATTATGTTAGCCAGAGTTGTTTTAATTTACATTTCTCTAATCAGTACTGGTTTAGAGAACTTTTTATATGACGATAGATAACTTTGATTTCTTCTTCATGCAGGAAAAGTATACCCAGACTTTACTGATGACAATACAATATACATTGAATAAAAGTTTACTGAAAAAAATATTAAAAATCAACTAGAGACTAATTTTATCCTGAAGAATTGTTAGGTAAAAGAATAAAGCACTGAACCAATAATCAGTTTCATTAAAGATAACAACAGTGAGACTATTATAAAGTTTTGGAGATGCAGCCAAAGCAACTCTTAGGGAAAAATTTTTATCAGTGCTTATTATCAAAAAAGGGAAAGAACAGATCAGTGAGTTGGGAATGCAACTAAAATATTTTTTAAAAAACAGCAGATTTTTAAAAATCAGTTAAAAACCAAAACAGGCATTCTGAAAATTAAAGAAATTAACAGAACTTGAAAAAATGAATTAATAAATAAAAATAGAGACTGGTTTAAAAAAATAAAATAAGCCATTTACTAACTGGATTTTTTTAAAAACCAAATTATCAGTAATCCAAATTGAAAAATAATTCACACGTGAAGATAAAAGATATTATTAGACACCAGTTTGCCCAGAACTGTGTTTTATAATAAATCAAGTTCTTGGCCTACAGTCAGCAGGACTTGATTCAAAACCGGCCTCTGACTCTTACTAGCTGTGTGACCCTGGACAAGCCACTTAATCTCTGCCTCACTTTCCTCAAAGGTAAAATGGGGCTTACAATAGCATCTGCTTCACAGGTTTGTTGTGAGAGTCAAGGGGGATAATATTTGTAGATCATTTAGCATAGTTCCTGATACATAGTAAGCACATACTTGTTCCCTTCCTTCTCTTTCTTTTCCCCCAAGTATATGCCAATTAAACCATCAATTTAAATGAAAGAAATACATATCTATAGAGGATTGGGGTGGGAGGGTTGGATTGAATAAGCCAAAAATGAGCTTCCCAAAGGAAAAAATAATCCAGGACCAGAGAGATTTAGAAATAGATTCTTCCAGACATTCAATGAATACTTAATCCAATATTATATAAATTATTTGCAAAAATAGCAAGATAAGAAATCCTATCAAATATAAATATGATCTTGATACATAAATCTTGGAGAATCAAAAGAAAAGAAGACTGCAGGCCATTATCCCTAATGAACACAAATGCAAAATTTTTAAATAAAATTTTGGTGAAGAAACTGAAATAACATGTCACAAAAGTTATACACTGTGATCAGGTTGGATTTATATCAAGAATTTGTTTTTTGTTTAATATTAAGAAAGCTATCAATTTCATTAACCATCTTAATTACCAAAAGAAATCATATTTTGTTAGTAGATACAGGAAAAGTATTTGACAAAATATAACACCCATTTTTGCTTAAAAAAAAGATATTAGAAAAGACCAGACCTTTTCTTAAAATGCTAAATAGCATGTACCTAAAAGCAAAAGCATCCATTATTATTAATGGAGATAAACACAAGTCATTTCCAATATATTCAGAGGTAAAACAGGGGGTGTTCACTTTATTTCTATTTGACATGGTACTAAAATTCTTGCTAAAGCAATAAGACAAAAATTAGTTGAGGAAATAACCATAGGTAAAAAATAAACAAAATTATTACTCTTTGCAAATTATATGGTGGTTTACTAAAAGAACCTAAAAAGTTAACTAAAACAAATTAATTGAAACAATTAATAGCTTCAGCATACTTGCAAGACATAAAATAAATACAAATCATCACCATTTCTACAGAATACTAAAAAAACCTAGCAGGAAGGGATAAAATTGCCACAGAATATATAAAATACTTGAGAGTCTATCTTCCAAGATACATATAAGAACTTTAAATACAACTACAGATTACTGTTTACAGTAATAAAAACAGACCAAAATAATTATAAGAATATTTATTTCCCCTGGGAAGGATGAGCCAATATCATAAAAATTATAATACTACCCAAATTAACATACTTATTCAATCTCATACCACTCAGTCTACCAAAAGATTAATTTATAAAACTTGAAAAAAATACTTTCAAAATTCATATATAGGAAAAAAGGTCAAGAATTTTAAGAAAACTAATGAAAACTATTTTTTCCCCATATCCCACCTTCAGCCCTTCCTTCCAGTTAATTTGCTGTGCAGACTTCTGACATCCTAGGAACTCAACATTAGCTAGGGCCTAGGGCATCCAGGCTCCTAAGATTTAGACAGGGGCAAGTGGTCAGGATCAGGCAGTAGCAAGAGCTGTAGTGCATCCTCAGTCCTGGCTTGTGTTCCAGCCGGTTCTCCTTGTTGGTTGCTGATTAGTGCCCCTTCCCCACACAGTCAGTGGTGTGACATCATAGCCATCTTGCCTTACTGCCTAGAGTCTAGCAGATAAGGTTATGCTTCTGACTCATCTATCTCCTCTAGACTTTGTTTATCATGCCACTGAAACCTTACCACCCCAGAAACTCACTACACTACTCCGCACAGTGTCAGCTCCTGTGACTTCTCCCACTAATTGGCTGGTTCCTTTCAGAGTCTCCATTTTAAAGAGGAGGCCCAGCCAACCATGTCTTCATTCCTGCCCAGGCTGAACTTCTGACTGATCTCCACAGCACTTTGTCTACCATTGTCCTCATAGCCCCTTCACTCAACCTCCCTCCCCCCTCTTGCATGTCCTTTATGCTGTCTTACCCCATCAGAATGTAAGTTCCTTGAGAACAAGGACTTGGTTTTGCTTGAATTTGTATTCCTCAGGGCTTAGCCCAGAGCCTGTTATATATAGTAAGTGCTCAATAAAAATGCTTGTTGGCCGACTGACTGACAAGAAATGGGAATGGGGGTGCCTAGCAGTACCATATCTCAGTCTATACTTCAAACAGTCATTATTAAGACTCCTTGGCACTGGTTCTAAAATAGATCAGTAGAACAGATTAGGTACACAACATAGAGAAGCAAATCAGTCTAGTAGTCTAGTATTCCTTAAAAACACAGATCCCAGCTACTGGAATAAGGACTCACTATTTGACAACAAACTGCTGAGAAAATTAGAGAACAGTTTGGAAGAAATTAGATTTAGAAGAGTGTTCCACACCTTACACAAGATAGGCTTCAAATGGAAATGTGACCTAGATATAAAAGGTAACATCATAAAAAATTAGGGAAACATAGAAAACATTCTGTATAACAGGCATAGACAGGAAAAAAACATTATGACCAATCAAGTGGATCACAGAAGACAAAGTAGATAATTTTTATTAAAATTTAAAAGGTTTTATACAAGCAGGTCTAATACAAAGGGAAACAACTAGGGGGAAAATCTTTGCAACAAATTTCTCTGATAAAAGTTACATTTCTAAGGTGTATAAGGAACTGGTTCAAATTTATAAGAATGAGAGCTATTCCCTAACTGAAAAATGTTCTAAGGATATGAACAGACAGTCCTCAAGGGAAGAAAGCTAGACTCACTTTAGCCATACCCACCCCAAATGCTCCAAAATCACTAATAATTAGAGAAATGCAAGTTGAAGCAACTATATAATTCCACCTTATACCAATCAGAATGGCAAAAAAAGGAAAATGACAACAATTGGTGAACTGTGGGAAAATAGACACATTGATATGCTGTTGGTAGATCTATAAATGAATGTACAGCCTTTCTGAAAGCAAGTTAGCATTTATACACAAAAACTAACTAAATAATGTGAAACCTTTGAGCCAGCTAGACTACTACTAAGCTTGTACCCTAAAGAGATCAAAGAAAGAGGAAAAGGTACTTTATGTATAAAAATGTTATTTATAGCAGCTCTTTTTGGGGTGGCAAACTGGAAACTAAAAAGATGCCCATCAGTTGAGGAATAACTGAATAAATTTTGGTATATGTTGTGCTAAAAGAAATGAGGAAACTATAATGATTTCAAAAAAGATATGGAAAGACTTATATGAACTAATGTAGAGTGAACTGAACCAAAAGAACAATTTATATTATTACATCAGTATTATAAAAATGAACAGCTTTGAGAACATTTGTAAACTGATGAAGAATGAAATGAGCAGAACCAAGATACCAATTTATACAGTAACAACACCTCCCCCCCCAAAAAAAAACCCAAAACTTTGAAAGGTGTAGGAACTGATCAAACAATGACCATTTATATCCAGAAGACTGATGGTGAAATGTGTTATATATAACAGAGAGGTGATATATTTCAGGTGCTGAATGAGACTTACATAGTTTTCTATACAGCCAATCATAAAACACATTCTAGGGCTATATCCCAAAGAAATCATAAAAATGGGGAAAATAACCACATGTACAAAAATATTTAAAGCAGATCTTTCTGTAGTGACCAAGGATTGGAAATTGAGGGGATGCCTATCGATTGGGGAATGGCTGAACAAGTTGTGGTATATGAATGTAATAGAATACTATTGTGTTATAAGAAATGATGAGCAGGTGAACTTCAGAAAAACCTGGAAAGACTTACATGAACTGATGCTGAGTGAAGTGAGCAGAACCAGGAGAACATTGTACATGGTAACAGCCACATTGTGTGACAACTAACTTTGATGCATTTGACTCTTCTCAGCAATGCAAGAATCTAAGACAGCTCCAAAAGACTCCACATCCAGAAAAAGAACTATTGAGTCTGAATGCAAGTCAAAGCATCCTATTTGTTCTCTCTCCCTTTTTTGGTTTTATTTCTTCTTTCTCATGGGGTTCCTCCCATTGGTTCTAATTCTTCATTACAGCATGACTAATGTGAAAATATGTTTAATATGAACACATATGTAGAGCCTATATCAGATTGCATTCTGTCTTGGGAGGGGGAGAAAATTTAGAACTCAAAATCTTATGGAAGTAAATGTTGAAAATTAAAAATATATTAATAAAAAAAGGAAATTTTAAAGAAAGAAAATATCATATCCTATTTCTGAATCTTTAAAATTTATTGGTTTTTCCTTAGATTAAAGTTGTGGATCCCAAAACAAAAAGCTGCATTACAATTGCAGGTACAGGAGAAGCAAGTAATGTTATCAGTTCAGCTTCTACAGAGTCAACTTTTAATGAACCTGGAGGCTTATGCATTGGAGAGGATGGTAATTTGCTATATATTGCTGATACAAATAATCATCAAATTAAAGTGATGGATTTGGAAACAAAAATTATTTCTGTGGTAAGTAGAAATCATATGATTTTAAATTAAACATTTTATTTATTGGGTTAAATCTGTTATCAGCTTTCTTATAGAGTTTAAAGCACAAACTAGACAAAATCCCTCTATGTCAAATGATTGAAGACAGTTACTCAAAATAGTAAACGATTGCCCACAATATTTTTTGATAACCAGACCAACAAGATTGATTTAAGGATATCCTGTTATTCTTAAAATAAATGTTCCATCTGTGCTGAGAGTTTGGGAAGGATATTGCAGCTTGGAGAAGTATTAATGGTCTGCTAAAATAGAGTGGGGGGGAAGCTCAGAGTTCCAATTTTTTTTTACATTTATTTGTATATGTATCTTTATATGTATTTATACATGCACAACAACAGCAACATACTATGAGGGATTGAGGGCCAGCTTTGAAGTCAGAAAAAACTATGTTTGTATCCTGCCTTGATACATAAAAGCAATGGCATGATGGGCAGACCTCTCAGTGCCCCCAGGCAACTCTTTAAGAGTATAAATTAAAACAAGTTGTCATTTGTTTTGCTGGAGGGGAAGTTCACACCAGAAAGTTCAGACAGTGATGAAATCACAGGTCTGAACATATATATATATATAATTTATATTTATCTTTATGTATGTATGTGTGTATACACATACATGCAGATATGCATATGCACACATATAAGTATGTATGTATATTTATATTGATTGATGTTAAATTAAGCTTTAAATATGTAGTCTTAATTGCTGATGGTAGGATAAATTATTAGATAACTGCCAAAAGAAGCACAGGAACCCGATTTTCTAAGGTACTAAAATTTAGACAAAATTTGAAAAAATAGAACAGACTGAAGAGAAATAATCTTCTTAATCTAATTCTTGTTAAAACTCTTCTAGGTTTTTCATTTTAGCAATAAGAGATATTGGAGAGTCAATATAATGTAGTAGATGGAGCTGGGAGGAAAAGAAGAAAAAGAATAAGGATTTAAAGGAGGGAAATACACAATTAACAGTCATAACAGTGAAGATGAATAGAATGAGTCCACTCATGGCAGGGGGAGGGAGTAGTAGATTAGAGTAGAAAATTAGAATCCAACATGTTGTTTACAAAAAAACCTACTTGAAGTATAAATCTTCACATAAAATTAAATGAATGATTTGAGCAGAATTTTTTAAGCTTCAGATGAATTTTTAGAAGGAAGATGGTTAAAAGAAATAGCAAAGAAAGTACATTGTGCTTCGTGGCTCAATAAAACTATCATTTCTTGACATATATGCACAGAATGGCATAAAATCTATAAACTTAAAAAGAAGCTTATTGAACTGTGCAGAATAATAGAAAGCAAAATCTGTTAGGAGACCTCAATGAGCTCCTTTCAGACCTAGACAAATCTAGAAAACATTAAACCAGAAGTAAATTATGAAATTCAGTAGAATTTTAGAAAAAGTAGGTATGACAGATCTTTGGTGATTAATTAATGGGAATGGAAAGAATATTCATATTTCTCTGCTAAAGATGTCACCTTTGCAAAAATTGTGTGCTAGAATATAATCTCATAAAAAATGTAGAAAAGGAGAAATATTAAACACCCTTTGCTGACAACAAGGCAGTAAAATTATAATCAGTAAAGGACTTTTATGAAAAAGATTCAAATTAAATAAGTACTGATTAATTTGATATAAAGAATTGATGAATCAAAGAATAAATCATAGAGAAAAAAGATAATGTAAACGAAGGAAATTGCAACAGTGAAGTGTTATATCAGTCCTCTTGGGATGCAGCCATAACAGTTCTGAAAGGGAAATTTCTATCTTTAAATAATTTAATCAATCAGAGAGAAGAATAGATTATTAAAATGACCAAGCAACTAAAAGAATTGGAAAGACACAACTTTTAATTTTAACAGCTCAACTAAACACAAAATTATAAATCCTGAAAATCAAGGAAGAGATAAAATTTAAAACAATGAAGCTGAATTTATAATTAATACCAGCAGTCAATTTTTAAAAGGAAACTAACTAATAAAATGAGCAAACTGTTAGTTAATTTGATGGAGGAGGGAAAAAAGAGGAAAAACAATACCAGTATCAAAATTGGAAGGGGGAAAAAAAAAGAATTTACAACAAATGAAGAGGAAATAAAGGATGTTTCTTACAAACTCTTGTGCCCAATTATATGCTAGAAAAAACAATAACTGCTCTTTACAAAAAACAAAAATACCTAGATTATCAGAATAAGAAAAAAATTTTTAACTTAATTCAAGGGAGAAAAATTGAACAACCCATAAATACACTAGATATATTTAGAACTAGATGGAGATGGAGATCTCTCAAGATGAGTTTTCTCATAATTTGGTCTAGTTCAATAAAATTAGAGGAAAATGAAAGAAGATTCACAATTATGGATAGGGGAAGAGTTCTTGATGAAACAAGGAATAGAGAAGTTCAGGGGGAGATTAAATGGACAATTACATAGCATTCACTCTAGTAATAAGTTCCTTTTTGTTGGTGAGAGTTAATATCCAGGCCCTCATTGGCCTCTCCAATCATTTGAAAGATGAAGTTAACAGTATCTTGAGAGGGTACAAGCAGATGTCCAGATAATTGAAGTATCCCATTATTACTGTATCATATCTCTGTTGCCAGGCTTGTGATCTGATACCTCAATTCTTTATTTCCTCTTTCAGTTTTTGTACTTTCCCTCTCGTTTCTTAGATTTCCCTTCTTAATGTACAGTGCTACTCTATTCCCCTTACACTGATATTTCAACCTAATTTGTTCCTTTTTATAGAGGTATATTCTTCCTCTGCTATATTCCAACCTTGGACTTTGTTGTACCAAGTCTTATTGATATTTATTAATTTTAAATTCTCTCTCTAATTTAGTTCACTTTCTTTATTGCCTACACCTTGTACATTTGTGTGTAGGTATCTGAGACCGTAGGCTTTATTACTGTCCCCTTTCTTGAATTTTGTGTCTTTTGGATTTGTGAGTGGCTCTGCTGCTCTTCTTTCCACTCCAGATAGATTGTTATAAATAAAGTAACCCATTAAACAGATTTGTGCTTAGTAACTTTTTAAAACATTTTATAGCTCTCTGTCATCAATTCGGAAACTGCTGTTGTTGATGGGCCATTTCTAGAAACGCAGAACACAATAAAACTACCCAAACTTCCTAAATCTTCTCCAAATGTTAAGCTTTCACCATTGACTGTGTCTCCCGGAAAAAATCTTCAGTTTATACTAAGAGTAGATCTTCCTGCAGAGACAAAACTAACTGAAGGAGCACCTAGTTTCTGGTTTCTGACAGCTGAAGGTAGGTATATTACCAATATTGCCAATGACATAAGATATTAATATGCTTCCCCTCCTCCATTATCACCCAATACTATACAAACAGTCACACAGTGAATAGAGTCAGGAAGACCTGAATTCAAATTTATCTTCAGACTTACTATGTGATGTTAGGCAAGTCACTCTCTTAGCTTCAATTTCTATATCTGTAAAATGGGGATAATAACAGCATCTACCTCCCAGGATTGTTGTAAGGATCAAATAAGATAACAAATTAACTGCTTTGTAAACCATAAAGTGCCCTGCAAAATGCTAGCTATTATTATTGTCATTGTAATTATTATTATTAAATTACAATGATTTAAAGTCTTGTTCCTTTCAGATTATTTCTTTCACAGAATCTTGTGAAAAGACATTAAACTTTTAGTCAGAAGACCTAGGTTTATTTCTGAGCTTAGACACTTACAATTACCTGTTCCCCTTTAACAGCCATTTTGGTAACCATTATTACTCTTTGAAATTCTTTCTCTCATTTACTAAAAGATAGTAATCCACCTGAAGCTACATATCAATCATTGTCCAAATTAATTGGAACATAGCCCTATGCTTATTCTTGCCATTATTATGTTTTTTCCTGAAAGGAGCCACTATAAACAGAAAAATCTAAAACTAGGAATGACAGTGGAAACTACAGATCATTGGACTGGATGTCAGGGGACTTTGATTTTTGGTCCAGCCCTGTCACTTGCTGATTGTGTAACATTAAATAAGTGACAAGGTCTCTGGACCTCAGTTTTCTCATCTATAAGATGAGGCTAAACTAGATACATAGGTTCTAAAATTTTGTGGTTCTTTGAAATAGCCTGTAGTATTCACAGGGAAGCAGAAAGAAAATAGACAAAAAGAAAAAAGAGAAAAAGCCAATTGGATATGAGTCAGAGGAGTTAAAACTCATTTATTTATATCCCAGCCAGTGGCAAGAAGCTGATACATCTATTATGACAAAATGACCAGTATATAATATTCTTAAAATTTCCTAAGAGCTCCTTCAAGATTGCCACCTCCAAGTTAAAAGGGAATGAAATTATGTTCTTTTTAAAAAATGTTTTTGTTATAAGTATGACAAGAATGGACACATTATTAAGTATAATAAATTGGCATTCAGTGCCAGCTGAAGAAACATAATCATGTGCAAAATGTCTTGTTAAGCCTATACAATGAAATCGTAATCAACAGAGATATTAACTATGGGAGAAAGAGCACTGAATGAGGTGACAGAAAACTTGGGGTATTACCCATCCCGACAACTAACTCATAGTTTGTAGAAGACCATTTCTATTTCCATTTATACATCTACAAACTGAGAGTACCAGCTCTCCCTCCCACAGTTGTGTTGAATAAGAAAAGTTACAGTAACATCCTGCTTAAAAGTCATAAATTTTAATGCTAATCTTAGGAAACTGAGACCCAGGGAAGTTAAATATATCATAACTAATTAGTGGCAGAGTTGGAACTTGGATCCAGTTCTTTTGACTTACAGTCCACCCTTCTTTCTTCTACATTACAGTGCCTCCTTCTCTGAAAGTTGGATTTCCAACAACTTAAACAGTGCAGAAAATAATTCTGAATACAAAAGTCAGTGAATATGGCTTCTGACAATGCAAAATAGCGGTCAGAAACCAATAACATTAACTCTGTGCCCTTTATTGCTTCAATATATTACTAATTTATTTATTGGCATGCAATTCTTAATTGTCTTGGTTGCCTAGTTTCCCAGCCAATAGCACTTTATAAGTAGTCAGCTAGAAAAGTAAATGAGTTACCACAAAATTATATGCAACAGAAACTTGCATTTCCCAGGCCAAGTATTTTGTCTTTTTATGTCGACTATTTTTTATCAAAATATATAATTTTTAAGTAGTTTAACATTTTTATAGAAAATTCAAGTTGTTCCAGAATTTTTGCAATAATATTTCATTTTGCTAGTGTAAAGGCATTAGATTATAAATAATTCAAGAGCATAAAATTACAGAGAAATACTTGAGATAATTTCAGCCTTCAGTATTTGGCACACTTTAGTTTCAATAGACTGAGATTTATGAGTTTTGTATAGTATTGTTCACATAAAGGAAAAAAACTATGAAGATATCTTATAAATGCTTAATATAAAAGGACTTTATTCTCTATTTACATGATCTTAATGATTTTATTTTTTATTTCCAGGTAATGAATGGCTTCTTGAAGGACAGACTCCCTCAGGAGAAATTAGGAGTCTGTCTAAGCAGCCTGTGATATCATTGCAGATTCCTCACACTTGCTTGTCCTCTGAAGTGGTTGTGTCCATCTGTGTGTGCCTCTATTACTGTAGTGCAGACAGCAGCGCCTGTATGATGAAAGGAATTCTGTTTAGTCAGCCTTTACAGATTGCTAATACACACCACAGTAATACACCTCCAGTAGAGCTGAGATATGTATTTTAGATAGCTAATGCTTCACAGTGCAGCCAGTCGCTTTAACTTATTGCAATCAAACAGATGGCTTTCCTTCTGTCCCTTATCACCTAGTGTTTAAGACAGGATAACTTGAAATTCATTACTTTATGACTGCATCTGCTATTTAAGTGAAATTATGTTAATTTTCTGCTTATTTATTATATAGAGAAATATCCACATTCTGCTTGTGGAATAATTAAGTCCTAGGTTAAAGTTTGGACTATGGCTCTGTATTGAGTATGGCTCTGTAATATAACTATGTACTGAAATGAAGTATTTGAGGTCCATATTAGGACTGGTAAAATTAGGTGCAGTTGATAAAATATGGAGTGCTTTATCTAATTTGCCTTTCTTGAACTCTAAAGTGTCTTTCAGTAAATCTACAATACCTTTCTTTCATAGGAACCAAGATTAGATCTACAATTTTGTAAAAGAATTGTCTGAATCCAAAGCATAGGTTCTTCTATAATTAAAATGGTTTGTCATATCACAGTAAAATTTTAAAAGAGGACCTTAATGAATTTGTTCATTGTTCTCTTCTGTGAATAGCTGAATCATAACGTTTATTTAAAATATAGATTTACCTATTTTATGCACATTGAGTCTGCTGCTCTAATACCATCGTGTTTGCCTTATGTGAAAAGGATAGCCTTATAACAAAAAAAAATGCAGAGATTGCATTTGAATGCTACTTTTTTGAAAGCTACTCTTTGAACTTGGGCTGAAATACTTACTATAGTTATACCAAACAGTGAATGTGGTCCAGCAAATGTTCTAGTTTTGTAAAGAAAAGGAATTTTTTTGTGTTACCATTTATAATAACGTTAGAGAATTCAGTGTGACTGGCAGTTGAATCAGATCAACACTGTTTGTACCTCATGGACTTTATCCTTCTGTATTAATATGAAATGCAATATATTTGGTTGATCTCTTTTGGTTTCTCTCTTCCAAAATTAAAATTCTGTGAATTTTGTGTTATTTTTTAAACAACTCTTTAAATATTCAAAGTTGAAATACTCCACTACTGTCAGTAGGTATAATACATTGTACAAACTAATTCTCCACACTGTCAAAGCTGAATTTAGGTTGTTCTGATGATCTCTCTTTACTAAAAAGAACAACTTTTGAGGACACTTAGAAGGGCTGTTTTTTTTTTTTATTTGTAAGCCATAAAAGCTTATTCTTTTATGCTGGTGAAGTAACTGTAAAATATGTACTAGGATGAGAATGACATTTTCCTCTAAATTACAATTTTAAAAATATCTTCAAGGCTTTTTCTGACACCTTTTAGTTAATTGTTGAGATGGTTTGTCATATCTGTTACTTTCTACAAAAACTGAACCTGCTCACGATTTGATCAAATGTCTTGTTCTTAAAAACATCAAGGGAATCATATTTATTCATTCAGTTGACAAATACTCTTTGAGTATATGAAGAAGTATGGCTGTTTTTTCTTTCATGAGACAATACTGGGAGATTTGTATCTACATAGCAATGCTAGGACATGAAATATAATTAAATATTACTGACCCATTTTTCCATATTGATAAGTGGTCAATTTGAAGTAATTATCTGCTATTATCTCTCATAGTTGAAACTCTAGTTAAGGAATTAATTTTAATTAGGAAATTTGAGTTAGATTATTTGCTAAATCTATCCTTATAAAGACTTCAAAATGCATAGTAAGTGGGAAATTTAAGAACTTTGAATTCTATGTCTTATTAGCTCATAGATTTCTTTCATAAAACACAAGAATGAGCTTTAGTACCAAAAGATGGCATAAGATTATTCCGGTTACCTTAGTATTAGAGCTTGGCCAGAAAGAACAATACTCTAAATTCTGACCTGATTTGTTTTATTTATCCTTTCCAGTTGGACAGGATGAGAATATTCTGGCTCGGTCATTTCCTATTCCAAAAGAATATATATACTTTGAAATGTTCTCCAAAAGTACACTTAATTTAATTCAGAAGTATTTTTGATTGCAAATATATTTACAAATGTCCTTAATTATGTGCTCTCAAAAAGAATGCTTATTCAGATATATTTTATGATAACTATATTTACAAGTTTATTATTTTTATATAATTAAAAAACTTTATTTTTAGAACTGTGATTTTTTTCTTTGTAGCATAATTTTCAAAAATTATCACGCAGCCAGCTGCAACTGTTTTCTCATTTCGATAACACTTATTTACCATAGGCTAATTAAATTGGTGAATAGAATAAGTTCTTTAAAACAGCACTAAAATGTACAGTATTGAACAGAATAGAATTTTAATAGATTATCAGGTTAGAGCAAATTATCTTACATAAGGAAGAGTAGACAGTTGGGGATAATATTTATTCGGTTTTGCTATATTCATTGCTTTTTGCACATTTTTAATTTTTGCTTTGCAGTGGCTTAATTTAATTTGCCCAATGATGGTGTTATTAATCACTAACATTTTGATGAAAAGGAATGTAATTAAATGCCTATGGTAAGGTATCTGCATACATTTTTTTAACAAAATAAACTAATTTTTTTATGGTTTTTCTGAGGGGAGGGGAAAGTCAAGGCAATTGGGATTAAGTGACTTGCCCAAGGTCACACAGCTAATATGTGTGTCAGCTGTCTGAGACTGGATTTGAACTCAGGTCCTCCTGAGTCCAGGACGGGTCCTACATTCACTGCACCACATAGCTGCCACAAAATAAGTGATTATTTTTGAAGCAAACTCGAAGTAGGGATTGTGTTTATACAAAGTCATTCTGCTGATTTGTAGCCATGTTGGGGGTTTTTTTTATTCTTAATAGCAACATTGTATAGATTATTGGTAGGATTTCCTCAGATTTTATCCACATGAACTCAGTGTTTCTGTAGTTCATGCCAAAAAGAAATATTTATTTAAAATATACTGTTCTGGCTTGTTGAAGGGCTGTGTCTTTTTACAGAGAAAAGTCTATGCTGATTTTAAATATAAGGTTGTAAGTGATATACACAATAGGCTACTGTGATGTCTTGGCTCATTTAAAAATTATTATTTTTAGTATTTAATAAGAAGGCAAAGTTGAAAATTTTGAACTACCCAGTTTTTTTTATTATTAAAGTGGCCTACCTACATAGTGGGTACTCTTTTTCCTCCTTTTCATTTGTCTTTGTGATAAATACAATTCAAAGTTGATAGTATCATTGAAACATGGGAGGCTTCTTAATGCTGTACGAAAATATGAAATTATATTGGAAAAAGTTAATCCTCACTGCATAATAATTTTTATCTTCTGGTATAAAAAAAACCCTATTGGTCTGTACTCATATTCAAGCCAGTTGTTTGCATATATTTAACAGCTATCACCATTATTTGACTGGTTTAAATCTGTTTTTGACTGAATTGTCACTAATTTACACGTGAAGACTTTTTAAGTAGATGAACATACTGTAGTACTCTTATCTTTTAGCATCCTGAAAATCAACTATAACGAAGCAAACATTGATATTTTGCAGCTTTTAAAAAAAGTCACATTGATATCTTTTGAACAACTATCTCTTTTGTGCCTTCTTATTAACCAGTGTTCAGCTTTCCTAAACTGTATATTCTGAAGAAGTATGAAAATGGAATTGATCTTGCCATTTTTGCTCTTTCATTATTAATTTTTATACTTTTGAGTTCTTTGCAAAAACATTTTTTTTTTAATTTCTAACAGTTTCTCTTAAGTAAGCAGGAACATAAATATACAGATATCTCACTACATTGTAATGCCCTTGGAATCCATGTTGCAGAGCTGTTGGGGTCTTTCTAGAATGAACCCAAAGTAGACAGACACATCTCATTCCAAATTTTATAGCAAGTGTTATAATTTTATCTAATATATCTAGAGCCAAATAAGATATTTCTCATACATACTTTTCCCAAACGAACAAACTAATTTTGTTTTAAAAATTTAGATCTAAAAAGAAATAGTTTTCTCCTTTTATGCTTTTTTTAAAGTTGGATAATTAAAATCATTGTTAGCCATAGTCTATCAATATGTCTAATAAAAAAAAAACCTTAGCAATGATTTCCTTAAAGGAAATTTAAAGTATTGCTATTTATCATACCAGTGATACTGACATTGAACATAAGTATTTGTTACATTTTCTTCTGAGCTTTGTGGCTGGAGCATTCGGGGTCTGAAAGAGCTCATATTTCGTAGTTCATTCCTTAGATATTTTGTCTTCTCTTTTTCCCTTAGATTCATACAGTGCCCAGAGTACTATGAGAGATTCTACATTCTTGGTAGATATATCCATTTCTTACACCCTTTCATTGTGGAGACTCACTAACTTTCCAACATTAACTGTACAATTGTTGCTATTTTAAATATCCTTAGAAATATAATTAAGACCTTGCTGTAACGACACATTTGAAAATGAACTCCTGAGCACGGGATTGTTTGGAATTCTTAAAGTTTCATGAATATTCAAGTAAGAAGAATTAAATAATAGGCAAAGAGATATAGAAACTGTTAATTGGCCAACCTGTTAACACTTATACAAAATGCCTAAATTTTATATATGGCATTGTATGAACTGTATTACACAAATAAAACAGACATATAGTGGCTAGCTTCTACCCCCTCTACCTCCACCCCATGACAACACACTAACATGTGATTGTGACCCTGATTTCCCTTTACTGTAGCCTGTTTGATGCTTTAATCATTGGGCCCTGTTGTAAAAACAATGTAGTGTCATTAAGTTGTGATCCAAAATTACCCAAGTTCCACATAAACCTTTTCAATTATCAGCTAATTGCTCTCATATGATTATGGCCTTCAGGACCACCAGGCTTGATTGTAAAAATCAGCATTAGGATGAATTGGTGTTCTATTTAAATAGAGTGGTACTGTGAATCCAGAGACATGAATTGTGGCTGGGTGACCTTGGACAGAGCACTTTATCTCCTCATCTGCAAAATGACAGCCCTTCCAGCTCTAATTCACAGTGGTATTTTATAGTTAGAGACAGTTCAAGTAAAGCGTTCAATTCATTAGGTACAACTGGTTAATAAGTAAGATTCCCTTTTCCTCATTCTTACATGATACATGATTCCTTAACATGAAATAATTGGATTCTGAGAATAGATGTAGTAATCTGTTAATTTGGTCAAACCCCCCCTTTTTTTTTTATTTCATTCAGTAGAGTAATGTAAAAGGGGGTAATTTTGAAAGTTAAGAGGCTAAATCTCCTATCTTGTGTGTTTAATTCCCACTTTAACTCAATTGTAATCAATGTGAACAAACCCCGGACCTTTACAATGTTAAAAGATCAGGTCAGACTAGCTGCTGCTAGTTCGCTGTTTTGCCTGTAGATAGCTGAAATAAAATGGCAGTCTCTTTTCAGGTCTTCAAAATGCACTCCCATCAGTTCCTAACTGTTGATTTGGTTTAATTATTTTCAAAGGTCAACACCATGAAGTCAGAGCTGGAAAGTTAAAACCCCAGATACTTGTGGAATGTTTGCATAGCTATAGTTAGGCATTGTTTGATGTGTACCTCTTCTTCATTGGCATGCTGCTTTCAAGTATAGCAGAGGACATTTTGTTCTACTGAAAAGCCCAGGACAAAGAGAAAGAATTATAAGTATTTCTAAATCTACTTCCCTGCCTAGATCACTAATCATATACTTAAAAAAAAATAAACTAAACACTTAAGCAGTATGCCCTTTTTAACAATTTAACTGAATTCATACAAGTTCGTCTTCTTCAGCTTTCTGTGGTCTTCAGTTCCCCTGGTGATCTATAATTAAGCAAGACTGGGCCATTCAGGTTTGTTTGTTTTACCTGAAAGACTTAAAATTGCCATCACAACGTAGGAATGATATGAACAAGACTAGAGTAAGGCACTGTGTTTTTCCCCCCAATAGCCTGGAGCGTATTTAACATTTTAAAGTAAGTGAAATCTCATTATCTAGAAACAGAAGAACATATTTCATTTGCATGGTTTCATTTTATTTGACTTCTCATAAGAAATATGTATTAAAGTATATAGTTGAACAAAAATTGAATAGTGTTAGCAAGGGCTAATAAAAGGCTTTGCTTACTGAAGTCTTCTAGGACACTGTCATGTAACAATATGTGTGATTGTTACAGGTATTTTAACAGTTTTGTGCCAGCAGGAGAAGCATTGTGGCTTTGTGCACTAATGTGTATTATCCACTGTTGTGTGGTCTGCAACACATTACTAAGCCCCAGATTTTTTTTCTGATAAAGGATTGCAATGTTTCCCTAAGTGAATACTACTAGCGTCAGTTATCCAGATTTATCCACCTTAAAAACACCCATTTTCTCACCACACCCTAATCCTGAGTCTTTACACAGCATGCAAAATTTAGGTTACTAGTGTGTGCTTATATTTGAGAAGAGTTAGCTGGTTATATGAGCCCCAGAGAATGACAGGATGGCTTTGTTACTACGAGTCATTATATCCCTAAGCATACACTGGTTGACAGTGGCATTGCTGGAGGAAGCTACCTTGGGGTTTTAAAATTAATGTAGTTAATTCACATATGTATAATGCATAACTTAAGATTGATTCTGATTTCAACTACATATTTTGAATCGAACAATTTGAAACATTGCTTCGAATTGCAACCTTGAGATAGACAAATTGGGGAACCTCAGGCTTCTCCTGTTGTGTTAGAGAAAAAATTAAGAATTTAGTTTCTGAGCATGCATTTGGACTGCATGCCATCTTTTTCATATCTGTCATTCCAAAGGTTTGATTAAAATCTTTTGATTTCTATCTTATTTTGCTCTCTAAAGATAAAATGCAGCAAAATTCTGCTTAAATAGGACACAGTGACTCTAATATATATGATCTTATCTTTAGGTAGAATTGTTCTAAAAGAAAGTATGCTGTGCATTTGTTAAGTACATTATGTGAACATATGAATATTTTTCTACCGTGCTATTCATTTTAATATTTCTACATTTTCAAGCTAATATTCTTAATCTTCACTATGCATTTTTAAAGCAGTATAATGTTAATGAAGTTGAAGACTGCTATGAGAGAATGTTTTTATTAATCAAGAGAAGTAAAAAACTAAGTAATTCATACAAAGTATGCGCTTATACTGTCTGCACTGAAATCTGATGTCTCCTTTTCTAAAGCTTTATACTTTTCATTAAACAGATGAAATATTTTCTCTCTAAGATCATGTTTCTGTATTATTTATGCCTTTTTGTTTTCTTGTGCTAAGCTGTTTCATGAAAGAAATTTTACTGTATGGATAATCAGTTAAGTCATAGCTTAAAATTTGAGATTTTAAGGAACTATTTAGTGGGTAGCATTGAAATTTCAAAATGTTTAAATCTGATTGCTCTCAGTCTAATATATAAAATTTCCATTTTAAATAGTCTGTAATCATGGCATGTTAAAGCTTACCAGTATTTCCATAAGTAAAAGAAGTTAATTTATGAAAATTTACATAATACTATATATGAAATTATTACATAGCAAAATCCTAAGGCCAGTTGGAAATGCTCAATATGTGTTGTATGGAAGAGACTAGGAGAAAACATATTAGCTGTCTTAAAATATTTGAAGGATGATCATGTAGAGGTATGAGTAAAAATTGCCTCACTTTGAAGGAGAGAACTAGAGCCAAATCTCTGAAAATTAGAGGAAGTCCCATAGTGGAACCAGCTACTCCATAAAGTATAGATAAACTGTCCTGTCTCAAGAGGTTAGAGGAGTGTCAGTAATACTATAGAATGAATTGTTGCATGGGGTGAAAGTTTGGGTTAACTAAGATCCCCTTTCAAATATTTTGTGATTTGTTTCTTATTTATTTTATTTTTGCTTTT
This sequence comes from Petaurus breviceps papuanus, assembly GCF_028583685.1. Taxonomy (NCBI): domain Eukaryota; kingdom Metazoa; phylum Chordata; class Mammalia; order Diprotodontia; family Petauridae; genus Petaurus; species Petaurus breviceps. Next base: position 89,530,966 of record NW_027186296.1, read on the forward strand.
TTTGGAGGGAGGTCACATGGCTAGCTGTGTGTGTGTGTGTTTGAGGTTGGATTTGAACTCAGGTCCTCCTGACTCCAGGGCTGGTGCTCTATTCACTGTGCCACCTAGCTTCCCCAAGCACTTTTATCTTCAAGGAACTGTGATTTATCCAGATAGCTCCCCTTCTACCTTAGATTCATTAGTTTCTGTGGTTGAAAAAATTCACCAGTGATCAGCCTTCCTGAATTTATCTAGGCTAATCCTTGGGTCACAGAAATCTAGTCCTTTGAGTGGCTCATACTGGAAGCCTTATTGGAACTATTAAGTGGCAAATTTGGACTCAAGTCCAGTGCTATGTCACTATGCCAGCCAGCTTTTGAATTATATAAACCTTTGTAATACAATCTAGTTAGCATAAATAAATTTTTAGTTTTTTTGGTTTTAATTAAATTTTATTTTATTTTCAGTTCTGAATTCTCTCCCTCTACACAAATTTTAGGGTATATTTAATATTTACCATATCTCTCAATCAACTGATAACCTGAGAAACACATGGATATTAAAATTTATATTACATTAGCCCTGAAGCTTTAAAATAATTTCTTAATTTGCAAACTTTTACTCTCCAAAACTTGTGAACTAACCTCCTAGTAGCAACAGTGAAGTGGAGCCTGTATTTTCCAAAAGTAGACTAACCTTAACATTTAGAAGGGATATAACTACAAATAAAAACATTCAAAGCTATCTTTTATAACTTTTTTATTAAATTTTGTTTTCTCAATTAACAGACATTTATATTCTCTGTCCCCTCCCCTGCTTAAAAAACAACCTTGTAACAAATTTTAATCTAAAATTCATTTAACCTAGAATTCATTTTTCACATAGTTGACTTCATATTTTGCCATATTATTCACTGGCATGTGTGAAGAAGTAAATAATCCACCTCTGCTTTTGATGGTTTAGGTGAGAGTTCAATTACTTAGTGGAAGATTTTTGTTGTAACTTCTAAATCATACCTTATAAGTCATTTTCTTTCAGAGTCAGACCAAGGCTAATAGACCTAATTAGAAATTCAAGACAAGGTAAAATTTAAATTTGAATTTGAATTCCAGACTATTTGACATCAATCCAAACCAGTGGTATGTCTGGGTTTCCTGTTTTGGTTCCCAGGTAATTTTTATTTAGCCATAGAAGATAGATTTAATCAATAATAACCTATAAATGTTAAATGAAAGCTATGGGACAAATATGTGCCTTTCTAACATATATCTTGTGTAGTCAGTTTGCTACTCCCGTCACAAATCACCATAAATTATGCAGATGAAAAGATGATAAAATTCTTAAGTGATGCATCCAGCTCTACAATTCTGCCAATGTCTAGAAATTAGACATTTCACTACAGGAGATGTTAATTTGGAAAAAACTCTACAATTGCATATACTAAGCAATACATACCACTTTAAGTTATGCTTGTTCTATATTTGGCATTTCATTTCAATGACTACAACAAAGCCCCTTAATAGAGTCGACAGGATAAGGAGGATAAATATTTGAAGTATATTTTGTCTGCTGATCCTGGAAATTGAAAACAATGGCTTACCTTATGTTCAGGAAACTGACATGGCCTAAGAATCAGCATTGCAAAGGATCTCAAGGTCGTTGAGTTTGCCCCCTTTGTTAAAAATAGGCCCAAGCCAAAAAGGCAGAGAGCCACTTCATTCAGGCCATTAATTTTTTTTTTAAAGGATTGTTGGTTTAATTAGTCTCTGGCAAGAAAGTAGGATGATCATTTGAATGTGGAAGGAACTAGTAAAAAAAGTTTTTTAGTATATTGCTATACCAGATTCTGTGATGGATTTTTTTTTTCAGACCCTCAATTTTGTGATTTCATCAGGGTTTCCATCATGGAAATTCTCCCTACCAATGCAGGTCAGCAACTTGTCTGTAATTTAACAGTCTTAGAGAAGTTGCCTTGGGCATAGTGTTGGTAGTGAACCTGCACACTAATGAAGCACATGGATATTTCCAATAATATCTGCCAAATTCTACCATCATAGGCTGTATAATATTGAAGTTCCATTGTGGTTATTAGAAAGGTAGCTTCTCATAGTGGATAGTGCTGGACTTAAGAGTCAGGAAAACCTCCATTTGAATTCAGCCTTTGACCCTAGCTTTGTCACCGTAGACAAATCATCTGACCTCTCTGCCTTCTGTACAAAAGATAATAACTGTTGTTCCTGTCCCACATGGTCATTGTGATGCCCAAATGAGGTAATTTATGTAAAGTGCTTTGCATTATATAAATGTTGTTGATGATGGTGATGATAACAATATAGCCTATTTTTAGAGGAAACTCAACTGCCTCTCTTCAGGACACATTCTAGCTTTTAATGAGCCCATGAAGAAATACCTCCTTATATCTAATCTAAATCCCTTCTGTTCAACATAAGCACTCCTCTCGTCCTGTGCTCAGAGGAGACATATATTAATCTTGCATGTACTTGAAGACTTAAAGTTTCTCTGCCTTCTCTTTTCCATATTAATTAATTGTAGTGACTCCAAAATGTTATTTCTTTTCAACTATATGTGTGTGTATATATACATACATACATATCTAACAGCTCTTTCTTAATGTGTTGCTACTCTCTGATGAAATTCTTCATGAGTTTTTCATAATGGTTTTGTGTCCTAAAATCAAGCACTGTATGAAATTTCTTCTCTGATAAAACTAAACAGTGCCAAGTACAAATAGGAGAAAATTTCTTTCCTATCCTTTGTATTACTATTGACAAATTATTTTATTTCATGAGCCCTGTTAACAATTCATAGGGTAAGATTGTACCTCATGGAATACCTAGTCCAAGCTAAGAACTGAGGCAGACAGAGGTTAAGTGACTTGCCCAGGGTCACCTAGTCAGTAAGTGTCTGAGGCAGGATTAGAATTCTAGGTTTTCTGGCTCCAAGTCTAATACTTCAGCCATTTTGCCACCTAGCTCCCTGACAGTGTCATCTGAAAGAAAGTAGGTTCAGTTAAATAGTGAAGTTGGAATATAGGTTGTAAGGAGTTGAGAAACAACTCACTCATGATGAGAAAATGGAAGCAGCAAGGGCAGATGATTCTTTAAAAACTGACTCAGCCAGCAAACACTTGCTCTCTTGACCCGAGAGGAGAGATATAGAAGCCAAGGGCAACACAAGCTTGAAGTACAAGCTCATTTGCAGAACATTACATAGGACAATGCAGAAACAAGCAACATCCCTTCCAAAACAGTGAGGAAACAGTAGGGAGGCAAAGGACCTTCACGAAACTTGATGTGAAGTAAGAACAGATCATCTCGAGATTATCTAGAAAGAAAATAGATGAAACGAGAAGAAAACAAACATGCAGAATGGAACAGATTTTCTACTAGTCTGATAGCAATCTTGTCTTAACATCAATGATAGTGGAACCACCACATTTATTAAATATTCTTGTCAATGCTTTATTGAAAGCACTTCACACAGTGACTGTCATATAGTAGGTGCTTAATTAATGCTTATGGACTGACAGGCTGACAATAAAAGGTCCTTGAGAACTGGGAAAAAAATTTTTTTTCTTTATGCTTTCAACACCTCACATAGAACCCTGGACATAGCAAGTATGTTACAAGTGATTTTAAAATTTCATTGAAGCCTACCTGAAACAGTGGAAATAGTACTTGAGAAAATGAAAGCAGGAAGAGTTGTTGGATCAAACCAAATACGTATAAAGAACCTATGCTAAGAATGGAACAATTTTGAAATCATTGAGCGATCAATTTTTAAGATATCTCACAAGGAGGTGATACCAAAAAGAATGAGAAAAAAAACCACATGTATTGTCACACATACACACACAACCAAAGAGACATGAACAATAGCTAACTCATATGTCTACTTCATGTCTGCGAAATCTTCATTAAAATAGTTTATGCACATATCTATGTTATCTTTAATGAAAACACAGAAGCAAAGTAGGTTGTCACATATTTATTGTACAGCAGAGTACATCTTCACAAGAGAATTGACTGAAGGATAGAGAAAGAATACAAGATCTAGCTGTGCTTTTTACTTTGGGTTGTTTTTTCTTATCCTACTTGGGATTTCATCTGGTATAGGAAATAGCTGGGAAGGAAACTCCCTCAAACAATGCAATCTACAACTCCTTTGTAATTTATATTCTTAGAAAGTTTCCGGGAGAACTGAGAGGTTAAGTAATTTGCTGATATGTGTCCTGAGAGACATTTGAAAACAAGTTTTCCCTGCTCCAAGGGTAGCTCTCTCTGCACTATACTACATTGTCTCCTCTGTGTTTATCATTAGTTGATTTTTTTAAAAAATGATTCCACAGAGGAAAACATAGCATTAAAGGTTGTTAACAAATAATCCCCCATGCATAGGATAAAATCATTCAAGATTCTTTGACAACATAGTCATCAAGATGACTTTGTTCAGGGTGGCCAGGTGGCTCAGCGAGTAAGAGCACCGGCTTCAGTGTTGGGACGACCTGGAGATCGAATCCCGGGCTCAGACACTCAGCACCACACCCAGAAATAACTGGCTGTATAACCTTGAGCAAGTTACTTAACCCTGATTGCTTAAAAAAAAAAAGATGACTTTGTTCAACAATCATCTTATTATCAACATTAAGTAAAGCATGAAACAAATGGACAAATGCTGGCCAAAAATGTTCACCATTCTCATTGGAGGATGGCCTGAAAAGAATCAAAATTAAAAGAGGAATTCCCTACTGGTAATAAGGTTCTTCAAATGCTCCTATTTACAGATGACATTTTGCTGATTACATGAAACTCCATAATACTACAGTAAGATTGATGGATCCTGAAAAGAATGATATCCTTATATACTAAGGAAAATCCAAATTATGCCTATTACCCACATTATGCCATGCAATTAAATGATCATTCCATTGAGTTGGTTCATTAGCACATAAAATTTAGGCATTATAGATGGAAAATAAAATAATCCCAGAACTGACTACAAGGAGGAGAGGGACTTGGGTTATATTTGTGATATTGTTCAGCCCTGTATTTATGTTGATCATTTAATATTATCAATAATTAATAATAAATATCAACAATATTAATAAAAATGTGAATTACTTAAGTGAAAGAAATTCCCCAGTGCTTTCAATACTCCTAAGCCACTCCACAACCAAAAAAGAAAATCTAAACATCCATTTAATGCCAATTGATTATTATTTCATATGGTTATGAATCATAAAATAGTGTGATTTCTGAAGAATCCAAATTTTAGGTGGCCCAGAGAGACATGATGACCATAAGTAGGCTATGTAAATCAAATAGTATTATCAGTATTTAGCAGCTCAAGATTCAAAGATTTATTCATCAAATATTTGTTAAGTACTTACCAATGTTTGGCACTAAAAATATGAATAAATCAGACTTAATCCTTATTTTTAAAATTTTCAGTCTGGTAGAAGTCATAATCCATACATTCAAAGTCTATAATACAAAATAAAATGTAACTATTTAAGAGAATTTTTTTAAATGAGTTTCTAGTAGAGAGTAAATTACTTCCATTTAGGGTTCAACACAAGTATTCACAGAAAAAGTGATATTTGGTCTAGTTCTTTAAGCACAAGTACAATATCAGCAGACAGAGAAGAGGGAAAAGACATTTGAGATATTAGGGGGCAAAGGAATGGGGCAGAAAAGTATGGATTAAGTTAATGGACATCTTGATAGTCCAGTTTGGCAACAGTAAAGGGAAGGACTGCAAGATAAAGCTGGGAATGTAGTTTGAAGTCATATTATAGCATGTCTTGAATGCCCAGTTAAGGAATACAGACTTTTATCAGTAAATGTTTGCAAGTTTTCAGCAGTGGAATGACATAGTCAGAACTATGATTTGGGAAAATCACTTTGTCAAGACTATAAGGAATGGACTAGAAAGGAGAGGTTGGTATTATGGAGGTTGATTACTATAGCATAAGTATGAGTTAAGGGCCTGAACCAGGGTGGGACAATGGGAATAAAAACAAGTGGGCAGATATAAGAGATATTATGAGGCAAAATTGACAAGACTTGGCAACTAATTGAATAATAAAGATCAGGAAGAAGAATCAAGCAATCAATAAGCATTTATTAAATGCCTACTATGGGCCAGGCATTGTGCTGGATTAAATCAAAGATGACCCTGAGGTTTTAAGCATGGGTAATGGGAGGATGATGTACCATTAACAGGAATAGGCAGTTTGGGGAAGAGGAACTAGGTTTGATAGAAAATTGATGAGTACTCTTGTGCTATAAAAAATGATGAGCAGGGTGCTCTCAGAAAAACCTGGAAAAAATTACATGAACTGCTGCAAAGTGAAGTGAGCAGAACAAAGAGAATATTATCACAGTAGTAGCAATATCATACAATGATCAACTGTGAATGACTTAGCTATTCTCTTAGCAATAAAATGATCCAAGATAATTCCAAAGGACTTTTGGTGAAAAATGCTGTCCATTTCCAGAGAAAGAACCTATGGAATCTGAATGCATATTGAAGCACACTTTTTTTTACTTTATTTTTCTTTGCCTTTTTTTGTTCTGTGTTTTCTTTCACAATATGATTAATATGGAAATATGTTTTTGCATGATTGCACATTATAACCCATATCAAATTATTTGTCTTTTCAATGAGAGCTGAGGGTCTGGAGAGAGGGAATTTGGAACTCAGAAATGTTTTTTTAAATGTTAAAACTGTTTTTACATGTAATTGGGGAGAAATAAAATATTTTTTAAAAGTTGATAAGTATTGTTTGGAACATGGGGAGTTTAAGGCACTGACTATATGTTCACACAAGCAGTTGAGGAATCAGGACTAGCTGGACACACCCACATTTGGGAGTCATCTACATAGAGGTTAACAGCTGAACCCATGTAAGTAGATGCTATTTCAAGGGAAGATAGTATAAAGAAAGAAAAGAAAGGGATGAGCAAAGAGACATAAGGAAGTATAATAACTAGGACTTTGTTGGTGGCTTTATAATAAATTCCACGAGTGTATTAGTGATTAAATCCAAGTTGCAAACATCAGTGGAGGAATAACGGTAGTGAGTAGAGACTACTCTTTCCAGAAATTTGATGGTAAAAGGAATGAGAATGATGGGATAGAAGTGAAAGATGATAGATTTTCTGATCTTTAAAAAAAATATTTCCCTGGATTCTTCTGTTTGAGAGGAACCTGAAGCTTGCTGCTACTATGATAATGGTGACCCCAAAGTGAAGAGAGACCTGGTACTTAGTGAAACAAGTAGAACCAACAATTTATACTGGAATAACAACAATGTAAAGATGAACAACTTTGAAAGGCTTAAGAACTCTGATCAACACAACAATCAAGCACAATTCCATAGGACTGGTGATTGAAACATGCTACCCACTTCCTGATCGAGGCAATGGACTCCAGGTAGAGAATGAGGCATGGATCTTTGGATGTGGCCAATATGGAAATTTGTTTTATTTGACCATGCATATTTGTTACAAGAGAATTTGGGTGGGGAGTGAAGTAGAAAGAAGAGGAATTTGAGGTGGGAGGGAGAGAAAATAAAAATTTTAAACATAATAGTAGGCTCTGTACTCAATGCCTAATAATGGTGGTAGAGGTGACCATGGAGTCTCAAAGTCTATGCCAGTAGAGCACAAGCTATGATAAGTCTTATAAATCTGGAAAAGCTTTGGATAATGATAAGCTATGTTACACTGGACAAGCACCAGCCTACTTTCAGAAAGACTTATCACCATGGAACCCTGGATTCTTGACATTAGAAGGGACTTTAGAGGTCCTCTAGTCCAACGGCATCAAACTCAAATAGAAATGAATCCTGAAAAGCAACATATTGACTTAGAAAAATACCAATTAACATTATCAATATGACAGTGAGTTTGATACCTTTGCTAGTCCAATCTGTGGTATAATGAATGAACAGCCTTTACTACATTCTAGACAAGCAGTCATCAAGTCTCTCCTGGAATACCCCCAGCTCCTAAGCATTATGATACTCCTTGGATTAAGAAAGTATATGAACTGATGCAGAATAAAGTAGGCAGAACCAGGGGAAAAAAGTAAATATGACATAAATGGAAAGAACAAATTAGTCAAAACTAAATGCTGTGTAGTTATCATGACCAAACTTGGTTCTGAAGAAGAGAAATGGGAACATGCTTTACTCCCTTCTTTGTAGAAGCGGGAGACCATGGATTTTGAACCCTGCTTACATATTGTCAGGCTTGCTTTGTGTGATTTTAAAAAAAGTTTTAACTTTTTTTTTCTCTTTGTGATTAGGAATGATTTTTTTTTTTTTGGTCAAGAAGGAATATGTGGGAAATAAATTACACGTGGAAGGCATAAATTGAGGAAAATTGAATATACTTGGTATATGTAATGTATAGGGAGTAATCTAATCCAAACTAATCATTTTACAAATGAGAAGCTGAGGTCCAGAGAAGTGACATATGTAATAAGTGACAAAAGAAAGACTGAAACCTAGGTCTTTCCACTCTACCATGGTAGTAGCTTCTTGTCTTCTTTCATAGAATGAAAAGTTAGAAGCGCTAAGTGCTGCTCCTAAATATTACAATCATTGAGTTTTTAAAATGTTGGCTACCAAGTAACTATAGGGGCAACTAGGTGATGCAGTGAATTGAGCTCTGGGTCTGGAGTTAGGAAGACTCATCTTCCTGAGTTCAAATCTAGTCTTAGACACTAGCTGTGTGACCCTAGTCAAATCACTTAATCCTGTTTGCCTCAGTTTCCTCATCTGTAAAATGAGCTGGAGAAGGGAAGGCAAACCATTCCACTATCTTTGCCAAGAAAATCCCAAATGGGGTCATGAAGAGTCAGACACAACTGAAACAACAACCAGGTGATTATTGTTTTAGGCCACAGTTCATTAAAAACTCTATTGAACCCTGAAGAAATTATCACTTTTTGGTGGTAGAGGTAGTACCCCAACTGATTAAATCAGAGATTCATAAAAGCATTAATGTATAAAGGTGGGATCTTTTCAAAGGACTTAGAGCCTAACCTTTTCCCAACCTTGCAAGTTGGGTCGAATGCACTGCTGCTGCTTAAACAAAAGTAGGCCAGTAGATCCTCAAGAAAGCAGAAAAGACCTGAAGGAAGTTTACTCAACTCCAGTCTTTTTTTTCTGCTCACATTTTAAAAGGTTTCATAGGAAACTTGTTTTGTGGAGAACTATTGTCTGCTTGAAAAATGGTGTATTTTTACAAAACTTTTAAAAATTTAAGTGCCATTAGACACTTTTAAAGTGGGTTTTTCCCCCTAACCTTAAAACATTTTCTGGTTGCAAAAACTACCAGAATGTATTTGCTCAACAGCAAACAATAGGTTAAAATTCTTTTCCTCTTGACTACTGGGTGTTTGCCGATTTGTACAGTATAAGAGGTTTTACAATACCCTCTTATGTTCTCTAATCTTTATGGTGCAGAGGAGACCTCATTTTAGTAGAATGTGGAATGAGCTGTGTAGTTAGAGAAAGAAAGCAACCAGATGGAGGTGTCTGGCCCAGATCCAGCCTCTGAGGATCCTATTCTGAAAGCTAATCAACTTTGATAGAAGCATGACTTAAGAGCAAGGACTTCCTTCCCCTAGTTTCAGCTGCCCTTAGAAGTCCTAGTGTGTCAAGACGTCTAACAAGTCTCCCTGTTTTAGTATATCACAGATGGGCAACACAGAGCATTGAATTAATAGTCCAAAAACCTCAGTCCTGTGTGGTAGGTAATTCACACATAATCTCTGAGATTGGTGGGACCAAAGGTGCTACTTAAGCCATCCTATGCCTAAATGAAAGCCTAGCTCACAAAGAATTGTGTCTTCAACAAGTCTTCCTTTGAAGACTTTCTTCCTTCTCTTTGAGCTGCAATCCATGGGGAAATTGAACAGAGGAATAATTAAGTCAACAGAAAGACATATTGATGCCTTCCCATAAGGCCAGGCCATCATGGCAATAGACCCTGGATGTCAAAGCTTCCATCTCGCTGCATTGAGATTTCTAGCTTTGAGCTAGGTCTTTCTAGCTATGAGCTGATGATAAGAAAACAGCTTATGGTTAACAGATGATTGAGGGTGGGAGGAGGAGATTGAAGGAAAAGCCCTATTTCGTTTGAAAACTATTTCTCTGGGTTTATTTTATAATGAAAACTCTTCTCTCTACTTAAATTACTTTTTAAATATATATATATTATAACAAACAATTAACAATTAAAATAGTTAATGAAATCATCATAATTTCATATGTGGCAGTTAGGTGGAGCAGTGGATAGAGCCCAGGGCCTGGAGTCAGGAAGACTCCAATTCAAATCCAGTCTGAAACACTTACTAGCTGTGTGACCCTGGACAAGTCACACAACCCTGTTTACCTCAGTTTCCTCATCTGTAAAATGAGTTGGAGAAGGAAATGGCAAACCACTCAGTATCTTTGTCAAGAAAAGCCCAAATGGGGTCACAAAGAGTTGTACACAACTGAACAACAACAATAACAAAAATAATCAACCGTTAAAAGCCCAAGGAACACAATCTCTGCTGTCCAGTGCCAGCACATCAAGAGAAAGTAATTCCTTCCCCTTCTTCACCGTTTAAAAGCAATGAAATCCACAATTTGACCTCCAATTCCTTCTGTTTAAGGCAAGGAAAACACATTTTCAGGTAGAACAAGTTCTGTATAGGCAAGTGAACTAACTACCTGCTCAAAAATGACAACAGAACGGCATGCCCACTGAGAGACAGCGGGGCTGCTCACAAAACGCGGCTTCTAAGACAAAACGACACGGAGCCTGGAACTATATTTGGCCACTTCTAAAACCGTATCTGAACAAGCCTTCCATCAGATTGCTCTCCCGTTGGATGAGTGACTGGGGGCCATCTGCCTAATAGCTGCAGGTTTCCTGGAAGGGCGTTTCTTCACTGAACAACAAAACCCCTATTTAACCATAGCCCACAGCCACTCGGTGCTGGAGGCGGCATCGAAAAGAATCGTCCCCCCCCCCTCCCCCCCCCCCGAGGGGGTGGTGGTGGCAGCAGTGTTTGGCCCCAATGAATGGACAGCAGGAGCAGCTGCTGAGCAGTTTGGTGTCTGCACAGAGAAGAGCCAGGGCGATCACGGCCAAGGGCTACCCCATCGGGATACTCAGCTATGAGGAAAAATATGTTTTGCTTCATACCTTTTATCAAGGTGGGTGAGCTTGAAGTTGATAGGCAAACCGGAGCTGTCCAAACACAGCTGCCACCACCACCCCCTCCCGCCTCCAAACATAGGGAAATCAGAAAGTGGAAATTCCAGGCGTAACACGGGCTGTTTCACAGGGTGTCAGAGATGGAAGGGACCTCAGAAGGCAAAAACAAACAAACCAAAAATCCAGGGTTTGGAACCAGAAAGTAGGCTGTGGGGCTAAAGGGTCAAACCCAGAAATGAGTGCCTGGAGGAGAAGTAGGGTCAAAAGATTTAGGAATCACAAAATCTGAGCCCCTCCCCAAGAAGTGAGGTCTAGGGTGACGCTTTTGGAGCTTAGATCCTGAGGTGAACAACATGGGGCTGAGCTTGGCAATACCTCAATATGATGTACTCATCATTTTGCTGGCATATGTACATTTTCTTTCCTGGCCATGCCCTGCCAGCCCTGCTCTCCAGCTAACTAGGAGTGCACCACAGCTGGATAGCTTCTGTTGCCCTCATAGAGCTCTCTGCTGCAACATCTGGCCCAGAGCAGGAAGGGGTGCTTTCCCCTATCAAACTTCCTCTCCAGTGATTAGCCCAGGTGTTTTTAGCCCACACTATCCACTTTCTCCAAAAATGAAAACTATTTCATTTAATTCATTTGTGCAATTCACTTTCTCTAAAGATTTACAAATTCCATTTCCCAATGCCTTCTGCCCTTTTGTCCTAGAAATTTATGTGCTACTCTCCCTGGGAGTCTAAACATGGCCCAGAAGGATGAAATCTGCATTTGCCCGTTTTCCTATCGGAACATGCTAGCACAGGTAAAAAGGCTTTTCTTCTTTTCTTTCCTTTTTTTTTTTTTTCCTTTTGGTCTAAGGCATTTTGCCAATGAATAGAAAACAAGAGATTTTCAATGCATTTTTTTCAAGGATCATTGGGTGATAAAAACCTTATTCATAAAGCCTTGGGCAAGATGGTACAGTGGAAAGAATACTGGATTTGGACTCAGAGAGAACATGGGTTTCACTCAGAGAGCTCTGTCCCCTACTAGCTGTGTGACCCTGGCCAAGTCATACTACCTTTATGGGCCTCAGTTCTCTCATTTGTATAATGACAGGGTTAGACTAGCTCTCAGTCTATGCTGCTATGTCTTGTGACTACATGGACTTGGAATTTCTAACAATTATGAAAGGTAAATCACACACATACATATGTGATGTTAGAGCTACTAACCAGAATTAACTATAAACACTTTTATAGTTTAATTCTGTGTAAACAAATGATAGGTTAATTAGAAATCATTTTTTCTTTTCCCTTAAGGCAGTTTCTCAAATAGTCTTAACCAAATTTTTGTTGTTCAATTGTTTTCAATCCTTTCCTACTCTTCATGACTCTATTTGGGATTTTCTTGGCAGAGATACTGAAGCAGTTTGTCATTTCCTTCTCCAGTCCATTTTCCAGATGAGCAAACTGAAGCAAACAGGGTGAAGTGACTTGACCAGGGTCACACGGCTAGTAAGTATCTGAGGTCAGATTTGAACTCAGAAAGATGAGTCTTTCTGTCTCCAGGTCTGGCACTCTATCCACTGTACCACCTAGATGCTATTTAATCAAGTTTGCTAATTTATGTAGTTGAAAACAAGAAAGCATAATTTTCATAAATATTATGTAATTCAGACTTTCCAATAATTCATATTGATCTCTCCCCACCATTGTTCCAAATATACCAAATTTAACTGTGTATAACAATGTACCATGCCTTAAAGATTGTTTGTGTTACTGCCTTTCATAGAGACGCACACACATTTATGTTTCAGAGTGAAGAGCCTTCTAAAAGAAGTTGACAATGAAGTCAACACTTAGTATGATGAAAGGGGAAAATATTTAACCCTCCAGTTGTCATTAAGGTAACCCGATGCATTGTAAACACCAGAATCCAAAAGAGCCAGATTCTTTAATGTGTATTCCCAGATTTTCTTGCTGTTTGCTATTCCAATAATGTCTTCTTTTCTGCTTCTTCACCTAGGGTACACAGGTTAAAAAGAATTTAATGTATCGGTCACAAAGGATTGGTGGTCCACATGTAGCATAAACATCTGTTAGACAAAGTATGGAGTAGGTTGATGAGCCCCAGCCCAAGCTCTGCGGAGTAGGGACACCCAATGGAATGTTGGTCTTACAAGGGCTTAGCTCTTATCTTCCTCAAAGGCTTATCTCTATTAGGTCTAGGAGTAATGTATGTGTGTATGTGTATGTACACATACACACACACATATATATACATATATACACATACACACTTACATATTCTATATATAGGAATACATATATACACACACACATATTTATATACCCTATATATATATACACACATACATATATATCCCTATACATATATACCCACTTTCACCTATACATATATATCTCCATATCCATATAGATGGAGATATAGGTAATAATGACTATTTATAGGCACTTCCATTTATTAGAAACTTGTATGTGCTTGGGTAAGGCCAGAGTTCTTAACCTGGGGTCCATGAACTTTTTTTTTTTAATTTGATTACTGTATTTCAATATAATTATTGGTTTCCTTTTTAATACCATATATATCTTATTTTATAGGAGCAGTTAGGTGGCACAGTAGATGGAAGACCAGACCTAGAGTCAGGAAGACATATCTTCCTGAGTTCAAATCTGGCTTCAGATATTTACTAGCTAGGTGATCCTGGGCAAGTCATTTAATTCTGTTTGTCTCAGTTTCCTTATCTGTAAAATGAGCTGGAAAAAGATAAGGCAAACCACTCCCTTATCTTTGCCAAGAAAACCCCAAATGGGGTCATAGAGAGTCAGATGTGCCTGAAATGACTGAACAATAACCCATAAACCCGAGTCTATAAGTACTGTCAGCAGCAGGATGCAAATGTCTTCCAGCAGGATTCCAGACCTGAAAGTACTCTTAGCCTGCATTTGAAAATTGATATTTGTGCCATTCTTCCTTAATTTCCATCACACTCTATATGGAGCTTATACTATAGTATTTAACAGTGTTGGGGAGATGAGAGGGACCTAAAATACAGAGTAGGTTTTCAATACCCATTACCTTGCAGCCAAATGAATGTCATCTTCTCACTCAATCCTTAGGTGAGTAAGAGTAGAGGAACCAGGTAGGAAGGGATCAGTATAAGGGCCCATGTTTTTATGGACTAATCTCCATGTAACTTGAATTATTTGGCAGTGAGAGTTGTGTTGAAGATGAGGTTTGACTCAGCCTGGGTATTGCAGAAGTGCATGATTCTCCCCTGCTGAAATGCTGCTCAGTGACAAAACAAAATCCATTTCAAGCCAATGAGCAGTCTGCAGTCCCATTTATGCCATATTATCATTAAGATCTGGAAAATCACTTTAACTGGGGTGCTGGACATTTCCCATCCATGATGGAGATCAGGAGAGAGAGGCGCGATCTGGCCCCATGTAGCAAACTGATAACCGAGGTCACCATTTGTTTACAGAGTATGCCTTTCTCTGAGTCTACTCCCCCCCCCCCAATGCCCCAAATCATCCTGAGAAGTTCTGAGTAACAGGAGACATGTGTCTACACTTGCCCTCAAAGACGGTATAGTCTTAGCGCCTGGCCAAAGAGCACTCATTTCAGAGGGATTTGGATGCAAGTTTGAAAGCCCATGCTTCTCAAGCTAAAGGAGCTAAGTTCAAGAAGCTGTTTATTTCAGGAGAATAAAAAATGCCTTCTACTACTCCATGTGTACTCATCAGAAGGATCTGGAAAGGATTCCAAATCCAAAACAGAATTATATTGGGAAGGACTTTAGAGGTCACTTAATAAAGCCCCTACCTAAAGCATGCATCCCCTCTATACTGATTTGCACTCATGGTGGGAAACTGAGGCATGATACAAAATTATTTCCCCCAGAGTCAGAGAGATGGTGAGAGTTATTAAAGTTCCTAGTAGGATATACACTGACACCCCAGTGGGATGATGGTGTCCCATACCTAAATTTGGCTCACTGAAAAGGAAGAATGTTTTCAATTCTTTTAACTCATGTGCATGTCCTGGAATGAAGCAAAAGGAGAAATCTAAAAAAGAAATTTGAGTTGAAGGTTGGAGGGGAGGGAGTGTGGGGAGAGAAGAGAGAATGTCAAGTCTGATTGTATCTCAGGCTACTCAGAACTTGGCTACCACGGATATTCTTTCTCAGGCACCTTTTATATTTTGTCATGAAAATGGCGTAAATTTTGCATCATTTTGAATCTCCTCTCAGACAACAGTAAGTTTGGTTTTACTTTTTCTTCTTTGTTTTTTTAATACTATATAATTCTCTGCAGTTTTTTTTTATTTTCCTTCTCACCAAATAGATTTTTTTTTTTGCCCAGCAGCCCTCACTTCAGAATATCTGACAACCCCTCATAAGCCTACAGATTTGGTGACAGATCTATGATTATATTCATACAGCCTTGTCACAAGAAGTGAGCTCAGGCTTTGTTGCTGATTTTAAAGCTTGCAATGAACTTTGTTGCATCCTAATGAAAAACCCCTAGCAGCCTGAAAAAGAAAAAAATGAGGTTTCAGCATGTGGGTGACAGAGAAGGTATCATTGATAAATAAAAGAGAAGAAAATGCACTCTCAGTGCCTCACTGAGGAACAGCCCCATGGGCCAAGAGAAATGGGGGCACAGAGAATATGTGAGCAAAAGGTGTTGGGTGTGATCTTAGAAAGAGCAAAGGTCTGAGAGTTAGGCAACCTGAATGAGTTAAAGATGCAGCTTGGCTCTTGCCCAGCTATTATGTGATTTATTCTCGGTAGCTCCAGAAGGCAGAAATAGGACTGAAAGGTGGAAATTTTCTGAGAAGTGAATTTCTGTAATATAATAAAAGACTTTCTAACAATTAAAGTTTTCTAAAATTGGAACAGGCTGGATGGCCATCCAGTGGGGTTTTATTAGAGGGGATTCATTCCTGCCTCTGGTATGAGATTAGGCCTGACAAGGGCTTCTCCAGCTCTAAGAATCTATACTTCTATAATCTAACGCAAATTGAAGTATGTTCCTGGACTAATATACCAAGAGAACTTGGTTTGAGTCCCAGCTCCCTGATTTATAGCTATTTATTCCCTAGGCAAGCCATTTCCTCTCTCTAAGCCTTTGTTTCCTCATTTGTGAAGACAGGAGTTTGAATCAGATGTTGCTCCAAGACTCTGTGATTCCATAATTTAGTAAATTCAAAGCAAGTTAGTAGGGAAGTTAGTAACTTCTCTAAATGTTATATCTTCCCCAGCACCTAATACAGTGGGTACCTAGTAAATGTCCGTCAAATGGGATGGAATGGAATATGTTGAACTATTGAAATTTAACTCTACTGACACATTCTAAAAAATGGGGAAGTTTACCCAAATTCTCTGTACTATAGATCTTTCACTTGTATCCCATAGAAATATTATGGTATCAAGTGGAGGACCTCATGTCTGCAAAGTGCTTGGGGTTCCACACTGAAAGACATATTGTAGATAAAGGTACAATGACCGCAAATATCATTTGAATGAAAATCCCTAAGCACCCCAAATTTGCCATCTCCATTCCGTGGCCTGCTTTTTTCTGGTGATAGCAATCAACAAATGTATTTGTACAGTGTCTCTGGGTTTGTTGTCCTGGGATTTGACTAGACAGATGATTAATCTTATGCTGATGATTTGACTTAGATAGTTAATTTCCATGTCTAAGTTAAAACTCATTTATAAAAGAAACTCATTCAACCTGGAGTCAGAGCATACTGCCCCACTGCTTCATAAAATCTTTCTTTGAGTAAGTTGACCTCTTGTCAGTCTATCTTTTGGCCTTTCAGTCCCATCTTTGGTGAAGAAAATGTCAATTTAAAATAAATCCCTTCCAAATATAGTAGGTTTTTTTTTTCCCTTTTGAATCACCCTGAAAAAATAACCAAAGAGAGGAGACAAAAAGACATTTTCTGAGCCAGTTAGCTGTCAGGGACAATGCTCTCAGAGGTCCCAGGCTAGACACCATCTCAGGGGAGTTTCAGGGAAGGCCCAGACAACCCTGAATTCCTTCAGGTGACTGTCTAGTGGGTTCTGGTCCTGATAGCTTTCATTGGCTGGAGCGACTTTAATACCCGTTAAATTAACCAATAAGAAGAGATAATAATATTTGCCTCTCTGTGGGCCTTTGGAACTTGGACTATCTGTGGGAGGCACCAGAACCACTTTCTTACATGCCTGCAGTGAATAAGGACTTGCAATGAGTCAATGGAATGCAAAGCTTACTTAACTCATTTTGAAACACTGGAAAGAGAGGCAAAAGCTGTCCTTACCTATAAACTGGAGGGGGAAAAGAAATGGATTTTTCCTGTCTCCAGAATTTTACCTGGGGGCTAATTACCAGACCACTCTATCTGATTAGAAACACATAGCTACATCACCAGGAAAAGAACCAAACAGTGGCCAGCATTCCTCTACTCCTTACACCTTCCGCAAAATTAATGTTGGCTGTTTGACCTGTGAAGATAATAAAAAAAAAAATGATTTTCCTTTAAAAACGACAACAAAACTCTGAGAATCCTAGGGCCAACCCCTGGCCATGGCACATCCTTTGGGAAGGGAACATCCTTTTTTCCTCCCCATCCTTCTGTGTAACTCTGTGAAGTCCTCTGTGTGGACCTGCCAGCAGTCAGCATAGGAGAACAATGTGCTTTGTACCCGCCTCCTCCTCATTCCATCTGAAATGTGGCCTTTGGCTCTTCTCTTGGCTCAGCCCAGTTAGGAGGGTTCATCAGATATAACAGAAGGCATGCAAACACACACACACACACACACACACACACACACACATTGTACTGTGATCACAGTATTATAAGAGTGTGTAAGTTCATGGACTAGGATAGGGAGGGAGTGGAGGTTAGAGGAGGGAGTCTAATTCCAATGTTCTTCACGACTCCACTGAAAGGAGGGCAGGCTAAAGTGACCTAGAGATATTAGGACTTGGTCTGCCATTAGAAATGGCAGTCCCGGGGCAGCCAGGTAGCACAGTGAGTAAGAGCACCGGCTCCAGTGTTGAGAAGACCTGGAGATCGAATCCCGGGCTCAGATACTCAGCACCACACCCAGAAATAACTGGCCGTGTA